>NC_045957.1:132698308-133323308 GCF_010909765.2 Amblyraja radiata | reverse complement strand
GTTCCTATACCGCAATTCTGAACTTGAACACATCTGCTTCAATGCATCAGTGCAATCCCAGTGCCCTTTCCATAGGCAGATTGTCTTTGTCCAATCCCAACTACATCGATTGGCGCCCTGTTATGTAACCTACCCTGTCCGAATCGTTTATTTATAAAATATAATTTTCACAAATGTGGAACTGCAGATACTGGAATTTTGAATAAAACCCAAAGAGCTTGAGTAATTCACCATCAGCCAGCATCTGTGGAGGACATGGATAGGTGTTATTTTGGGTCGGAACCCTTGTTCAGACTGAGACCCATCTTCAGACTAAAAATGGATGTGTCTGAAGGGTCCTGATCAGCAATCTTGCATATCCATGTCATCCACAGTTGCTGCTTGTTGTGCTGTTAATTTAACTTTGTGATTTACTCATAATTCTCACAAAGCTGTTCAAGCTGTCTTTTTATTTAAAAAATATTTTGTTCTTGCAACATGTTCAAAACTAGTTTTCAATTCTGATGTACTTTCTTGGTGGGGGAGAAGGAGAATCAATTCTGATCTTGATTTGTCCTTTAACTGCATGTCTAGATTTTGCCTTTTGCCATTTATCAGTGTTGTGTAGATTTCCCCTGAATAGCTCTGAATTGGATGTGCAACATGTTATTTCCATATTTATTATTAGGATAATTATGCAACTATCCTGCTGAGATTAAACAGTGGCCTCAAACCTTGCATCTTGAATTTAATGGAGGACACCTTTTATCTAATTTGGTCTTTGCATTGGTGTTCTGGGTCTTGTCTAAACAGTACAATGTAGCTTTATTTAACGGACTTTTCCCTGAATTACTTATCTTTCTGCTTATCCCCGATGGTCTGTTTATCTGCATCAAATGAGAATATTATACTAATTGTAACCAATTGTCCAGAACATTCTTGAATTTTAGAGCTGCAGTTGATCATAAGCATTACCACACCTCTCCTGCTGTTCCTTAATTGAGATTTGTAATCCAGAAATGTTTGACATTCTTTACAGCGTTTCCCGGCTGTTCATAATTCCACAGCTATTTGAATACTAGCTTTATTTTTACCACATTGAAGCAGGTGCCCAGAAAATATTAACTTTTGGACATTACTGAATTTTTCTAGTAATTTAGAATGGGTCTGAGACAGCGTTGAATACTTCATTGTGTTGCTGTGGATTTTGGAGACATACAATTGATTGCCCATGCCAACTTCATAGCACTTGAGTAGCTAGCACAGAGATATGCATTGAACAAATTCAAACAAAAAAATTAGGGAAGCTTGTGAGCAAGTTGTATGAAAGTGAGGATTAGTAAATAGGGGTTTGAGGAACCAGGAAATTGTATTTTTAACAGCTCAGGTGTACTATTTGTTTTGAAGACGTGCGTGTTGGCAATTTAAAAACAATTTTATATGATTTCCCTCGTACTGTTGTAAATTTCCATGAAGAATTAAACTACTGTGTATAGTTGCTGATGTCCAGTATGATCTGGAAGAAGGGAGTAGAAAAAAAACAGCCAGCGGGATGTGGGGTTGTGAGAAAATAGGAGAGATAACCGTTACTAACTCCAGAAGTGAATTTACTAAAGATTCTCAACCACCAGATTGTATCGAATTGTCTGGGAATAATGCAAATGTTGATGTGGTTTATCATAGTTTTACTAATAAGTAATTTCTGAACCAGAAGTAATTCAAGGAACACATAGGCGTGCGTGCACTTTCATAAGGAATTGACTGAAGTTGAAAGTAGATTGGTTATATGGATAAGGAAACCTTGGCTCTGTATTTTTGTTTTTGATTGAATTGGTTCTCGTCCCATGAAGGAAAATTTAAATGAAATGTTGTACTCTATTGTCATCATGACCCTCTGGAGCTATGCTTATTATGGATAAAGATTGCAGTTGTGCTTTAAGCAATCTTCACCAATACTTGTTGAAGTGTCTAAATCGTTATGCAGAAGTCTTTGTGCTAAGTACTAACAAAATCAGAAAATCAATCCGTTAGCACTTTCATAATCATCCTCGTTGACTTGCTGTAACACAGGGTTTACAGTTATAGTTATGTAGCATAGAAATGGTGCCCACATCCCACCATATCCATGTCTCTTGTGATGCCTATCTATACTCATCCCATTTAGTTGCATTGGGGACGTTGCCCTTCTATGCCATGGCAATTCAAACACGTGACTAGATGATGCTTCCATGCTGGTTCCCAGCAAATCAATCCAATCCTATCTTTCCCACCTAGTCCTGCAACTTTTTATTCTCTTTCATAAATCATCAACTTCTTAACTACACCATGATAATTTACAGTAATCAGTTACCTACCAATGAACTCTTTGGGATGTGAGAGGAAACGGCATAATGGAAAACCATGGGGCAATATGAAAACTCTGCGCAGCACCTAACATCAAGGTTGTTATCCAGAGTCAACAGAAGGTCCTTAAGCTATAAAGGTATTTGATAGATAAAGTGAAGCTTCTGGTACTTGCATGCCCTAATTGCCTTTTCCTTCAGAGTTGATCAGGAATGAATCATCAAAGGCATTGTTCCAGTGCTTCTGAATGCTCTAGAATTGCACCATAAACATAGAAACATAGTATGGCAGTGGTAGTGTAAATGACTGTTTAAGCTGGTGGATGCTTGTTAATCAAGCAGACAAAAATGCTGGAGAAACTCAGCAGACGAGGCAGCATCTATGGAGCGAAGGAAATGGGCAACGTTTCGGGTCGAGACCCTTCAGTAATTTTTTTATCCTGGATAGTGTTGTCCCTTAGTGCAGTGAGGAAGGTATCAGCAAGTCCATCACATGACTGGTGTCTTTGTCGGCACTGAATGGGCTTCGGAGAGAGCCAGAGCATGGGTTACTTGCTGTAGAATATTCAGTGCCTCTTCTGTTATATCCATGGCATTTCTCTTGTGCAGTTGAGGTTTTCATCTGCGGTTAACTATGGTATTGATGGTGGGCGCGATAGAGATGGCATGTTAAAGGAGGAGGTCTTTTGTGGTTTATTGGCGGTGAGTGTTTGCAAGCATCGTCAATGATCTTGTACATCCCATTATGGGTTGTTATCTGCAGTAAAGGGTCTTATGATGTTTTTAGGCTGAGTGTTTTCCAATTTTGGTCTGATGCAAATGAAATCCAGTTGCATGGAGAACAACTACAGTTTCAAGGCTGCATGAGTAAGACATTTTAATGAAGTGCAGATGAAGGAACCATTCTGTCAATATGACCACCCACTTGTTATTAGAATAGTTATTTTTAAAATATGACTGTCATTTTCTAACCAATTTTTAGTAATAGATTTCATAAGAATCAATTGTTTTCCTTATTGGGTCTAATTGGTTCACTTTTTTAATAAAACCCAAATCACAATCACAATAATACTTTATTAGCCAAGTATGTTTTGCAACATATGAGGAATTTAATTTGCCAAGTCAGTCATACAAATAAAAAGCAACGGAACACACAAAATCTATTTTAACATAAACATCCACCACAGTGATTCCTCCACATTCCTCACTGTGATGGAAGACGAAAAGGAGCAGGAATTAAATTGTGCAGGTAAAGCATGTTTGGCAAAGATTTGCTGCTTTCAGGATTGGAGCCTTTTGGCAGAACTAAGTGTGGCAGATACAGTTTGATGAAAAGAAATTTGACCAGCACTTGAAGGAAATACCGTAGTTTGCCATGTGGATTATTTGTTTCTTTGTCGGTAATTGACTTAATTTGCATGTTGTTTTTAAATATCACTGATGACTTTGACCGCTTGAGCAAAATAAGCACTTGGTGAAAACATTTATCTTGTTTTGAAATACAACAGAATGTACACTTAAAATATAAATTTGTCCCTATTTTAAAGAATGGGTGGGCCCTTCCTGCATAATAAATCACAGTACAAGATGCTGGCAAAATGTCATGCTTCTGATAGTTTAAGAATTCGAGCATGTAATTTATTATGTTTCTCTTCTGCTTTGGTAGATATTGAAATTGACTGACTTGTTAGTGTGCTATGGAGATTGAAGTTGGAATTGCATTTCGGATTTTGGGAGCTTAATTTCTGTGGGTGATATGGTTATTAAATGCCTTTTAAAAAAGAAAACATACTTTTGCATATTTTTTTACTTGTTCATAAAGACGATTGTAAATCATAAATTGATTTCCAAGATTTGTCAATACTACAGTTGGAATGCTAGTGTAGATTCATGTCTTGAAAGGTAGCAGGGAAGTCCTTGTCCAGCATGCACTCGTTTTTACAATCTGAAGCATCTAGAGAATGGAGGCAAAGGCCACATTGGAGGTTGCAGTCAATAGAACGTCCCCAAAATCTATTAGTTAACTCTTGAAGCAATTTTGTAAAAATATTTACTATAATTTTAAATTGTGGTATCTATTTCCCCACATCCTTTCCCAGTGGATTTTTGCCTGAGTGTGTGTGTGTGATTTGGAAAGAACAGGATTTTTAGCATTTTGTTTCAAGTCCATCTTTACAGTGCGTTGCATCAGGAAAGCTGGAGGTATTATCATTATGCCTGCACCCTTGGCCATTCTCTTTTCTCTCCAGTATTCTGAGAGAAGATAAAATAATTCAAATGCCCTGATGTTCAGACTTAGGAACAGTTTTTTCAACATTACCATCTGACTCCGGAACTAATTGCCTCTTCCACCCCCCTTCATGGCAGTGTTTCCACTTACTATTAACTCCACCTCATTCGTAAGACTGGTGGGCTGAGCGGTCCGATGCTCTTGGGGAGCCGTATGAGCGCTTGACAAACCCTGGCGGGCCTGGAAACGGTCTGAGGAGTGAGTTGGCAACACCGGCGAACGAAGGGCCGGTTGGAGAACTGGGGGTCCAACCCTCAGTGTCTTCAAGGTCGGCGGCGGAGACGAAGGCTGAAGGCCAGGAGTTTAGAAGGACGGCTCACTGGCGAACCAAATGAGGTGATGACTGCAACGGGCCATCCTGGCCAGCTGCAGCTTCCACTGTGTAATATTGTGCCATAACCTGTCAACTATTGCATATGGAGACAGTGGATTTTTTTCCATCCATAAGGTACTTGATCGGGGATTATCTTTTATGTATGGCCATAATCATACAAATATATTTTGTTGTACACGTGACAATAAAAAAACAATTGAGCAGCCACGGTGGCGCAGCAGTAGTGCTGCTGCCTTACAGTGCTTGAAGCGCCAGTGATCCGGGTTCGATCCCGACTACGGGTGCCATCTGTGTCGTGTTTGTAGGTTCTCCCAGTGACTGGGTTTTTCCGAGATCTTCGGTTTCCTCCCACACTCCAAAGGCTTATAGGTATGTAGGTTAAATTGTCCCTAGTGTGAGTAGGATAGGGTTAATGTGTGGGGATCGCTGGTCGGTGCGGACTCGGTGGGCCGAAGGCCTTGTTTCCACGCTGTATCTCTAAACTAGAACCACTCAGTTATTCTGTTATTGCATTTTAGTATTTTATTTTGCATTGCAGTATTTGCACCATTTTGCTCTCTGCATTCATCCATATTTATTGTTTTATCTATCGTTGCCATGTATACTCTAATCTGCATGTGAACAAGGAATTTCCTTGCACCCTCGTGTATATATGACGGTAAACAAATCTGAATCTGCTTCCTTTTGCCAAATTTAATGTTAGCATGCCATTGGGTTTAGGTTTATTATTGTCACGAGAGATGAAGCTTTTGTTTTCATGCTACATGAACACAATCAAGCCTAACACAACAAGTAGATCAAAGAGAAATATAGCAGAGTGCAGAATATCGTTTCTCAGCATTGTACCGTAACAGTTCCAGAAAAAAAGCCTAATGTGTGCAATGAGTAAGGTTGAGATTGTACCCACGCTTCTGGAGGATCAGTTCAGAAGTCGTAACGGTTAGAAAAGAAGCTTTTTTGAATCTGGAAGTTCATTATAAAATCCAGGATACTGACAATTTTAAAGGCATTAGAGGATAACTTCAGTAATTAGTATACTAGTGAAGTTGCTTTTGGTTTACGTTAAATGGGCCGTCTTCTGAAAAGTTGTATAGTAATTCCAAATGGCACATATGGTCTGTGGTTGCAGTGTATGATTAAAAATTAAAAGGTCTACTTCTCTATTTGTAGTCCTTAAATTAGTGCTTGGATATCAGTTTTGTATGGCAGGCAGTGACTAGTGGGGTACCGCAAGGCTCAGTGCTGGGACCCCAGCTATTTACAATATATATTAATGATTTGGACGAGGGAATTGAATGCAACATCTCCAAGTTTGCGGATAACACGAAGCTGGAGGGCAGTGTTAGCTGTGAGGAGGATGCTAGGAGGCTGCAAGGTGACTTGGATAGGCTGGGTGAGTGGGCAAATGCGTGGCAGATGCAGTACAATATGGATAAATGTGAGGTTATCCACTTTGGTGGCAAAAACAGGAAAGTAGATTATTATCTGACTGGTGGCCGATTAGGAAAAGGGGAGATGCAACGAGACCTGGGTGTCATGGTACACCAGTCATTGAAAGTAGGCATGCAGGTGCAGCAGGCAGTGAAGAAAGCGAATGGTATGTTAGCATTCATAGCAAAAGGTTTTCAGTATAGGAGCAGGGAGGTTTTACTGCAGTTGTACAGGGTCTTGGTGAGACCACACCTGGAGTATTGCATACAGTTTTGGTCTCCTAATCTGAGGAAAGACATTCTTGCCATAGAGGGAGTACAGAGAAGGTTCACCAGACTGATTCCTGGGATGTCAGGACTTTCATATGATGAAAGACTGGATAGACTCGGCTTGTACTCGCTAGAATTTAGAAGATTGGGGGGGGGATCTTATAGAAACTTACAAAATTCTTAAGGGGTTGGACAGGCTAGATGCAGGAAGATTGTTCCCGATGTTGGGGAAGTCCAGAACAAGGGGTCACAGTTTAAGGATAAGGGGGAAGTCTTTTAGGACCGAGATGAGAAAAACATTTTTCACACAGAGAGTGGTGAATCTCTGGAATTCTACTGCCACAGAAGGTAGTTGAGGCTAGTTCATTGGCTATATTTAAGAGGGAGTTAGATGTGGCCCTTGTGGCTAAAGGGATCGGGGGTATGGAGAGAAGGCAGGTACAGGATGCTGAGTTGGATGATCAGCCATGATCATATTGAATGGCGGTGCAGGCTCGAAGGGCCGAATGGCCTACTCCTGCACCTATTTTCTATGTTTCTATGTATAAAAATAAGAACTTTATTGTCAGTAGTCTTTCATCAAAGCCTTTGCCTAGACAGTGAATTTGAATCGCTTCAAAAAAATTCTAAAGTTTGCAGAATATAGTCAATACATTAATATTTATTGTTAAATGTTCTTTGTGCGTATTTAGTGTCTGTGTACTTCAAAGGATGTCATTTTAGTGCTCAGCTAAGAAATTAATAAATCTAGTCAATCATGTTTTAAGATTCTCAACGTGGCGCACTACAGGTGGAATGAAATAAATAAAGTAGTCTTCCTACCCAGTTTCTTCCTTTCTCTATTCCCCAACACCAAAAACCAGTCTGTAATTTGTACATATAATGCTCTGTTAAACACAACTTCTGTGTCATGATATGTACACTGAAAAATAAAGTTGGTTACTTAAAAGCTTGGCCAGAATGTGTAGATCTTTTTAAGAAACTTGTTTAAAGAAGGTGAGGCAAGTAAAGAGGTTTTGAAGCTTGGTTGAACGCATGACTACATATGGTGCAACAATTTTACACCTCGGGACAGGCATGAGGGCAAAATTGGAGCATGCTTTGACTATGTATGAATGATCTGAGAGATAATATGGCTTGTTTTTCTGCCTCGCCTTATAGAAATGATTTGCTTGTCCATTTAATGTTGGCATTGCTAATGAGGAAAAGTTTGTCTTCCATGTGTCAGGATATAGTAAATTCTGTCCCAATTCACTTTTTCAGATTTATTATCAATTTTAAACCAGTACGGTTTCTGCTATCATGCTACAACTTAACTATTTCTCAATTATGGAATATGTCTGACAACTGTTGAACATGCTCACTGGAATTAAATTTGAATGTTCCAGCACATATAGCTAACGGAATGATGGGTTTTGATTGAAGCTTAAGACTTTCTTTGAAATAAATATTTGGCAGATGACTTTAAATTGAGTAATGTATCTTATTTCAATTTGCTGTTATTCTTTAAATCATATGTGGCCCAAATGCAGGTTAAATGAAATTGAAAAAAATCTTTTCAGTCATAAGCTTGTACCTTGTGTTGCAAAATAGTGGCTGTTGTGTTGCTTATCTTTTGTCTATTTTCCATCCCAGACTATTGTTTGAGTCAATTCAATTGGCATTTAAATACCTTGATGAAGCTTCAGGCTATGTTTTTGATCTTTTATTAATCCTACTTCTATTTGGAGAGTTGGTGATTTGAAATCACGCTTATTAAATGCGAGTCCAGTAGCTTCGTGTACACTTAAGAGGAATTTACTGAATTTCATAGATCATTGCATTTAAATACTTGTGGTCCTACAAAAGGTTGAACAAGTTAGGTCTTTATTCTTTGGAGCGCAGAAGGTTAAGGGGGGACTTGATAGAGGTCTTTAAAATGATGAGAGAGACAGAGTTGACATGGATAAGCTTTTCCCACTGAGAGTAGGGAAGATTCAAACAAGAGGACATGACTTGAGAATTAAGGGACAGAAGTTTAGGGGTAACATGAGGGGTAACATCTTTACTCAGAGAGTGGTAGCTGTGTGGAATGAGCTTCCAGTGAAGGTGGTGGAGGCAGATTCGATTTTATAATTTAAAAATAAATTGGATAGTTATATGGACGGGAAAGGAATGGAGGGTTATGGTCTGAGTGCAGGTAGATGGGACTAGGGGAGAATACGTGTTCGGCACGGACTTGTAGGGCCGAGATGGCCTGTTTCCGTGCTGTAATTGTTATATGGTTATAAAACAAATTTAGGGAGTTAGGAGGTAAATTGAAAAAGTAGGACCTCGAATCTCTGGATTACTCCCCGCGCCACGTGCTAGTAAGAGTAGAAATGACAGGATATTTTGGGTGACTATGTGGCTTGAGAGATGTTGCAAGGGGGAGTGATTCATATTCCTGGGACATTAGAACCGGTTCAGGAAGAGGTGGGACAATTAAAAGCCGTATGGTCTTCGCCTGGGCTGGACTGGAAGTGAAGTGTTTGCTGGTGCTGTTGGGAAGAGTTTAACCTAATATAATAGGGGGATGGGAACCAATGCAGGGAGACAGGGCTGTGAAATGGGGTCTGTTATTGTATGGCTTCTGGAATATTAAACGCGAGTTAAACGTGTTCATAGGTTTATTTTGTATCACTGTGAAATATGGAGAAAATGAACAACTGGAGAATTTTGAGTGATTAAACAAGTAGAAAACAGCCAGTAAGATAAATAAAACAACTTGATGGATCAAAATTTTATGTCTTCACGTGGAAGGTAGTTGTAGAGTTTGAAAACTTCCAGTTATATTCCTTTACTTGTATAAACAAGCAAATATGATAGCAAATAGACAGTTTCTGGTGTTCATTAAATGTTTAGTAAATACTCAGCTATACTATTGTGCATACAAAGAAGTACACTTTGTTTACACAATTTTATAAAAATAACATTGGAATTCCAGTTGAAAAAACTTGTCCGGACTAAAAAAGTATGAAGAAATAAAGTAACGAATTTGCCCTTTCTCGCCTCCCACCATTGCTCCTAGAATGTAGGGAGTGTGTCGAACTAATGTGTGAACGGGTGATTGATGGTCGGCGTCGGCTGAACGGCCTGTTTCCAGGCTGTGTCTTTAAACTAAACTAAAGGGGCTTTGTTGGACTTGATGTGCCTTGGTGATTTCAAGAAATTGGAAAGGTTTCACCTGTTATGAGCTTATTCAAATGCTGACATAATTTGAAAATTTTGATTGATTTGTTGGCTGTTATACTTACAAATTGTACTGCTCTTTGCTTTTTTTTGATGTGGTATGTGCAGTTAATAGTTGACCCAAGAGAATTGGATTCATGGAAAATATTGTGAATTCTAAGGTGAAGCCATACAGATAATTGCAACGCTGTAAAATTGGGTACCTGTTCAGTTTTTCTGAGTATGAGACCAAACAGTAACATTAAATGAATGTTACTTTTAAAGTCGTTTTATTTATCTTTTTATACCCAAATATGTTTCGTATTAACTATGAGGTGATAGAGACAGTGGGAATAGTGTTTACATTGTCAGTACAAAATATGTGTAGCCTACAGGTCCTATCTGGCCTGGTGTGGCCAGCGCTGAGCATAGAGCCTTTGTGCTCACCGTTCCATGAGATATATTTGTCTGATACAGCAATTCTATCCCCCAAATTATTTTTGTTATTCCTTTGGAAAATGCAGGGTCATCCTGGAAAATAGAAGCCCTGCTCCCCAGAAATTAGTTGACTGCTGGAAGGTTCTCGATTCCAAGTTTGCTATCAACAAATATATGAAAGAAAGCTGATATTGGAAAGTAGGAAATGCTGGGAAAACTCAGCATTAGGTGAAAGGTCTTTGATTTGAAGTGTAAATTGTTTCTCTTTCAACACACGCTGTTTAACCTGTCTTGATTACTGCATGTTGGTATCTTAATGGCTGCATGTCTGACATTCACAAGCATTTGAAGAGTTTTTTTTTCTGCCATTGTGGTGATTTGGTTACTGGACTAATGATCTAGAGAAGTGTGTAAATCACACCAGCTGAGGAAATTCAATTTCGAATAAATGTCAAATTATTACATGGATCAGAAATGTAAAATAAAATATAGTATGAGTCATGGTGCTGACATTACCAGATTCTTGTAAAAACCCATGTGGTTAATTACTGGTAATGCCCTTCAAGGGAGGAAACCTGGTGGTTCTGGTCTGAATGCAACTCTAGACCAATAATGTGGATGACTCAGTTGCTCTAAAATGGTTTAGCGGCCAAAAGGTTGTGCAATAAATGTAGGCCTCGCTATTGGCGACTCCATCCTGTGTAGGAATAAAGAAAATTGTCTGTCCTTTCACCTGGTATTCATGGAATTCCATTCCCCATGATGTAGTGATTTTTGAACTGAACTGTTAAGTTCCCAAATGTTTCATTGCTTGCTACTGCAGAGCAAACCAGCTCTTGCACATGTATACAATTATAATGCTTATTACTTTGGTTTCCACACTCATCTCTCCACCAGAAATATTGCTTTGTAATTATTTTAATTCATTTCAGCCATATCTTAGTTGTGACACGTCTGTTTTGAGTCAAATTGTGGAATCATGTCCAACTCCAGGGCTATAATTAGACCGTTTAACATGCTGTTTTTAGATTTGGGTGATAATTTGAGGCTGCAGCATTCCCCTTGGGTGGGTGGGGCAGCATTGCGCGTTTAGAAAAGTTCTCTTTCCTGTTCCCTAGATTGTGGTGCTGAAGGATTAATAAATCATGTTTGATTCTTTGCAAGTGATGACGAGCAAAAGCTTCATTGGTACTTTGGCGATGCTTGGAGAAGGGGAAATTTTGTTATCCGTGCCAAATTAACAATTATATTTAAAAAAAAAAAAGCTATTCATAAGAAAATTCAAGTAGTTGCATTACTAGTAATTTTGTTTGCTTGAGAATTTGGACACTGTTGTGCCTGCCGCTTTAAATTTTCAATGCAACACTACATGGACTTAATGTGTAGGAAAGAACTGCAGTTGCTGGTTTAAATCAAAAATAGACACAAAATACGGGAGTAACTCTGCGGGACAGGCAGCATCTCTGGAGAGAAGGAATGGGTGATGTTTCATCTCGACCCGAAATGTCACCAACAGTTCCCTCCATAATATTTGGAACAGGCCCATCATTTATTTATTTGCCTCTGTACTCAACAATTTGAGATTCGTAATAGCACAAAATCACATGTGGTTAAAGTGCACATTGTCAGATTTTATTAAAGGCCAGGTTTTATTAAAGGTCATTTTGGTTTCACCATTTAGAAATTACAGCTGTGTTTACACATAGTTCCCCCCCCCCCCCCATTTCCGGGCACCATAATGTTTGGGACACATGGCTTCACAGGCATTTGTAATTGCTCAGCTATGTTTAATTGCCTCCTTAATGCAGGTATAAGAGAGCTCTCAGCACCAAGTTTTTCCTCCAGTCTTTCCATCACCTTTGGAAACTTTGATTGCTGTTTATCAACATGAGGACCAAAGTTGTGCCAATGGAAGTCAAAGTAGCCATTAAGAGACTGAGAAACAAGAATAAAATGTTAGAGACATTAGCCAAACCTTAGGCTGACCAAAATCAACTGTTTGGAACAGCATTAAGAAGATAGAGAGCACTGGTGAGCTTACTAATTGCAAAGAAACTGGCAGGCCAAGGAAGACCTCCACAGCTGATGACAGAAGAATTCTCTCTATAAATAAAGAAAACCCCCCATGAATTCTCTCTATAATAAAGAAAAATCCCCAAGAATTCTCTCTAAAATAAAGAAAAATACCCAAACACCTGTCCGACAGATCAGAAACGCTCTTTAGGAGTCAGGTGTGGATTTGTCAATGAGCACTGTCCGCAGAAGACTTCATGAACAGAAATACAGAGGCTACAAAGCAAGATGCAAAGCACTGGTTAGCTGCAAAAATAGGATGGCCAGGTTACAGTTTGCCAAGAAGTACTTAAAAGAGCATCCAAAGTTCTGGAAAAAGGTTTTGTGGACAGATGAGACGAAGATTAACTTGTATCAGAGTGATGGCAAGAGCTAAGTATGGAGGAGAGCAGGAACTGCCCAAGATCCAAAGCATACCACCTCATCTGTGAAACGCAGTGGTGGGGGTGTTTTGGCCTGGCAAGTATGGCTGCTAAAGATACTTGCTCACATCTTCATTGATGATACAAATGCTGATGGTAGTAGTATAATGAATTCTGGTGTATAGACACATCCTATCTGCTCAAGTTCAAACAAATGCCTCAACATTGGCCGGCAGTTAATTCTACAGCAAGACACTGATCCCAAACATACCACTAAAGCAACAAAGGAAATTTTCAAAGCTTAAAAAATGGTCAATTATTGAGTGGCCAAGTCAATTGCCCGATCTGAACCCAACTGAGCTTGCCTTTTATATGCTGAAAAGAAAACTGAAGGGGACTAGCCCCAAAACAAGCATAAGTTAAAGATGGCGGCAATACAGGCCTGACAGAGCATCACCAGAGAAGACACCCAACAATTGATGATGTCTATGAATTGCAGACTTCAAGCAGTCAATACATGCAAAGGATATGCAACCAAATATTAAACATGACTACTTTCATTTACATGACAATGCTGTGTCCCAAACCTTATGGTGCCCTGAAATGGGGGAACTATGTATAAACACTGATGTCATTTCTACATGATGAAACCAAAATGTATAAAAATGGCCTTTATTAAAATCAGCACTTTAACCCCATGAAATTTTTTTCTATTACAAGTCTCAAATTGTGGAGTACAGAGGCAAATAAATAATGGGTTTTTGTCCCAAACATTATGGAGGGCTCTGTATTTGTTTCTCTCCAGAGATGCTGCCTGTCTTGTGTCTAATTACATAGACTTCATTTGGACAAAGGTGACATTTTAATATTTTATTGATTTTCTGTGAAAGTACTGGAGTTTTACATTTTGATGTCCTTGTATTGCAGTGTTTTTTTATAATATTTTGCTGCTATAGAAATTCAGTATGTGTTTTTTTTTTCCTCTTGCAGGCCCAAGACAAGAGAAAGGCCCTGGAAGAAACAAAAGCATATACAACCCAATCCCTTGCAAGTGTTGCTTACCAGATAAATGCCCTGGCAAACAATGTGCTCCAGTTGCTGGATATTCAGGCCTCCCAACTGCGGAGAATGGAGTCCTCCATTAACCATATCTCCCAGGTAACCGTAATTTGAGAATGTATGTTTTCCTGCAGGCTAAAGTGCAGAGCGTCTTTGTTAATTGGAGTTTCTTGTAAATAGAACACCAGAAATAAAGCACTGAAGTGGACGATCACTTTACTGGACTGTTTTTCAAATGATCTTGAGTGTTTTAATTAAACTGAAAGTCAAAAATACTGTATTACTAAGTTTTTTAATGTACCATCTTGCATGAATATTTAATTTCTAATTGAATGAGGCACCTCTCTTAAACTTTTTTTCTGTCTTTGTAACTTTATAAGCAACATACTGATTGGCTGCTCATCAAAATGCTAACTTTGTCTTGCCTAATATATATATGAACAAATCATTAACTTTGTTCATGGGGGATAAAAGGACACACTTAATTGACATTATTGTACTTAGTCATAAATATACATCGTGGAAACTGGCCATTTGTCCCATAAGACATAGGATCAGAATTAGGCCATTTGGCCCACTGAGTCAACACCGCCATTCAATTGTAGCTGATTTATTTTTCCCTCTGAACCCCATTCTCTTACCTTCTGCCCAACATTTATGCAGATCAAGGTGCCTCTCTGAACTTGCCCCATTTATCTATGTTTGGCCTATTCCCCTCTATCCATATACCGTCCAAATATCTTTTAACATTAATTGCATCTGCCTTTACCACCACATATGTCGCTCATTCTAGATGCCCATCCCTCTTGGGGGGGGGGGGGGTTTAAAATCTTTCTCCATGCAACATAAATCTATATCCTCATGTTTGACACTCCCCTACCCTGGGGAAAAAGACTGACAATCTACCTGTCCTTCATAATTTTAGAAACCTCCTAAGGTTATTCCTTGGCCTCCTTTGCCTGTGGGGAAAATGGTCCCTGGCTGTTCTATTTCTCCTTGTAACTCGAGCCCTGGAATCTTTTCTGCACACTCTTTAGCTTAGTCACATTCTTCATATAAGGAGGTGATAGAAATACACAAAATATTTCAAATGTGGTCAGCCCAAGATATTGTATAGCTGTAATGTGACATCCCAACTGTGGCAAACAATTTCCTGACTGATGAAGATAACTGTCATATGCTACCTTCTGCATTACCATTTCCAGGGAATTATGCAACTTGTACCCCTAGGTCTCTCTGTTCTACAACAGTCCCTTACCTTAGTAAATGCCGTTCACTATGCTTGTTCAGACTTGATTTAACTTTCCAAAATGCACTGTTTCACACTTGTCTGAGTTACATTCCATCTGCCATTCCTTTGTCCATTTCCGCAGTTGATCTGAATCCTTTTGTAATCTTTCACAACCACCTTCACTGTCCACTATATAATAAATGTTGGTGTCATTCACAAACTTGCTAATCATGCCACCTATATTCCTATACAAATGGTTAATATAGATGATAAACGGATCCAGGATGAATACTTTTGAGGTTGCAAAATGTTTGTCTTTTTGAGGGTGTGGCTCATGGGCAATAGTATTTCACAAACACTGGTAATTGTAAAAGATCCATGTTTATGTTGATCTGGCGGTTTGGTTACGAAGCATTCTAATAATGTAAAGCTAATGTCCTTAATTTGCAATGTTTTGGTGATTTGTGAGTTAACATCCATAACAATCATTCAGATGGTTATTAACGCACCACCATTTCACTGGGTAAGATGATCTGCAGTGTTTTAATTATTCTGCCTTAAATGCCAGTCGGTTCCACCTGGCTTATTCAACTTCAGTTGTAAAATTAATTGAAATACATTTCTGAGTAATTTGGTAGTAGATGTGTCTTGGTCAGCGTTGCAAATGTCAAAATTGTGTTCCACTTGTGCAGGGAGATTGTAATTTAACAAATATATATCTTTAGAATTCACAATTGGTATTGGTTTCATTAATTCTATACTTAAAGTATGTAGTGTTTATTTTGGAGAACTTTATGTACAAACGAAGAGTAAAATTTAAGCTAAATGTAATGGAAAGTGGATTGTGCATTGTCATAAATAAATTGAAGTAAACTGTTACTGCAGGGTTAGTCAGTGTTGCTTTTGAGAAATTTTCTTTCGAAGCTTCTTGCAAATGATGGTCTTTCAATTCAACCAGACCATGGTAATTTGACAAATATCTCTCTTCAATATAATTTCATAATTGAATAGGCATTGTGCCAGAAAAATGGCATAACTGGGGTTTATAAGAATGTTATTGCTATTCACATGGACTGTACCTCAATAGATGTTTGAAAATGGTTGTCTATAAAATATTCCCAGCCTTTTTTATATTTCAGGCTTTCAGCATTCAGATTTGATTCTATTAAATTTGATTTAATGATTCATAACAAGATGAACTTGTGTGAAATTGCTGTGTGAAAACTGGCTAAGTGACTAAATGTCTGTACTGGATTGTCAATTCTTTCCTCAATTTACAGCATTGCCTACTAAAGGTCTGCAGCACACTTTCACTTACTGCTTATTGAGCAATTAGTGCAGGTTATTAACTCTTCAAACGTGCAGCAAATGTATTCATGCCTTTTTTCCAAGAATTGCGCTGTATTTTCATATTAACAGATTCCCTAATTTACCTAGGCAGCTGGTATCCCTTTTTTCATTGTTCTTGAGTTTATATTTGTCAAGTATAACAATTGAAGGCGGTGAGCCATTTTCTGAAACCTCTGAGCAATTGTGTGACGTGCCAGGCAATTGCAGTGTGGCAAAAGGTGCATACTACTTCAGAAAAACGTGATTAGATTCCTATATACTGTGCCCTCCATAACGTTTGGGGAAAAAGACCCATCATTTATTTATTTGCCTCTGTACTCCACAATTTGAGATTTATAATAGAAACAGTCACATGTGGTTAAAGTGCACATTGTCAGATTTTATTAAAGGCCATTTTTATACATTTTGGTTTCACCATTTAGAAATTACAGCTGTGTTTACACATAGTCCCCCCCCCCCCCCCCCCCCATTTCAGGGCACTATAATGTTTGGGACACATGGCTTCACAGGTGTTTGTAATTGCTCAGGTGTGTTTAAATGCCTCCTTAATACGAGTATAAGAGAGCTCACAGCATCTAGTCTTTCCTCCAGTTTTTCCATCACCTTTGGAAACCTTTATTGCTGTTTATCAACATGAGGACCAAAGTTTGTCAATGAAAGTCAAAGAAGCCATTATGAGACTGAGAAACAAGAATAATACTGTTAGAGACATCAGCCAAACCTTAGGCTTGCCAAAATCAACTGTTTTTAACATTATTAAGAAGGAAGAGAGCACTGGTGAGCTTACTAATTGCAAAGGGATTGGCAGACCAAGGAAGACCTCCACAGCTCTATAATAAAGAAAAATCCCCAAACTCCTGTCCGACAGATCAGAAGCGCTCCAGGAGTCAGGTGTGGATTTTTCAATGACCACTGTCTGCAGAAGACTACATGAACAGAAATACAGAAGCTGCACTGCAAGATGCAAACCACTGGTTAGCCGCAAACATAGGATGGCCAGGTTACAGTTTGCTAAGAGAGCAACTGGAAAAAAGGTCTGTGGACAGATGAGATGAAGATGAACATATTAGAGTGATGGCGAGAGCAATGGAGGAGAGAAGGAACTGCCCAAGATCCAAAGGATACCACCTCATCTGTGAAACACAGTGGTGGGGGTGTTATGGCCTGGCCATGTATGGCTGCTGAAGGGACTGGCTTACTTATCTTCATTGATAATACAACTGCTGATGGTAGTAGCATAATGAATTCTGAAGTGTATAGACACATCCTATCTGCTCAAGTTCAAACAAATACCTCAAAACTCATTGGCCTGCAGTTCATTCTACTGCAAGACTATGATCCCAAACATACTGCTAAAGCAACAAAGGAGTTTTTCAAAGCTAAAAAACGGCAAATTCTTGGGTGGCCAAGTCAATCACCTGTTCTGAACCCAATTGAGCATGCCTTTTATATGCTGAAGAGAAAACTGAGGGGGACTAGCCCCCAAAACAAGCATAAGCTAAAGATGGCTGCAATACTGGCCTGGCATAGCATCACCAGAGAACTGGTGATATCCATGAATCGTAGACTTCAAGCAGTCATTGCATGCAAAGGATATGCAACAAAATACTAAACATGTCTACTTTCATTTACATGACCGTGCTGTGTCCCAAACATTATGGTGCCCTGAAATGGGGGGGACTATGTATAAACACTGCTGTAATTTCTACATGGTGAAACCAAAATGTATAGAAATGCCCTTTAATAAAATCTGACAATGTGTACATTAACCACATGTGATTTTTTTTTTTCTTTTTCTCCTTTTTTTCTTTTCCTTTTTTTTTCTATTACAAATCTCAAATTGTGGCGTACAGAGGCAAATAAATAAATTATGTGTCTTGGTCCCAAACATTATGGAGGGCACTGTAGGTTTGACTCTTTTCTTAATACAGGTGCACAACCTTTTATCCGGAGTTCCGGAAACTGAAAAGTTCCGAAAACCGGACATTTTTTCCAGGATGTCGTCTGCACACCAAAGCTCGCGTTTGGCGCCAAACTTGAGCTGAAACGACCCACGGTCAACCCAGGTCTGTACTACTGTAGCGGTTGCCTCCTCCCCGGAGACCGAGGAGACACTTAAACATCTGTAAATCATTGCTTAAATGTTAGTCAGTTAGTTTGGAGGGCTTTTATGTGAAGGGGGGGGGGGGGGGGGGGAGGTGAAGGGGGAAACTTTAATTCTTAGTCCCCTGCCTGGTCGGAGAGGCGGGGAGCGGGCAATGTCTTACCGGGTCGCCGTGCTGTAAGCTCCGGAGCGCTGTGGCCGCCGACTCCCAACATCGCGGAGCTGGGGCTGCGGGCGTCTGGCCGCGGGCGGCGCCGGTTGTAGCTCCGACCACGGCAACTCTATCCCTCCAAACTAACTGACTAACATTTAAGCAATGATTTACATGATTCCCCGGTCTCCGGGGAGGAGGCAGCCGCTCCAGACTTTTCAAGCCGCCCGCGCTACCTACCTAATCTACGCTAAAAATCTTCCATTCGGAAATCCGAAAAATTCCGAAATCCGAGAAGTGTCTGGTCCCAAGGCTTTCGTATAAAAGGTTGTGCACCTGTACTTGTGAATTTTACAGAAAGCCGGTAACAATGTAACCCACCTGTGTTTTGATTTAAATGGGGGTGGATGTCAGCAGACTATGTTCACCATATCTACTCCGCGGTTTGGTTTTTATTATAGGTTAATTTTTTAATTTTAGCAATTATTTTTTATTAATAATATTTTAACTGAATTTATATTTCCAACTACTATGGTGGGGGTGGTGAGTTTACTTACAGATCAATCATACGGACCCCTTAATCACTATGCTGGAGCATCACTATTAATAGACAGACTTCCAGGAGTGTTTGACAACGAGAGCAAAGATATCCATTGTGTATATTATGCTCATGTGTAACTGTACAACTTTTTTTTCAAAATAGTTGAGTAAATATGAACAAAAAGATTAATTTGTGCTAATCTTCAGAATGATGATACATGTTTTAAATTATCCAGTAAAATACTCAATTCTTCATGCTATTGAAAATTATTAATACAGTTTCGCTGACACCAATTGGTCCCAATGAACTCAATGCATTCTAACCCTGCTTTGAACAGAAGGTTGGTGGTGGAATGCCACCTGCCCCGCCAGCCTTGAATGCATATGTATCAGTGGTTGGGTACTGAGGCAGACACAAAATTGGATTCCCTGAGAGTGATCCACAGAAAGCAACTGGTCCGGATGGAGTCATTAGCTGCACCCTCGGGACCTGTGTGGATCAGCTGGCACAGGTATATACATCTTTAACCTTTCACTACTCCACTCAGAAGTCTCCAACTGCTTAAAAAAGGCACCTATCATCCCGGTAAAGTAAGGTAGTTGCCTTATTGGCTACTGCTCAGTGGCCTTGACACCCACCATTACAAAGCATTGAGAGACAGGTGATGGTGCATATTCACTATAACCTTCCAGCTAGCCTTGATCCACTGCAGTTTATTTACTGTTGCAACAGGTCCACAGCATATGCCCTGGCCCTAAACCTATCACTAACACCCAGACAACAAGGACTCCAATGTGAGACTCCTATTTATTGATTATAGCTCTGCCTTTAACACAGTCCAATCCAAACTCCAGAACCAAGGAATCTGCCCCCCTTGTTGCCACTGGATCTTTGACTTTCCGACCCACAGACCGCAATCGGTGAGAATAGGTGACAACAACACTTCTACAATGAGAACTCTCAACACTGGTGTTCTGGTGAAGAATGCATTCTTAGTCCCCTACTATACTCCCTATGCACTCATGACCTAGGGCCAGATTCCGCTCTAATTCCTTCTACAAGTTTGTAGACGACACCACTATGGCAGGCCTAATCACGAGCAATGACAAAGTAGAGTCCAGGAATGAGATGGAGAACTTGGTAACATGGTCTCAGGATAAAAACCTCTTCATTGTCAACAAGATGAAGCCGCTTGTTATTGATTTTGGAAAGCATGGTGGGGTTTATGTCCCAATCAGCATCAGTAGCGCGGATGTGAAAATGGTTGAGAGCTTCCTTGGCGTTAATATTTTCAATGATTTGTCGTTGACCAACCGCATTGATGCAATAGCTAAGAAGGCACACCAACACCTCTACTTCCTGAGGTGACTGAGGAAATTCAGTCTGTCTCCCATCTACATGTGCACCAAAGTAAGTATACTGTTGGGTTGCATCACAGATTGGGTTGGGAACAGTTCTGCCCAAGACCGCAAGGAATTGCAAAGAGCTGTAGATGTAGCCCAGTCTTTCACTCAGGAGAGATCATTGTCTCCATCTACACTTCACTCTACCTTAAAACAACAGCCAACGTAATCAAAGACTTGTCTCACCCAGGTCATTCCACCTTTTCCCTGTTCGCATCCGGCAAAAAGTACAGAAGCATACACTGCCATACTCTGGAACAGCTGCTTTCCTCTCCATTATCAGGCTTCTGAATGGTCTTTCCATGAGCTAGGGCACTGTTTGTGTTTTCTTTCTAATTGAACTTTGTCTAATGAACTGATGCACTACATTACTGAGAACTATATTCGGCACTCTGTATCTTTCACTTTGTTCTATCTATTGTACTTGAGTTTGAACTAATTGTATCTTTGTATGGTATATCTGATCTGTTTGAATAGCACGCAAAACAAAGCTTTTCACTGTACCATGGTACATGTGACAATAGTAAACCTACTTATTATATATCAGCCCTCATTGAATTCACTTTGATTTGTAATACACTAGTATGATACATTTTTTTTGGTGAATCAGATGAGTTAAAAGAGAACAAGGTAAATGGGGAGCCAGTGAGTCAGATGCTATACCACCAAAATAGTGGATTACACTGTCCCTGGGTAAACAAAGAAACATAGAAAATAGGTGCAGGAGTAGGCCATTCGACCCTTCAAGCCAGCACTGTCATTCAATATGATCATGGCTGATCATCCAAAATCAGTACCCCGTTCCTGCTTTCTCCCCATATCCCTTGATTCCGTAACGAGCTGGTTCAATTTTTACCTCCGTCCAGAAGTAGAAAAATGCAGAAAAATCAT
The DNA here is from genome assembly GCF_010909765.2 of Amblyraja radiata. Classification (NCBI taxonomy): domain Eukaryota; kingdom Metazoa; phylum Chordata; class Chondrichthyes; order Rajiformes; family Rajidae; genus Amblyraja; species Amblyraja radiata. The sequence continues at coordinate 133,301,871 of NC_045957.1, read as the reverse complement.
TGAGGTGCTGGAAGACTGGAGGATGGCTAATGTTGTGCCTCCATAAGTAACCAAGATGTTTGCTGAGGGTAGTTTCAGCAAGGCTTTTGAATAAGTTATCGTTGGTAGGTTGTTCTGGAAGGTTGGATCACATGGAAGCCAGGGAGAGCAGGGTAATTGGCTTGGAGGTGGTGGAAGGTCTTTTCATACTGGAGACGGGTAATTGGGGGTGTGCCTTAGAGGTCGGTGCTGTGGCCATTGCTAGTTGTCATCTATATCAATGATTTGGATGAGTATGTACAAGCCATGATCAGTAAGTTTGTAGATGACATTAAAACATGTGGTATCATCGAAAGTGAAGATGGTTCTCAAGAATTGCAATAGGATCTTGATCAGCTCGGCAATTTGATGAAGAATGGAAAATCGAGCGGCAAAGTGGTGCTGATGGCTTGCTGTGCCAGAGACCTGATTGTGACTTTGTGTACGGAGTTTGTGCGTTCTCTTTGTGATCGCGTGGGTTTTTTCTGGGAGTTCCAGTTTCTTTCCACATTCCAAAGATGTACAGGTTTGTAGGTCAATTGGCTTCAGTAAGGTTTAAGTTGTCCATAGTGGAGGATAGTTATAGTGTATGGGGATTGTTGGTCATGCGGACTGGGTGCCGAAGGACCTGTGTCCGCACAATATCTCTAAACTAAACTAAATAAAACTATCTGGAGATTAATTCTAGTATGACTGAGGTTTTGGATTTTATATGTTAAACCAAGGCAAGATTTTTACAGTAGTGCCCTAGGGAGTGTGGTAGAGCGGAGAGATTAGAGAGTATAAGTATGTATTTCCCTGAAAGTGGTGTCACATGTAAATAGGGTGGTGAAGAAGGCTTTTTGTACATTGGCCTTCATCAGTCAGAATACAGAGTACAGAGGTTACGATGTTAAGGTCATAAGTGATAGGAGTAGTATTCGGCCATTCGGCCCATCGTCTACTATGCCATTCAATCATGGCTGATCTATCTCTCCCTCCTAACCCAATTCTCCTGCCTTCTCCCCATAACCTCTGACACCTGTACTAATCAAGAGTCTATCTATCTCTGCCTTGAAAATATCCACTGACTTGTCCTCCAAAACCATCTGTGGCAAGAATTCCAGTTTCACCACCCTCTTACTAAAGAAATGTCTCCTTCCTAAAAGAACATCCTTTAATTCTGATGCTATGACCTCTTGTGGAAATATCCTATCCACATCTACTCTATCCAAGCTTTTCACTATAGCGTATGTTTCAATAAGATTCCCCACCACCCCCCTCTTTCTTCTAAACTCCAGCGAGTTCAGGGCCAGTGCTGACAAATGCTCATCATAGGTTAACCTACTCATTCTTGGGATCGTTCTTGTAAACCTCTGGACCCTCTTCAGAGCCAGCACATCCTTCCTCAGATATAGTGCCCAAAATACTGCCCCTCCACCTATTTTCGTATCACCCGCAAACTTGGCCATAAAGCCTTCAATCCCTCATCCAAATCAATATACAACGTGAAGGGTAGTGGCCCCAGCCCCGACCCCTGCGGAACTCCACTAGTCACTGGCACCCAACCAGAAAAAGCCCCTTTTATTGCCACTCTTTGTCTTCTGCCATCCAGCCAACCTGCTATCCATGCTAGTATCTGCCCTTTGATATCGTGGGCTCTCATCTTCCTTAGCTGCCTCATGTGTGGCACCTTATCAAAGGCTTTCTAAAAATCTGTAAACATCTACTGACTTCTTTGTCTTGCTATTTACTTCTGCAAAGAATTCCAGCAAATTTGTCAAGCAAGACCTCCCCTTCTCAAAGCCATGCTGACTTCTAATTACTCTGTAACCTCATCCTCGCACAGAGAAGATCTACAAGGATGTTAGCAGGACTGGGGACCTGAGCTATAGAGATGTTGGACAGGCTAGGACGGGTGGGGAACCTTTTCACGTTGGAATGCCGCATTAAGTTAGCTGTAATCTAATAAGGCTGCATCCAAGAAACTTCAATAAGATATACTTCACGACATTTATCTTGAAAGTTGAAATCTATTCCTCATGTTCTACCCGCAAGAGTGCCCAAAGAGAGTAACTCTTTGTGGCAATGAAATAGCTCTCATAACTTACTAATATTTTAATTGTGGCCGTCAGTCGGGAAGGATTATTTCGTTGAATTTTCTTTTACTCTTTGGTATTTTAAATACGTTCATTTTAAGATTAAAATTAAAATAATAAAAGACAAACAAAAACATATTAATAAAAATAAAAGGATTTGTTCTACAAAATTTGGATTCATTCAAAAGGCCGCACTTAATGGCCTAGAAGGCCGCATGCAGCTTTAAGGCCGCAGGTTCCCCACCCCTGGGTTAGGACTTCATTTGTCAAGAAGCTGAGGGGTGAGATTAGATGTGTAAAATCATAAGGAGGTTGGATAAGGTGAATGCACATAGACTTTTTTTCCCCAAGGTTGGTGAATCAAGAATTAGAGGGCATAGGTTTAAGGTGAGAGTGGAAAGATTTAATAAAAACCTGAGGGGAAACGTTTTCACATCGTGTTCGGTATATCGAATGATCTACCAGAGGAATTAGTTAAGGTGGGTACAATAATGGCTTTTAAAAGACACTTGGATAGGTACATGGCAGGCACGTACTGTGAGTAATTAAGGCACTGGGCAGTCATTCGACCTTTAAAAATCGTACAAAAACGCGCATGCGCAGAAAATCATAAAACCGTGCTTGCGCAGATCAGTCCTGTAGGCTGTCAGTCAACTTAAATTAAAAAAACCTGTATGTGCAGATTGGTCTCCTCTCCTGTGGGCATGCGCAGCACCTTGCACGCAGCCCACGGTGCAATGGCAGGATCTCAGCTGCCTTTATTGCCCGTTGTAAGTGAAGACTTGAAGCAGCGTCCACGGCACGCGAGTTGAACATAGTTACTCTAGGTATGTTGCAAAGCCTACCTGAAGCGTCGTTGAAGATCTGCTGCTGAGGGTGTGCGCGATTTTGGCGCCGTTTAGAGGGGGCGGGTTTAAAACGCGATTTTCTCTAAGCTGTTCCAATCGAAAATGTTCAGCCTAGTTAATTATTAACGAAAAATCGCTGGAAGACCCCGTCGCAAAAGCTATTATTAGGTTTAAAGGCCTTGAATAATAGTTATAGTAGTTTAAAAATCAATCTTTAAACCCGCGACCGTCAGCAACCGCAGGGTCTCATAAAGCAAATAGCAGAAGTTAGGTTGTATATTTTTACATTAAAAAGGGCTTCTAAAGATCCCGTTATACAAAGTTTACTATTGCGAGTAGCTCAATTTGGGCCCATTATATCGCGCAGTATTTTTCTCGGCATTTGAGGCACAAATCTACCGCAATGTGAACGTTCTAAACCAGCGCGTTCACAGGATCCCACTAGAAAGCTGATTTAAATGGGCATTTATTTACAGCAATTAAACACTAAATTCCTTCCATTTGGCCTATAAATTAATGTAAATGAGATTTAAAAATCATGTTTTATTGTGAATTATTTGTGAATATTATTTGGACATTTAGGCTATTTAAAAATGTTAATCATTTATTAAGAAATGGATAGATGTTTAGATCTAGTAATTGAAGTCTGAAATTAGCTACAATTAGGTAACTAACTAATTATATGCTTTAATTTCAGGTCATCCAAGTAAGATTATTTTATATTTGTTTCAGAATGCTTCAATCTATGATAACTGAAAATTTCATTCAGTTCTCTTAATTTTTAAGAAAGTTATGGGCTTTTGACTGTTCACGATCACAGCTTTTTTGTTATGTCCATAGAAAATCAATAGGGAACAAGATGCTCATTTCCCAGTATGAAAATGGCCATAACTTTTTAAATACTTGAGATATGAAAGTGAATTAGGTGTCAAATTAAACTTATTTTTATGCTTTATCTGATGGGATAAATTACAGACTTGATTTTTAAAATCTCAAAATTTTGTAACATTGCTAGTTACTCGTACTGCGGATGAAAGGCACGGGAGAATTATGCCTACCTAAGATTGATTATTAAAATAATATCCATTTAATAATCAATACTGAATTTAGTAAATTAGTTGGAAATCTTTACTATTTATATTTAATAATTACCTTTTTACAATTTTAGTCAGGGTAGGCACTGCCTACCTTGCCTACCCTGACGGCACGTGCCTGGTACATGGATAGGAAAAGGTTCGAGGGATATGGGCTAAACGCGGGCAAATGGGACTAGCTTAGATGGAACATCTTGGTTGGTATGGGAAAGTTAAGGTCTGTTTTGGCGCTGTCTGATTCTGACACTCTTTTCGAACTTTAAATGTTGCAAGACTAGGCGCCAAATTTCCCACCGCAAATTGGAGGAACATCACCTCATATTTCGGTTGGGTAGTTTACACCCCAGCGGTATGAACATTGACCTCCAATTTCAGGTAGTCATTGCCTTCTCCCTCTTTCCTCTCCCCTTCCCAGCTCTCCCACAGCCTACTGTCACCGCCTCTTCCTTTTTCCCCAACCGACATCAGTCTGAAGAAGGGTCTCGACCCGAAATGTCGCCTATTCCTTCGCTCCATAGATGCTGCCTCACCTGCTGAGTTTCTCCAGCTTTTTTGTCTACCTTCAAATGTGACAGAGTTCCTTGTGACTGAAATCTGTGTTGGTAGAGATTATGAATGGATCTTTGCACTTTTTTGAGTTATTTAATCCACCATCACTGATGGATTGAATGCATTTATTTTTCTAAATTTTAACCATTATTTATCTTACTGTTTGGTAATCAAAACGACCTGAAAAGGTATTTTCGTGTTGGAGCTGTTGACACAAATTTGGATATTTCACACATCACAACTACTGAAATTCCAATCTTCCAAAGTATTTAAATGCCATTGTGATGCCATGTTGTCCCAATTAAAATGTTAAACTTCTGATGATTAATTAAAGGAAGATAATTGAGCAGCAGATCTCAAAATTGGAATATTTGAGCTTCGGACCAACACTACTTAATGCAGTAATTTTGCTTTTCACACACATTTACAGTTTGTAACTGATCCAGCAGTTGTGCACAATTAGATCTGGATGTTCTTAAGCAACAGTTGAACAATCTTCAGTTTACACATTCAATATTCGCAGTTACACGATTCTCATTTAGAACACAATTTTACATTGCAATGCTGTATTTTTCGTATGAAGTCATGTCCTGTTAGAGAATGGGTTTCCTTGTGTTTGGATACATGCAAAACCTCTATGGCTGTGCAGGAATGAACTGCAGATGCTGGTTTACACCGAAGTTAGACACAAAATGCTGGTGTAACTCAACGGGACTGGCAGCATCTGGAGAAAAGGAATGGGTGATGTTTCGGATCGAGATCCCACTTCAGAAGGGTCATCTGAAGAGGGATTTTGACCCGAAACTTCACCCATTCCCTCTCTCCAGAGATACTGCCTGACCCGCTGTGTTACTCCAGCATTTTGTGTCAAACCTCCATGGTTGTTACTCTGTGCACAAAATAAATATTTCCTGAACCTGATTCAAGCAACAAAAATGAAACAAAGCTAGAAATATTTCGTGTGTCAGGCAGCATTTGTGATGCAAGGGTTGACATTTTAACTTGAAATTTTATCTGACTATAGTTACGGAATGTAATTGCCACCAGGGGCTTCTAGATGTTGAGAGCAGAAGTCCTTAATCTGCTCTACCTTTCTCTTTTCCCGGTACCCCCTTGAGAAAATGAAGCAATTCAAGTAATCTCTTAACGATCTAAATCGCTGAAGTCACAGTCTTCATTGTCTAGATGATGCTGTTGACGTGCTTTTCACAGCTTGTGATAAAGTTCCTACAAATGCTTACAAAAATCAAATTTTAGAAGATTTTATTTAAAAAAAATAAATAAACGAGTCCATTTTCTTGTGTTCAAGACACATTATTGAAGGTAAAATCCCTCCCACCTGCACGCTAAGTAAGTTGCTGTTACTTTGTACTGTTTTCTCTGATCCCATAATCTTATCCTTTCTCAGGAAAGAACTTGAACTGTAGTCCAGGAAATACTGATGAACCACTTCTCTCCATGAGCAGGCAAGCAAAAAACACGACCAGAAATATTATTCCAGCCAATAGTAAAATACAGAAAGTAAATGTAATCTGTGACTTGTTGAATCTTTGAGATTGTGTTAAATAATATATTTAACAGTATCCTTTTAACAATAAATCATCTTTCAATGACAATATCAAAGAGGGGAACTTAATTATTTAATATGTGCCTTCTGTCTAATAAAAGAGCAACCAATTGAAATGACTGGTATTCTATGTCTCAATGGGATTTAGGAAAATATTTTCTTGGTTCTTGCTTTTATAATTTTGGGGGGATCAGGTGACACAATTTTGAGGCTGCTTAACATGCACAACTAATCATGGTAGTTGTGCCAGAATTTTGAATGTAAGAATTAGGTACAGGTGACGGTGGCACAGCGGTAGAGCTGCGGCCTTGCAGCACCAGAGCCCGGGTTCCATCCTGACTACGGGTGCTGTCTGTATGGAGTTTGTACATTCTCCCTGTTACCGTGTGGGTTTCGATGGGAGCTCTTGTTTCCACCCACATTCTAAAGGCGTACTAGGTTATAGAGCTTCGGTAAAATTGTAAACGGTAAAAACTGTCCCTAGTTTGTAGAATAGTGTTGGTGTATCGGCTGATTGCTGGACTTGGTGGGCAGAAGATTCTGTTCAGTGCAGTATCTCTAAAGTCTAAGGTTATCGGATTTGACCATCTGGCCTTTCAAAGCCTGAATATCAAAAATAATGCAAGATGGTAGAAATCTGAAAGTAAAAGAAAGTGCTGAAAAACTTCAGCAGTTCTGAGAGCATCTAATCATGGAAATAAATGGCGAACATTTCAGCTCCGAGAGGCTCTGGTAATAAAGTCAATTACTATTTACCTAGGAAAGACACAATGCTGGAATAACTCAGTGGGTCAGGCAGCATTCCCACAGAACATAGGTGTAGGAAATAACTGCAGATTCTAGTTTAAACTGAAGGTATACACAAAATGCTGGAGTTACTCAGTGGGACATAGAAAAATAGGTGCAGCAGGCAGGCAGCATTATCTGGCGAGAAGGAATGGGTGACTTTTCAGATCGAGACCCTTCTTCAGACTAGTAAAGCGAAACGAGAGAAATAGACGGTCAAGTAGAGAGATATAGAACAAATTAGAACAAATGAATTAAAGATATGCAAAAAAGTTACGATGATAAAGGAAAAGGGCCATTGTTAGCTATTTGCTCGGTGAGAGGGGGAACCTGGTGTGACTTGGGTGGGGGAGGGAGAAGGATTGCAGGGGTTACTTGGAGTTGGAGAAATAAATTTTCTTAAGACTGGGTTGTAAGCTGCCCAAGCAAAATATGAAATGCTGTTCCTCCAATTTGCGATTAGCCTCCCTCTAACAATGGAGGACGCCTAGGACAGAAAGGTCGGAAAGGGGCATTGAAGTGTTTAGCAACCGGGAGATCAGGTAGGTCCAGGCGGACTGAGCGAAGGTGTTCAATGAAACGATCGCCCAGTCTACGTTTGGACACGCCAATATATAGGAGTCCAAACCTTGATACAGTAGATGAGGTTGGAGGAGATGCAAGTGAACCTCTTCCTAACCTGAAAGGGCTGTCTGGGTCCCTGGACAGGGTTGATGGACAGAACATATATAGGTGGCGTTGGTGTCTGATTGCTTCATTCAAGTTAGCCTCCAGTATCTAGTGTTCGAGTAGACAGGATCTCTTGTACAGCAACACAATCCAATTTTTTGTTTGAAAATATTTTTTTAAACTTGCTTTTTTATATTTTGCTATTACTCTTTTCAACGTTGTATTCCATCTGCCCAGTTCCCACAAACCCGTCTGTCACCTTGAAGCCTCAGTGCATTTTCTCTTCTCCCAACTCTCCAATCCCACTTTTTTTTGTTGTCATTTGCAAAGTTTGGAAATATGCCATTTGGTCCCTTGGCCAAATTATTGATATAATTGATGTGTAGCTAGGTCCCAATCGTGGATCACGGTGGAATTCCACTAATCGGAACTTAACCGCCTAAGAAATGCATGCTTATCCACTCCTTCCTTTCTGTCCATTAAGCCAATCCATAATACATGTGAGTATATTGCTCCCAGTTTCAAGTGCACTTGGTCAATGTATGAAGAAACTTGTAGCAATATAATTGTCAGTAGTAACATATTAGTATGTTATTGATTGATCTTAAAACTTCAAATCTCTGAGGTAGATAATATAATTGACGAGCTGTTGGCCAACACTAATATTGAAATTCCTGGCAGTTTCCTGCCCATCCAGTTAACCCTGTACAGATTATCCCAGCAGGAGCCTCCTTGCATAAACAATAGTCGGCTTTTATTGTTTTATTTTATAAAGCTATTTTTAGTCAAAAACAAAAACGTCGGAGCAAGAAGTGGTTTCACCCACAATCTGCGGCCTAAGGTGATTGTCAAACCGTTGAACTTGTTTTGCATTTTGGAGACACTAAAACAAATGCAATTAGAATAATTAGAGCATAAAAATGTAATTGTTAAAGGCGATTTTGCTAGAATACTAAATGTCCTTTTGCATGGAAACCTTTCAACTATTCTCTTCCAGATATTGCAATCTAATTTCTGGGGAATTGTAAGGAGATGTGTTCTGTTGCTGGACTCCATGAAAGGTCTTGCGGCAGTAGATTAGTTAGCAAAATTGTGCAATATGGACATTGGGAAATTAGTGCTAACCCCTGTCTGTGGTGCTCTATTTCCCTGCAGTGCAATGAAACCATTTAATTGCAATATAATTTTCTAATTTGAAATTTAATTTTCAGATTTATTTGAATCGATTGTTTAGTAAGTTGTGTACGCACTGAATTTGCAAAAGGAGACCAGGAAAAGCTTGCTTCTATCCTGAATGTACTCTATTTTCTTTAGTAGCTAAAGAAAAATATTAATTGTTCAAGTTCCTCTGTTTGCACAATTCATTTTGTTCTTCATTTTAACCATGATATATTTCTACTTTTTATTTTTTTTTGTGTTCCTTGTCTAAAATACCTTCTTGTGAAAAGAAAGAAGGGTAGACATAACTTGGCTTTTGATCTTCCTTTGAATCCCATCATTATTTTAAACAATCCCATGGGATTGAGGATATTTGGTATCACTCTGGCTCTCCCACAGCCTACTGTCTCCGCCTCTTCCTTTCCTTCCCCCCCCCCCCCCTGCGTCTTTGGGATGTGGGAGGACATGCGTCTTTGGGATGTGGGAGGAAACCCACACACTTGCAGAGAGAATGTGCAAATTCAACACAGACAGTGCCCGAGGACAGGATCGAACACAGATCTCTGCATGTGAGGCAGCAAGTCTACCAGCTGTGCTACTATATTTTGTTTTGATTTTCGGACCGTGCAAGCCCGCGGTAGCGGCGTAAAGCTGCGGCGGACCAGCCGAAGTGTGCCTTCCACCAGCGTGACAGAACCAGGGGGGGGGGGGAACTATGTTATTAAAAATGTGTACATAAAAACGTTTACATCAAAGGCCATAATCTCTCTCACACACACACACACACACACACACACACACACACATTCACTCACTTACTTTCGGGGAGGGCAGGGAGGGGGGGGAGAGACAGTGAGAGCGAAATGCAACCGTGTGAATGAAGCGCGTGCGTCTCGTGCACGAAAGCTGCCGGCAGCTCTATGGAATTCAGGGGAGGAGCCCGCCGCATCACACACACACTAATCCCCCCCCCTCCACACACACACACACACACACACACACACACACACACACACACACACACACACACACACACACACACAGGGCCGGTTTTAAGCCGATTTGACCGATTGCCCCCAATTGGCCCCGCGCCTAATGGGGGCCCCGCACTAATGTTCCGTATTTCGTACGGAAATACGAATTCTCTTTGTTAAATAAAGATTATATTTTTTAATTCGCCATGCGGATTTTAAAAAAAAACGACCATGTATAACAACCGCTGCACGGCCATCAGACACAAACGATTTGTTAACTAGTACTGTTAGCACTTCTTAACATGAAAGTTGTTAACAAGTTGTTATATCAATCTGCATCCATCCACATTCCTCAGTAAATGTTATTGTGTTTTGAATGAGTATTAATGACGCCGTGTTCCTTTGTATAAAATTCACGCGGCGTCATAAATACTTGTTTAAAACACAATTACATTTACTGAGGAATGTAGATCGATGACACATTGAGAATTTCTTTAAACTCACCATCATGAGTGAGGGCCCCGGACCGCGAGAAGGGGCTTCTTCCTGGTGGGCAGGTTAGTCATTCACCTACCGACCCACGTTGTGTCTCTCTGTGCTTTGCTCTCTCTCTCCCTCCTTCTCTCTCTCCCGCTCACCATCTCGTCTCTCTCTAGCTCTCCCACTCCCTCTCTATCACCCTGTCTCCTCAGCATTCCCGGAATTATTGACGTTTAGCGGTAGACAAAAATGCTGGAGAAACCCAGCGGGTGAGGCAGCCGCCTTGACCGCTGAGTTCCTCCAGCACTCTGTGTTTTTTGTTTGGCTCTGAAGTTGAAGGTGGCTCAGCGGGACGGGCATGGGCTCTGGGGAGAGGGTTGCGTTTCTGGTCGAGACCCGTCTTCAGACAATCACAAGTACTCTCACCGACGAGAGTTCAATTCAGTCTGAAGAAGGGTCTTCTCTCCAGAGTCGCTGCGTTGCCTGTCCTGCTGAGTTACTCCAGCTTTATGTCTATCTTCAATTTCAGAGAAATACAATTTCTCACGGGGGGCTTATAACGTCTCTAAACCCCTCTGGGACCCTCTGAACACCTCTAAACCCCGTCTATCCCCCCCCCCCCCCTATTTCCCTCTACAACACTTCTGAACACTTCTAAACCTATCTGAAGCCCTCTAAACATCTCTAAACCGTTTAAACCCCTCTAAACTAGGAGGCTACAAGGTGACTTGTATAGGCTGGGTGAGTGGGCAAATGCATGGCAGATGCAGTATAATGTGGATAAATGTGAGGTTACCCACTTTGGTGGCAAAAACAGGAAAGTAGACTTTTATCTGAATGGTGGCCGATTAGGCAAAGGGGAGATGCAACGAGACCTGGGTGTCATGGTACACCAGTCATTGAAAGTAGGCATGCAGGTGCAGCAGGCAGTGAAGAAAGCGAATGGTATGTTAGCATTCATAGCAAAATGATTTGAGTATAGGAGCAGGGAGGTTCTACTGCAGTTGTACAGGGTCTTGGTGAGACCACACCAGGAGTATTGCGTACAGTTTTGGTCTCCTAATCTGAGGAAAGACATTCTTGCCATAGAGGGAGTACAGAGAAGGTTCACCAGACTGATTCCTGGGATGTCAGGACTTTCATATGAAGAAAGACTGGATAGACTCGGCTTGCATTCGCTAAAATTTAGAAGATTGAGGGGGATCTTATAGAAACTTACAAAATTCTTAAGGAGTTGGACAGGCTAGATGCAGGAAGATTGTTCCCGATGTTGGGGAAGTCCAGAACAAGGGGTCACAGTTTAAGGATAAAGGGGAAATCTTTTAGGACTGAGATGAGAAAAACATTTTTTACACAGAGAGTGGTGAATCTCTGGAATTCTCTGGCACAGAATGTAGTTGAGGCCAGTTCGTTGGCTATATTTAAGAGGGAGCTAGATTTGGCCCTTGTGGCTAAATGAATCAGGGGGTACGGAGAGAAGGCAGGTACAGGATACTGAGTTGGATGATCAGCCATGATCATATTGAATGGCTGTGCAGGCTCGAAGGGCCAAATGGTCTACTCCCGCACCTATTGTCTATGGTTCTATGACTGCGTCCAACTGCTGTCTGGTTCGTTGATCGGTTTGCTAGATGTGAACTATTTTGGGAGAGAAAAATGCTCACGGCAGACCAAACGTGTTAAACAGAAATTGGTCAGATATTGAGCTTTACACAGTGAGAAATCATGTGAAATAATCACTGAATTTTAAATGAATGTACCTGCATGTTATACTGTTTAGTTTGGAGATACAACCAGATAGTCTGGTTGATACAACCAATTTAGTTTGGAGATACAACCAGATAGTCTGCTTGATACAACCAGTTTAGTTTGGAGATACAACCAGATAGTCTGGTTGATACAACCAGATTAGTTTGGAGATACAACCAGATCCACTGAGTTCGCACCGACCTGCGATTTTTGTTACAGATTTGACAATTTTGTTTGGCGGCCAATCAATCGTTGTCTCTAAGGGGGTTGCATCCAATCACCAACCAGCTTGCTTTAAAATTCCCGTCCAATCACAAATAGATCTCCTCCCGTCCAATCAGCCGCTGTCTCCAAGGGCATTGTGTCCAATCACATAATGCAGTTTAATGGTAATTAGCTGCTACGGTAAAGGTTGGAAGCAGCGGAGCTACTGACAGTCAAACGGGAGGGAGCGGGAGAGATTCACACAGTGTAGAATCCATCACACCCTAGTGTACAATTTCATAATATATACTAAATAACTGGGCTGACACACCTTGGCTGGGAATCTGGGGTTCACCAAAATTGTTCCCAATTGGGCCCCGCACCCCCTAAGGCCGGCCCTGAGAGTAGGGGCCCCGCCATCAGTTTTCTAATTGGGCCCCGCAATTCCTAGCACCGGCCCTGCACACACACACGCACGCACGCACGCACACACACACACACACACACACACACACACACACACAGCGGCAGGACAATGCTAAGCTGACGATGAAGACAGCAAATTTAAAAAAAAATGTCTTTGAAATTAAAAGTTAATGTTAAGAATTTGTAATGTTAAGTGAGAAATAATTAAATTCAATGAAAAACAATGGAATCAACAATAATTAGTGGAGTTAAATGGGAAACAATAAAATTCAATGCAATGAAAAAACAAATAAACATTGCTTTAATCTACAGCGGAAGGGGAGGGGCAACAGGCAGGTTGGGGGGGTGGGGCCAGGAGGCAGGTGGGTCAGGAGCAAAGGCATTGTGGGGTCAGCAGCTGGGCAACTGTTATTTTTTTTTAAATGTCCGTTTGGTGATAAATTTTAGTAAATATCTCGGGAAATAATTGACCACATTGATAGAGGATTGGATTTTTGAAATCATAAGGAAAATTTCTACCAGAAGATGTAAAAAAAATCACTGGTATTGTAACGTCAGCAGCTGGGCAGCGGTCAGATTTTAAAAAAAAAAGATCAGATTGGTCAACAATAATACAGTGGGCAGTGGAGGCCAAGTCACTGGATGGATTTAAGAAAGAGTTAGATAGAGCTCTAAAGGCTAGTGGAGTCAAGAAATATGGGGAGAAGGCAGGCACGGGTTATTGATAGGGGACGATCAGCCATGATCACAACCGAATGACCTCCTCCTGCACCTATTTTCTATGTTTCTATGTTCTTTCTTGCTCTCTCTTTCTCCCTCCCTCTCCCTCTCGCTGTGTCTCTCTCGCTCTCGCTCGCTCTCTCGTCTCCTTCTCTCTCTCTCGCTCTCTCGTCTCCTTCTCTCGCTCTCTCTCGCTCTCTCGTCTCCTTCTCTCGCTCTCGCTCTCTCGTCTCCTCTCGCTCTCTCACTCTCACCCTCTCGCCTTGGCATTTCCGGAATCATTTGGCGTTTTGCCGGGACGGCTGCATCTGCGGTTCCTTCCTGTTGGGGGGAGGCTACTGGTCCATACCCTCCGTGGGTGCCGCCTGGCTTGTTTGGCTCTGGAATCGAAGGTGGACACGGGGGGCTGGGGTGCGTCAGAGGGATGGGTGGCGGCTCTGGGGAGAGGGAGTGGGTGGCGTTTCGGGTCGAGACCCTTCTTCAGACAATCAAAGTACTCTTACCGACGAGAGTTCAGTTCAGTCTGAAGAAGGGCCTCGACCCGAAACGTCTGGAATTCTCTGCCACAGAAGGTAGTTGAGGCCAGTTCATTGGCTATATTTAAGAGGGAGTTGGATGTGGCCCTTGTGGCTAAGGGGATCAGGTGGTATGGAGAGAAGGCAGGGACGGGATACTGAGTTGGATGATCAGCCATGATCATATTGAATGGCGGTGCAGGCTCGAAGGGCCAAATGGCCTACTCCTGCACCTATTTTCTATGTTTCTATGATTTTTATGTCACCGATTCCTTCTCTCCAGAGATGCTGCCTGTCCCGCTGAGATACTTCAGCTTTGTCTATCTTCAATTTCAGAGTTAAATAAAAAGTGCTGGAGGAACTCAGCGGGCTAGGCGGCATCTGCGGAGGGAATGGATTAGGAGTTGTTTCGAGCCAGGGTTCTTCTTCAATAGGAAGGAACTGCAGATCGTGCATGATATTCTTCCAATATAAATCGGAATTCCGATTTTTTTTGTTTTCCTATTTGTCCATTTTTTGTGTCCGATTATTTGGCAGCCAATCAACCGCTGTCTCTAAGGGGGTTGCATCCAATCACTGACCAGCTTCCTTTAAAATTCCTGTCCAATCAACAAACCGGTCTCCTCCCGTCCAATCAGCTGCTGTCTCCAAGGGCATTGTGTCCAATCACATAATACGCTGGTCACTCGGCGACCAATCACCGACGATCTTCCATTATTGAAGCAGCCAACACAGAGAGAGAGAGAGATGCACGAAAGTAGCTATGACATAATCACAATAAACTATTACAAATATACAATAAACAAGTTATGCATTCTTGTACTCTTACATGGGTATGACCACATTAAAAAAATTCAGCCAAATGGCACCGCGTAAAAATACTGATTTCCTCAGTAAAATACTGATTTTCAGGTACTAGAATACTGAAATGCTCTGATAAAACTTGGCAGCTCTGGGCATGACGCACGGAGTAGCTCAATCCTTCTGGAGTACAAGGCAGCTTCCAGCATACATTAGTAACACACGCAACACATATGTTCTTAACTGTTAAAAACCGCCAAAATGGTCAATTTTTGCACTGGAAAATGTTTTGGAAATGGGGTAGCCGTGAGTGAAAACCGCCAAAATCACGTGCCGGCGGATTGAGGGCAAGTCTCGGCCCACGACAGGCTGGGGTGGAGGGTGACTGAGCGCTCTGAACCAAATGCTCTAGTTTCTTTGCTCTGAACCCGAGCACCAAGGTGTAAACGGCCGAAGGAGCGCATCCCTTAGGACAACCCCTACTCTCCCTCCGGGGTCAGCGCTGTCTGGCCAAGACCTATTTTTATATATAGGTGGAAGTGCTCAGGCGTGCAAGAATGTTTGCTTATAAAATTACTAAGTTTATATATTTTAAAGAGAACAATTTGCATGAAGTCTTAAAGTATGCTAAAATCCTCAGTGCCCAACAAGAGATGCATATTTATCTGAAAGATGTGATGCAAGTTTTTTTCAACCTCAACCAAACACAACTGTCGTCTGTTTCCCCAAGCTTTGCACATATTGAAGGATAGTCGCATAGAAACTTGTTGGGCGAATGAGGAAATGTTTATTTGAAAATGCCACCAAAGTTCATTTCTTGCACTATGTTTAACTGCAGCTGATGTTGAAAGTAATTGGATAACCTAATCCATTATTTTTCATTCGCGTTCAGTATTGATGACATTCAAACTTTAATCTGAATACAAAAGATTGAAACTTTATTCCTGCAATGTGATGACTGGAACTACAAACACTGCTCCAAGTACTGCGTATACTGTGGAACAAGAGGGTAGCTATGGAAAGTTGCAACATAACATCCAAACTTGTATTTTATGCAATGATCTATGATAGAAAGCACGCCATATACCTCTTGACCAGCCTATTGACTCGTGTTGCCGTTTTTAGGGTGTAATGTGATTTGATCACTCTGCATCTGTTTATCAACATTCCTTTGTGTTCTGCCATTTACTATGTGTTATCCCCATTGCCAATTATACGATCTACATTCACATTCAAGTCAATATACATTACAAACGGCCAAAGGTCAAAACACCAATTTGTCTCTGACTTTCAGCAATGGCCAAAAAAGCACACCAACGCCGCTACTTCCTCAGTAGACCAAGAAAGTTCAGCATATCTCCAATGACTTGTGCTAACTTCCACAGACAAACCATAGAAAGCATCCTTTCGGGATACATCACAGCATGGTTTAGCGACAGCTCTGTCCAAAACTGCAAGAAATTGCATAGAGTTGTACATACAGCTCAGTCCATCGCACAGATTAGCCTCCTCACCTTTGACTCCATTTACACTTCACGCTGCCTCGGGACAGCAGCCAACATAAGTCAAGGATTTTTTCCCTACAGTCCTTCCTTATCCCCTCTTCCTGCTTGAAAGCACGCACTATAAGGTTCAGGAGGAGCTTCCTCCCATTGTTATCTACTGACCATAAGCTGGGGTGTCCTTCATAGACACGGTTTTTACTGTCCTGCCTACAATCTCCTTTGTTACCTTCTCAAAAATCCCAATCAAATTAGTGAGGCAGGATCTGGAGTGCAGGAGGACGAGGGACGATCTTATAGAGGTGTGCAAAATCATGAGAGGAATAGATCGGGTCATTGCACAAAGTCTTTTGGCCAGAGTAGGGGAGTCGAGAGGCATAGGTGTAGGATGAGGGGAGAAGATTTTATAGGAACCTGAGGGGTAGCATTTTTACACAAAGTTGGTGAGTGTATGGAATCAACTGCCGGAGGAGAGAGTTGAGGCAGGTACTATTGCAATGTTTAGGAAACATTTGTGCAGGTACATGGATAGGAGAGATTTAGAGGGAGATGGGCCTAACGCAGACAGGTGGGACGAGTGTAGATGGGGCCTGTCTCTCTCTTAACTTTTTCCTTCCCACTTCTAGATGGGCAACTGACATTGTCACTTTTTTACCTGGCTTCATTATTTAATGCTATCATTATTTAATAAAGGAACAGCAATAGCTCTCTTCCAGTCTTCAGGCATCTCACCTGGGACTAAATAAAACGCAAATTCTGAGGCACCAGTAATCTCATTTCCAAAAGTATTCTGGAATAGATCGCATTGTTCATAAGTTGTTCATCCTTCAGCATTCCAACTCTAGCACCACCGGCTCTTAACACTGACGTGCTCCAAACTGTCATTGTATCCCTCCCGAAACTTGCTATTCCTATTATCATCCTTGTTGAATAAAGCAGATTACCCCTTTGGTTTTAAGGATACTCACTCTTGCAGCATTCTCCTTCTCATATACTGTCAGAATAACTTGGGTTTCTCCTTAATCTTGCTTGCCAAGGATTTATTTTTGCCGTCCTAATTTATATAAGTACTCTCCAACACTCACTATATTCCTCAAGGGACCTCTTTGATGTTTCTTTGAACATATTTTTCTAATAAATGTTGACTTCCAAACTTATGTGATAATGAATTTCTAAAATACTCATCCATTATAAATAGCATATCAAATGTAAGCAAATTAACATTCAGTTACCAAATATTTAGATAATTTTGAAATATCTGCCTGAATATTTAACTTTGCACAGGCTGCAGGACTACCTTGCAGTTAAATTGGATTTAGAGTATTGAGTACAGAAGTTGGGAGGTCATGTTGCAGTTATGTTCAGTTTTGGGCACCATGTTGTAGGAAAGATGTTGTCAAACTGAAAAGGGTGCCGAGAGGATGTTGCCAGAACTCAAGGGCCTGAGCTCTAGGGAGAGGTTGAGCAATCTAGACCTTATTCCTTTGAGGGCAGGAGGATGAGGGGTGATCTTATAGAGGTGTACAAAATCATGAAAGGAATACAGTGCATTCAAAAAGTATTCAGACCCCTTCATTTTTTCCACATTTTGTTATGTTACAGAACTTATTCTAAAATTGATTACATTCTTTTTTTTTATATCATCAATCTACACACAATACCCCAGAATTAAAAAAAAAAAGTGAGAACAGGTGTTTAGAACTCTTTGCAAAGTAATTAAAAAGAAATAACTGAAATATTACATTTACATAAGTATTCAGACCCTTTCTCAGTACTGTGTTGAGGCACCTTTGGCAGCGATTACAGCCTCAAGTCTTCTTGGGTATAACACTACAAGCTTGGCACACTTGTATTTGGTTAAGTCAGTTCGGATGGGGATGGCTTGGCTGTGTGCTTAGGGTCGTTGTCCTGTTGGAAGGTGAACCTCCACCCCAGTCTGAGGTCCAGAATGCTCTGGAGCAGGTTTTCATCAAGGATCTCTCTGCACTTTGCTCCATTCATTTTCCCCTCGATCCTGACTAGTCTCCCAGTTCCTGCCGTTGAAAAACATCCCCACAGCTTGATGCTTCCACCACCATGCTTCACCGTAGGTATGGTAATGGCCAGGTGATGAGCGGTGCCTGGTTTCCTCCAGACATGAAGCTTGGCATTCAGGCCAAAGAGTTCAATCTTGGTTTCATCAGACCAGAGCACCAGAGAAAACAACCCTTTTGGCAAACTACAAGAGGGCTGTCATGTGCCTTTCACTGTGGCTTCTGTCAGGCCACTCTTCCATAAAGGCCTGATTGGTGGAATGCTGCAGAAATAGTTGTCCTTCCGGAAGGTTCTCCCATCTCCACAGAGGAACGCTGGAGCTCCGTCAGTGACCATCGGGTTCTTGGTCACCTCCTTGACCAAGGCCCTTCTCCCCCGATAGCTCAGTTTGGCCGAGTGGCCAGCTCTATGAAGTTCTCCAAAGTTCTTCCATTTAAGAATGACGGAGGCCACTGTGCTCTTCGGGACCAGCAATGCTGCAGAAGTTGTTTTATATCCTTCCCCAGATCTGTGTCTTGACCCAATCCTGTCTCTGAGGTCTACGGACAATTCCTTCATCTTCATGGCTTGGTTTTTGCTCTGACATGCACTGTCAACTGTGGGATCTTATATAGACAGGTGTGTGCCTTTCCAAATCATGTCCAATCAATTTAATTTACCACTGGTGGACTCCAATCAAGTTGTAGAAACATCTCAAGGATAATCAATGGAAACAGGATGAACCTAAACTCAATTTTGAGTGTCATAGCAAAGGGTCTGAATACTTATGTAAATGTGATATTTCAGTTATTTCTTTTAATTACTTTGCAAAAATTTCCAAACACCTGTTTTCACTTCTTCATTCTGGGGTATTGTGTGTAGATTGATGATTTAAAAAAAAGAATTCAATCCATTTTAAAATAAGGCTGTAACGTAACAAAATGTGGAAAAAGTGTAGGGGTCTCAATTACTTTCTGAATGCACTGTAGATCGGGTAAACACAATCAAGAACTGGAGAACATGGGCTTAACATGAGGAGGATAGATTTAATATGAATCTAAGGGTCATCATGTGCCGGGCCAAGTGTCAGATCTCATCCTGGACTATTACAACCAGTTCAGCATGAGAGTCTCTGCAGGGTCAGTAACATCAGAGTGGCACAGACTGGTGATTGGGATCGTCACAGGCTGTACCATCTCTGTGATCCTTTTTACCATGGCGATGAACATGATCGTCAAGTCTGCTGAGCAGACTGCCGGGGCCCTTGGACCAAGTTAGTAGTGGGCCAACCACCAATCTGAGTCTTCATGGATGACCTGACTGTCACCACTGAGTCAGTGTCAGGAGGCAGGTGGATCCTGCAGGGGTTGGAGAAACTGATTGGATGGGCAAGGATGAAGTTTAAGCCAGGAAAATCAAGGTCACTGGTGCTGAAGAAGGGCAAAGTCATGGACAGGTTCTGCTTCAGCATCGAAGTGACACCAATCCCAACTGTCCGAAAGGCCAGTGAAGAGCCTTGGCAAAGTTTTTAACAGCAGCCTGAAGGATACAGCATCAGTCCAGGCAACCTGTCAGGAGCTGGTTGAGAGCGGTGGACTGGTCGAGACTTCCTGGCAAGTTCAAGGCATGGATTTACCAGCATGGAATACTGCCAAGGATACTCTGGCCACTGCTTGTTTATGAAGTCCCAATCTCCATTGTAGAGAGCTTGGAGAGGAAAGTCAGCAGTTTCCTCAGGAGGTGGCAGGGATTGCCCAGGAAATAACATCAAGCTCCAGCTACTGCTGAAGTCCCTGGAGGAGGAGTTTAAGGTGACTCAGGCCAGAGAGATGATGCTGTACAGGGACTCCAGTGACCCCAAGGTGGCTCGGGCAGAGGTAGAGGTGAAAACTGGGAGGAAGTGGAGAGCCGGCGAAGCTGTGCTGCAAGCGGAGTCTCGGATATGCCACAGAGTCCAGGTGTAAGCAGTGACTCGGGGAAGAGCAGGTCTGGGAATCTTCCCAACTCCTCAGTTTGACAAGGCCAAGGGGAAGGAGAGGTGCGGGCTGGTCCAGGAGGAAGTGAGGGCAGCGATGGAGGAGAAGAGGTCTACCAGAGCAGTTGGCTTGAGGCAGCAGGGAGCCTGGACAAGGTGGGAGCAGGCTACGGACCGAAAAGTCACATGGACTGAGCTCTGGCAAGCTGAACCACAGCATATCAAGTTCCTGGTCCAGGCAGTGTACGATGTCCTGCCCAGCCCATCAAACCTCTTCATCTGGGGCAAAGCGGAATCTCCGTTTGCCCGCAATGCTCTGGCAAGGGGACGTTGGAACACATCCTGAGCTGCTGCCCAAAGGCTCTTGGGCAGGGCAGGTACACCTGGCGTCACGACCAGGTTCTTAAACCCATTGCGGAAGCCATCACATGGGAATCAGCAGCTGCAGAGGAGCACCTTAGTGAAGGCCGGAGTGCAGCTGCCAAGAACCACAGCAGCCAGGAATCCATCAGGAATCCTGGCGACTGCACAGGACTGGCAGCTTTCTGTAGACCTGGTGAAACAGCTGAAGTTCCCATGGCACATCGTCACGACCACCCTGAGGCCAGACATCCTCCTGATCTCCGAGGCAACGAAAAACATCGTCTTGTTGGAACTGACAGTGCCGTGGGAGGTTGGCTGCAGAGGTTTTGTAGGGCAATTGCTCTACAAAGCCTTGAATGCACTGGGCATCAACGGAATAGAGAGGAGAAGAGCCATCAAGAACATCGCAGAGGCAGCGGAGAAGGCCTTGAGATGGCTCTGGATCAGGAGAGGAGGTCCATGGGGAGTAGCGAATGCCACCTGAATGCAAGTTGTGGTCTGATCAACCACGGCTGGGTCGCCTGGGCAAAGGGGTATGATGTTGAAAGACCCGAATGACCCATGACCCCAGGTTACATCACTGATGATGTGTTCAGGAGCATCAAGAGATGTATTTTATCAATGAGGAGTAGTTTTTTTTACACAAAGGGTGATGGGTGTACAGAATGAGCTGCCGGAGGAGGTAGTTGAGTCATGTACTATTACAAAGTTTAAGAACATTCAGACAGGTACATCAGTCATTGAAAGTAGGCATGCAGGTGCAGCAGGCAGTGAAGAAAGCGAATGGTATGTTAGCATTCAGAGCAAAAATATTTGAGTATAGGAGCAGGGAGGTTCTACTGCAGTTGTACATGGTCTTGGTGAGATCACACCTGGAGTATTGCGTACAGTTTTGGTCTCCTAATCTGAGGAAAGACATTCTTGCCATAGAGGGAGTACAGAGAAGGTTCACCAGACTGATTCCTGGGATGTCAGGACTTTCATATGCAGAAAGACTGGATAGACTTGGCTTGTACTCGCTAGATTTTAGAAGATTGAGGGGGGATCTTATAGAAACTTACAAAATTCTTAAGGGGTTGGACAGGCTAGATGCAGGAAGATTGTTCCCGATGTTGGGAAAGTCCAGAACAAGGGGTCACAGTTTAAGGATAAAGGGGAAATCTTTTAGGACTGAGATGAGAAAAACATTTTTTACACAGAGAGTGGTGAATCTGTGGAATTCTCTGCCACAGAATGTAGTTGAGGCCAGTTCATTGGCTATATTTAAGAGGGAATTAGATGTGGCCCTAGTGGCGAAAGGGATCAGGGGGTATGGAGAGAAGGATACTGAGTTGGATGATCAGCCATGATCCTATTGAATGGAGGTGCAGGCTCGAAGGGCCGAATGGCCTACTCCACCTATTTTCTATGTTTCTATGTACAGATTTAGTTGGGATATGTGCCAAATGTAGGCAAGTGGGACGTGTAGATGGGACATGTATGTTCGGTGTGGGCAAGTTGGGCTCTAGTGCTGCTTTCATGCTGTTTAACTCTCTTAAAAAGCGAATAATTACTCTTTTTAAATGCTAATATTGTTTTTTTTTGGTTTAAAAAAAATTATTAGCAATATATGGTCCTTACATTTTTATTTTCAATCGAAAGTTGATATTTGCTCATTGGGCAAAACCAGTCTGTCCTAATTTCAATGCATTCTGAGGGAGAGTGGGGCAGAAGAGTGAAAAGACATTTAGAAATATTAATTCTCTTTTCTCTTGTAATTAGACTGTGGATATCCATAAAGAAAAGGTGGCACGCCGAGAGATAGGCATTCTGACTACCAACAAGAACACATCAAGGACTCATAAGATCATAGCACCAGCCAGCGTTGAACGACCAGTGAGATACATTCGGAAGCCAATTGACTATACCGTACTGGATGATGTTGGTCATGGCGTGAAGGTAAAATTTATCAATGGGCATTACTTAAATATTTATCTTGGAGTTATATACTTGTTAAAATGATGTCCTTATTGTTTCAGTGCAGCCTTTGGGTCGTATGTACACCACATAGTAGATTGGTGGACCTCTTCTCTTTTTTAATTTTCCTTTTAAAAAAAAAAAAGAGGAAATGCTTCGTTGTGGACAGTGTAGTTATGATCAATATATGATCACAAGATTATTCAAAGACTTTCATACCTTTTAAAAATGGGACATTGTTGTCCAAATAATGTGAAGAGTACAGAAAGTTACATGCATTTTCTCTTTGCCTAAAATTATTTGCTTTTGCAATAAAGCACAAATGAATTTGTTTATTAGAGCTTTGGAAATTTGGGAAACTTAAATTAGCTGACTGGTGGCAGCAGATGCATTTTTAGTTCCTGTTTTGCAAATTGAAATACAAAAGATAGGTATATCACTGAAAGCATTGGGTTTATATGCAAATGGGCTGTTTTGTCATCGTGCAGGCTTGTTATGTTTAGTTATCTCCCAAAACAAGTCTAAAGCTGCACTTTGAAATCATTGGTTATTTAATGCACATTGAAGGGATATTTGACCCATGGATTGTCTGTTTTTTGCTTGTACTCTGGTTTCCATGTTTTGGTTTCTTCAGAAATGTGGTAGTTGGCTATGTAAAGGACATGACTTTGAGTTCATCCCATTCCATAGACTTGGTAACAGCAACGGTATTTTGGTAATGAAGAAATGCCAGATAATATTTCTCAAGGTTGCTTTCAACCAATCCGTGTGGTAAAGCTTGGTGTCTAAATGTAGCAATGTTACAAAATTTTGAGATTAAAAAAATTGTCTAATTTATCCCATCAGATAAAGCAAAAAAAAAAAGGTTTAATTTGACACCTAATTCACTTTAATATCTTCAGTATTAAAAAAGTTATGGCCGTCTTCATACTCGGAAATTAGCATCTTGTTCCCTAATGCTTTTCCATTGACTTAACACAAAAGCTGTGACCGAGGACAGTCAAAAGCCCATAACTTTCTTAAAAATTAAGAGAACTGAAAGAAATTTTCAGTTATTTTAGATTGAAGCATTCTGAAACAAATATGAAACAATCTTACTTGGATGACTTGAAATTAAAGCATATAATTAGTTAGTTACCTAATTGTAGCTAATTACAAAATTCAATTACTAGATCTAAACATCTATCAATTTCTTAAGAATAGATGAACATTTTTAAATAGCCTAAGTGTCCAAATAACATTCACACAAGAATTCACAATATAACATAATTTTTAAATCTCAATATCATGGATTTAGAGGCCAAATGGAAGGAATTTAATGTTTATTACCTGTAAATTAATGGCCATTTAAATTATCTTGCGAGTGGGTTTTTCTGGAACGCGATCATTTGGAACGTTGCGGTTTGCGGTGAATTTAAACCCGTATTGGCATGAAAAATACTGCCGGTTCGTATGGGAAAAAAATCACCGTTTCGCAACTTAAAATGTGAATTAAAGGCATCTTAAGGAGCACTTTTATACATAAAATAAACTGCTTTTGTTTACCTGTCCCGTACCTGAAATCCGTCCCCGTTGTCGGCGTTGACGGCTTTTGAAGCTGATTTTAAAATTACTCCAGCGCTGAACTTGTCGGGCGATTTAAAAAAAAAAAAAAAACACAGACCGCCCGTCGGAACGATTCTTCAGCGAAAGCTTGCACTCCAACCAAATATAATCAGGACAAGGAAGGAAAAAAACGCGTTTTAACCAAAGTCCTATAAACCTGCTACATAACTTTCTGACACTTATTCTCAAAGCTCTGTAAAAGATGAAGAGAAGCATACAATACACTGCCTTTACCACTATTTATGGACTTGGACCCCATGATCCCTCTATAGGGCATTGCTGTTAAGGGTCTTGCAATTAACTGTTTACTTTCGCCTTGCTCGACATCTCACTTCTCATGTTAAATACTCTCTGCCATATTTCTGCCCATTACTGTAGCTGATCTATATCCCACTGTATACTCTGACAACCTTTCTCACAGTCCACAACTCCAGCAATCTTGGTGTCTTATGCAAACTTACTAACCAACCCATTCTACATTTATGCCCAACCCATGTATATAATTGCAAACAACAGCGCTGATCCCTCACAGAACTCCACTGGTCACAGAACTCAAGCCAGAATAACACTCTTCCACCTAATTAGCCCATTCGCTTTGAAATCCTATCGTGCAGAATCCTATCCAATAGTTTCCCTACCACGGATGTGAGGATCACTTCCATAAAATTTCATAGATTATGTAAGCTGCCCTTTGAAACAAAGGAACAAAACTAGCTTCTGTCCAGTTCCGTGGATAGAACAGGGAAATTGTAAGGATAAAAAGACCTTAATGGAAGCTATATACAGGCCCCCAAACAGTAGCCTGGATATAGGGTGCAAGTTAAATCAAGAGTTAAAATTGGCATGTCGTCAAGGTAATGCTACGGTTGTTATGGGAGATTTCAACATGCAGGTAGACTGGGAAAATCAGGTTGGTACTGGACCCCAAGAAAGGGAGTTTGTGGTGTGCATCCGTGATGGATTCTTAGAGCAGCTTGTACTGGAGCCTACTAGGGAGAAGGCAATTCTGGATTTAGTGTTGTGAAATGAACCGGATTTGATAAGGCAAGTCGAGGTAAAGGAGCCATTAGGAGGTAGTGATCATAATATGATGTTTGAGAGGGAGAAGGGTAAACCGGGGATGTCAGTATTATAGTTGAACAAAGGGGAGGGAGGAGCTGGCTAAAGTTGACTGCAAAGATACCCTAGCAGGGATGACAGTGGAACAACAATGGCAGGTATTTCTGGGAATAATACAGAAGGTGCAGGATCAGTTCATTCCAAAGAGGAAGGAAGATTCCAAGGGGAGTAAGGGGTGACCGTTGCTGACAAGGGAAGTCAGGGGCAGTACAAAAATAAAAGAGAACAAGGATAACATAGCAAAGATGAGCGGGAAGCCAGCAGATTGGGTAACTTTTAAAGAGCAACTGAAGATAATTAAAAGGCAATACGGGGAGAAAAGATGAGGTACGAAGGTAAGCTAGCCAAGATTACAAAGGAGGATAGTAAAAGCTTCTTTAGGTATGTGAAGAGGAAAAAATTAGTTAAGACCAAAATTGGACCCTTGAAGACTGAAAGGTCAAATTTATTATGGGGAACAAGGAAATGGCAGATGAGTTGAACAGGTACTTTGGATCTGTCTTCACTGAGGAGGACACAGACAATCTCCCTGATGTACAAGTGGCCAGAGGATCTAGGGTGACGGAGGAACTGAAGGAAATTCACATTAGGCAGGAAATGGTGCTGGGTAGACTGATGAGACTGAAGGCTGATAAATCCCCAGGGCCTGATGGTCTGGATCACAGGGTACTTAAGGAAATGGCTCTAGAAATAGTGGACGCATTGGTGATCATTTTCCAATGTTCTATAGATTCAGGATTAGTTCCTGTGGATTAGAGGGAAGCTAATGTTATCCCACATTTTAAGAAAGGCGGGATAGAGAAAACAGGGAATTATAGACCAGTTAGCCTGACATCGGTGGAGGGGAAGATGCTGGAGTTAATCAATTATAAAAGATGAAATAGCAGCACATTTGGATAGCAGTAACAGTCAGCATGGATTTACGAAGGAGAAATCATGCTTGACTCATCTTCTGGAATTTTTTGAGGGTGTAACTAGGAAAATGACAAGGGAGAGCCAGTGGATGTAGTGTACCTGGACTTTCAGAAAGCATTTGATAAGGTCCCACATAGGAGATTAGTGGGCAAAATTAGAGTACATGGAGTCGGGTGTAGGGTGCTGACATGGATAGAAAAGTTGTTGGCAGACAGGGAACAAAGAATAGGGATTAACGGGTTGGGTGAGTGGGCAGGTGCATGGCAGATGCAGTTTCATGTTAATAAATGTGAGGTTATCTGCTTAGGTGGCAGATTATTATCTAAATGGTGTCAAGTTGGGAAAAGGGGAAGTACAACGGGATCTGGGGGTCCTTGTTCATCAGTCACTGAAAGTAAGCATGCAGGTACAGCAGGCAGTGAAGAAAGCGAATGGCATGTTAGCCCTAATCCCTAGGTGGAACTTGTTATTACAGGGAGACGTTGAAGTAATCAAAGGCCAATGTACTTTTACTGGGAGAGGGGGGCAAGGGTATGTGGCAGAAAGGAGCAGATGAATGGGTAAAATTACTCTAAGCTTGGCTACTCTGCATGCTGCTCACAGAAGAGTGTCTACTATCATCCATTGCATTTGTTCACTCATTCAAATGTCTTGCAGGCCTAATTCCATTCAGGATTTCTACCCATACTGAACTACCTGTTGTATTTATGTATGGGTAAATTATACTTGCATGGTTTGATTTGCCTGGAGAGGCAAATTTTTAAAATTATTATACCAATGCAAGTATTGACCAATACACCGTGGTAACACCACTACTCTTTGGAATAGGTTCTTTAACACCAGAATAAATAGATTGGGTACTTTGTTATGTTCTGTAAAAGAAGGTAGTTTATTAATTATTTTAATTGATTCTATAAACAATGTGTAGCGGCACCAAACGTGACTAAACAGTTGCTTTATTCAGACATAATAGGCTCGAAATACATACACGTTGGTTCCTCTAACATATTGTCATTGCTGCTGCAGCTGAGCGAGGGTGTTGTCTCGGGCTCAGCTACCTGTCGACTCATGATCTCCAGGTGAGATCTGCTTATGTAGCAGGACACTCCCCTTAACCCATGACGTCACGTGACAGCCCTCGTAACCACTGACTAGGGTTTGACCGTCAGTGGTCTGACTATCAGCTGACGCCACAAATGTATCTTAAATATTAATCAGGAATTTATTTTTTGTCTACATTTGATTGTGATG
Source organism: Amblyraja radiata (assembly GCF_010909765.2). NCBI lineage: Eukaryota > Metazoa > Chordata > Chondrichthyes > Rajiformes > Rajidae > Amblyraja > Amblyraja radiata. The sequence goes on along the minus strand of NC_045957.1, from coordinate 133,274,536 downwards.
GACATTAGCTGTAACTTGTAATGAATTTAATTTTGCATTTGCAAAGTGGTAAGAGTGAGTTTCAGGGATCAGTTTTGGCCAATTTGACTTCACACCTTTCTTCTACCTTTTAAAAAAACAAAAAACAAAAAAAAAAAAAAAACCTTGGTTCAAATCCGGTTTCATTTTTAATTAGTCTTCCTCCCATGTGTTCTATTGAAGTGATTTCATTAAAGTTTTATTTCCTTGTGCTGTTGCTGCTTGTTTGACTGAGTGCAACTTGCAAAGATATTGGGGCCACTTTCTTGCATGACGATGTTAAACTAGTTAGGCAGCTAATGCGACTGCCACCTCACAGTTCCAGTGACCTAGATTGAATCCTGACGTTTGGTTATTCTGGAGTTTATTCTCCCAGTGGCCCTGTAGGCTTCACTGAGTGCTCAATTTTCTTCCCACACTCCACCGATAGTCATACAATGTGGAAACCGGCCCTTCATCCAACTGGCCTACGGTGACCAATATGCCCCACCGACACTAGTCCCACCTACCAGCATTTGCCCCATATCCATCTAATCTGTCTGAAGAAAGGTTTTGGACCAAATGAGTACATAGAAAATAATGGAAATGTGAATATTTTTTAAGATGGCATAGACTCTTTTTTAAATGGCATTCGGCCCAAAATGGCTGTCAACGATGTAAGGAAATGGGAAAATATGACACCATTTATTTTTTTCAAATGATCATCAAAAGCTTTTGTGCCTAATGACCCTTTGCACAATTAAAAAGTAATGTGCATCAATTTTTGTTCAACTTGGTTTGATAAGATTGGAATGAAGCTTAGTTTATAAACTCCAATCAAACGTGTGGTTCCTGACTTCTCACCCAATTCCTGATTATGTTTGACACCCTTGATCTTTTTCTTCCTGTACACATTCCCTTATAACTGGGGAAGGGGAAACCCACTCAACATTCACTTATCGTTTGCTATTGTGGGTCCTGCTGGAATTGGGAGTAAATGAACATTAGACCAGATAGTGATGATATGTAGAATGTAGCTTGACATGGCTGTTGTGCCCAATGGATGAGTAAGTGCGAGTGAGGCACACCAGTCATGTGGTGCTAGTTTGGATGAAACTCAAAGCCATCTCCCCTGCACTGTGGAGAAAAGATCTTTACTGTTTACAGAAAATTTCATTTACATTTCCTTTTGCATTCTTTTCAATTCAAAGAATGTAGCAGCCAGCAACATGCTTCTAAAATGCAGGTGTGCTGTGTTAAGTAATGGTATTGGTATTCAAAAAGTTGAACTATTGATCTGGGGTTGGGTTGCAATTGCATCACAGTAGTTGAATTTTTTTTCTTTCAACCAATTAATTTTGGGATGGAATCTTTTCAGTGATAGTGGCCATGAACCTACTGGATTGCAATTAAAAAAACCCTGCTCACTCGTCCTTAGGACAGGAAATCTATTGTCTTAAATGCATGTGGTGGGTCACATGGCTAATTAGCTGTCATCTGAAATGGCCTACAAAGGAGTGGAAGACACAATTACTTAATACTAGGGGAAAAGGAGTAGTAACATTTCAGACATCTTAGTTGTTGAGGAATAAATACATTGGCTGAGAAACGGGTGGGGTAAAAGTGGAGATTGTAATTTCAAAACAAGCAACGTCATTGTTTGCAGTGTAGAACTCCACAGAAAAGTAAAGCAAGAAATTATGAAAACATTAAGGGAGCAAATCAGTCAAGTACTAAAAGTGAAGCAATGTGATATTCAAGTTTAATTGTGAAAGAAAATGCCACATTGAAATCTGACTCAATGCTAGTAAGTGGCTGTGACTCATTCATAGCAGGAGCTTGCATTGGAATTCTGCATGTTTGCGCTGCACCTCTTCCCTTACAATCAAAATTAGGGATGTGGAGAGTCCAATGTGTGATACAATCTTCTCGTATGTTATTTTTGTAAACAAACATAATGCAGTACATCTTTTTGAAATAGGCAATTTCCTGCTGAATAAAGAACGTTGGTAAATTATTATACTTGTGTGTTCAAGGGAAACATTATCAAATCTTCAGAAAAGCCTCTTTGTGTTAATTTTAAATTGGTGATCGTGGATTAATAAAGCACAGAAGCTGACCCTCAGGCCCAGTGACACTGTTCCAGCAATCAAGTGCCATCTATCTTTTTCTGTAGCAAAAAAAAGAGAATGTCACATTCACTGTGATCATGGCTGATCATCCACAATCAGTATCCCGTTCCTGCCTTCTCCCCATATCCCCTGACTCCGCTATCTTTAAGAACTCTATCTAACTCTCACTTGAAATTCGGCTCTTCGAGCCAGCACCGCCATTCATTGTGATCATGGCTGATCATCCACAATCAGTAGCCCGTGCCTGCCTTCTCCCCATATCCCTTGATTCTGCTATCCCCAAGAGCTCGATCTAATTCTTTTAAATTCATCCAGTGAATTGGCCTCCAATGTCTTCTGTGGCAGACAATTCCACAAATTCACAACTCTCTGGGTGAAAACGTTTTTTCTCATCTCAGTCTTAAATGGCCTCCCCTTTATTCTTAGATTGTGGCCCCTGGTTCTGGACTCTCCCAACATTGGGAACATTTTTTCTGCACCTAGCTTGTCCAGTCCTTTTATAATTTTGTGTCTCTATTTGAAGTACTCCATCTACAGCTGAGATTTGGTGCTGATTCTGGTGCGGTTCTCAGTTAATGTCTGCTGTGGTGGAGGGATATTAGCAGTCAGTTCTGTTCGATCTAAAATCAAAACCAATTGGTCATCTTGACTGTCACGTCATTTGGATGGATTTAGGGATCTGATTTCATAGCAATTGACCAAAACATTTCTTGGAGTGCATACTGAGCTAGAAGTTGCAACAGATTTGATTAGATAAAATGGTGCAAAAGAACATCACAGAACTTTGCAATATTAACTCCTAACACCAAGGTAGACACCATGTTACATCTGCCTGGTTTTGGCATGAATTTGAGGCACTGAAGTTAAAATCCACCTGCTAAAGACTGGCATGCAATACACTCATATATGTGTGTGTGGGGGAGGTGGGTGTGTGTGGGGGGGGGGGGGAGGTGGGTGGGTGGGGAGGAGGGTGTGTGTGTGGGGGGAGGAGGGTGTGTGTGGGGGGAGGGTGTGTGTGTGGGGGGAGGGGGTAGGGGGGGGTGTGTGGGGAGAGGGGGGGGTGTGTGTGGGGGAGGGGGTGTGTGTGTAGGGGGAGGGGGTGTGTGGGGGGAGAGGGGGGGGTGTGTGGGGGAGGGTGTGTGGGAGGGGGAGGGGGGTGTGTGTGGGGAGAGGGGGGTGTGTGTGTGGGGGAGGGGGTGTGTGTGGGGGGACGGGGGAGGGGGGTGTGTGTGGGGGAGGTGTGTGTGTGTGGGGGGAGGAGGGTGTGTGTGTGTGGGGGGAGGAGGGTGTGTGTGTGTGGGGGGAGGAGGGTGTGTGTGTGTGGGGGAGGAGGGTGTGTGTGTGTATGTGTGTGGGGGGAGGAGGGTGTGTGTGGGGGGGAGGTGGGGTGTGTGGGCAGGGGGGAGAGCTCGGGAAAAATACGGGGGTTGTGGGGGGGTATCACGGGGGAGGAGGAGGAAGGAGCCAGCGAGGGGGACCAGAGGGCAAAGGGGCTGGAGCGGACTCACAGCGGTTGCTGGTTGCTGGTCGTTCTCCTCCACCGAGATCAGATTCTCCGCTTTCCGTTTGGTGGCATTTCCTGTGCTGGGTCGGGCGGTTTCCAGTCCCTCCGAAAATTGTGTCCGGTTGGAAACCTCTGCCGGCCATCCACCGCTCCAGTAAAGACATGATGGCGCAGGAAGGGGTGGACCGTACAGGACAGTGACAGGAGAAAAGACCAATCCACGCGGCGCTGAACGGCAGGAGAGGAGATCGATCTGCACATGCGCGTTTAAAAAGTTTAAATCAAATCCCGATCGGAACGAAACTTGGTGCAATCACAGCGCAGGAAAACGGTGCGTGAGCTGGCGAAAAATCGTAGCGCTATCACGTAACGTTTTTGCACAAATAGAATGACCGCACAACCGGAAGATAACAAGACCAGAGCTTTAGTTATGTATAGATAGATTGTGTCAATGGGGAAAAGAAGGTTAGGGGCTAGAAAGTTTCATTCGCAATAAGCTTTTTCTCCAAAATAAAGCCCCTTTTATTAAGGTACTGTTAAAGTTCAGCTAAAAATACTAAGGGCAGTATAGTACACCGTAACCTGTGCAATGAAATGCAATTAAACAATGAAGCAATTGCTTGTCCATTTCAAAGGCCATCTGCGGTGAAATTGATAGACTGTTGTTAAGATACAATAGTGTCTGGTTACTGCGGGGAGGTTGTGTAGAAACCTAGACTTTTTGGCAAGACAGCTTTTTTTTCCCCCGAAGTAACTTCAAAATAGCTCTCTTGTTCCCAATGGAAATCGCGTAATAACCAATTCAGCCCACATAATGCAAATAGTCGTCCTTAGTTCATCACTTGTCTTGTATTAAATTCACTGAACGGAAACACAAATTATAGCAGAACACAATTTGCTATTTAGTGATAAATTTGCTTTCAGGCATCCATTCCTCTTGACAAACTATAATTTATGCCACTAATTAGGTTGGAACTGAGATATTTGGCTCTTTAGATCTGGAATGGATATCTAACTAGCAGTCTTTGCACTTAATTTTTATACTAGAAATGTGAACATTTGTGAACTGTCATACTGTGAAATTTGGCACCTTTTCTTTGTGTGAGACTGATGAATGTGACTTATTCTGTAACTGAAGAGCAGCTATACTCTGGCAGTGGAAACAATGCAAGCATACCTATGCTAGAATTAAAAAAAACACACACATTTGGAATAGGTTTACTATTTATGAGAATTGAGTCAGATTGTACTGTTGTGTGATGTGTAAATGATGCTTAACATGATTCTGTAGTCTCTACCCATTGGGGCTGCATAGATTAATTTGCAAATGTTTGTATGTATCCAGAAGATCGATTTAATTAGCCTTCTCCAAATGGGCATGCAGGGAAGGAGAGCTACTATGCAGAGCCATCTGATGGAGAGTTGTTACTGTTGGTGAATCAGTCTCATACAGCATTGAAAGGGGTAATTCAACACAACTGGTCCATGCCACCAGTGGCCTTCGGTGTTTATTGCCATCCATTGGCATCCTTGCATTAGTAATTCAAGTTAGACGCAAAATGCTGGTGTTCTAGACACGTGATTCAAGTGTTCTTCTTGACACTTTTTTTTGTCTGCTGTCTGCGATCCATTTTGACCATTCATGCGGGCAGTGCTACAAGACTGATTCCTTCTTGTAGGGAATGTTTTCTGGGTGAAGGCCTCACTCGTATCCCATCTGAAACTCTCCCACACTCCCACTTTTCCCTAAATCTATGTCCATCAATTAATCAATCACTTTATTCATCACATACACAATAAGGTGCAGTGAAATTAATTTTGCCAGCAGCGGTACAATCAAAAAAGAACACACAATACACAATAAAAATGTAGCACAAACATCCACCACATCATTCTTCATTGTAGAAGGCATAAAGCACAGTCAGTCCTCCTCAATTGTTCCCCCGTGGTTGCGGCCATAAACTTCCGTAGTTGCTGCTGCGGGTGGCCAGATGTTCAGGCCCTCTCGTCGGGACGATAAGTCCCGAATTGGCTCTTCTCAACCGTTATGTCGTAGGCCGCAGGCCGGTGGTCGAAGCTCTTCTCCGGGGATGGTAAGTCCACGCCGCGCCCGCGGCTAGAAGCTATGAAGACTGGCTTCAGGATGTTATCGGCAGTGGGCCGGCGGTCGGAGCTCCATAGAGGAGGCAACCAAAAGCGGTCCCCCCTTTACCCCTCCCCCCCCCCCCCCCCCCCCCCCCCCCCCCCCCCCCCCCCTTTCCACACTATTTGCCTCTGTATTCCGCAATTTGAGATTTGTAATAGAAAAAATCACGTGTTAAAGTGCACATTGTCAGATATTATTTAAGGCCATTTCTATACATTTTGGTTTCACCATGTAGAAATTACAGCAGTGTTTATTCATAGTTCCCTCCCTGCTTGTAATTGCTCAGCTGTGTTCAAATGCCTCCTTAATGCAGGTATAAGAGAGCTCTCAGCACCTAGTCTTTCCTCCAGTCTTTCCATCACCTTTGGAAACTTTTATTGCTGTTTATCAACATGTGGACCAAAGTTGTGCCAATGAAAGTCAAACAAACCATTAAGAGACTGCGAAACAAGGATAAAACTGTGAGAGACATCAGCCAAACCTTCGGCTTAGCAAAATCAACTGTTTGGAACATCATTAAGAAAAAAAGAGAGCACCGGTGAAGCAAAGGGACTGGCAGGCCAAGGAAGACCTTCACAGCTGATGACGGAAGAATTCTCTCTATAATAAAGATAAATCCCCAAACACCTGCCTGACAGATCAGAAACACTCTTCAGGAGTCCGATGTGGATTTGTCAATGGCCACTGTCCGCATGAACATGACTTCATGAACAGAAATACAGAGACTACACTGCAAGATGCAAACCACTGGTTAGCTGCAAAAATAGGATGGCCAGGTTACAGTTTGCCAGGAAGTACTTAAAAGAGCAACCACAGTTCTGGAAATAGGTATTGTGGACAGATGAGTCAAAGATCAACGTATATCACAGTGATGGCAAGAGCAAAGTATGGAGGAGAGGTAGAACTGCCCAAGATCCAAAGCATACCACATCATCTGTGAAACACAGTGGTGGGGGTGTTATGGCCTGGGCATGTACGGCTGCTGAAGGTAATGGCTCACTTATCTTCATTGATGATACAACAGCTGATGGTAGTAGCATAATGAATTATGCAGTGTATAGACACATCCTATCTGCTCAAATTCAAACAAATGCCTCAAAACTCATTGGCCGGCAGTTAATTCTACAGCAAGACAATGATCCCAAACATACTGCTGAAGCAACAAATGAGGTTTTTCGAAGCTTGAAAAAAGGTCAATTCTTGGGTGGCCAAGTCAATTACCCGATCTGAACCCAATTGAGCATTCCTTTTATATGCTGAATAGAAAACTGAAGGGGACTAGCCCCCAATACAAGCATAAGCTAAAGATGGCTACAATACAGGCCTGGCAGAGCATCACCAGAGAAGACATCCAGCAACTGGTGATGCCCATGAATCGCAGACTTCAAGCAGTCATTGCATTCGAAGGTTATGCAGCAAAATACTAAACATGACTACTTTCATTTATATGACACTGCTGTGTCCCAAACATTATGGTGCCCTGAAATGGGGAGGGGGGGGACTATGTATGAACAATGCTAATTTGTACATGGTGAAACCAAAATGTATAAAAATGGCCTTTATTAAAATCTGACACTGTGCACTTTAACCACATTTGATTTATTTTTCTATTACAAATCTCAATTTATGGCGTACAGAGGTAAATAAATAAATGATGGGTCTTTGTCCCAAATATCATGGAGGGCACTGTACATCAATCATGTTTTCATCTTAACCTTTTCTGCTCATGAGAGACCTGGCTTGTCGTGTCTCTCCTCAATGATGTCCCATCTCGGGTGTATCTCCTTCGTAAACCTCATCGCTATCATATCCTTCTTCCTGTACCTTGGTACCAGACCTGCATGCAGTATTCCAGCTGAGTGTAGGAAGGAACTGCTGATGTTCGTTTATACTGAAGCTGGACACAAAATGCTGGAGTAACTCAGAGGTCTGATTAATATTTTGTAACTTGCCTACTTCTTTCTGTATTCAGTATCCTGACTAAAGAAGGGCAGTATCCCCTGGCTCAGTGGACACAGATTAGGGTCATGCAGCAGATACAACGATGGAGGAAGGAAGGAATCAGTTTGTTTTCCATCTGTTCAATAGAAGATGATTAAGTTTATGCTGCTGTTGATTTCGCTAAACATATATCTTATCTTGGACATGGAAATAATGCGAAAAAAATGTAAGTGTTTGCAATAGAAATTGGGAAATTCAATGAATGAACATTTTTTGATTGCATGCCAGATTGCAAGATTTATTTTTGATTAGTACAGATGTCAGAGGTTCTGGGGAGAAGGTTAAGAGGGAGAGATAGATCAGCCATGATCGAATGGCAGACTTGATCGGCCGAATGGCCTAATTCTACGACTATTCCTCATGACCTTATGCCAGCTCTGTAGACTGAATAGTCTAATGCATTCTCTCATGTAGATTTGCATATTGAGATTATATTAGATAAACAACACTATTTAATTCCAGTTTGAAGAAGGATCTCGACCCAAAACGTCGCCTATTTCCTATTTAATTCCTGATCACCTGTATACACACGTAATTTCAGTTTGACTGGGCCTTTCTGATGCGTGTATTGTAATGAATACAAATGCCAGTTTGTTGTATGCATTGGTTTTCTGCGATCACCATTTATTTTTCTTCTATGAAGCCGTGGATATACTAAATCTATTTTGAGGTTATATTGTTGGATATGTATCAAGTACTTGGCAGTCATATGCTCCTGTAATCTTGGCTTTTAATTTACAAATAAAGTAGGAATGTTTATCTCTGTGTTAATTGACGAGAACCTATTTATTCCCCAGTAGCTCAACTGATTTGCCTGTTAATGTGTACCATTGCTGAATGACAGGAAACATTAAGTATTTAATTATCGGTTTTGTTGCTGAGTTTTTATACTGAATTTGTTTAGCTTCTGCCAAGCTTAATATGTTAATTTTGCATTTTTTTTCTTCCCCTTTTGGCAACATTAAGTGGCTTAAAGCCAAGGTAAGATATATAGTTTCCTATTGTTGTGCACTGTAGAAATTTCTAATGAAACCACGGTTCCCGTGTCTTTTTGGGTACAATGGGATTATAAATACATTCTTTTAGTTGGCATTCCCAATGTGATAAATGTACAATTAAAATATCTGTCTTTGAAGTGTGCCATCGTAGATTTAACAGCGAAATTTGTAGTTTAGTTGTTGGGGAGTTAATTGTGTTTCTTGTGGGGTTTTTTGGATACATTTGGGGAAATTTACACACCCTAAAACTTTAATGAAGCAAATCATTCTACCCATGATTCACTTAGTGTTTTATTCATTTTTGAAAAGTTTATATATGCGTGAGGACGCAAATAACTTTCCAACTGGAATAATAACTTCCTAATGGAAATAATTAAGAATACTTCAAATATGATCCATATCTGTACTTTAGTTTAAAACATGCTTTTCTTTACTCTATAACCCTTAAATTTACATTTGAGATATTCTTTGTTTTAATTGTTTGCTAGGCTATGGTTTGCAACCTCCCAATAGGCTAATGGTTATCCTTGTACCTTAATGGTGACATTTTGCATTGCAGATCACGCACATGTCCGTCTGATAGAAGTGACAATCCTACAAATTTGCAGTGTAAAAGGATACTATTTGGGCCATTACAAACAAATTGGTCAATAGAACTATTGAAATTAATGTAACTTTAAAGCACTGTTTGCAAACTTGTGTCTACTGCACTGTCCTTCTGCAGAGCAATCATGTACCATTTCCCTGGTTGTGGAAAATCTACAAGGATGAAAGGTGTACAAAATGTTCAATTTATGAATTGTTTTGGTAGGATTTATTATTTATTTGCTATTTGAAACAGACATGGTTTTTGCTCTTCCTACAATCTACCATGTTCCCTTGTCTCAAATTATTCTGCAGTTTATTATTCAGGAGGCTAATTGCAAAGTACTTTCTGAGAACGTGGCTACAAATAGCCAACTTGGCATAAGGAACTTGTTCAAGTTTGTCTCGACTGTCATCTGTATAAACCAATAAGGTTTGAGGGGAGTTGAATTTTTTTTTTTAAGAGACCAGTTCTCTATTTTTTATGGGATAAAAGATCATAAGTTAAAGCAAGGAGTTTCAGTTAAGCATTCCTTAATTGCAGATTTTTCTTTCAGCATGGAGGTAACCAGCCTGCAAGAACTGGCACACTCACTCGGACAAATCCACCTACACAGAAACCACCAAGTCCCCCAATGTCTGGACGTGGAACATTAGGGTATGTTGCAACCTTTAAATGGGGAAGTCTTGTTCACCGCCAGACCTCAATCTGCCCTCTATTTTCGATGGGGAAACTGCTTTTTTGTGAAATTACATAGTTGCATTTGATTACTGGAGTTGCCTTGGATTTGCTTATATATTTGTGTAAGAGTGCTAAATTTCAAACAGATTACCTTGTATTAAGTGGGATATTTTAGTTTGCTTTTCTTCAAGGTAAGGTGGAAAATTAAAAACTTAGTTTAGAGGAAAATTCCACCCTTTTGAATTATGTAGGTTATTCTGCTAGTTGCATTCCTAAGTAATCTTGCATTATAGAAAATCGTGTTATGAAATCAATTGTGTCAATGGGGACAAGGGGGTTCGGATCTAGAGAATTAGAGTTGCATTTTTTTTTAATGGCAGGATTTTCTAAAGTAAAAGTTTTTTTTAATAGCTTTAAGTATTTTTGTTAGTGCAAGCTAAAAATACTAAAGGTAGTATGGTATATTGTTTAACAGGGTATCATTGTACAATTGTCAACAGAAGTAATTGCTTGTCAATTTAAATCACCATCTGCAGTGAAACTGACTGTTCTCAAGAGACACTGATTTACTGTGGGGAGGTTACGTGAAAACAGATTTTTTTCATGACTGCTTTTTTCTGAGTTTAGATATATAGCATGGAAATTGGTCCTTCGGCCTACGAAGTCCACGTTGACCACCAATCACCCGCTCACACTTTCATATCCACTCCCTACACACTCGGGACAATTTAGAGGCCATTTAATCTACAAACCTGCACGTCTTTGTGAGGAAATAGGAGCATGCGGCGGAAGCCCATGTGGTTGTAGGGAGAACATGTACGTTCCGCGCAGGTAGCACCCGAGGTCAGAATCAAACCTGGGTCGCTGCCGCTGTGAGGCAGCAGCTGTACCATCTGTGCCATTGTGCTGCCCACTGCTTGTCAATTTAAACGAATGTTTATGCGTTCTACTTCCCAAACAAAATTGTGTTATAAACAATTCTGCCCATGTAATAGAAGTATTTCTCAACCTCATTTTATACAATTCAGGTTATGGAAACAGAACTACCTGTAGGTGTTTTGTTAAATTTAAATACTACTATGCAGTTCATTTGAAGATCCAATTCTTAACTTTTATAGAGCAACTGCTAGCCAAATATAGTAATTTCACAAATCTTGCTGACTGGAGTTGGCAGCTCAATTGGAACCGTGGGTTTTCACCTATTTATACGTCACCTCAAGCTTCCTCGTGGTTGATGACATGGAGATGTAAAACGTACTGAATGACATCTGTGGAATCCTTTGGTGGGGTCTGGTCTAGGAATCGCCAGCATTTTGCTGGGGAATTGCCTCTAATGCCTATGACGGGTTTCTTTGCCTAAGAAGAAAGAGAGAATCTTTTCAGTGTTTACAATGAAATCTTTTAAACTTTTTGAAATTTAAAATAGACATGTTTTTTAAATGCCTCTTGTCAGACATTTAGACTCCTAGTCAGCTTGACAGGTGATGACAACTGACTAAAATTAATAAAACATTGCTCTCCACAACTGGACTTGGTAGTGTGGCATGTGGGGATTATTGGATTCAACAAAATCAGAGCTTTTAAATGTCCAGAAAGATTACTTTGGTGCAGTAAAAGGTACATGTGCACAGGCTACTGTTCCTGGGGTCAAACAGCACAAGCATGCCACTTGGTCCATCGAGTACTAATCTCATTTACCAGAGTTGGTCCTTTGCCTCTATCTTGGTGATTCAAGTGTTTGTTCACATGCTGCTTAAATGTTGCAAGAGTATCTGACTCACCCACCATGGGCACTAGTTTGCGATTACAACTACCTTCGGGTGTGGGGAATTCTTGCTTGGATCCCCTCTAAATATTTTACTCCTTATCTTAAACCTCATCTTAAGCCTGCTGGTCTTTTACACATACATAGATATAGACAATAGGTGCAGGAATAGGCCATTTGGTCCCTCGAGCCAGCACTGCCATTCAGTGACCAAGGCTGATCATCCACAATCAATACCCCGTTCCTACCTTCTCCCTAAACCCTTGATTCCACTTACCCTAAGTGCTCTATCTAACACTTTTTTGAATGCATCCAGTGAATCGGCCTCCACTGCCTTCTGAGGCAGAGAATGCCACAAATTCATAACTCTGTGTGAAAAAGCTTTTCCTCAGTTCTAAATGGTCTATCCCTTATTCTTAATCTGTGGCACCTGGTTCTGGACTCCCCCAACATCGGGAACATGTTTCCAGCATCTAGCGTGTCCACTGCCACCCAGCTTTGTGCCATCTGCCATGAGGAAATGTTTCTTATCATCTACCATGGCTGTGCCTCTTATGATTTTGTGTATCGTAACTAGTTCTCTCCACCCACCCAACCCCCCCCCCCCCACGGTCCATTGCTCTAAGGAGTGCTAAATCTGCCTACCCAGACTCTCATAACAAACAACAAATATTCTGTCACCCACAAAAACTCGTGAAGCTCCTCTGCACTCTTTCCAGTATAATCGCGCCACCTGTGGGGATTTAAAAAAATGTGTACACCAAGGTCCCTTTGCTCCTTAATACTCCCTTGGGCCCTATCATTCTTGCCATTTGTCACACCCTCATTCGACTACACTAAAATGCACTCCCTTGCACTTAACAGGATTGAATTGTACCTCATTTGCCTGTTCAATTTACCAGCTGATCATTATCAATCAGTATACTAAGTTGCTCATCTTCGCTGCCAACAACATTATCAATTTTGTGCAATTTCCGAAGTTACTAATCATGTTTCCTACATTACAGTCAAGTAGTTAATGTATCTAACAAGCAGCAAGTGTCCAGGCACTGATCCCAGTACTACATCGCTGATCACAGACTTCCAATCATAAAAATACCACTCTACCATCTTCCTCTGGCAAACTGGATCCAAAATTGGGAATTGGAGACAATGTGTCTTGAATTCTGTGGGCTCTAACCTTTTGGAACAGCTATCCATGTGAGACCTTGCCATTATCTTATTTGGTGCCTGAAAACCACATCAACTATTTGTTATCAATTCAAAAAAACTTAAAATTAAACTCGGTGCTGCCTGTGATTCATGAGAATATTATGAGGTCACTTTTTCTCTTCCTATAGACGAAATACTCCCTACAAAACCTTAGAACCTGTCAAGCCACCTGTTATTCCCAATGATTACATGACTAGTCCAGCTCGGAATGTGGCAAACCAGCAAAGCCCTATTAGAACAGCATCACTCAACCAAAGGCCGAGAACACACAGGTAGGATTTGTTCTGAGAATAGTTTGTTTTTTAATACTGTTGATATCAGGGCAAGTGACATTGAATCTGCTCGTCACTTTGGCTTACTGCAAGCTGGTCATGGTCCATATATTAACTCCACCAATTTGTATTAGAGCAAAATGATCTAATCTTTGAGAATGCTAATGTACAAAATGCATTTTTTGTAACCTTGTAGATATTGGCTGTAGAAATTTCAGGCTTGTCTTGGGTTCTCATGGGTTGGGAGCTGCTGATGCTCTGATGTAATTCGGCCCAGTAAAAAAGCATCTACTGTCCCCCAGTTGATTTCGCAACCATATGCTACTAATTTCCAAACAGTGCCCTCTATAATGTTTGGGACAAAGGCCCATCATTTATTTATTTGCCTCTGTACTCCACAATTTGAGATTCGTAATAGAAAAAGTGCACATGGTCAGATTTTAATAAAGGCCATTTTTATACATTTTGGTTTCACCATGTAGAAAACAGCAGAGTTTATACATAGTCCCCCCCCCCCCCCCCCATTGCAGGGCGCCATCATGTTTGGGACACAGCAGTGTCATGTAAATGAAAGTAGTCATTTAGTATTTAGTTGCATATCCTTTGCATGCAATGACTGCTTGGAGTCTGCGATTCATGGACATACCAGTTGCTAGGTGTCTTCTCTGCTGTTGCTCTGCCAGGCCTGTATAGCAGCCATCTTCTAGCTTATGCTTTTGGGGGCTAGTTCCCTTCAGACTTCTCGTCAGCATATTAAAGACAGGCTCAATTGGGTTCAGATCGGGCGATTGACTTGGCCACTTAAGAATTGACAATTATTTAGCTTTGAAAAACTCCTTTGTTGCTTTAACAGTATGTTTGGGATTATTGTCTTGCTGTAGAATGAACCGTCGACCAATGAGTTTTGAGGCAATTGTGTTAAACTTGAGCAGATAGAATGTGTCTATAAACGTCAGAATTCATTATGCTACTGATGATAATCAGCAGTTGTATCATCAATGAAGATGTGAGCCAGTACCTTCAGCAGCCATACATGCCCAGGCTATAACACCCCCACCACCGTGTTTCACAGATGAGGTATGCTTTGGATCTTGGGCAGTTCCTTCTCGCCTCCATACTTTGCTCTTGCCATCACACTGATATGTTAATCTTCGTCACATCTGTCCACAAGACCTTTTCCAGAACTGTGGTTGCTCTTTTAAGTACTTCTTGGCAAACTGTAACCTGGCCATCTATTTTTGCAGCTAACCAGTGGTTTGCATCTTCCAGTGTAGCCTCTGTATTTCTGTTCATGAAGTTTTCTGTGGACAATGGTCATTGTCAAATATACACCTGACTCCTGAAGAGTGTTTCTGATCTGTCGGACAGGTGTTTGGGGATTTTTCTTTATTATAGAGAGAATTCTTCTGTCATCAGCTGTGGAGATCTTCCTTGGCCTGCCTGTCCCATTGCGATTAATAAGCTCACCAGTGCTCTCTTTCTTCTTAATGATGTTCCAAACAGTTGATTTTGGTAAGCCTAAGGTTTGGCTGATATCTCTAACAGTTCTATTCTGTTCTATTCAGTCTCATAACGGCTTCTTTGACTTTCATTGGTAAAACTTTGGTCCACATGTTGATAAACAGCAATAAAATTCTCCAAAGGTGATGGAAAGACTGGAGGGAAGACTCGGTGCTGAGAGCTCTCTTATACCTGCATGAAGGAGGCAATTAAACATACCCGAGCAATTACAAACACCCGTGAAGCCAGGTGTCCCAATCATTTTGGTCCCTGAAATGGGGATTCTATGTATAAACACAGCTGTAATTTCTACATGCTGACAATGTGCACTTTAATCACATGTGATTTTTTAAAATTTTCTATTACAAATCTCAAATTGTGGAGTACAGAGGCAAATAAATAAATGATGGGTCTTTGTCCTAAACATTCTGGAGGGCACTGTGTACTTTATTTCACTTCGAAGCAAATTAGAATTCTGTAATGTCTCTGCTGCCTGTGGCTTTTCTCACATTAAATGAGAAATGTTAAGGCACTACTTAATATGATGTAAATCCTTTATTTGAATGTGGCAAAGTGGAGCTTTAGGAATTGCTCGATGTTGTGTAATATCTGAATTGACAAAGGTGAATTTATTAGACTGTAAAATTGTTTCCTAGTTGTAGGTTATAATTAATAAACAGTTTGTCAGCATCCCAGTGTCAAGAATTTGGATCTCTTGACATTTTTTTATTTAAACATTTCTCTGGTCTTTTATTGGAATCACTGGTTTCTCATGAAAAAAGAAATTGCTGGACGCAGCAGGTCAGGCAGCATCTGTGGAAAGAAATGGAGGTTTTGAAGACTCAAGCAAAGTTGAGATGCATTAATTGTCAATACAAGTACAGTGAGGTACAGGTACAATGAAAATGTTATAGCAATAGCAGCAAACATAGGCATGTAAACTCAAACATCACATAAACATAAATTATTCATCATATAAATGCTGCAGTGAAAAGAAAAAGACTGCAAAAAAAACAAGACCTTAGTGCAAAAACGCAATTAGAAAACAAGTCCATAGTGGTGCATGAGAAGAGAACATGGCCCAGATGATGGAGATTCTTGACGATAGATGCTGTCGCCTTGAGGCAGTACCCAATGTAGATGTTTTGATGATGGGGCGAGCTGTGCTCATCATTTTCAGAATGGCAGAAACATTGTCTGGGGAACAGTTTAACCCAAAACATTATTTCAAACCGAGACTCGTTCTACACAACCTGCCTGATCTATCATGTCTTTCCAGCAGATAGACACAAAATGCTGGAGTAACTTAGCGGGACAGGCAGCATCTCTGGAGAGAAGGAATGGATGTCGTTTCGGGTCGAGACCCTTCTTCAGACTGATCAGGCAGATGTCTTTCCAGCATATGGTGTTTGGTTCATATTTCAACCAATTTTATTTGCTCTATAGTGAGAGGAGGCCCATGTTATTAGGGAGAAAACAACTATTTAATAATATTTAAAATAACTATTTAAACTATAAAATATTTAACGGGTAAGAGACAGTAAACCAAGGCCATCTCAAAGTTCATGTGCCACTCTTTCAAATAAATAAGGCAAATGGAATATTCAACTTCATTGTAGTGATTATTTTCTGCACTGGAATCCTGCTGAGTGCTGTCAAGCAGTGATAATCCGTAAAAATTCTCTTGGCCCATGAAGTATGCTTTCCCTAATTAAAGTATCTCCTGCCACAGAGATATGCTCCTTGAGAGGAAGAATGAGGTAAAATTGATGCAGGTAAAATAGTTCAAAGAATGCGGTTTCTATTTTTATTTTAGATTTCGAACACTTGCTTTTTCCACCAGTGATGGTGCCTAAAATTAGGGAGCATAATCTCAGCGTTAAAGGGGTGAACAGAAGAGGATTCTTTGGAGTTGTCATTTAGAATATTCAAGACTGAAGGACAACTTTAAACAACAGAGAATTGTTGTGTGCAATGAGTGCAGTCATTCATTTCATATCTGCTATATTTACATTACTAGTTTAGCCACAAATATAGAATAGCAGTACCAAACTTAGGATATCGAAATGACTTAATTTGACAATTTATTTAAAACTGTATGTGTTGAGTACAAGGGTAATGTACAGCAATTCTCTCGTGGACCAAACACTCCACCCTCCCTCTCTATTCCCCATGGATGTTGGATAGCTGTATGCTGCTAATTTGATTTTTATCCTCCCACGTTTCTATCAGCTCTTCCAGATTCTCCCACTCATCTATACACTATGGGCTACTTACGATGCCAGTTAACCTCATTAGTCTATGTAAATGGAGTGTGGGTGGAAAGATGAGCACCTGGAGGAAACTCCACAATTCACAGAAGAACATGCAAATTCAAAGCAGCTCTAGAGATCAGGATTGAACCCAAGTCACTGGAGCCGTGTAGCAGTAACTCTCAGCTGCGTCACTGCCACCCACTGAATGTATAGAATGGTGGAGCAGGCTTGATCCTACTCCTATTTATTATGTACTTGTGCAAAACATTGAATTAATGTTCGTTGAATTTGCACATTGGAGTTGTGGTTTGGATTTTCATACAAGGAATGGCACTGAAGGTTGTTGCTAAATTCCTGGAGTGGGTTATGGATTTAATGTTTGTGTCTCTGCTTGTCTGAATAACCATCTGAACCTGCAGGGAGTGGTGAACACAGCCCAGTTCATCACAAGCTTGTCACTTCCTTCCATCCAGTCCATCTTCACAGTGCATCGCATCAGGAAGACTGGAAGTATCAAGGATGCCAGTCATTCTGGCCGTACTCTTCTCTCTCCCTCCTGGGGGAAGATCCAGGAGCTTGAAAACCCAGGCGTGCAGATTTGAGAACCATTTCTTTCCACTGCTATTAAATGGTTGAACCTCTTTCACACCCCCTTCCCGGAGGTTCTGCAATGTACTTCAGATCTTGCAAGGAGTTGTTGGATTTTGGGAGGGTTGCAAGGTAAAATTGTGTACTTAACTGTTTTAAATTTTCTCTGCAGTGGAAGCAGTGGGGGAAGTGGAAGTCGAGAAAATAGTGGAAGTAGCAGTATAGGCATTCCAATTGCTGTGCCTACACCCTCTCCGCCCACCCCTGTACCAGGTTTGTTAACTTCTATTGATTTATAGAATAATTAATGGCTCATATTTTAAAATATATTCTCTTTTTATAATGAATAATTTTTAACTTCACCTATGAAATCTAAAATGGATTTGCTGATTTGATTGTTTAATTTCCACTTAAATAGTTAAACTGCGACTTAATATCTATCATTAGAGAGCAAATCCAGGCAACAGGCCAAGAGATCTGAGCCGGTGTTTGATTTTTAGCATCGCAGCTTCGTTTATACTAGGTAGACATGGAAAATGCACTATTGATCCAAAACATTGCTACTTGTGCACTGTCAGGTACTTGAGGAGTTCTAGGAAGAAAGGACATTAATGGTCCTCAAATTTAACTGTTGCCTTTTTCATTTTACTCTTAAGTAATTGTATAACATTCCAAATTTGCATATTTGCAAAAATACCCATGTAAGTAGAATTCGTTACGTTAAAATACAAGAAGTTGATCAGTGACTTTAAGAGACAGCATTTCCATATTCCAGATGTTCAGGGAGATACAACAGGGTTTGCATGGCTTTTCCTTAAAGTGAAGCATTACCTGCAATGCAGATCAGAAGAGCCCTGTTTGAGGGGAAGGAACTGCTGAGTTTTAATGTAATATACAGCATGTAATATACATTTTAGGTAACACAAAATACTTTTCGGAATAACATAGTGAAGAAATGTAGCAATGTGCGTTGGCGTGCCTAATAATAAGAGTTTCTTAAGTATACATTAATTGCAGAGTCAATAATGTGGTGTTTACTATACCCCCAAAATGGTGTCTCATATAACGTCTTCAATAAAAGGGAGCCTAATTAATTACTGTGAAACGGAGATGAATCTTTTGACAGCAGAACTTGAATATAACAACTAAGTTCTCAAAATGAATCCAACTATAAGCAAAGATTCTTTAAATTTTAAGTTAGAACTATTTTCAGCAATTTTATTGTAGGTAAAATGTCTTGTTTGTTTTGTTTTTAATTACATAGATTCTAACTCTCATCAAATCCCATTTGACCTGAAATCAAAGCACATGGTTTATTAATTGATCGAAACACAACAAAATGGTGCTTACAGTCTTGGAATAACTAATCATTTTATCTGCCACCATCACAATTCTTTATTTATACTGCCATTTAAAAGCATTATTAGATTTGTTGTAACACAATGCGTTTTCTTGTAGCATCATCATTTTTTACTCCTGCTGGAGCCCCTTCCCTGCCACCACCACCACCCCCACCACTGCCTGGGGGAAGTTTCATAGGTGAGACTGACTCCAGCATGGAACTATACACTCGTCTGTCCTTTCCCTCACAGCAGGCTCAATGGGTGTGGTAAATGGTATTGATTTGCAGTGGATCGTAAACACTAAAGCTTGGTGCAATGCTTTTGGGTTATAAGGAAGTGTTTGGAGGCCAAACTACTATTAATCCATGTTGTTCTCTTTAAATGGATAATTCCAATAACACGGTCCAAGAACTATGCAGAAATATCAAAAGTGTAAAATGTTAAATCAAAGACCTGGTCTCTCTTGCTTTAACAGTCAGTTTCTCTTCAAAGCATAACATTGTCATTTTTCCTTGATGGGGCCATCCCTGACTCAATAACTGAGCATCCACAGTGCAAGGAGGTGGAATATTTCACACACTTGTAATGCCCCTGTCCCACTTAGGAAACCTGAACGGAAACCTCTGGAGACTTTGTGCCCCACCCAAGGTTTCCGTGCGGTTCCCGGAGGTTTTTGTCAGTCTCCCTACCTGCTTCCACTACCTGCAACCTCCGGCAACGACCTGCAACCTCCGGGAACCGCACGGAAACCTTGGGTGGGGCGCAAAGTCTCCAGAGGTTTCCGTTCAGGTTTTCTAAGTGGGACAGGGGCATAACACTGCATGAGAAATTTGTCCTCGTCTCAATCTTAAATGCCAAATCCACTGATACTGAAAGCATACCTCTAGTTGGAGACAGGCTGAAGAAATGGGTTTCAACATTTAACCCCACAGTCCTTTACAGAATCTTCCACTTGGAAATATTAGTGTTGACTGCTGAAGTATAGCTTTACTGTTCTCTCTTTTCTATCTTCAGTCCTAATATGTTGTTGCATCCTTTAAGGCTCAACAATGCTTTAAATGTAACCCAAGCTAACCTTATGCTATACCCACATACCAAATTGTTTTTTGTTTTGTTTTGGTATAATTGCTTTAGTCAGTAACTGCTTAGGGGCACTGATCCATGGTTCCTTCCAAATTCTTGACCTTTCGGCCTAAAAAAGCTGAATGTATCAGCACTTATCCACAGCCCTCTTGTTGAGGTTTACTTTGTAAAAAATAATTATGTTAGTTGGCCTTTATTTCTTAGGAACTATTTGTCAAACCATTGAATGGTGGGAAAGGAAAGCAATGAGAGTAGAGGTTTGTAAGGGGATCGGATGAGAAAAATCAGTTCTTGAAAAATGTATTGGTTGTGGCACCAACATGGATCAAATTGTCCTTAGGCCTTCTATTAAAAAATTTACTTGCTTCTAAAGAATTAACATTTTGGTATTGAAATAATCAAATTATTTAAATTTGTATTAAAAATCTTAACTGTCTGATTGCTGTTGCATTGTTTCATGACTGTAGTTAAAGATTGTATTTTTGTTTGAGTTTCTCCGTGTCTACGTCCAGATTCAACAAGAAGTAAGATTTGGAACTCTAGAAAGAATGGGTAAAATGCATATCATCAGTGCTACTTTTTACTTTTTATTCAAATGGTAAGATGAACAGGAGCTGTGACGACAGGTGGTGCTTCTCTCTGGTGATGATAGTTATATGTTTATTTGGTTTTAATGCATTGTTTATTGTATCCGCTCACATTTTTCCTCCTTTGCCTGGTTTGAAGGTTGGTTTTCTTCCACTAATCAAATCTATTGGGAATTATGGAATAATGCTTTCTTTTTTCCTCCTCTGCTCCTACCTAACGCATTCAGCTGGCCCTGGTTCGGCTCCTGGTTCCCAATACAGTACCATGACCAGGCAGATCTCTCGGCATAATTCCACAACCTCTACAGCTTCTTCTGGGGGCTTCAGGCGAAATCCTTCGGTGACAGCTCCGTTTTCTGTGCAGCCTCATATTAATGGTGGCCCTCTTTATGCTCAAAATTCAAGTAAGGCTTTTACTTTAATACTGCTTCCAAATGCATATCAGTGTTGCATGTTGAACTAATTGAGATTTGAAGTCTCATTTAATATGTTTTGTTGTGTTTATTGTCATTTTAAATATTATGCATGGTCCAGTTCTGACGGTGAAACATTCTGCACTTAGTACTAT
Organism: Amblyraja radiata; assembly: GCF_010909765.2. NCBI lineage: Eukaryota > Metazoa > Chordata > Chondrichthyes > Rajiformes > Rajidae > Amblyraja > Amblyraja radiata. The sequence goes on along the minus strand of NC_045957.1, from coordinate 133,253,318 downwards.
GAGTGGCTGCAATAACAGTGAACAAAGACAAATGGAATTTAACTCGCACAAGTACAAAGTGATGCATTTTGGAAAGTTAACCCGGGGCAGGACATACACCATGAATGACAGGGTCCTGGGGTGTGATCTAGAACATAGAGATGTAGGAGTACACATACATAGTTCCCTGAACCTGGTGACATAGGCCAGACAAGGTGATGAAGTCGTTTGCACACTTGCCTTTATCGGACAGTGCATTAATATGAGTTGGGACGTTATGTTATATTTGATTGGTTAGACTGCTCGTGGAATGTTGTGTTTGGTTCTGGTTGGCATACTGTAAAAAGGATGTAATTAAGATAGAGAAGAAGCAGAAAGGATTCAAGGATTCTGTGGGGATTAGAGTTAGGAGAGGCTGGGACTGTTTTCACAGGAGACTGAGGAATGACCTTGTTAAAAATTGCAAAATAATGAGGGGTAAGGTGATGAAGAAAGCACACTATCGTCATTTGATGGGGCATCGAGTACAAAAGTAGGAATGTCATATTACAGCTGTACGTCTTTGGTGAGACCACACCTGGAATATTGTGCTCAGTTCTGGTCACCATGCGATAGAGAGGATATGATTAAGCTGGAGAGGGCGCAGAACCGATTCACAAGGACGTGATTGGAACAGGAGGGCTTGAACTATAAGGAGAGACTTGAAAGATGCAACTGATTTCACTGAAGCAAAGGAGGCTGAGGGGTGACATTACAGAGGTTTATAAATTTGTGAGGGTGGTAGCTAAGATGAATGATCGCACACTTGTTTCCTGAGTAGAGGAGTCGAAAAGTAGAGGGCATCGGTTTACAATGTTTGACAGACATTTGGGCAGGCACATGGAAAGGAAAAGTTTAAGAGGGATATGGGCTAAATGTGTGGCTCAGACCAACTGAATTGACGGAGGCGAATTTGGCCCAAGGGCCCATTTCCATATTGCATTAAGTAAAATGGGCCAATCTATCTATATTACTAAAAGTCTGATCTTGACCACTTCCTGTTGTTCTGTATATTGATTATAGAAAAAACGCTGCCACTTACGGCTGTGATTTTTGGCCATCCTACTCAGAGTCCCCCTCCGCTGCGCAGATCAAAAGGATTTTTCCCATCGATGAAAAATATAAAAGAGTTATTAGTATTTTAAAAATGTTGAGATTCTCTCTCCTGAAGGCCACGCACCTTCTGGAGGGACTATAAAACCCGGAAGTGTTGAGTGCCTCTGTCAGTCTCTGCAAGATGGGGGAGCGAGACGGTCACATCTCTCAATCTCACTCTGTGAATAACACTGAACACATGTCTACTAAACTGAGTGGTTTTACTGACCTGTCAGTGCCCTTAATGTGGTTTGAAAATATAGTTTGGAAATGCTTAAGCTGTGTTGCCTTTGGTTTGGAAATGCTAAAGCTGTGTTGCCTTTGGTTTGGAAATGCTAAAGCTGTGTTGCCTTTGGTTTGGAAATGCTAAAGCTGTGTTGCCTTTGGTTTGGAAATGCTTAAGTTGTGTTGCCTTTGGTTTGGAAATGCTAAAGCTGTGTTGCCTTTGGTTTGGAAATGCTAAAGTGCCTTGCCTATGGTTTGGAAATGCTAAAGTTGCCTTGCCTAATTAAAGTTGCCTTGCATAATTAAAGTTGCCTTGCTTAATTAACGTTGGCTTGCCTTCTATATAATTAAAAGTCTAAACTTGACCACTTCCTGTTTGCGCTTTATATTGATTTTAGACAAAACGCTACCACGTACGGCTGTGATTTTTGGCCATCTTACTCAGAGTCCCCCCTCCGCTCCTCAGATGCCGAGGATTTTCCCCATCAATGAAAAATAAGAGTTATTAATGTTTAAAAAATGTTGAGATTCTCTCTCCTGTCAATCACGCCATGAAGGCCACGCCCACTTCTGGTGGGAGGGGGAGGGACTATAAAACCCAGAAGTGTGGGCGTGGCTCAGTCTCTGCAAGATGGAGGAGGGAGAGGTCACGACTCGCTGTCTTTAGTGGCCTTGCATCCTGCTTGAAATGGTATGAAACTACATGAATTTGGTGGCCTTGCACCCTGCTTGAAGTGGTAAGAAACTGCACTTGAATTTGGTGGCCTTGCACCCTGCTTGAAATCGAATTTCAAGGAATAGCCGTGAATCAACTGCCAGCCCATCAGCCGTGAGTGAGTGAGTTGCCAGCACAACAGGCTTGAGTGACTGAGCTGCCAGCCCAAGAATCCATTCGGCCCACAATGTTCATACTAGCCCCCTGGAAACCAGTCTCTTCAGCTCACAACACCCATACTAGTGCTCCAGAAAGCGCCGCCCCCCCCCCCCCCCCACTGGCCACCAATATTGGAATTGGTGGAGAGGTGGAATATTGCGTTGGGGGACCAGCCCTCCCGTGTGATGCTGGGACAAAAGGGTCCCACTTAGTCTAGTATTAAGTAAAATCTTAAGTAAGACAGCCAATATTGGAGGTAGATATAGAATTTAGAGCAGACAGTAGAACAGGACAGGAACTTTGGCTTACGATATCTATGTTGAAGATGATGCCAAATGAAACAAACCCACTTATCTTTCTCGAGGATATAACTCAATATTTGATATCTGATCTATGTGTGGTTTGGAAGCTGTACAGAATGCTTGTTTGAGTGACGGGATGTGATATCCCAACAGGGGAAATAGATAGCTGATCAATGACTACCAGGATTTTCAATCTCTGGAAGCATGCGCAATCCTTTGGCTAGAGCATTATGGGAATACCTTTCCACAATGGATTTGTAACAGCAATGGTTTGAAAGGTAATTCTCTCTTTTTTTTTTCTTCTTTTTTTTTGCTTTTTTTTTTTTTGCATTAGCACATTCATAGCAATTAGTGTCCCCAACCTATGAAAGATCAGGTTTGGAAATTTGGCTTTTCAGATGGGTCTGATACAGAATCAGCAAACTAATTTGGTTGGTTCATACATTTGTTAAATTTGAACTGGGACATCTTGAAATATGCAAATTTGTGACATACCCCCACTGAATTGCTTTTAGAATCTTCCAACTTGTTCTGGATCACCTCTTAATCATCTGCTAAAAACTGGATAACATGCAACAAAAAGCTTTTCACTGTACCACTGTTCATGTGACAATAATAAGCTAAACATTAAACACTAACAACACAAATGTGGATTGTTAAGGTTTTGTTTACATAAGGACAAACCATTAAACCTATGGTCAAATGAATGACTATTTCTGAATTGGCTAAGATCACTGGGTCGTTGAAGCAATGTTATGTGAGGACATACAGTTTTTGTTTGGACATTATTATGCACCTTTTACAGGAAGCCATGTGAGCTGTCTGGGCAAAGTTTAAGGTGTATTTTAAACTGCAATATTGCTTGTTCAACTTCTGGAAAGGGATGTATGTTTGCAGGACTGGTGATACCACTGTAGTTAATGAGATTTATATGAGAGTCTACCCACAGAAGTCATATTAAGAAACTTGATAATTGAGAATAAATTATTTTTCTTTTGACAAAAGCAGTTGTTTTTGCAAAATGTGCTGTTGCATACATTGACCTCGTAAGGATCCAGAGTCGAGGTGAACTTATTAGAACAGTGAGAGGGCTGTCATTTCCTGTCTTGGCATTTCTCTCATATGCGCTGACACCAGCTGGGCAGCTACCCCCCCCCCCCCCCCCCCCCAATGTTGCCATGGTTCCCTTTCGACTCCCATTAGTGAATATGTGTTTATGAAATGCCTTTAAGAAATTGAGGTAAATATGTCTCTGGTCTATTTCTCTCTTTAAAAGTTGTTGTCAAATTCATGAGGCCCAGTTATCAGTCAGTCTTCCTGTAGAGTCTTCAAATAGAAAGCTGCTATTTCACTCTAGTGCAACTTTGCGGTTTGCTTAGTTTTCCTTCCTAAATGTTCTCAATTCTATTTGTCAAGTTTTCTTTTTTCCCCTGTTCTGGCCTAATGTTGAAAGGTGGCAGCACTAAGATTGTAGGTTCATAACAGTTGCATCCTGTTTCGAGTGGATGGTGGGAATTCAGTATACAAAATTGCTAATTACTGATGTCTGCTGAGAAATCACCCAGAGAGTTGTGAATCTGTGGAATTCACTGCCATAGAAGGCAGTGGAGGCCAATTCACTGGATGTATACAAGAGAGAGTTAGATATAGCTCTTAGGGCTAACAGAATCAAGGGATATGGGGAGAAAGCAGGAACGGGGTTCTGATTTTGGATGATCAGCCATGATCATATTGAATGGTGGTGCTGGCTTGACGGGCCGAATGACCTGCTCCTGCACCAATTTTCTATGTTTCTAAGAGGGCTGTTTTCATGCTTGTAGCCATTTGGGTGCTGAAATCTGTCAGATTGTTGATTTTGCTGTATTTAATGAGCTTTTTGAAAATTAGGGCATTGGCACAAAAAAAGGCCAGATCACAATGTATATGTGTCTTTTTACAATACTGGAGAGATTTTGAGGAACAAGATTTTTACACCAATACACTGTTCTTAACAGAAATCTACCCATCAAGTGAATCTTATAAATAACAGATATAAATCAGATAACTTCAAGACTGAAAGTCAAAAAAAATTTTCATGACAGACAAATTTTAATCGTTTTACCACCAATGTGGACACCAAAAATGTGACATTAAACACTCTGCCACATTATGAATATTTAATTCATAAATAAACTTCATATGGCCCCTCATACATATACGTTTTGATAATGATCTTGGGAAATATCTTCATCAATACCAGGAGAAAAATACAGTATGTCTGGTATTCCGCCTAGCAAAGATCCAGTAACGGTTGTTGTGCTTGGTGTCCATTGTCATAACAACTTTTATCGGGGTTGGTACCTCCATAGGTTAAATCACAGAGGCTCCAAACCTCTACTGCTTTTCACAAACCCCAACGAGGTATCCTATGGCAGTAGTGATTTTTCGGCGAGTTAATTCTTTTTTCGTATATTCAAATTTAATATATCAAAAACATCGTGGTATCAAAAACACAACGACCGTTTATGATATATTTCCGACTTTTTAAAGCCAATCAAAAAAATATTTTGGGCATAAATTGGTCATCAAAACTAAGAAACTGAGCCAATCTTCAATTTGGCAACACACTGTCTCTTGTTTACCTTTCGTACGGACACAAGTCCTTTGCTTCATTAGGCGAGAAATAGTATTGGGTAGGTTAATGGGACTGAAGGATGATAAATCCCCTGGGCCTGATGGACTGCATCCCAGGGTCCTCAGGGAGGTGGCTCTAGAAATAGTGGACGCATTGGTGATCATTTTCCAATGTTCAATAGATTCAGGATCAGTTCCTGTGGATTGAAGGATAGCTAATGTTATCCCACTTTTCAAGAAAGGAGCGAGAGAGAAACGGGGAATTACAGACCAGTTAGCCTGACTTCGGTGGTGGGAAAGATGCTGGAGTCAATTATTAAAGAGGTAATAATGGGGCATTTGGATAGCAGTAAAAGGATTAGTCCAAGTCAACATGGATTTATGAAAGGAAATCATGCTTGACTAATCTTCTGGAATGTTTTGAGGATGTGACAAGTAAAATGGATGAAGGGGTGCCAGTGGATGTAGTGTATCTAGACTTTCAGAAAGCCTTTGATAAGGTCCCGCACGGAAGACTGGTGACTAAAATGAGACTACATGGTATTGAGGGTGTTGACATGGGTAGAAAATTGGTTGACAGACTGGAAGCAAAGAGTAGGAGTGAATGGATCCTTTTCAGAATGGCAGGCAGTGGCGAGTGGAGTGCCTCAAGGCTCGGTGTTGGGGCCGCAACTGTTTACCATATATATTAATGATTTGGAAGAGGGAATTAGGAGCAACACTAGCAAGTTTGCGGTTGACACAAAGCTGGGTGGCAGTGTGAACTGTGAAGAGGATGTTAGGAGGTTGCAGGGTGACCTGGATAGGTTGAGTGAGTGGGCAGATGCCTGGCAGATGCAGTATAATATAGATAAATGTGAGGTTATCCACTTTGGTGGCAAAAACAAGGGGACAGATTATTATCTCAATGGGGTTAGGTTAGGTAAGGGGGAGGTGCAGCGAGACCTGGGCGTCCTTGTACACCAGTCACTGAAAGTTGGCTTACAGGTACAGCAGGCAGTGAAGAAAGCTAATGGAATGTTGGCCTTCATAACAAGAGGATTTCAGTATAGGAGTAAAGAGGTTCTTCCGCAGTTGTATAGGGCTCTGGTGAGACCACATCTGGAGTATTGTGTACAATTTTGGTCAATTTTGGTCTCCTAATTTGAGGAAGGACATCCTTGTGATTGAGGCAATGCAGCGTAGGTTCACGAGATTGATCCCTGGGATGGCGGGACTGTCATATGAGGAAAGATTGAAAAGGCTAGGCTTGTATTCACTGGAGTTTAGAAGGATGAGGGGGATCTTATAGAAACATATAAAATTATAAAAGGACTGGACAAGCTAGATGCAGGAAAAACGTTCCCAATGTTGGGCAAGTCCAGAACCAGGGGCCACAGTCTTAGAATAAAGGGGAGGTCATTTAAGACTGAGGTGAGAAAAAACTTTTTCACCCAGAGAGTTGTGAATTTATGGAATTCCCTGCCACAGAGGGCAGTGGAGGCCAAGTCACTGGATGGATTTAAGAGATAATTAGATAGAGCTCTAGGGGCTAGTGGAGTCGAGGGATATGGGGAGAAGGCAGGCATGGGTTATTGATAGGGGACGATCAGCCATGATCACAATGAATGGTGGTGCTGGCTCGAAGGGCCGAATGGCCTCCTCCTGCACCTATTTTCTATGTTTGTGTCAACTAGGAAGCTCCACAACCACCGTGACAGACCTGCGAGCTACAGCCAGTCCCGGAGCAGGGAAGCCAACCTGGGAACTGCAGCTAGTCCCTGGGCAGGCGCGTCGACCGGGGCGCTACAGCCAGTCCCGGGGCACGCAGGCGACCTGGGCGCTACAGCCAGTCCCGGGGCAGGCGAGGGACCTGGGAACTGCAGAAAATTAATTGAAAAACACGTTGAAACTAATGCGAAAAACAACACCAAGTGTCACACTGTGGTGATAGATGTGGCCCGCCATCCGCTTACAGACATGGGTCCTGGCCCCTATGCAGAACAAGTTTGCCGACCCCTAGTGTAACGCGAGTTGTGATGTCCACTCAGATGGATGCAGTATTCTACTACATGATCAGGTGAATGAAGTGGAAACTGTGTTTGCAATTTTATTGTTCCATGTGGTATTCATAAACATAGAAAGGAATGTATTTGTGTATTCTGTGCCATTTTCGGAAACGCCATCAATATGCTATCATTTCTTATATTTTTTGTTGATACTATGTTAGTCATGAACACCATAAAGTGCCTGTCAATGTTTTTGAAGGAATTTAAAATTTGACCCCCTTTGTCACATTTTTGTGTGCAGTATTGTAAAAAGACACATATGAAGTTGCCAGTTTCAATTTACCATTTAAAATGGCCTTTCATCTGACATTTTGATACAAAATTACCTTTAGATTTGCGATTAAAATTAATAACCTGTATAATTTACTGCAAATTAGTAACCTTAACATTGGTAAGGTTTTTGATGCAGATTTTAAAAAGAGACCAGCTGAAACAATAATTCAGCTATATTTTCCTTTAACTTGTATAATAAAGATCTACATGAGGTGCTGAAGTTGTCATAAGGAAATTATCCAACTGCAGTTAAAGGAATTTATTAGAGACATTGGCACATATCCATAAATGCCAAATGGACTTCCAATGAATAGTTGTAAAGTCTTCAAATGTCTAAGCCAATGGTACTCTCTAATCTTTCACTGGCTGTCCCAGTGTTATTATACATTAAATTGTGACTTGATGCTTAGTTTCTCCAACTCTGCACTTTCTTGTGGCCCTTTAAACCCCGCCTGTTTGTAAATTGGATTTATCTAAGTTGAATTGGGTTGGTGCCCTATACTGTAAATCATAGCCATTGTATGGCCTTCTCTTTGTTGAGTGACTATACCCTCCTTCCCCTCCCCTTCCCAGCGCTCCCACAGCCTACTGTCTCCGCCTCTTCCTTTCTTCTTCCCCCCCCCACCCCCACATCAGTCTGAAGAAGGGTCGTGACCCGAAAAGTCACCTATGCTCCATAGATGCTGCCTCATCCACTGAGTTTCTCCAGCATTTTTGTCTACATACCAATACTGTTGGTTGACTAGTCCAAAGCTACATTTTGTTTGCAGAGTTTCCGTTTGCATTTGACAGCCTTGGGACATACTTCCTTCCACTAACAGAAAGAAGCTTGCTCAAGTAAATCCTCAAGACCTGTTTTCTTTCCAGTGCTTCAACATTGTAATTGCGAGATGATTAAGATGATTTAAAAGGATAAACGGATGTTATCTCAGTTGGATTGTTCCTTTTAATTAACGTTAATTGATTTTATAATCGTCACATTTATGGAACCTTTGTCTTGGGGGGAGAGGGGGGTAGAAATGGTGGCTTCCTGTTTTGTCATCTCAAATTTGCAATTGAGTACCTGGCATTCTTTAAAAATATTACTGCAGTGGAACCTTATTTACTACAGGCAAATATTTGGCTATTAGTTAAGACTTGGGTGTGGGATCCAACTGATTACATTTCCAATAGTACTTTAAATACTCTGATTTAAACCTGATCCGTAGAATTCCTATTCCAAAAAAAAAAGAGATTTTTGTACTTGGAGAAATGAGGTTGCACTGCCCCGTTAAGCAATTATGTGTTCTCAGTCAATGTGAATGACAGCTTTTTGTGTTTGCCTTTTCCTTCTGCTCTTCATGTTGCTCCAACGTGGCCTTTGTTCTTGCCAGCATCCCTAGCTCCACCCCCTCCCCCTATGCCTCAACTGACTCCACAGATACCTCTCACAGGCTTCGTGGCCAGGGTGCAGGAAAACAGTAAGTTTAAAGGCTTGTGCATTCATTTTTCATTTAAGGTCAGAAGATTGCATGATTGACGTTTTCACAAGTTCTGGAACTTTCTCTACTGCTTTGCACGGAACACTTCTTCAGCTATGTGCTCGTTGATACATTTTCGATTGCAGGCACTGCCTTTCCTTGTTTCTTTGATGTGCAATATCCAGTTCCTATAAATGTCTTGGTATATGAGCTGGCCTATGTTTTGAACTCGGCTGCCTATCTTGGATCAGACCTGTAATATTACAATTTGGCAGCAGCAATCATAATTGGATTTTTCAAAATAAAATTGAAGCCAAATTTGGCTCCTTTCTGTGCGGATTTTTTCCAGGCTCAAAACTTTGCATGCAATTTCAAATCTAAATTATTTTTTAGCAGTTAAGTAGATAATAAGCTAGTTGACGGAGAAACTCAGCGGGTGCAGCAGCATCTATGGAGCGAAGGAAATAGACAAAGTTTTGGGCCGAAACCCTTCTTCAGTCTGATGTAGGGTGGGGGGTGGGAAGAAGAAAGGAGAAAGGAAGAGGAGGAGCCAGAGGGCTGAGGGAGAGCTGAGAAGGAGAGGAGAAACTCCCCTTCTCAGCTCTCCCTCAGCCCTCTGGCTATTCCTCTTCCTTTCTCCTTTCTTCTCCCCACCCCACCCTACATCAGTCTGAAGAAGGGTTTTGGCCTGAAACGTTGCCTATTTCCTTCGCTCCATAGATGCTGCTGCACCCGCTGAGTTTCTCCATCACTTTTATCTACCTACGATTTCCCACCATCTGCAGTTCCTTATTAAACAATAATGCTAGTTGATTCAGGCAACTTATTCTTGTGTTGGAATGGAATTCTAAATTACATTTTCGGTTAATTAAATCAACATTCTGTATATCGCACATCTAATAGTCTTTTTAGTGGCAACCTGTTGCATTTGTCATTCTACGCATGTGTTAGAATTGAGAATTAATAAACTTCCTCCTGTTCATCTTGCTGTATAGTTTTACATTTGTGCAAAGAATGTTTTAGATTCTATCTGCAGAAAGATGTGCTGAGTGTACCCGGCCTCATTATTAAAATCTAGGAATATAAAGTTGATACCTAATGGACTGTTAATTGTATATATTGATTCTTGAACTTCATACAAATGGTAAGACACGTTTACTCCTTGTACTGAATTATACACAAATTATATAGAGCAGTTATTTGAATTGCTGTATTTGAATTAAATTTGCCTAGTCCCACGGTATGGTTTTTATTTTACACTTATAACATTCCCACTTATCTTTCCAAATGGAAGAAAAACTTTAGTAAACATTTTAGTGCTTCCATATTATTCTGCACCTTAAAATATCCACTGCATTCGTTATTTGTTGTAAGGAAATGCATCAAAACTGCATTGTTGCACGATTAAATCTATTTTACAATCGCATATTGTTTTGAATTATCTAAATTGATCTTTGTACAGGTTGAATATTTTTTAAATATGACCTATAAAGCATTTCACAAGTAGATCTTTGTAAAATCCTCTTTCAAAATAGGATCAATATTATATGGCATTTTAAACCACCTTTGAACAACTGAAATAAGATGCATCAAATTATAAACTGTTGAATGCAGTTTGGAATTGTATCTTAATTGAGGCAGCTTGCATTAAAAATCTTTATGCAGAACTTAAATGTTCAGTTTTATGTTGACTAACTGGTCTTACACCTCTCTGCATGTTTTGTGAAAGCTTGAAATACACAATGCATGCTAATTTGATTTATTGTATCGAATAAAAAGTAAAATGTTAAATATCTGATTATATCTCTAAATTTGCACATTGTTGCAGTTGCTGATAGTCCAACCCCCCCTCCACCTCCACCGCCAGATGATTTACCAATGTTTGATGAATCACCACCTCCACCTCCCCCACCCCCTGTGGACTATGAGGATGAAGAGGCAGCAGTCGTGCAATACAATGACCCATATGCTGATTCTGACCCTCAATGGGCACCAAAGATTTATCTTGAAAAAGGTAAGTGATGTTGAACTGTATTAACTAAAATTTTCAAAAACTCAATTAAACCAATTTAATTCCAAGCAGCTGTGAGATAAAGCTAATTAGTAGAACACATCTGCAGCTTTCTTCTCTTCACCCCCTGAGAGGTCCTTATGTGAAATGTCGGCTATCCATATATTCCATAGATGCTGCCTGACCAGCTCCACTGACTAGTTCCTGCAGTTCCTTATGTCTACACGGGTCAGTTAAGATGATCTGAATGATGGAATTGGCTTTGTGTTCCAGTTTGTGGATGAGACAAAGATGGGTGATGGAGCAGATGGTATTGAGGAAGCAGGGAGGCTGTGGAAGGACTTCGACATTTTGGGGGAGCGAGCAAAGAGGTGGGAAATGGAATACAGCTTGGGTAAAATGTATGGTCATGCACTTTGGTAGAATAAATAAAGGCGTAGACTACTTTCTAAACGAGGAGAGGATTCAGAAATCAGAGGGTCAACGGGACTTGGGAGTGTTGGTGCTGGATTCCCAAAAGGTTAAGTGGCAGGTTGTGTCTGTGGAAAGGAAGGCAAATGCAATGTTGGCATTCATTTTGAGGGGGCTAGATTATAAAAGCAAGGATGCAATACTGGGGCTTTATTGGACACTGGCGAAGCCACATTTGAAATATTGTGAGCAGTTTTGGGGCCCATATATGAAGGGTGTGCTAGTTTTGGAGGGGGTCTAGACGAGGTTTATGAGAATGACCCTGGGGATGATGGGGGGGGGGGGATCTCATTGAAACTTCTTAGATAGTGCAAAAGGTCAAGAGTGGACATGGAAAGCATGTTTCCATTAATGGGAAAGTCTAGAACCAGAGGACACAGCCTCAGAATAAAAATATATACCTTTAGAATGAAGATAAGCCATTTCTTTAACCAAAAGGTTGCAAGTCTGGAATTGATTGTCATAGACAACTGTGGAGGCCAAGACGTTGGGTATTTTTAAAGTGGATATTGACAGGTTCTTGATTAGACAGGGTGTCGAAGGCTACAGGAGAATGCAGGAGAATGGGGTTGAGAGGGAAAATGATTAAATGACAGTAGACCTTTTCCCCCCTCACATTAAACCTGTCCTTTGGTTGATTATCTACTCTGGGTAAAGAACCATGTACATTTACCCTCACCTTATGATCTTATACAACTCTATATGATCACCCCTCATCTTCCTACATTCCCAAATCATTGGCTGCTCAACCTCTCTCTTGCTCAGGCCCTTGCATCCTGGCAACATCTTCGGAAATCTTCACTGCACCCTTTCCTGCTTAACAACACTTTTCCTATAGCAGGGTGACTAAAACTGAACACAATAATCCAAATGAGGCCTCACCAATGTCTTGTGTCTTATAACAGAACCTCCTAACTTCTATACTCAATACTCTGACTGATGAAAGCCAATGTGCCAAACCCGCCTTGACCATCCTATCTACCTGTAATGCAATTTTCTACAAATGATGTATTTGCACTCCTAGACCTCTCTGCCTTACACTCCCCAGAGCCCTGCCATTCACCGTGTAGGTCTTGCCATGCTTAGAGTTCCTGAAATGCAATACCTCGCTGTAATACTTCTCTGTATTAAACTCCATCAACTATTCCTCAGGTCACCTGCCCAACTGATCAAGATCCTGCTGCAATTTTTCACAATAATCTTTACTATCCACAAGTGCTGGAGAAACTCAGCAGGTGTGGCAGCATCTATGGAGCGAAAGAAATAGGCAACTTTTCGGGCCGAAACCCTTCTTCAGACCCTGAAGGAAATGGGCAACATTTCGGGCTGAAACCCTTCTTCAGACCATTAGCCATTAGCTTTCTTGTTAATGTTTTGGAATGCTTTGAAAGCTAGTTGCAGAACTTCTGATCTTGACACCTACCACACTAGAGTAATAAGAAACACCTGTGATGTACCAGAGATTGTAATTGTGGGAATATGTCAAACGATAGTAGGTCTGAAGATGGTTAAGTTGAAGAAACAGTTTGTGGTACTCATACCTTTGCATAATCTGTTAAAGATGTAAATGCCAAGCAATTATGCTTTTTTTTTGTATTGATTTTGTTGGAAGTGAAATATAGTTACGTTCCTGAGGTGGTATGTAGAAAAGATTAGATTTATACCATAGTCATACAGCATGGAAACAGGCGCTTTGGCCCAACTTGCCAACATGTACCAGCTATATTAATCCGACCTGCCCGCGTTTGGCACATATCCCTCCAAACCTATCCTATCCATGTACATGTCTAACTATTTCTTAAATGTTGGGATAGTCCCAGCCTCAAATACCTCCTCTGGGAGTTTGTTCCACACACCCACCACCGTTTGTGTGAAAATATTACCCCTCCGATTCCTATGAAATCTTTTCCCTTTCACCTTAAACCTATGTCCTCTGGTCATCTACCCGATCTATTCCTCTCATGATGTTATACACCTCTACAACACCCCTCATCTTCCTGCTCTCCAAGGAATAGAATCCCAGCCTACTCAACCTCTCCATATAGCTCAGACCCTCTAGTCCTCGCAACATCCTCTTAAATCTTCTATGTACCCGTTTCAGCTTGACAACATCTTTCCTATAACACGATGCCCAGAACTGAACACAATACTCTAAATGCGGCCTCACCAACATCTTATACAACTGCAGCATGACCTCCCAACATACTTTTTGAAGGCTATGGTGCCAAAAGCCTTTTCCCCCACCCTATCTATGTGCAACTCCACCTTCAGGGAACCATGCACCTGCACGCCTAGATCCTTCTGCTCTATAACACACCCAGAGCCCTACCATTCACTGTGTAGGTCCTGCCCATGTTAGTCTTCCCAAAATACAACACCTTACATGTCTCTGTATTAAATTTAATCAACCATTCCTCAGCCCACCTGGCCAATCGATCAAGATCCTGCTACAAATTTTCACAACCATCTACACTCTGCAAAACCACCCACTTTTTCATCCAAATCATCTAAATGACAAACAGTAACAGGCCCAGCACTGAACCATGAGGCACACCACCAGTCACAGGCCTCCAGACTGAGAAGCAACCTTGCACCATCATCCACTGCTTCCTTCCACAAAGCCTATTTTCTATCCATTGAGCTATCTCTCCTTGGATCCCATACGATCTAACCCTCCAGAGCAGCCTACAATGCAGAAACCTTGTCGAATGCTTTGCTGAAGTCCATATATTCATCTGCAGCTCTGCCCTCATCGACCTGTTTGGTCACATCCTCAAAAAAACAATCAGATTTGTGAGACACAGCCTCCCCACTTACAAAACTCACATGGTGATTATACCCAATCAGCCCATGTCCATCTAAATGCCTGTATATCCTATCCCTCAGAATACTCTCTAGTAAATTTCAGACTACAGATGTTACGCTCACTGGCTTATAGTGGCACACTTGCCACTCTCCAGTCTTCCAGCACTGCATTTAAAGACGACTCGTAAATTTTAACCAGTGCTCCCCGCAATTTCCTTTCGTTCCCCACAATGTCCTCGGATATATCTCAGTAGTCAAGATCTGATCAGGCCCTGGAGATTTGTCTACCTTCATACACTATAGCACCTACAACACCTCTTTGATTTTAACACTGACTGCTCTCAAGACACTTCCATTGACTACCCCAAGTTTCTCCGTCCTCCTGTCTTTCTCCTCAGTACAGAGAAATACTGATTGAGGACATTACCCATCTCCTGTAGCTCCATACAGAGGTGACCGCTTTGATTCCTGAGGAGTCCCACTCTCTTTATGTATTAATAAAATCTCTTGGGATTGTCCTTAATGCGATCTGCCAGAGCTATCTCCTGGTCCCTTTTTGCTCTTCTAGTTTCCTTTTTTAGATTGCTCCTTAGTTCCCGAAATTCCTCCAGGGATGCACTTCATCCCGGCTGCCAATACCTGTCCCATGCATCCTTCTTATTCTTGACCAATGCCTCAATTTCTCTTATAACCATATAACAATTACAGCACGGAAACAGGCCATCTCGACCCTTCTAGTCCGTGCCGAACACATCATCTCCCCTAGTCCCATATACCTGCGCTCAGACCATAACCCTCCATTCCTTTCCCATCCATATAACTATCCAATTTATTTTTAAATGATAAAAACGAACCTGCCTCCACCACCTTCACTGGAAGCTCATTCCACACAGCTACCACTCTCTGAGTAAAGAAGTTCCCCCTCATGTTACCCCTAAACTTCAGTCCCTTAATTCTCAAGTCATGTCCCCTTGTTTGAAACTTCCCTACTCTCAGTGGGAAAAGCTTTTCCACGTCAACTCTGTCTATCCCTCTCATCATTTTAAAAACCTCTATCAAGTCCCCCCTTAACCTTCTGCGCTCCAAAGAATAAAGCCCTAACTTGTTCAACCTTTCTCTGTAACTTAGTTGCTGAAACCCAGGCAACATTCTAGTAAATCTCCTCTGTACTCTCTCTATTTTGTTGACATCCTTCCTATAATTAGGCGACCAAAATTGTACACCATACTCCAGAATTGGCCTCACCAATGCCTTGTACAATTTTAACATTACATCCCAACTTCTATACTCAATGCTGATTTATAAAGGCCAGCACACCAAAAGCTTTCTTTACCACCCTATCTACATGAGATTCCACTTTCAGGGAACTGTGCACAGTTATTCCCAGATCCCTCTGTTCACCTACATTCTTCAATTCCCTACCATTTACCATGTACGTCCTATTTTGATTTGTCCTGCCAAGATGTAGCACCTCACACTTATCAGCATTAAACTCCATCTGCCATCTTTCAGCCCACTCTTCCAACTGGCATAAATTCAGCTAAGCTTCCTTACATGTCAGCTAAGCTTCCTTACATTTGCCTGCCTTGCCCTTCACTCTAACAGGGACGGGCATATCCTGAGCTTTTGTCAGCACACTTTTAAAAACATCTCACTTGGCGGATGTTCTTTTCCCTTCAAATAACCTGCTCCAATCAACTTAAGAATACCTTCTCTCATACCCTCAAAGTTGGCCTTGCCCCAATTGAGCATTTTAACACGTCTGTCCCTATCCATAACCGAATCGAACAGTGGTCACTGGTCCCAAAAGGCTCCTCCACGAACACTTCATTCACTTGCCCTCTCACATGTGGGGGCCTTTACATATAGTGCTGGAGAAAACTCTCCTGAACACCTTTGAGAAATTGCACTCCATCTAAACCCTTCACACTATGATTTTCCCAGTCAATATTGGGAATGTTAAAATCCTCTACTACAACAACCTTTGAGCTGCAGCTGTCTGCAATCTCCTGGCATATCTATTTTTCTAAAGTGAAAGGTGATATATTTTGAAGAAATGCTGTCATATTGTGGAAAACCTGAAGAATAAAGGTTCACATTTTATAAAAGGTTGAGGTAATAAGTGATTTTGTTTTTAGTTAGATTTGTATGGGAGGTGGGGGGGATGGTTTAAAGTAGATGTAGCCTTTTTCCCCCCACAATCACCATTTCAACAATCACCATTTCAGCCTTAATTACCACAAATATCAAAATGGACATGCATTAAAATGTAACTATGAATTTTGAGTTATAAAAGTAAGGAAGGCTAGACCTAGAAGGCTTTAACTGAAGCAGAAATGGTACTCAAATGAAAAAGAATACTTAAAAGAAATCACTAGAATTAAAATGAATTATTCAATTTTAGTCTAATTTGTAGAAAGCTAGCATCTTTTTGATGTAGTTCTGGTTGAGTTTACAAAAGGACACAACGTGCTGGAGTAACTCAGCAGGTCAAGCACCATAGCTGGAGACATGGATAGGTGACATTTCAGGTCAAGACCCTTCTTCAATCTGGCTGAGTTTAACTTGGCTTAACTTGTAGACAAGAGTCCCTCCAGAAGTTTCAAAAAGCTCTTCTAATGGGTTGGGCTGATAAATGCATTAACAAAGGCACTACAATACCTACAGCGTTTACATTTATCAGACCGGTTTTAAGGGGTGAATAATGCAATTGGTTTTAATCTTACAATGGTGGTGGTTTTGTCATTGTTTTATAACATCTCCTTTTCTTTTTACAGTTGTGGCAATATATGACTACTCAAAGGATAAAGAAGACGAGTTGTCCTTCATGGAGGGTTCAATCATTTATGTGATAAAGAAGAATGATGATGGCTGGTATGAAGGTGTCATCAATGGAGTTACTGGTTTATTCCCTGGAAATTATGTGGAGCCTATCATGCACTATGCAGATTGAAGAAAACCTGTATCTTCCTTTCTCCCCCCCAAGGCCAGCCTGAGCATATTGGGGTGTGGGTTCATTGAGGTGGTTTTATTGGAGTGTTTTCAAGGATGCCATTACTTTTGAGTTCAGCATGAATACTGACATGATTAGATTGAAAATGCAACTTCAGACTGGCACAAAGTGAAAATGCAAGTGCTGGTTAAATTTGTGAGACTTGGTCATTCCTAAATTATAACTAGTGCTTGTTGATAGCATGCATAAAAGTAAACAAATTTATGTATTGTAGCTAATTCAATTATTTTTTAAACCTGAAATGCTTCCAATATGTTGTAATTTTCATTTAATCTGTGAGCACTCAATTGTGATCTCATGAACTGTCACATGAGTCTATAAAGTTATGTGGATAAAGCTTGGGTGTCTTCTAAACAAAGTATGTTAGTAATTTGTACTTAACAGGTTAAACATTTTGTATGGATAAAATTTACATAATGAAAAAAATCATCTGTAGTCACGAAGTGAACCAAAGTGTAGTCTGGTATGTTGTCAGTTCATTTGTACAGTGGAAATTGTCTGGATCATTGGGTTTATATAGTTCTGGTCAATTTTATTGAATAGTTTACTAACCTTTAGAATAGTACTCGTTAACATCTTACAAATTATTAGCTATGTTCTAATTTGGAAACAGGCAATTCTACTGTACAATTTTTTTTTTAAGAACAGTTTGACACCTGGTTCAGCTTTGAATGATTGTTCTTATTTCTTTAAAGCAAAGCAGCATTTATTTTAAGAGTATTACTTAATTATTTAGTAAGTATTTGAATTAAGTCCTGAAAGGCTCCAGATTCCATTAAATCAGTGTTCAGTTGTGTTCCTCTAGTAGTTAGTGTTCTTTGAAATTAATGCTTCGTGGTGAAGCTAATAAGAAACCAAGAATCTATTGTGCATAATTTGTAATCAAATTGATAAAGATCAACTGGCATATATCTTGACCTGTACGTAAAGAGAACAAGACCAGTGGTAATCCAGTGCCATATTGAGGCATTCTAAAAATTCTTGTACCACACTTTTCTAATTTTCTAAAGTGCTTGAGCCTGATTTAATAAAAAAATATGTACAAACAAAATGACAGCTAAATTTATTTGTTTTGAAAGGGCACAGTGGTGGGGCCATACATTATAATGCTGAGGCTTTCTTATTAACTTCTGCCTTAAGATGTTTTATCAATTGTCTTAAACAATGCATTCTTTTAATTTGTATATAACCTGTTAAAATTGTATGTACAGTCTTTTATAATAAATTCTTCAGTATAAAAAGTTTGCATGGACAGCTAAGATTTGAAGTTGTACAGTATTCAGAGGCCATGGGTAGTCACCAACACAACAACAATTTCTTAATCTTGGCTATGAACATGGTTAGTTCAAAATGTAAACAGTTTTGATTTTGTTCAGTTGTAATCTCAATAGCTGCCAGAAGTGGAGAGGCTTTTACTTGTGCCGATTTAGTACAATTTCTGTTAGTTGAATCAAGGCATCTCTTTCTGGTGAAGGATGCAACATGGAAACCTGTCGAATGGCTTCTTGACAATATTGATGTGCGAGGTAGCAGGTTTGCTGAACACCATCACTCTAAATGAAAAATAGGAAATGTATTTAGATCAGTGATCAATGGAAACGGTTCTTTGGCCCAACAAGGCAAACCAAGCAAGTCCCATTTGCACAGATTACCCATATTCCTCAGAACCTTTCCTATACATAATCGCCTCAACAACATGTGTCAGCTTGATCTCTTTGCATTACCTTTCCTCTCTAACCTTAAACCGTTGCCCTCTAGTTCTTGATTTCTTACCATGAGGGGGAAAAAATGACACCATCTAGACCCCTCATTGTCTTATAAATAAAGATTACTCCTCAATATCCTATACTCCATGGAATAGTTCTACTTCTCCCAGTAACCCAGTCTCTTGTGTCCTGGCAAACATCTTTTCTGTACTAATTCCTACATATCCCCAACTGATTCCCTGATTGAAGTGTGCCAAAAGGGGGGAACTATGTACTTGTCCTCCTCGGTTTCTGTTACCCAACACTCCAGATCCCTACCACTCACTGAAAGTTCTATTCTTGTTTGAAGTCCCGAAACGCATACTCTCGCGTTTTTCCAAATTAAACTCCATTATCATTCCTCAGCCCACTTATCAAGCTAACCACTATCCTGTTCTAATTCTTGATTACCTCTTTTAGAGTTAGCTGCAGCCTTAATCATGCCATTACCTTCTCATGCAAATCAATGGATTCCATGTGATCTAACCTTTCAGTGCAGTCTCAAAGTCCATATAGACTACGTCTACTGCCCTGCCCTCAACCTTGGTTACTTAAACACCAAGGCAAAACATCATCTCCCACAGGTAATGCTGTGCTGACCATCCCTAATCAACTCGTTTTTCAAAATGCACACAATCTTAAAAGCAGAAAATATTCAGCGAGGACCTCACCTCTGGCTCCACTTTGGCCTTGACTACTCTCTCCCTAGTTAATCATTTCCCCATGATATACTTCATCTCTTCAGATTCTCAATCTACCCTTCCAAAGCTATCTCATGCCCCCTTCTACACTCCTGATTTCTGATACTGAAGTCCAGTAATCCTTTGATATAAATAAGAGGCAATTCAATCTTTTGGATTATTCAGAACCAGAGTGATAACACTAGGCCCATTGAACATTAATACATTTAAGAATGGATGTTGATGTATTAAAAGGTTAGAACCTTAACTTTTAAACTTCCCACTTGAGATAGGTATTCTTGCCTACGACTCATTGACAAATCTAATTCCACTAAAAAGACAGTAAAATTAAACTGTCCCCAACAATTGTAGCCATGAAAGTATTATAGCAATTTTTTAAGCTGATGTTGCTCAATAGGAAAGGCTCTGCTATTATAGTGGCTTGGGCAAATACAATTTGTAATTGTGCACAATCCCTTCCTGAACAGGATCCTTTATGTACAGGCACTGCAAGTCAAATCTTAGTCTCATGACGGTACACAAAAATGCTGGAGAAACTCAGCGGGTGCAGCTTATCATCAATGGAGCGAAGGAAATAGGCAACGTTTCGGGCCGAAACCCTTCTTCAGACTCCGTTTTGTACTCTTCCAAGAGAAACAAGGCAATTTTGTATTTCTATGTAGAGATAAGTTTGACACACAAAGCTGAAATAACTCAGCGGGACAGGCGGCATCTCTGGAGAGAAGGAATGGATGATGTTTTGGGTCGAGACCCTTCTTCAGACTAGTCAGGGATAAGGGAAACGAGAGATATAGACGATGATGTAGAGAGAGATAAAGAACAATGAATGCAAGATATGCAAAAAAAGGAACTATGATAAAGGAAACAGCTCATTGTGAGCTTGTTTGTTGGGTGAAAACAAGAAGCTACAAGTATGCGGGATAGTTATCTAAACCAACATGTAGAGGAACCAACGAGAGAGCAGGCTATTCTAGACTGGGTTTTGAGTAATGAGGAAGGGTTAGTTAGCAGTCTTGTTGTGCGTGGCCCCTTGGGCAAGAGTGACCATAATATTGTTGAGTTCTTCATTAGGATGGAGAGAGACATTGTTAATTCAGAAACAAGGGTCCTGAACTTAAAGAAAGGTAACTTTGAGGGTACGAGACGTGAATTGGCCAAGATAGACTGGCAATTGATTCTTAAAGGGTTGACGGTGGATATGCAATGGAAGGCATTTAAAGACTGCATGGATGAACGACAACAATTGTTCATCCCAGTTTGGCAAAAGAATAAATCAGGGAAGGTAGTGCATCCGTGGATAACAAGGGAAATCAGGGATAGTATCAAAACAAAAGATGAAGCGTACAAATTAGCCAGAAAAAGCAGCCTACCAGAGGACTGGGAGAAATTCAGAGTCCAGCAGAGGAGGACAAAGGGCTTAATTAGGAAAGGGAAAATAGATTATGAAAGAAAACTAGCAGGGAACATAAAAACTGACTACAAAAGTTTTTATAGATATGTGAAGAGAAAAGGATTAGTTAAAACAAATGTAGGTCCATTGCAGTCAGAAACAGGTGAATTGATCATGGGGAACAAAGACATGGCAGACCAATTGAATAACTACTTTGGTTCTGTCTTCACTAAGGAAGACATAAATAATCTGCCAGAAATAGCAGGGGACCGGGGGTCAAATGAGATGATGGAACTGAATGAAATCCAGGTAAGCCGGGAAGTGGTGTTAGGTAAATTGAATGGATTAAAGGCCGATAAATCCCCAGGACCAGATAGGCTGCATCCCAGAGTACTTAAGGAAGTAGCCGCAGAAGTAGTGGATGCATTAGTGATAATTTTACAAAACTCTTTAGATTCTGGAGTAGTTCCTGAGGATTGGAGGGTAGCTAATGTAACCCCACTTTTTAAAAAGGGAGTGAGAGAGAAAATGGGGAATTACAGACCAGCTAGTCCAGTGGGGAAACTGGTGAATTCATTGGACAAAGTCAGCATGGATTTATGAAAGGTAAATCATGTCTGACGAATCTTATAGAATCTTTCGAGGATGTAACTAGTAGAGTGGATAAGGGAGAACCAGTGGATGTGTTATATCTGGACTTTCAGAAGGCTTTCGACAAGGTCCCACATAAGAGATTAGTATACAAATTTAAAGCACACGGTATTGGGGGTTCAGTATTGACGTGGATAGAGAACTGGCTGGCAGACAGGAAGCAAAGAGTAGGAGTAAATGGGTCCTTTTCACAATGGCAGGCAGTGACTAGTGTGGTACAGCAAGGCTCAGTGCTGGGACCCCAGCTATTTACAATATATATTAATGATTTGGACGAGGGAATTGAATGCAACATCTCCAAGTTTGCGGATGACACAAAGCTGGGGGGCAGTGTTAGCTGTGACGAGGATGCTAGGAGGCTGCAAGGTGACTTGGATAGGCTGGGTGAGTGGGCAAATGCAGTATAATGTGGATAAATGTGAGGTTATCCACTTTGGTGGCAAAAACAGGAAAGTAGACTATTATCTGAATGGTGGCCGATTTGGAAAAGGAGATGCAACGAGACCTGGGTGTCATGGTACACCAGTCATTGAAAGTAGGCATGCAGGTGCAGCAGGCAGTGAAGAAAGCGAATGGTATGTTAGCATTCATAGCAAAAGAATTTGAGTATAGGAGCAGGGAGGTTCTACTGCAGTTGTACAGGGTCTTGATGAGACCACACCTAGAGTATTGTGTACAGTTTTGGTCTCCTAATCTGAGGAAATACATTCTTGCCATAGAGGGAGTACAGAGAAGGTTCACCAGACTGATTCCTGGGATGTCAGGACTTTCATATGAAGAAAGACTGGATAGACTCGGCTTGTACTCACTAGAATTTAGAAGATTGAGGGGGGATCTTATAGAAACTTACAAAATTCTTAAGGGGTTGGACAGGCTAGATGCAGGAAGATTGTTCCCGATGTTGGGGAAGTCCAGAACAAGGGGTCACAGTTTAAGGATAAGGGGGAAATCTTTTAGGACCGAGATGAGAAAAACAGAATTCTCTGCCACAGAAGGTAGTTGAGGCCAGTTCATTGGCTATATTTAAGAGGGAGTTAGATGTGGCTAAAGGGATCAGGGAGTATGGAGAGAAGGCAGGTACAGGATACCGAGTTGGATGATCAGCCATGATCATATTGAATGGCGGTGCAGGCTCGAAGGGCCGAATGGCCTACTCCTGCACCTATTTTCTATGTTTCTAAGCTGGGGAGGGACACAGAGAGGGAATGCCTGAGTTACTTGAAGTTGGATAAATCAATATTCATACCACTGGGCTGTAAGCTGCCCACGCGAAATATGAGAGGCTGCTCCTCCAATTTGCTTTTAGCCTCACACTGACAATGGAGGAGACCAAGGAAAAAAGGTCTGTGGGAATGGGAAGTAGAATTAAAGTGTTTAGCAACCGGCAGATCAGGTAGGTTCAGGCAGACCGAGCGAAAGTGTTCAGCGAAACGATCACCCAGTCTATGTTTGGTCTCGCCGATGTATAAGACGCCACATCTTGAACAACGGATACAGTAGCAGGTTAGAGGAGGTGCAAGCAAACCTCTGCCTAACGTGAAATGATTGTCGGGGTCTATAGATACTCTCCTTCGCCTAGCGGTTTCTTCCTTGACCGGAGAACCAACCAATCCCCGTCTACAGATACTCTCCTCCACCTAGCGGAGTTGGTCCTTACCCTTAATAACTTTCCGTTTGACTCCTCCCATTTCCTCATACAAAGCGCAGGTATGGGCACGAGCATGGGCCCCAGCTATGCCTGCCTCTTTGTAGGGTACGTCGAACAATCCTTGTTCGAGACGTACCAGGGCCCCATCCCCGACCTCTACCTCCGCTACATCGACGACTGCATTGGTGGTACCTCCTGCACCCACACACAACTCACTGACTTCATCCATTTCACCACTAACTTCCATCCGGCACTCAAATACACCTGCACCATTTCCAACACTTCCCTACCATTTCTTGACCTCACTATCTCCATCGCAGGTGATAGACTTCTGACCGACATCCACTATAAACCCACTGACTCCCATGGCTATCTAGACTACACTTCCCACCCTGCTTCCTGTAAGGACTCCATCCCCTACTCCCAATTCCCCCGTCTACGCCGCATCTGCTCTCAGGATGAGGTGTTCCACACCAGGGCATCGGAGATGTCCTCATTCTTCAGTGAACGGGGTTCCCCTCCCCTACTATAGATGAGGCTCTCACCAGGGTTTCTTCCATGCCCCGTAACACTGCTCTCTCTCCCCATGCACCGGTCCGCAATAACCAATCTGATCTCCCGGTGGCTCAGCACTTCAACTCCCCCTCCCATTCCGAATCCGACATTTCTGTCCTGGGCCTCCTCCATGGCCAGAGTGAGGACCACCGTAAATTGGAGGAGCAGCACCTCATATTTCGCTTGGGCAGTTTATACCCCAGCGGCATGAACATTGACTTCTCCAATTTCAGGTAGCCCTCACTGTCTCCTCCCCTTCTCAGCTCTCCCTCAGCCCTCTGGCTCCTCCTCTTCCCTTCTTCTTCCTGCCCTTCCCCACCCTACATCAGTCTGAAGGGGTTTCGACCCGAAACGTTGCCTATTTCCTTCGCTCCATAGATGCTGCTGCACCCGCTGAGTTTCTCCAGCACTTTTGTCTACCTTCGATTTTCCAGCATCTGCAGTTCCTTTAACGATTGTCGGGGTCCCTGGACAGTCAACAGACGACGTATAGGGACAAGTGTTGCATCTTCTGCAGTTGCAGAGGAAGGTACAATTTAACTGGGGAATTGTGCAGGGAACGGTCTCTGTGAAAGGCAGAAATGGGTGGAGTTGGGAAGATGTGACTAGTATTAGGATCCCATTGGAGGTGGTGAAAATTAGGATTATGTGTTGTATGCGACGGTTGATGGGGTAAAAGGTAAGGACTAGGGGGACTGTCTCTGTTGCGACTAGGGTGAGGCGGAGCACGGAGAGGACGAGTGAGGACATCTCGGATATCCTGGTATGGAACACCTTCTTGGGCGCAGATGGGGTGTAGACGGAGGAATTGGAAGCTGGGGATGGTCTTTGTAGGAAACGGGGTCGGAAGAAGTGTAGTCGAGGTAGTTGTGGGAGTCAGTGGGTTTGTAATAGATATGTTAGGATTTACACTAAATATTCAAAATTTTCATTGTTTAATATCAGATTTGATGTTCAACGACCTAAAGCTAAAACTAAAATTATATACACTGAAACCAATGGAGACGTGGTCCAAAGTGTTACAGGTTAGCTGATCAGCATCCCCATTCTTGGTGTTCCCATAACGGACACTATAAACAATCTATTAGCAACTGACTCCAATGGGCAGTCACCGAGGTACATTGTTGAGTAGAGTGACAGCCGCCGGGAAGAAGCTGTTCCTGGACCTGCTGGTTCGGCAACGGAGAGACCTGTAGCGCCTCCCGGATGGTAGGAGGGTAAACAGTCCATGGTTGGGGTGAGAGCAGTCCTTGGCGATGCTGAGCGCCCTCCGCAGACAACGCTTGCTTTGGACAGACTCAATGGAGGGGAGCGAGGAACCGGTGATGCGTTGGGCAATTTTCACCACCCTCTGCAATGCCTTCTGGTCGGAGACAGAGCAGTTGCCATACCATACTGTGATGCAGTTGGTAAGGATGCTCTCGATGGTGCAGCGGTAGAAGTTCACCAGAATCATGAAACTGGTTGGATTTACCCCATCCAGCCAGTGGTCAAATGATCTCACTTGCAGGCCAATACCATGACTACCCCCTGCGGTTTGGTTATTATAATCACTCATTATCCTTACAGATCCCTTTCTATTGATCACATGTTTAAGATGCCAAAAAATGACCCCCAACTTTTTACTTTCATGCAAACTTACTGCAGACAGGTCTTCCCTTGTTCATAATGACTGATCACATCAATTATTTTATAAATAGGGATTTATGGAATTCTGACCCAGCATCCAACACCAGTGTGGAAATAGAATCACAAGGATAGCTGATTAATAAACGATTGACTACAAATACATTACTCATTTCCTGGAGAAATGATTTTTTGTATTGATTCTTACCTGTTGGACATATTCCCAAGCCAGATCTACATCCCCATCTGAACTGAAGTGCCTCAATATCAAAGCATGCAGTTCTGGAAACTTAAAAAGATGAGCACTATAAGTTTTCAGAGAATTCATGTCAATTCTTTGTTGATAGTCAAAAAATTGATATACACTTATTTATCTATCTCTTATAACTTCCAGCTGCCAAACATCTTAAAGGATCAGGTAGTACTTTGTCTCACATAATTAAGAAAATTGTGCATTCACTGCACGTGTACTCATTGATTCTAACTCCAGGATTACCTGTCGTGCCCTGAAAGAGAATGTTCCAGATGTGATCTTGAATAAACAATGCTACATGAATCCAAGGAGATCAGATTAAACTTTTCACAGCAGCCAGTCGGTGCCTCCCTCACCCACTTATTAAAAAAAAACTTTGTAACACAACTTTGTAAAGGCGATGCAATATAAATTGATGCATACCCAAACTCCTTTAAAAATAATCAATTTGTTTTGGAAATCTCAAGTTTCAGTCTGAGGGAGAAAAAAAAAATCAATCCAATTTTCACTATGCAAACAAAACGTACTTGATTTCACTCCTAAATTTAGGAGTAATTTAAAGAATGTATCACTGCCTTCGTGTATTTGACATTTCCACCCTGAGCAAAACAGAACATTTACCTGCTTATGCCACAATTTTACATAGTTCTATCAGGTCCCTCAGCCTCCAACAGTTCATAGAAATCAAGCATGTTGTGACCTAGTGGAATAAGCACTGAATTTTACCTTTTCAAGTAACGGTTTATTTTTGCTAGAATTGGCCAGTTTTGTTGTAGGTCATCCATCCTGACCATGGGCATTTCCTATAACTCTAAATTTAAAAGCTTTTGCATTTTCTTTTACTTTCTCACTTTCAATCCTGATTAACTTAACCACTAAATGGCCTCTTCAACAGCTTATTATCATACCTAGAAAGAGTGCAGAAGATTTACGTTGTCAGGACTTAAGGGCCTGAGCTATAGGGAGAAATTGGGCAGGCTAAGACTTTATTTCTTGGAGCACAGGAGGCCAAGGGGGGGGGGGGGGTCTTATAGAGGTGTATAAAATAATGAGAATTGATAGTGAATGCAGTTTTTACCGAGGGTAGGGGAAAATCAAGAAAATTAGGAGAAATTCAACAGGAACCCGAAGGGCACCTTTTTTTACTCCAGGGGAGATAGTTGAGGCAGGTATGATAGCAATTAAAAGACACTACATGATTGGAAAGGTTTAGAGGAATTTGCAGGCACTTTGGACTAGCTTACATTGGGCATCGATCAGCATGGGCAAGTTGGGCTCTAGGGAGTGTTTCCTCGTTGTATGACTCGACAAACTCTGACCTCGCCTTTTCAACGTTTTTTTTGGTTTGAGATACAGCTAGGAAACAGGCACTTTGGGCTGCCATGCTGACCATCCATCACCAGATAACACGACTTCTATGTTTGCTCACCATCTCCTCCACTCCCTACACAAGATGGGCAATTTACAAAGGCCAATTTACCTACAGGCCTGCACATCTTCTGGAATATGGGAGGAGACGCCTGGAGGAAATCAATGCAGTCAACAGCGAGAAGATGCAAACTTCAAAGAGACAGTTGCTGAGGTCATGAGGAAACTTGGGTAACTGGCTCTGTAAGACAACTCTACCAGCTGCACTACCGTGCCATCCAAATATATTCCTTTCTATTCATTCCTTCTTCAGTTTCTGTACAACTTATAACTTGTCCTCTCTTCACAGTTCTGATATTTTAAATCAGAAATGTCAATTCCATTTTCTTGCCACAGGTGTATTTTTGGGCTTTTATTTCAGATTTCCAGCATTTGCAGGATTTTCTTTTCATTGTGCATCCTTAATTCAAAGTATTCAGATATGCATTGAAACTAACAAAACAATTGTAGATTCCAATACAAAGATCCCCAAACTCTGTCTGGTAAAAATGGCACAGGCATTTTAATGCATGTAAAATCCATTAAAAAAAAAACACACACCACGTCACAAAGACTTTAAAAGTCGAAAAATAATTAATGCTCTACAGGATATGCAGGTGTTCGGTAAATTCCTCAGAGATAAACATATTTTAGTTACCCCTGTGATATTAGCAAAGTGTAGGACTGAATCCAACGATTCAGATTTTGTGGGGCTAAGTTGCTTCATTATCTAAACAAATAAGCCTTTGAGTCACCTCCATAACTTCTAGACATTGAATTACTAGTGTACAGTATTCAATTGAAATTATTTGAAAGATTGGCATGTTCATCAGCAGCCTCAGGTTCTCAGAAAAAACAGAAATATTTGTCCTTAAACTTATTTTTAGCATTCATTGCATTTGTAGGGTTAAGTACACACATGATGCAACTCATCATGGGTGGTGAAGTTAGTAGATTTTGTAATGGAAGTGACCTTCGGGGGAAACTGATGTAGAATCACACTTTTATTTGATTGTGATGATTAACTCTAATGCATTTAGAAATAATATTATTCACATTACCTGTTGGCAAGCAAACAACACTGGGCCAGTTGCCAATCCAAGCTTTAGATCGGCTGCAGTTGGTTTCCCTAATTGATTAGTGGACGAGGTGAAATCCAGCATATCATCTACCAACTAAAACAAATAGATATTAGGAATACATTTTGAAAATAATTGTCATCTTGTGCATAGAATGCTATAATATATTGGTATTATAAATTAGGATTACCTGAAAAGCTATCCCAAGGTTTCTCCCATATTGATATGCAATTTCCTGGACTTCTGAATTACAATTACCAAGTATCGAGACCTGGATTTAAAAATCAATAAGTATAACTATAATTCATGACTGTTAATTTTGTACACCAATAACACTTGGATTTTTAAAATGGTAGGTTGATTTTTGCCAACTTCATTCAAAAACAATGTATTGTACACTAAAGTGTCAGAGTTATACAGCATGACAACAACCCTTCGACCCAACTTGTCCATGCCAACCAAGACGCTAACTTGACCCTAGTCCCATTTGCTAGCCCATATCCTTCTCAACTTTCCTATCCATGTACACACCAAATGTCTTTTAAACATTGTAATTGTACCCCCCTCCATTGGCAGCTTGCTTACTCACCACCCTCTATATGGAAAAATTTACCCTATGTCTCTTAAATAATTACCCTCACCTTAAACATGCCCTCTAGTTTTAGATTTCCCCAACCTGGGGGAAAAAAACTGAATATCCACTTTGTCAATGTCTCTCATTTTTTTGTATTGCTGGAAATCCCAAATCAGAGACCAGTTTGATTCCTCGTTTGGGTTGAATTAGTTGATCCATGCTTCAAAGGCTATGATCTACTGTGTTAATTCTGTCTTTGCAATGAGGGAGACAGAAGGAAGGAAATTAGGATTTCCATGCACTGATGAGTACAGGCACCAATCAGGCCCAACTACAAATAAACACAATATTATGCATATTCTGGCAAGGTATTAATTCAGTAAGGTATTAAAGAATTCATTGCTGACCGTGGAACTGGAATCCACCGTCAAGGCTGGGTCCTCAAATGGAGAGATGCAGGGAGATAAACAATTTAAGACCAGGAAAAGGATCAGGTGAAATAAATTATTTTCAAAATTCAATCCTTATTCAAGTCTTTAAAAGCCATTTAAGACCTGGTCAGCTAGAATGACAAAACAGTTGAGAGATATATTTGAGGAGGAAACCAAGTATTGAACATTTCATTAAAAAAGAAAAAGTATACAAAGTTCTGAAATGGTCAATACTGGTTATTAGGACAAAAAAAGATAACAAAATCAAGCACATGAACATTACAAAATCAACCACCAAACATAATTCCAGTTGCTTTACTTAAGACAGAACGTACATACTGCTTTACAACTGTTTGCTATAAGACTTGCAGTTTTCTTAAATGTTTTCTCAAGGTAATGTACAAATCTCTCATTCTCAGTTTCTTTGGAACTCAGCTGCATAAATTCCCCTAAACAGGAAGACAAAAGTACAGATTAATAAACCATTGACACTAAAATTATTTTATGCCATCAAGTTACATTTAAACTAACCTCGTACCAAATCTTCAATTGCTCGAGTAAAAATGGATACTACAGTGGTGTTACCAAGGCGGGCAAGGGCCATGGAGGCTGAAGAGAGAACAAAGTCTCCAGCCAAAATTGCCTATAAAGAAAGGGAAACAAATATTTCATATAGTATCAATAACTCAAGTTATTGCAAAGCTTCTTGATTTGACTTACCACTCAAAATACAATAGTAATCTGGTGAAAGCCTTTACACCAAGTAAAAAAAATAATCTTGGGTGCAGATGCGGCGCATACGGAGGAATTGGGAGTAGGGGATAGAGACTTTACAGGAAGCAGGGTGGGAAGAAATGTAGTCAAGCTAGCTATGGGAGTCAATAGGGTTTGTAGTAGATGTCAGTCAATAGTCCGTTTCCTGTGATGGAGACGGTGAGATCTAGGAACGTTAGGGAGGTCGGAGATAGTCCAAGTGAATTTGAGTGCAGGATGGGGGGGGGGGGGGGGGGGGGGAAGAGGTTAGAGTGAGTAAGGGGAGTGGAAAATTTGAGCCGGTTGATGTTCCGCCGGCTGTTGGAAATGAAAAGATCTAAAGAAGGTAGAGGGCCATCCGGGGGGGGGGGGGGGGGGTCCAAGTGGAGGGGTCCATTGGAGACAGGAGAAGGGGTCATCACTGGGTGGTGAGGACCATGTAAGCTCACCCTCTCAAGCTACTCAAATGCACAAACTTCAGTTCAAAAGCTGTGGCAGCCAAATCATTTTTGTCAGCCAGAAATACAAAAGCCAAATTGAGCAATTTGGTGCAAGGAAAATGCCATGTACTTCCATTCAACTGTGGACATTGATTTCAGACACAAGTAAACAGGTCAAGGATCAACCTAGTCTTATTGCTCAGCTCAAAATAGACAAACCATTGTGAAATGTATTGAACATTAGCAGCTAAAATGTATAATATTGGCTATCTGGTTGTTCACTTTTTGACAAATAATTTCCTTGTAGTTATACTCACCTTTCTTTCTCCCCAGATTTTATTTACTGTAATTTTACCCCGTCGAGTTTCTGATCCATCAATAACATCATCATGCACGAGGCTGGCAGTGTGGATCATCTCCACAATCATACCTACAGAATGCTGGCTTTTCAACAATTCCCTAAATAGCACACGCGGAAAGAATAAATAGCACTGTAAATTTTGGAAAAAAACAGATTCATGCAAAATGCTACTTTAGGCAATATGGATAGATGCATGTTGAAAAAAAACCTTGTACTTTCCCATTTTACATGAAATTGCACTAACCCAAACTGTATAATAGAATCCATTTCAGGCTAATTCCAGATTATAAATAGTTTCCATTTTTAAACAAACTCCCTTAAGTTCATTTTGTCCATACTACAAAATACACGTCACTTTATACAGTAATCATGCCTCCACAGTATTATAATATAGTTGAGGGCCAATAAACATTAACATTTGTTGTCTTCCCCAGCCTCATTACAATGGTACAGAATCAGAAAGCTCAATGATTGGTTTTGATGGGCTTGGATTATCAGAGCAGCAAAGGAACAGGCCCATTGACCCACAATATCTGTGGCTAACTAATGCCAGGTCCTCTGCCTGCACATTTCTCTCCATTCCCTCCTAAATAAATGCCTCTTAAATGCCAGTATTGCATCTGCCTCCAACACCACCCCTAGCAGAACGTTCCCCGCACCCATCACGGTGAAATCTAATTTGTATTAGTTGGATCGGCAATAGCGGTTAGCAACATTGTCACTGACCTATCTAAAACCCATTAAAGTCCGAGATGAACACATTGCTACAGAATGACTCTACTAAATATTTTTGCAGGAATCAACTAGTTTCTACCCCCACCCCGCCCAACATAAAACTGGTAAGATGCAAAATAATATTCAGTGATCTATCATGTTAGATAAAACTTAAAGGTTATGATTTTAACTAACACTGGACAATTTAAATGAGGTACCATATTTTATGTTTTGATTTTGCTTCTATCAGAAGGGTCACAGATTCAGTATAACCAAAACTAATTGCATTAGTAACACTTCAGATGATTGTTGCTTGACACAAAGCCTATTATTTCAACTAATCTATACTATTACTAAAACACTTTGTCGTGTGTGTGTGTGTGTGTGTGTATTTCTATTTTCCTATTTTCTTCCAAACGCTAGGCCAGTCTTCCCATTTTCACACATTCCACTTACATTTTTCCCGTCGAGGCGATAAACATCTTCCCGTCGCATTCCCACCTATATTTCCACATTTTAAAATTGTTTAAAGTTTTTAAAAAAGCCAGAAAACTCACCAATTTTGGGGGAAAAAAAACCAATGGACTCGCAAGGCAGGACGGGACACTCCGGGAGGGAGGGGCACTCCAGCGCACTCGCGTGGCTGCTGCTGCTAGCGCCTGACACCTGGTGCCACGGACCCCGGCTGGAGCCGAGCCTGTTGCTCCAGCTGGAGTGAGAGCTGAGCCCGGGACCGAAAAAAAGGCCGCCGCTGGAACCAAGGACAAGCCTGAATCCAGGGCCAGGCTGAGTACGAGAACCAGGCCGAATTCCAAGCCCTGCTCTACGACCTGGGTAGGTCCTGAGGCAGGGGAGTGAAGGGAAATGAGGAGGAGGGAGATGGGGTGGGGAGTGGTAGAGGGAGATGGGGAGGGGTAGAGGAGGGAGATGCTCCTTCCCTATCTACCCTCACTCCCAACCTCTCTACCCCCCTCCCTCTCTACCTTCCTCCCCCCCACCTCTACCCCCCCTTGCCCTCTCCCTCTATCCTCCCTTTTCCCCTCTCCACCCCCCTCTCTATACCCTCCCTCCCCCAACTTTACCCCCCTCCCTCCCCTCAACTCCACCCCTCCCTCTCTGCCCCTCTACCCCCTCCCTTTCTACCCCCCTCCCTGCTCCCTCCCTCTCCACCCCCACCTCCCTCTACACCCCCTCCCTCTCCACAACCCCCTTCGCTCTCTACCCCCATCTCCATCTCTACCCCCCTCCCTCTCTGGGGTTAGAGGGAAATGAAGAGGAAGAGGAGGGCGTGCTGGGGGATGAGGAGAAATAAGCCTCGCTTGCACAGTTGGGGGCTATGCCTGTGATGCAATATTGCGTTGGCGGAACAGCTCGTGTTGGGGGAACAGGTGAGTTTTGGAATCTTGCGTTGAAGGAGCTGACCCAATGGGTCTGCACTTGGTCTAGTAGTATACAAAATTCAACATTACTTGCCTGCTCTTGCCATGATGGAGATTACACGCTTTTCCCATTAATATCACAACCATGGGCCGAAAAGCCTTCCCTTTTCCATCAAAATAGTAATCACAGATTTCTTTAAGATCTGAAGACACTGCTAATTGCTGAAAATGTATGACAAATTCACAAATTAGCAATCATAAATAAAGGTTTACGTATTAAATGTGTTTGAATCCATCAATTATTTCCATTTAGATTTCAGGCAAACACACCAACAAACGAAGGACCATGAATCAAGTTCCAGCCATTCATCACCTCCTGTCACTATCATATTAGTCATCTTCTGAAGGTAGCAAGGCAGTTAAGGATAGACACAAAATGCTGGAGTAATTCAGCGGGTCAGGCAGCATCCCTGGAGAACATGGATAGGTAATGATTCAGGAACCCTTTCTCAGATTAACAGTGGGGGGGGGGGGAAGAGGAAGAAAGCTGAGAGGAGGAGCACGATAAAGCATGACTGGTAATAGATGAACATAGACGATGCAGTTACTTGATAGGCAGATTATTGGACAAATGCCAGAGATGTGTGAGCCCGAAAGGATAAAATGTTGTCAATCGTTAAGTTTACAATAAGAAAATGTTGTGAACTATGTATCCATTGCAAATGGAGTAAGTGTGGTGTGGGGGGAGGGGGGGAAGGAAGAAACCGATCCGATGTCAGCAAGGTTTCAGGAGCATGGGAAGGAGGCTGTTGTGGATTGGCTACTTGGAAAATTCAATGTTCAAACCGCTGGGTTATAAGTGGAATCTGAGGGGCTGTTCTCCAGATTGCGTTTAGCCTCACTGGCAAAGAACGGCAGCCTAGGACAGAAAGGTCAGTATGGGATTGAGAAGGGGAACTAAAATGGTTAGCAACTAGGAGCTCTGGTAGGCCTAGGCAGACCGAGCACATGTTCAGCAAAGTAGTCACCGAGTCTACACTTTGTCTCTCCGACAGGAGCCCACATCGGAAGGGAAGATGCGATTAGTGATGAGATCACGTTGGTGTTGACGGAAATGTCCGTCGACGATATTGGATGCGGAGGCTGGTGGAGTGAAAGTCAAGGACCAGGAGAACTCTATTCTTGTTGCATCTGGGGTGAGAAGACTGCTGGAGGAACAGCTGGGTGAGCATCATCGGTGGAGGCAAAAGGATTGTTGACATTGTGAGTCAATCCTACCCTTCTTAGTGCAACACCTCACACTTGTTCGCATTGCCCCCATTGGCCATTTCTCCACCGATACCTATAAGTAATCCATATCCAGCAATATCCTTTGACAGCCTTCATTGTCCACCACTCTATCACTTTTTGCCATCTGCAAACTTACCAACCCATCAACATTTTCGTCCAAATATATCACAACAGCAGCGGTCGGTACCAGCACTGATCCCTGTAGAATACCATTGGTAATATACCACCAGCCAGAATATCACCTTTCACCACTACCCCCGACCTTCTATGGATAAGCCAGTTCTGAATCCAAACTACCGAGTCACTGTGGATCCCATACAACTTAATCTCCTGGATCAGCCTACCCGGAGGAACTTTATGAAATGCCTTACTAAAATCTATGTAGATAACACCCACCGCCCTACCCACAATCACCCATGACATCTCTTGAAAAAACCGATGTCAAATTTGTAAGACATGATCTGTCCCACACAAAGCCATGCTCACAGTCCCCAGTTAGCCCATTCTCTTCCAAGTGTAAGTCGATCTCATGTCCAAGAATCGTCTCCATTAGCTTTACTACCACTGATGTGAGGCTCACCGGCTTAGGATTCCTTGGATTCTCTTTGCTTCCCTGGATTCTCCCTACTTCCCTTTTTTTTTTAAAAGGAGCAACATCGGCTATTCTCCAGTCTTCCAGGACCTTCCCTGTGACTAGAGAGAATGAAAAGTTCTTTGTCAAGGTCTCAGGATTTTCCTCTTGTCTCTCTCAATAACATGGGACAGATTCCATTAGGCCCTAGGGACTTATCTACCTTAATTCCCTTCCAAAAAACATACTACACCTCATGCTTGATCTCAAACTGCACTAACATATTAGTATACTGCACCTTGATGTCACTTTCCTTCATGTTAATCTCCTTGGTGAATACTAAACCAAAGTACTTATTTAGTACCTCACCCACATCCTCCGACTCTAAGCTTAAATTTCCTCCTTTATCCTCAAGTGGTCCTGCCCTCTGACATGTTACACTCTTGTTTTAAATATTTGTATAAAAACTGCCTGGGGGAAAAAAAAAAAAATCTGCTTTAAATCAGGCAAGCCTTTTAAGGCAGTCACCAGTCTCCCATTCAGAAGATACACCTGCTCTAGAGCCTCATCGGGATCTTGTACATTTTATTTGATAAGTAACCCAAAAGGGTGCAATATGTATATTCATTTTTCTAGGGTTAATTTTTAATAAAATGACGATTTCAGATATCTGGATGGATGCACTAAATTTCCTGCTCATTTGAGAGAGATTCTTGAGTACAGAATAGCAACCAAGGTGAATGGGAAATGTCTTGTTGATTTATGAATGCGAGTTGAACGATACATTTTCCTGGAATATAGCCCTTTTGTAAATTGCGGAATACCCGTTACCCAAATAATCAGTCAACTAGACTGTACTCGGTGAATTTCTTCACCATTTTTTATACACTGCCACCTAAATGCCAATTTAGGCAGGAGTCGGCATGTGTTTGTATTATTCTGTCATTTTCATGCAAATTTACATTGTACTCTTCATGTTCAAAAAGAAAGATAAAATTCTTAGACAAACTTACCCTCTTAATTTCATCATATAGGTTCTTCAAATCTTTCTGAGCTAGTGTGTAAGGGTCTTTGTACTGTTTGTCACTCTGCACCTGATTACAGCAGCATTTAGTCCTCGTGGTGGATATAAGTCTGGATGGAGTTCTAGAATAAGAGTATAATTTGTGTTATTGGCTTCTGCATCAAAATCAAATTTGAAAATGTTTTGTATTTCATTTAATCCAAAGCAAAAAAGTAACACCTTAATTTATTTTAAAATGGTGTAATAATCAGACTACTGTATTTACCATATTATCAAATAAGCTTTCACAGAATCAAAAACAAAACACAATGCAGCTATCATTCAGTGTCAGTTATTTAAAACAGCATTTAACTGAATCCCACTCTCTATCTTTTCCACAATGTACCCCCTTCAAGCTTTAATCTACTTTCTTTTTTAGTTAATGTTTCCACTATCTTTCAGAGAATACTGCAGAAAATGGCAAAACAATTTATTATACAATTAGAAAAACATTAACTCATTGTTTTGCCAACTACACTGACCATGTCCTTTTTATTTTTCGATTCTCTGCTAATGGAAATAATTTCTTATTTTATGAAACACTTCATGTTGAACATTTCTTCAATCTGCTCAAAATGAACTATAGCTGCTCTACCATATAACCAACATTTTGCAATCCATTATTCCATTAAACATACACAGCATTCTCTCCAAACCAATGATGGTCTTCCCAAAAGCATGTTACCCAAAATTGATCTAGCCAAATTTCATGCTTCAAGACTTGGTTCAAAGATAATGCTTTTGAAAAGTTTTGGTCCATACTATGGGTATTGTCTGTACAGAATTTTTACATTCTCCCTGTAATCACGTGGGTTTTCTCCAGGTGAACCGGTTTCCTCCCACATTTCAAAAACGTACAGGTTTGTAGCTTAGTTGGCTTATGTATATTATAAATTGTCCCTAGCGTGTAGGATGGTGCTGGGGTACAGAGTGATCGCTGGTCAGTGCGGACTTAATGAGCCAAAGGGTCTATTTCCGCACAGTATGACTAAAGTCTAAAGGCAGAAGCAGAGTATCCAGCAATGAGTGCTTTGGCCCTTTTCACCCTAAAACCTTTCCTTCATGAATGGGTCCACTATCTGTGCAGCAATTTTCTTTAAAACCCTTGGGTGAATGACACTGCATCCTGTTGGTTTGTGTTGAGCTCTGCTGTTGGAATAACTTAAGTCACGCACAGTGATTAAGATCCAAAGACTATATTAGCATTACAGCATAGGTAACTTCATCTTAACACATAACTTAAGACTGAGGGAGAAAGGGAAGAGAAGCTTTCTGTTAAACTAGTGGGCGGAGCTACAAAGCATGACTCATAACATGCGTGACACTGATCTACATTTTGTCCATCTTAGCCCTGCTAATTTCTCCATTACTTTATCCTGGTGATTGGGATTTTTACAAGTTTATCCCTGTCATTTAAAGTTAACTCACAAGGTTTAGTTTACTTTAGAGATACAGCACAGAAAAAGGCCCTTCAGCCCATAGAGTCCGCAGCAACCTGATACCCGCACATTAACACTATCCTACACACACTAGGGACAATTTACATTTACACCAAGCCAATTAACCTATTAATTTTGATTAGAATGTTGGAAGGTGGATTTGTTTTTGTGAAGCGTTTCATTGCTTAAGGATGTTTCAAAACTCCAAAAAACACAAATTATTTAAATACAGTTGCTGTTTCGAGACAGGTGGAACAGCCTATTTTCACATGGCTTATGTTCACCAAGCGATGAACACTACCAGGGATTTACCAAGCTCAGGCTTGGCGATCGCTTCGCCCAATACCTCCGTACAGCTCGCATAAACCAACCTGATCTCCCGGTGGCTCAGCACTTTAACTCCCTTTCCCATTCCGAATCTGACCTTTCTGTCCTGGGCCTCCTCCATGGCCAGAGTGAGGAGCAGCACCTCGTATTTTGCTTGGGTAGTTTACACCCCAGCGGTATGAACGTTGACATCTCCAATTTCAGGTAGTATTTGCTTTCTCCCTCCTTCCCCTCCCCATCCCAACTCTCCCACAGCCCACTGTCTCCGCCTCTTCCTTTCTTCTTCCAGCCCCCCCCACCCTCACATCAGTCTGAAGAAGGGTCTCGAACTAAAACATCACCTATTCCTTCGCTCCTTAGATGCTGCCTCACCCGCTGCTTCTCCAGTATTGTTGTCTAACTTCGATTTTTCCAGCATCTGCAGCCCTCACTTAACTTTTTTTCTCTGTTGTCAGCGGGCAACCTTGGCAGCTTTTTAGGTTGCCAGTTTGAGTGGTCATTTAAGATGGCTTGCGTGACGCGTGCGATAATGTGCTCGGACGAAGTGCGTAGCTACCAGTCGGAATTATGCTCAATGAAGCATTCACATGTTATTTCTGCTTCAAATAAAGTCACAAACTAAACATATTCACCATTCAAGACATGATATATACCACAATGACATGCAGCAAAATTATAATACAGTATCGCAACTCTTTTTACACATTGCTGTATTTACACCAACCTGATCTCCCAGTGGCTCAACACTTCAACTCCCCCTCCCATTCCAAATCCGACTTTTCTGTCCTGGGCCTCCTCCATGTCCAGAGTGAGGCCCACCGCAAATTGGAGGAACAGCACCTCATATTTGCTTGGGTAGTTTACACCCTAGCGGTATGAACATTGGCTTCTCCAATTTCAGGTAGTCTTAGCTTTCTCCCTCCTTCCCCTCCCCAGCTCTCCTACAGCCTACTGTCTCCACCTCTTCCTTTCCTTCCCCCCCCCCCCCCCCCCCCCCCCCCCCCCCCCCTCCCCCGACATCAGTCTGAAGAAGGGTCTCGACCCGAAATTGTCTATTCCTTCGCTCCATAGATGCTGCCTCACCCGCTGATTTTCTCCAGCTTTGTCTACCAATGGGATCCCACCACTGGTCACATCTTCCCATCACCTCCCCTGTCGGCTTTCCGCAGAGACCGTTCCCTCCGTAACTCTCTGGTCAATTCGTCCCTTCCCACCCAAAGCACCCCCTCTTCTGGCACTTTCCCTTGCAACTGCAGGAAATGCTACACTTGTTGCTTACCTCCTCCCTTGACTCCATTCAAGGATGTAAGCAGTCTTTCCAGGTGCAGCAGAGGTTCACCTGCACCTCCTCCAACCTCATCTATTGCATCCGCTGCTCTACATCGGTGAGACCAAGCGTAGGCTTGGCGATCGCTTCCCCCAACACCTCCGCTCAGTTCGCAATAACCAACCTGATCTCCCGGTGGCTCAACACTTCAACTCCCCCTCCCATTCCGAATCCGACCTTTCTGTCCTGGGCATCCTCCATGGCCAGGGAGAGGCCCACTGTAAATTGGAGGAGCAGCACCTCATATTTTGCTTGGGCAGTTTACACCCCAGCAGTATGTACATTGACTTCTCCAATTTCAGATACTCCCTGCTTTCTCCTCCCCTTCCCAGCGCTCCCTCAGCCCAGTGTCTCTGCCTCTTCCTTTCTTCTTCCCAACCCCCCCCCCCCCCTCCCCCATCACATCAGTCTGAAGAAGGGTCTCAACCAGAAACGTTGCCTATTTCCCTCGCTCCATAGATGCTGCCTCACCCGCTAAGTTTCTCCAGCATTTTTGTCTACCCATTCACACAAGTTCTGTTATCCCACTTTCCTCACCCACTCCCTGCACATTAGGGGCAATTTTACAGAGACAAGTTAACCTACAAAGCCAATGCGTCTTTGGGATTTGGGAGGAAACCCACACGCTTGCAGGGAGAATGTGCAAATTTAACACAGACACTGCCCGAGGACAGGATAGATTCAGATTCAACTGTAATTGTCATTGTCAGTGTACAGTAGAGTCAACGAAATGCAGTTAGCATCTCCCTGGAATAGCGACATAGAGGGGAAATGTCGCTATTTTTCCCATTCTTGGGAGACACGGGGCGTCGTGATGTGCCCGCGCCGCCGCCATCTGAATATGTTGAATCTATCCAGAGATGCTGGCTGCTCCATGGAGTTTGCCCGCACAATTAAAGCATGGAAAAGTCTTCACCCTGCCATAGTTACCCAACCAGACGCGACTAAATTTAAGGTAGCTCTTTTTTCCCCCCCAAGATCCCTTTTTTGCGCAAGTCCAAGTCAAGCGTTTTAATATGTAAACATGATACAAAACAGGAGATGGCGAGGCGGCAACTGGACAGCAATGGCAGCCAGATCTCCCACAATACAAAGGGAGGGAGAAAGTGCCCGGCGCCGGCCAGTTGCCGTGGCAGTGCACATGTGCAGGGCGGCCGATGATGTGCTGGCTGTGGTTGGGTGCATGTGCAGGTGGAAGGATGTGCTGGCCATGGCAGTGTGCATGTGTCCCGGGTGCTTCCCAAGCCGGGCAAAATGACACGGCTTTTAGGTTGCCCGGCGGGACGTTAGGTGGCCATTGGCACCCGGGCAACCGTTAATTTCGAGCCCTGAGATACCAGGGATAAATCTGTTTTCCTATGAAGGAGTGTGAGAACTTATGTTCATCATATAAGTTCGCAGCTTAACTTCTCATCTAAAAGCATACATAGCTCACAAAGCTGCACTGTACTTGTTGACAAAATGTGACCTGGACCCATGAATCTTCACTGAAAAATGGAAGCAAATAGGCTCATGTTAAAAGATCATCACCAAAGAATGATTTCATGAAATTATATAAGCTTGTTCCTTTTCCATCAAAAAAAATTGGAATTTTGTAAAGCATAGTTTGGTGGTAAACAATCTAGATAGTGACAAGCTTTGTGTTCTATGCTATCCAATCAAATGCCCAGGACAGGAAGGCTCTGCAGAGAGTAGTGCGTTCAGCCGAACACACCATGGGAACTACATTCCTTCCCCCCCCCTGCAGGACCTATACACCAGGAGGTGCAGATCCAGAGTCATCAAGATCATGAAGGACCCCTACTACCCCAGCAATGGACTGTTCCAGCTGCTACGGTCAGACAAGCGCCTCCGCTGTCACGCTGCGAAAACGGAGGATGAGACGGAGTTTCTTCCCACAGGCCATCAGGACTGTAAACTCTGATCTCACTGGGGCGTAATTACTGTTGTCTTTAAAAAAAAACGTAAATACTGGTTCTGTTCTGTTGGTCTGTACAATCCCGCAGGCATTGCCACTTTCATTTCACTGTACATCTTGTATGTGTATGTGACAAATAAACTTGACTTGAAATCAGATAATACCCTACACTATACATTCACACCAAACTTAAGTACAATAGGTAGAGCAAAGGAGAAGATCAGTCTGAAGACGGGTCTCAACCCCAAACGTCACCCATTCCTTCTCTCCAGAGATGCTGACTGACCCACTGTGTTACTCCAGCATTTTGTGTCTACCTTCGATTTAAACCAGCATCTGCATTTCTTTCCTGCACATACAGTGCAGAATATAGTTCTCAGTCAGTAGCGCACCAGCTCAACATCCAAATCATTCAAATTATTTTCTTAAAGAGTTCTTACCTCCATGAAGAATTTGGCTTCTTGTGAATGGTAGTGTTTAAATGGATTCTTCGATAGTAATGCAACTCCTTTGAAGGAAAAGAAGTTTATTTAAATAAATGGCTAGTTTTAATTTGAAAGAACAATCATTTCTACAGACTCCCTTTTATCGTCAACTGGAAAAATGAATCAGCTTGTTTTATTACTTAAAGTCTTTGGCTCAGACTTGTTTGTATGTAATGTTTTAATCGGTGGAGACAATGTTACGACCCGTGAGCAGCTGGAGAGCAGCTAAGGGTTGGCGGTGGCGGCAGCAGGCATGGCATGCAAACGACCGAGGAAGATTTGTGGGCCGGCGGTGGAAGCAGAAGGTCTGGCCGGGGAAGTGGCATGGGGGCAGCCAAGGAGGCAGCGTGGTGTGGGGGCAGCTGGTGCTGCAAGTGGCTGGGGAGGCAGAATGGGAGCAGACAGCGCTCTATGTGACGGGGGAGGCTGCACGAGATGGGGCACAGGAGTAGTTGGCGCTCCAAGCCATAGTGTAGGCGACACAATCGGTGTTGTGGCAGCTGGCGCTGCAAACAGCGCAGGCAGGGGGTCATGGGGGCAGCCATTGGTAGGCCAGTCCACTATAACCAAAATCCATTACAAAGAGGTCCTTTGAATCGAGGGTTTACTGTGCCTAAAAAATAATTTTGTGGGATGCGGGAGTCATTAACAATGTTATTATCCAGTCTGATTTGCTTCTGAGTTAGTAGAGAACTTGTGTTTTTGAGCTATTATGATGCGTGATAAAGGTATGCCCAGTCTGTTGTTTGTTAAAGTTTTGAGGATTTTGTCCAGTGATGAAAGATCAGAAATACACACCCATAGTAAGAAATTATATAACTTAGTGGGAAACATAGGAGGTAATGTTCCGATCAGCCTATTAACTTGTCTTAATATAATGGGTCGTAAACATGGGATATACATGGGATCAAAGGAGCCTTGTAGCAGGAGTGAAAACTTAGTGCCCTACTTTGTTCTGCACATTGTTGAGGTTCCATTGTAGAAGCTGTATTCAGGAGAAAAATGTGTGCAACATATTCTCATTTATACTTTGTAAAGTATGAATGGCTGAAATTGCAACTTACTCCAACTTCTCGACACTCTTGTTCGAGGGAAACTACAACTATCCCACTACATCTGATATGAATTTTATGTATAATTGAGATCATCTCTTTCTTCTTAACTTGTGAACATTGGTGCATTTGCTTAAATCACTTTCTAAAACAAAAAAAAACACCATCCAGGGAATCAATCTGGTTAATCTTTGCTGCACTCTCGTTCACAAGAGTATCCTTCCACAGGTACATAGACCAAAGCCCGCCTTCCAAGATGGCACCCAACCCAGGTGACTATTTGCATGCTAGCCACAGAAGCAGATCGACAATCACATATTACAATCGCTCCACACTCTTAATTTACCCTATACACTGTAAATGGCTCAACTGTAATCATGTGTTACATCACCACCACAATAATGCAGCACCAACTTCGATGGACTGGCCATGTTATCCACATCCCTAAACAAATCCTGTACTCTCAATTGAAGGAAGGTCGGCGAGCCCCCGGCAGGCCAAAGAAACGCTTCAAGGACAACATCAAGAACAGTCTGAAGAAATTCCACATCACATCAAGCAACTGGGCACACATTGCACTGGACAGGCGCTCCTGGAGGAAATCCATGCAAGAAGGAGCTGCATTTCATGAAATGGAACCACGCCATGTCACAGATATACAGCGACAGCAATGTAAGGAGAGAAGGGGGCTCGACGACTATCAATCACCGCCAGTCTCCACTGCCCACGTTGCACCAAGGTGTGTGGATCGCGGATCGGCCTCCACAGACCCACAAGTAGACGACCCTATGGAGTGGAGTGGACAGTCATACTCGTTTCGAGTGACCGCCGATGATCATGATTGTCTAGTATGAACAGGTTCACATTTTGTAAGAAAATATAAATTAAAAAAATTTTTTTTTTTAAATAGCAAGAGATTTGGTAGGTGTCATTGTACAGAGGGACTTGAGTGCACTTGTGCAATGTGAACAGGTTCACGTTATGTTCCATGTACCACCTTTTTGCCCATTTACTCAACCATATATTTTCCTGAAACCTCCCCGAATCACCACGACCCACTTCATTTGTTTTATACCAATCAGATACATTGCACTTGACAGTGATGAACACATACCGTTATGTCAATTCACTGCTCAGCCTGTTGATACTAATTCCAAATGAACAGCACCTTACATATCATTGTAAATCATTGTAAGATGTGCCAGCGCAATAACCTGGCCCTCAACACCAGCAAAACCAAGGAACTGATTGTGGACATTGGAAGGAGTAGGAGTAGGAGGGGGACCCACAGCCCCATTTATATCAACGGGTCGATGGTTGAAAGGGTCAAGAACTTCAAATTCTTGGGCGTGCACATCTCTGAAGATCTTTCCTGGTCCGAGAACACTAACGCAATTATCAAAAAAGCTCATCAGCGCCTCTACTTCCTGAGAAGATTACGGAGAGTCGGTTTGTCAAGGAAGACTCTCTCTAACTTCTACAGGTGCACAGTCGAGAGCATACTGACCGGTTGCATCGTGGCTTGGTTCGGCAATTTGAGCGCCCTGGAGAGGAAAAGACTACAAAAAGTAGTAAACACTGCCCAGTCCATCATCGGCTCTGACCTTCCTTCCATCGAGGGGATTTATCGCAGTCGCTGCCTCAAAAAGGCTGGCAGTATCATCAAAGACCCACACCATCCTGGCCACACACTCATCTCCCTGCTACCTTCAGGTAGAAGGTACAGGAGCCTGAAGACTGCAACAACCAGGTTCAGGAATAGCTACTTCCCCACAGCCATCAGGCTATTAAACCTGGCTCAGACAAAACTCTGATTATCAATAACCACTTTCTGTTATTTGCACTTTACCAGTTTATTTATTCAGTTTATTTATATCATGGTATATGGACACATTTATCTGTTTTGTAGTAAATTCCTTCTATTTTCTGTGGGCTTAAGCAAAGCAAGAATTTCATTGTCCTATACAAGGACACATGACAATAAACTCACTTGAACTTGAACTATGGTACATTGGCAGAACGTCACCGTTTAGCCCATCATTCCTACACCAAGGCTTTGGTGACACCTGACAATTAGTCTTTAAGCACAATCGAATT
Source organism: Amblyraja radiata (assembly GCF_010909765.2). NCBI lineage: Eukaryota > Metazoa > Chordata > Chondrichthyes > Rajiformes > Rajidae > Amblyraja > Amblyraja radiata. Next base: position 133,208,834 of record NC_045957.1, on the reverse strand, counting down.
CCTTTAGATACTTCAAAAGGAAGTATATTCCTTTAATTCCTTTTAAAACGTTATATTTTGATCTGCTTCCTTCACAGTTGCAAATGGTACATCCAAGATCGAGACTGCTCACAGTCTCCGAGCACCTTCCGTCTAAACCGGAAAGAACGACGTCCGTATTCCACAGTTTGCACCTAATCGACCTTGCCCTGGGGGCGCGGTTACACTGCAGGCTCCGGTGGCAACATGCACATGCAGGAGGATGACCTTGCCCTGGGGGCGCGGTTACACTGCAGATGTGAAACATGCAACATGCAAGCAAGAGGATAGAAACATAGAAACATTGTCCGAGCCAGGTTTAATAGCCTGATGGCTGTGGGGAAGGCAAGATAACCTTGCCCTGGACTCAACTGCCTCCCTCGAGCCTGTTACCTGCACGCGCCCGCGGCCCCCGCCATCTCCCGCCACGGGCAGCCCAGCCCAGTGACCGTTGAAACCGCCGCTCGCGCTCCACACTCCGCCCGCGAACGCCCGCCTCACGTTCCACGCGCGGCAACGGCTCAAAGGCAGCGCCATTTTGGTTGGTCTCGTCTCGTCCCGCCCTCCAACCAGGCGAAGGCGCTTGGGAGAGCGGGTTTGTGCAAACCACGCCCGGCCTTTTAATTTATTTTAATCAACACCGGGCGTGTGCAACAACCCAGGATGGAATAAAACCGTCGATTTAAATAAATCAATAAACAAATAAATAAAAGAGGAGCTAATTCTATTTTATGGTAAAAAAAATTAACATGTTTCACCCGGAAATTATTCTGGTGCAGCAGGTCACTTGGAGTTTTTGCACGGAGCTTGCTTTCTGTTGTCACTGCCAGCTGTTTCGCTGTGTTTCTTATGGAATAAGTGTTTTAATCGTATTTTATTTGCAAACCAGTGTTTTTGTGACAAGCCGTGCTGATGCTTAATACTTAATAGAATCAAGACACCTGGAATTTCGTGGCAAAGGAAGTGCAAATATAAAATGTGTAGGAAGGATCTGTAGATCTGTAGATGCTGGTTTTAAATAATGGTTATGTTTCCTTGATCTTCACCAGAAAAAAAAAACCACACCGCTGTGTATGGAATTATTTCACCCGGCTACCACATCTTGTCCAGACACGCACGGTTCATGGTGTATGTTGGATCTTTGCTAAAATGAGACTGGTGGCTGTACAGAGGACTCTGACTGGGACAATACTTAAACTTGATATAATGAGAATAATGCTTCTGTGGTTGATTTGGGAATCGACCTTTGGGATTTTTTCTCGAGGAGAAATAACAAACTACAAAGCTGCTGCTGAGCCTGAATGCAATTCGATTGATAGTAATTTTTATTCGATTAATGGCGATGATACTTTGGGTTACAGTAAGGTTAATTACAAAAGGTCATCCATGGATGGATGGAATTTAACTTCCCAAAAGTTAATAGGTAAAGTTTATAATTTTCCACGGATATAGAATGAATATTAAAGCCGACTAAGTTATGTTTTAGCCTTAAGTGATTAAGACAATAACAACCTCATTTTGTATTGCCCCACCTTTGGTTTGCAATGTTACAACATTTTGAGATTTAAAAAATCAAGTCTGCAATTTATCCCATCAGATAAAGCATAAAAATAAGTTTACTTTGACACCAAATTCACTTTCATATCTTCAGTATTAAACAAGTTATGGCCATTTTCATACTCGGAAATTATCATATTGTTCCTTATTGCTTTTGCATTGACTTAACACAAAAGCTCTGACCGAGGACAGTCAAAAGCCCATAACTTTCTTAAAAATTAAGAGAACTGAATGACATTTTCAGTTATTATAGATTGAAGCATTCTGAAACAAATATAAAACATCTTACTTGGATGACCTGAAATTAAAGCATATAATTAGTTAATTACCTAATTGTAGTCAATTAAAAAATTGACCGTTGTGACGGAAATAGTAATAAACACCCAGACTGCCTTGAAAATTGAAAAATGTGATATTCTCAAGATCAGAACTTTAATATTATTATATTATATGCTGTAAATCCATAACAGATAGGTAAATAAATTACAATTTCTAGCAATAGACCAAGTCTTTATGGAGAAGATCAGTTACTAGCTGGTACATTGGCATATCATAATCAGTAGCATCATCATACTCCTCAGATTGTAACCAATAAGCAACTCTGTACACCTTGATTTTCCTCAACTACAAGTTTTTGCTCTTCAAACCACGCATGACATGCCTTTCTGCCCACTACTTTCCCATTAAGAATGTCTTGTAGATTCCATTTCTTAAGAAAAGGATAATTTTTTTAAATAGCCTAAGTATCCAAATAACAAACTAATCCCATTCACACAAGAATTCACAATATAACATGAATTTTAAATCTCACTATGAATTCATATGCCAGATGGAAGGAATTTGATGTTTAATTCCCATAAATTAATTAAAAAATTTGCACAATACATGGGACTTAAACTGATATTTAGTATAAAAATATTGACTATGGGTAGACATTAGACAATAACACAAAATATAGATGATTTAAATGCTCTAATGACATGATTGTCCAAAAGAAAAGAGCATTTAAATCATCTTGCGAGTGGGTTTTTCTGGAACGCGATCGATTGGAACGTTGCATTTGCGGTGAATTTGAACCCCATATCGGCAGGAAAAACACTGCCGGTTCGTATGGGGCCCAAATCACATTTTCATAGCGTAAAATTAGATTAAAGCCATCCCAAGAAGCAAGTTTATATGTAAAATACACGACTTACCCTTTGTTTTGTCCCGTTCTTGCGATCCGTCACGTTGTAGGCGTTGAGGGCGTTAGAAGTCGCTTTTTATTTTAATCAAATTATTAAATTGTCTCACGATTAAAACAAAAATCGGGAAGGGAAGTCGGATTGATTATTCTTCAGCAGCTAGCAGCCAGAGGAAATCTGCCTCTGACAGGCAGTAGAAAACTTAATTATAATCCCGCCCCCCTCAAAGGCGTCAAAGTCGCGCACACGGCCAGTGGCAGAACTGCAGCGCCGCTGAAGGTAAGTTTTGTAACATCGCTACTTTGGTGGAAAACATCGCCAAAGGTGTAGAGTACATTGATAATTGTTGAGAAAAGTTTAGTAGTTTCTGTTTGGCTGTTTTCACCAGTATTCCACATCTGACTTTTTTTATTGGAAAATAAAATGGCAGCTTCCTTTATAATGCCCAATGCTAATGCCAAATGTAATATAGTGCCTCAAATTTTAAATTGTTGACGGATAAAACATATAGCACATTTCACAGTTTTGAAATTATGAACCGTGTAAACAGAAATACATATTGAACCTATCATCATCAGCTGCCACTCACTTGCTGCTGATGTCCACTCCAAAATGGAATCTGAAAATAGTGCTGCATTGTTGAAGATTATTTTTTTCTGATGAGATTTCTTATCGAAATATATATATATAAAATTATTAAGGGATTGAACAGGATGGATGTAGGAAAAATGTTCCCAATGTTGGGGGAGTCCAGAACCAGGGGTCACAGTTTAAGAATAAGGGGTAGGTCATTTAGGACTGAGATGGGGAAAAACTTTTTCACCCAGAGAGTTGTGAATTTATGGAATTCTCTGCCACAGAAGGCGTGGAGGCGATCACGGTGACGCAACGGTTGAGTTGCTACCTTACAGCGAGTACAGCGCCGGAGACCCGGGTTAGATCCTGACTACGGGTCCTGTCTGTACGGAGTTCGTACGTTCTCCCCGTGACCTGCATGGGTTTTCTCCAAAATCGTCGGTTTTAGTTTAGTTTAGAGATCGTACGGAAACAGGCCCTTTTGACCCACCAGGTCCGCGCTGACCAGCGATCAATGCACATTAACCCACTAGGGACATTTTATACTTTTACTAAGCCAATTAACCTGTATGTCTTTGGAGTGTGGGAGGAAACCGAAGATCTCTGAGAAAACGCTCGCAGGTCACGAGGAGAACGTACAAACTCCCACACTAAAGACGTACAGGTTTGTAGGTTAATTGGCTTGGTAAATGTAAAAATTGTCGCAAGTGGGTGCAGGATTGTGATAATGTGCGTGGATCACTGGTTGTCTTGGACCCGGTGGGCACTGTATCTCTAAACTAAACTTTAAAAAAAATTAAAATAAAATTCAAGGGATGTATTCAAGAAAGAGTTGGATATAGCTCTCGGGGCTAATGGAATCAAGGGATATGGGGAGAAAGCAGGAAAGGGGTACTCATTCTGGATGATCAACCATGATCATATTGAATGGCGGTGCTAGCTCGAAGGGTTCTGGCTTACTCCTGCGCCTATTTTCTATGTTTCTATGTTAAATCAAGGCTTTGTTGACTAATAGACGGACACAAAAGGTTTTATGGTGATAGTACAATTGAGTTATCTATTATTCTGGTTAATGCTTTCACCTACCAACTTCAATAAAACAGAATATCTAATGAATGCATTAAAGCTCTTTTTCCAGGAAAATTGGCCGCGTAATTTAATAGGTTAAGAATTAGAATTGGGGTAGATCATTTGGTTCCTTGTTCCTGCTTTGTGAATAAATAAGAATATGGCCTTTATCTCACCACTACTTTCATTAATTTTCCTTGATTACATTAATATACAAACATATCACCTTTAAATATAATCAACAACAAATCCTTCACAGCTCTCAGGTAATAAATTCCAAAGATTCAAAACCCTCTGGGTTTTATCATCACCATTCCATAAGATGTTTTTATTTTGAGACTGCAGCCCTTATTTTAGGCACTCAGGCCAGAGGAAATGTCAGCTGTGCATCTGGTCTTTTAATTCCATTTTTAGGATCTGGGCAGTATCGACAAGACTTATTTATAGCCCATCGCAAACTGTCCTGTCGAAGGTTAAGGTGACTTGTCTTTTTGAACTGCTGTAATTCCTCTGGTGTAGATATTTCCACATTTGTACATTTCAATTAGATAATCTTTTTCAAATTCGAGAGTACAGGCCATAAATGCTTAATCCATCCTTGTATGACAAACCTCTGCATCCAAGGAATCGGAACAGATTTCAACTCATATTTGTAATTATAATTTAGTTTAACTTTGACTGCGAACACAACTTACTCCAGCAATTATTAACGCATCTGTGTGGGTGATAAATCCTGTCTACAGTTCCTGGGCAAACGCTGTGGTATTTGCCTTGCATCTCCAGAAATTGCACAATTTGTTCGTTCTTGTCATTGATTTTTGTGGATAAGTTGTTTTGTTGAGGAAGCACTTTCTCCTTCTCAGCACCTACAACATTTCTAGCACGGTGAACATTCTCATTCCCACTACTGGGAATCAAATGGAGTTTGGTTTTAATGGAATGTTGTTTCCAGCCATACTGTGTCATGTTATTTCTGAGGATTTGGGCAAAATAGCATGTGGAACCAATGTGGCCTGTGGAAGTAGTTTAGTATTTATAGGTAGCTATCTTTACAAACCTTTTATTTCTTTGTTATACCCATAGTATATTAATATATGTGAGAATTATTTATTTTAACTAAAGTACATTGACCTTCCCTCTTCTTCACTGGGATTCTCAATTCTCTTTACATGCTTTCCCCTTTCTTTCTCTGCACTCTCCCCTATATATTACCCTCTCTGCCCATTTCCTTAGCTCACTTTCCCTCCTTTCTCTTGTAACTTCTCTTCCTCTTTCTCACTCTTGTTCTTTTTACCCATCTTTATTCTGTTTTTTCCCCCAATCAGTGAACAAACTGGAAAAATAATGCATTCACTTGGAAAAGCTGCAGTTTTAAATATTGTTCATGTGCAAGATCAGGAAAGAACTTGCTCTGTTGAAATCAGTTTTTCTAACCAATATAATATTTAATCTTAGAAATATTCTGGCATTTTGATATTTATTTTGAAAATTAACTTTTATTTTTATTACAGACTCTTTCCCACTTGATTCTATCAAACAAAATTATGTACGTCAAGTAAGAGATTGTATTTTTTCTGCGATTCAGCCAACACCCTTCAAGTCTGCGGTTACACTGGCAGCAGTATCAAAGGTTGGCTTAGTTCGTCATAGTCTTTTTGTGTATCTTTATCAAAAGATTGTTAAGTAGATTAAACGAACGCTTACATTGTCATTGGTTCTGTATTAAATTTGTATTATTTTAATTGAGCATCAATATACATAAAAGTGATGCGACTTAAGAATTGAACTATTACACTTGTGATGATGTGATCCAGCTCTCCCCCTTTCTAAGCTGGCTCATGTCTTGTTTACCAACTTTGCTGAGATCATGGGAACAGGATTTAGCCATTTATCTTTTAACCCGTTCTGTCATTCAATTGGACCATAGTTCATTCCATTTATTGGTATTGGTTTATTATTGTCGAGTACACTGCGATTCAGTGGAAAGCTTTGTTTATGTGTGATCCACTCAAATACTCAAATCATGCAAGACATGAGTACAATCGAGCCATACACAAGTATACAGGTGGTGCAGGGAGAAAAATACCAGAGTGCACAGCATTATGGCATTGCGGTTACAGACTTTATATGACTTTGTTCCCATTCCCTTAATACTCTGGGCTGACATAATGCTAACAATTTTGTTTTGTAAGTTAGTAAGTAAGTAAGTTTATTGGCCAAGTATTCACATACAAGGAATTTGCCTTGGTGCTCCGCCCACAAGTAACAACATGACATACAGTGACAGTTATGAATGACTCACAAAACGCTAAACATTAATAATAATCAAACATTAATGATAAAACACCATTGATCAAGCATGTGAACCAACAAAATACCAGATCAAAGGGAGGCTACAGATTTTTCAATTTGTCTTCTTTGATGAAATAAAAGAACGGTTGATTCTAGACCCATATGAAATAAATGGTGCTGAAATATCCAATTATCTCATTCTTATGAGGACGATATCTGAAGGTCATATTACTTTTTGCGTTACAAATCTGACTACTTGTTTTAAACTCTCATCCAGAGTTGGGCTGGAGGGTCTGTTTCCATGCCATATAGTCATATGATTATGCTTGAGTTGGATCTGAAAATATGTCTGCTTCAGCTGAAATTTCATTCAGCTAAAACTTACTACATATTTACATTAGAGTACAATTGAATGAAAAATGGGCTAAAAATTAATATAAATGATTGCACTCCATTGAAAGCAAACTTGCATCATATATTATAAGTCAGCATGGTTTTGTTAAGGGGAGGTCTTGCCTGACAAATCTGTTGGAGATTTTTGAGGAGGTAACAAGCAGAATAGACAAAGAAAAGTTGGTGGATGTTGTTTACTTGGATTTTCAGAAGGCCTTTTATAAGGTAAGGCTGCTAAACAAGATAAGAGACCATGGTATTAGGGGCAAGGTACGAGTATCGATAGTAGAAACATAGAAACATAGAAATTAGGTGCAGGAGTAGGCCATTCGGCCCTTCGAGCCTGCACCGCCATTCAATATGATCATGGCTGATCATCCAACTCAGTATCCCGTACCTGCCTTCTCTCCATACCCTCTGATCCCCTTAGCCACAAGGGCCACATCTAACTCCCTCTTAAATATAGCCAATGAACTGGCCTCGACTACCCTCTGTGGCAGGGAGTTCCAGAGATTCACCACTCTCTGTGTGAAAAAAGTTCTTCTCATCTCGGTTTTAAAGGATTTCCCCCTTATCCTTAAGCTGGGGGGGAAATCCTTTAAAACCGTAGATTGGATGATTGGCAGAAGGCAAAGAGTGAGTATAGAGGGAGTCTTTTCTGGTTGGCTGCTGTTGACCAGCAGTGAGCTACAGAGGTTGATGTTGGGTCTGCTACTTTTCATTTTATGTTAATGATCTGGATGAGGGAATTGGCAGTTTGTGACCCAAGTTTATGGATGATATGATATGGAAGATAGGTGGAGGGGCAGGTAGTGTTGAGAAAGCAGGAACTGCAGAAGGACCTGGACAGGTTGGGATAGTGGGCACAGATAGTGGCAAATGGAATGCAGCACAACAGAGTGTATGGTCATGTACTTTGGTAGAAGGAATAAGTTGCAGACTACTTTCTAAATGGGGAGAGGATTCAACATTTGAAGGTGCAACGGGACTTGAGAGTGCATGTGTAGCATTCCCAAACGGTTAATTTGCAGGTCGAGTCAGTGGTAAGGAATGCAAAGTTAGCATTCATTTCGAGGCTAGAATATAAAAGCAAGGATATAATGCTGAGGATTTATCAGGTGCTCGTGAGGCCACATTTGGAATATTGTGAACAGTTTTCGACTCCATATCTGAGGAAAGATGTGCTGCTTTGGCGAGGGTCCAGGTCTATGGGGGCAGCTCAGTGGCGTAGAATTAGAGCTACTGCCTCACAGCGCCGGAGTCCTGGGTCCAATCCTGATCTCGGGTACTGTCTGTACTGAGTTTGAACATTCTCTCTGTGATCGCGTGGGTTTTCTCTGGGTGCCGACAGTGGGTTTTTCCCACATTCCAAAGACGTGTAGGTTTTGTAGGTTACTTGGCTTTTGTCAATTTTCCCGAATGTGTTGGATAGAACTAGTGTATGGGTAGTTTCTAGCTGGTCGGTGCTGACTCTATAGGCATAAGGGCCTGTTTCCAAGCTGTATCTCTAAATTAAACAAAACTAAACTGAGGAGGTTCACAAGAAAAATCCTGGGGATGATTGGGTTAACCAATGAGGAGCATTTGAAGGTTCTAAGCTTGTGCTCGCCAGCTCTAGAAGGATGAGGGGGATTCTCATTGAAATCTGCAAGATAATGAAAGGCCTAGATAGAGTGAACATGGCAAGGATGTTTCTAATAGCCCCAGAAATAGTGGATGCATTAGTGATAATTTTTCAAAACTCTTTAGATTCTGGAGTAGTTCCTGAGGATTGGAGGGTAGCTAATGTAACACCACTTTTTAAAAAGGGAGGGAGAGAGAAAACGGGGAATTACAGACCAGTTAGTCTAACGTCGGTAGTGGGGAAACTGCTAGAATCAGTTATTAAAGATGGGATAGCAGCACATTTGGAAAGTGGTGAAATCATTGGACAAATCAGCATGGATTTATGAAGGGTAAATCATGTCTGACGAATCTTATAGAATTTTTCGAGGATGTAACTAGTAGAGTGGATAAGGGAGAACCAGTGGATGTGTTATATCTGGACTTTCAGAAGGCTTTCGACAAGGTCCCACATAAGAGATTAGTATACAAACTTAAAGCACACGGTATTGGGGGTTCAGTATTGATGTGGATAGAGAACTGGCTGGCAGATAGGAAGCAAAGAGTAGGAGTAAACGGATCCTTTTCACAATGGCAGGCAGTGACTAGTGGGGTACCGCAGGGCTCAGTTCTGGGACCCCAGCTATTTACGATATATATTAATGATTTGGACGAGGGAATTGAATGCAACATCTCCAAGTTTGCGGATGACACAAAGCTGGGGGGCAGTGTTAGCTGTGAGGAGGATGCTAGGAGGCTGCAAGGTGACTTGGATAGGCTGGGTGAGTGGGCAAATGCATGGCAGATGCAGTATAATGTGGATAAATGTGAGGTTATCCACTTTGGTGGCAAAAACAGGAAAGTAGGTTATTATCTGAATGGTGGCCGATTAGGAAAGGGGGAGATGCAACGAGACCTGGGTGTCATGGTACACCAGTCATTAAAAGTAGGCATGCAGGTGCAGCAGGCAGTGAAGAAGGCGAATGGTATGTTAGCATTCATAGCAAAAGTATTTGAGTATAGGAGCAGGGAGGTTCTACTGCAGTTGTACAGGGTCTTGGTGAGACCACACCTGGAGTATTGCGTACAGTTTTGGTCTCCTAATCTGAGGAAAGACATTCTTGCCATAGAGGGAGTACAGAGAAGGTTCACCAGACTGATTCCTGGGATGTCAGGACTTTCATATGAAGAAAGACTGGATAGACTGGGTTTGTAGTCGATAGAATTTAGAAGATTGAGGGGGGATCTTATAGAAACTTACAAAATTCTTAAGGGGTTGGAGAGGCTAGATGCAGGAAGATTGTTCCCGATGTTGGGGAAGTCCAGAACAAGGGGGCACAGTTTAAGAATAAAGGGGAAATCTTTTAGGACCGAGATGAGGAAATCTTTTTTCACACAGAGAGTGGTGAATCTCTGGAATTCTCTCCCGCAGAAGGTAGTTGAGGCCAGTTCATTGGCTATATTTAAGAGGGAGTTAGATGTGGCCCTTGTGGCTAAAGGGATCAGGGGGTATGGAGAGAAGGCAAGTACAGGATACTGAGTTGGATGATCAGCCATGATCATATTGAATGGCGGTGCAGGCTCGAAGGGGCTAATGGCCTACTCCTGCACCTATTTTCTATGTTTCTATGTTTCTAGTAATGGAAGAGGTTAGAACCAGAGGGCGCAACCTCAGAATAAAAGGACGTACCTTCAAAATTGAGGCGAGGAGGAATTTATTTAGCCAGGGCCTGGTGTATCTGTGGAATTCATGGTCACAGACAGCTGTGAAGGCTAAGACATTGGTTATTTTTAAGGCAGAGATTGATAGGTCCATGATTAGGATAGGCGTCAAAGGTTACAGGGAGAAAGCGTAAGAATGGGGTTGAGAGGGTAAAATTGATCAGCCATGATTGAATGGCGGTGTAGAGTTGATGGGCTGAATGGCCTAATTCTGCTCCTATGACTTATCAATACATATTAATTTCTACCAATGAGCAGTTGTGATACAATATATTCACACTTACAGCTCCATAAGTTCATAGTGTTTTACAATATTACATGCTTTTTTAATACAGCTATTTAAAAAAAAATCATTTGCAATCAGTAAACTGAAAAATCCAGCTTGATTACACAAAGCACAATAACTGCTCTGTAATACTTAACTCTATTTTTATTAGGAAGTTGTGGAAGACCTTTTGGACTTGGATGTGTCATTAACAAAGACCAAGGAGTTTATACAATTTGTTAGTGGTGCCAAAGTTCTGCCTGGATCTATCTCTCTAGCTCATAGATATGGTGGTCATCAGGTAAAATGGATTCATATTATGATAACAGTTGCAAAATTTTAAATGTAATTTGGCTTAATTGTTATACCTATATTTATTTTTTGAAAGAGGTTCAGTGATGTAGTTAGTTGTGCTGCTGCCTCACAGCTCCAGTGACCCATGTTCAAATTTCGTATCCAATGCTTCTGAGAGGAAATTGTGCATTCTCTCTTTCTTTCCAAATCCCAAACATGCGATGGTTGGTAAGGTTTAGGTGTGTGTAAATCTGGAGGGATTTAATCGAATATAGAAAAGCTAACTGGGATTTTTTTGTGATTACTTGCTCTGTTATAATCAATACATCAATGTGGCTTCCAGCTGTGGTGTAAAGAAATTTAATAAATATGGAAAATTATGATATTCAACAAGGTGAGGAGTAATGATGCTTAGAACTTCAAGAGCCCCAAAGAGGTCTTTGGTTCTGTGTTAGGCTAATTTGGACTGTATTGACAAATCGTAGTGTCAATCACTGTATATCTGACCAATAAAATAGACATAACTATAGAAGAGAAGTATAATTTTAAAAATAAATAATGGAAATACATGTACAAAATATTCATCAGGCCAAAAACAGAAAAATATTTGCAATTTAGTATAAAGTAGATAACTACTATGTTTGCAAAGTGATAAGAATTCTCAATTATATGTGAAATGTAGTATGTGGGTAAGACATTTACTTTGAATAAATTGCAGGAGAAATCTAGAACATGAAACAGTACAGCACAGGAAGAAGCCCTTAGGCCAACAAATTTATGGGCTGATTAAGATGAAATTTTAAACTAATCCCAACTGTCTGTACGTGATCCGTATCCCTCTATTCCCTGCTTGCTCATATGCCTATCATCATCATCATCATCATCATCCTTTATTGTCATCTTGCAAAGCAACAGTTGTACAGTGCAAAATGAGAAGCCGTTTCCCAGGGAATACCGGAGCATCGCACATAAAACTTAAACATTTCACGCATAAAATAAAAACAATAAAAAAACAATCCAGTTCCTGATAAAAGTACGAATAGTTAAAAAAAAGTGCAGGTAAAAACAGCAACATTAAAATACAAGTAAAAACAGTCATAAAATGTCCAGGGCAGCTGATTTAAGTGGCCAGAGCCAGTGCCAGAGTTATTACTCAGTGCCAGTTATTAAATTGTCAGTGCAAAAGCAGCAGAATCAGGTGGAGTGACTGTTTAGCAGCCTCACAGCCTGTGGAAGGAAGCTGTTTAGCAGTCTGGTTGTCCGGGCTTTGATGCCTGTCTCTTGAACATTGCAATCATATTGGCTTCTACCACCTCCCCCGGCAGTGTGGTCCAGGTATCTACCACTCTCTGTGTTTAATTTAAAAAAAAATTAAAATTGCCTTGCAGATTTTTTTATTTTTCCTCTCGCACCTTAAAGGTATTTCATCCAGTGTCTGACTTTTCCACCAATGGGGAAAAAAAATTTGCCTGGCTATCCTATCTAAGTCTGCTTTTTATTGGGCTAGAGCCTTTCATATTAATTTGAGCTGAAATGGGAGAAGGAAAAAAGAAGTTCAGATGTAAAAGCATCAGCATTGTAGAAATCCCATGGAATATTATTTGAATGAAAAGAACCATTAAAAAAAGTGAAGGTACACAAAAATGCTGGAGAAACTCCAGTCTGAAGAAGGGTTTCGGCCCGAAACGTTGCCTATTTCCTTCGCTCCATAGATGCTGCTGCACCCGCTGAGTTTCTCCAGCATTTTTGTCTACCTTCGATTTTCCAGCATCTGCAGTTCCTTCTTAAACATTAAAAAAAGTGATTTGAAAAAAACATACAGTATCAATATATTCTCTTAAAGTTCTATCATGGTATATTTCTTGTAAATTAGATTCAATGAGTCATGCAGCAGAGAAACAGAGCTCCAGCCCAACTCGTCCATGTTGACCACGATGCCTCATCTAAGTTAGTCCCATTTATCTGTAATTTGCCCATATCCCCCTAAACCTTTCCTGTCCATCTACCTATCCAAATGTTGTTATTGTCACTGCCCCAAATACTTCCACTTGCAACTCAATCCATATACCCGTCGTCTTCTGTGTGAAAACTTTCCCTGTCAGGTTCCTATCAAATCTTTCCCCTCTCACCTTAAACCGACAGTGTCCTCCATAATGTTTGGGACAAAGACCCATCACCCATCATGAGTATAGAAGCTGGGATGTAATGTTAACATTGTACAAGGCATTGGTGAGACCAAATCTGGAGTATGGTGTACAATTTTGGTCGCCCAATTATAGGAAGGATGTCAACAAAATAGAGAGAGTACAGAGGAGATTTACTAGAATGTTGCCTGGGTTTCAACAACTAAGTTACAGAGATAGGTTGAATAAGTTAGGTCTTTATTCTCTGGAGCGCAGAAGGTTAAGGGGGGACTTGATAGAGGTCTTTAAAATGATGAGAGGGATAGACAGAGTTGATGTGATCAAGCTTTTCCCTTTGAGAATAGGGAAGATTCAAACAAGAGGACATGACTTCAGAATTAAGGGACAGAAGTTTAGGGGTAACATGAGGGGGAACTTCTTTACTCAGAGAGTGGTAGCGGTGTGGAATGAGCTTCCAGTGGAAGTGGTGGAGGCAGGTTCGTTGGTATCATTTAAAAATAAATTGGATAGGCATATGGATGAGAAGGGAATGGAGGGTTATGGTATGAGTGCAGGCAGGTGGGACTAAGGGAAAAAAGTTGTTCGGCACGGACTTGTAGGGCCGAGATGGCCTGTTTCCGTGCTGTAATTGTTATATGGTTATATGGTTATTTATTTATTTGCCTCTGTACGCCACAATTTGAGATTTGTAATAGAAAATATCACATATGATTAAGGTGGACATTGATATATTTTAATAAAGGCCATTTTTATACATTTTGGTTTCACCATGTAGCATTTACAGCAGTGTTTATACATAATCCCCCCATTTCAGGGCACCATAATGTTTGGGACACAGCAATGTCATGTAAATTAAAGTAGTCATGTTTAGTATTTTGTTGCATATCCTTTGCATGCAATGACTGCTTGAAGTCTACGATTCATGGACATCACCAGTTGCTGGGTGTCTTCTCTGGTGACGCTCTGCCAGGCCTGTATTGCAGCCATCTTTAGCTTATGCTTGTTTTGGGGGCTAGTCCCCTTCAGTGTTCTCTGCAGCATATAAAAGGCATGCTCATTTGGGTTCAGATCAGGTGATTGACTTGGCCACTCAAGAATTTATCATTTTTTAGCTTTGAAAAACTCCTTTGTTGCTTCAGCAGCATGTTTGGGATCATTGTCTTGCAGTAGAATGAACCGCAGGCCAATGAGTTTTAACCATATAACCATATAACAATTACAGCACGGAAACAGGCCATCTCGGCCCTACAAGTCCATGCCGAACAACTTTTTCCCCTTAGTCCCACCTGCCTGCACTCATACCATAACCCTCCATTCCCTTCTCATCCATATGCCTATCCAATTTATTTTTAAATGATACCAACGAACCTGCCTCCACCACTTCCACTGGAAGCTCATTCCACACCGCTAACACTCTCTGAGTAAAGAAGCTCCCCCTCATGTTACCCCTCAACTTCTGTCCCTTAATTCTGAAGTCATGTCCTCTTGTTTGAATCTTCCCTTTTCTCAAAGGGAAAAGCTGATCCACATCAACTCTGTCTATCCCTCTCATCATTTTAAAGACCTCTATCAAGTCCCCCCTTAACCTTCTGCGCTCCAGAGAATAAAGACCTAACTTATTCAACCTTTCTCTGTAACTTAGTTGTTGAAACCCAGGCAACATTCTAGTAAATCTCCTCTGTACTCTCTCTATTTTGTTGACATCCTTCCTATAATTGGGCGACCAAAATTGTACACCATACTCCAGATTTGGTCTCACCAATGCCTTGTACAATGTTAACATTACATCCCAGCTTCTATACTCAATGCTCTGATTTATAAATGCTAGAATACCAAAAGCTTTCTTTACCACCCTATCTATATGAGATTCCACCTTCAAGGAACTATGCACGGTTATTCCCAGATCCCTCTGTTCAACTGTATTCTTCAATTCCCTACCATTTACCATGTACGTCCTATTTTGATTTGTCCTGCCAAGGTGTAGCACCTCACATTTATCAGCATTAAACTCCATCTGCCATCTTTCAGCCCATTCTTCCAAATGGCCTAAATCACTCTGTAGACTTTGGAAATCCCCTTCATTATCCACAACACCCCCTATCTTGGTATAATCTGCATATTTACTAATCCAATTTACCACACCTTCATCCAGATCATTGATGTACATGACAAACAACAAAGGACCCAACACCGATCCCTGAGGCACCCCACTAGTCACCTGCCTCCAACCCGACAAACAACCATCCACCATTACCCTCTGGCTTCTCCCATTCAGCCACTGTTGAATCCATCTTGCTACTCCTGCATTTATACCCAACAGTTGAACCTTCTTAACCAACCTTCCACGAGGAACCTTGTCAAAGGCCTTACTAAAGTCCATATAGACAACATCCACTGCTTTACCCTAGTCAATTTCCCTAGTAACCTCTTCAAAAAATTCAAGAAGATTAGTCAAACATGACCTTCCAGGCACAAATCCATGCTGACTGTTCCTAATCAGGCCCTGTTTATCCAGATGCTTATATATATTATCTGTAAGTATCTTTTCCATTAATTTGCCCACCACTGAAGTCAAACTAACGGCCTATAATTGCTAGGTTTACTCTTAGAACCCTTTTTAAACAATGGAACAACATGCGCAGTACGCCAATCCTCGGGGACTATTCCCGTTTCTAATGACATTTGAAATATTTTTGTCATAGCCCCGGCTATTTCTACACTAACTTCCCTCAATGCCCTAGGGAATATCCTGTCAGGACCTGGAGACTTATCCACTTTTATATTTTTCAAAAGTGTCAGTACTTCTTTTACTTTGAAACTCATAGTATCCATAGCTACTCTACTAGTTTCCCTTACCTCACATAATTCAATATCCTTGTCCTTGGTGAATACCGAAGAAAAGAAATTGTTCAATATCTCCCCCATCTCTTTTGGCTCTGCAGATAGCTGTCCACTCCGTCTCTCCAATGGACCAATTTTGTCCCTCGTTATCCTTTTGCTATTAATATAGCTGTAGAAACCCTTTGGATTTACTTTCACCTTACTTGCCAAAGCAACCTCATGTCTTCTTTTAGCTTTTCTAATTTATTTCTTAAGATTCTTTTTACATTCCTTATACTCCTCAAGCACGTCATTTGCTTCATGCTGCCTATAATTATTGTAGATCTCCCTCTTTTTCCGAACAAGATGTCCAATTTCCCTTGAAAACCAGGGCTCTTTCCACTTTTTACTGTTTCCTTTCAACCGAACAGGAACATAAAGATTCTGTACTCTTAAAATTTCCCCTTTAAATGTCCTCCATTTCTCTTCTACATCCTTCCCATAAAACAAAATGTCCCAGTTCACTCCTTTTATATCATTTCGCATCTCATCAAAGTTAGCCTTTCTCCAATCAAAAATCTCAAACCTAGGTCCAGTTCTGACCCTCTCCATAATTATATTGAAACTAATGGTATTGTGATCACTGGACCCGAAGTGCTCCCCAACGCATACCTCCGCCACCTGTCCCATCTCATTTCCTAACAGGAGGTCCAACACTGCCCCTCCTCTAGTAGGTACCTCTATGTATTGCTGCAAAAAACTGTCCTGCACACATTTTACAAACTCCAAACCATCCAGCCCATTTACCGAATGTGTTTCCCAGTCTATGTGTGGAAAGTTGAAATCTCCCACAATCACTACTTTGTGCTTACTACTAATATCTGCTATCTCCTTACATATTTGCTCTTCCAATTCCCGATCCCCATTTGGCGGTCTATAATACACCCCTATAAGTGTTGCTACCCCTTTCCCACTTCTCAGTTCCACCCAAATAGCCTCCCTAGATGAGCCCTCCAATCTATCCTGCCAAAGCACTGCTGTAATATCTTCCCTGACTAGTAATGCAACACCTCCACCTCTTACCCCTCCAATTCTATCACACCTGAAGCAACGAAATCCTGGAATATTTAGTTTCCAATCACAGACCTTCTGCAACCATGTTTCACTGATCGCCACAACATCATACTTCCAGGCGTCTATCCAGGCTCTAAGCTCATCCACCTTTCTTACAATGCTCCTAGCATTAAAATATGCACATTTAAGAAACCCCCCGCCTCTTATTCTCTGTTTATTTCCTTTTTTTTCTTTCTCCTCTTGTGCCCGAGTGCTTCCCTTTTCTGCTTCCTGCCTCCCATTCTGTCTACTAGCTTTCTCTATTTGAGTCCCTCGCCCCAACCATTCTAGTTTAAAGTCTCCCCAGTAGCCTTTGCGAATTTCCCCGCCAGGATATTGGTCCCCCTCGGGTTCAAGTGCAACCCATCCTTTCTGTACAGGTCCCACCTTCCCCAAAAGAAGTCCCAATGATCCAGAAACTTGAATCCCTGCCCTCTGCACCAGTCTTTCAGCCACGCATTTATCCTCCACCTCGCTCCATTCCTACTCTCACTGTCGCGTGGCACAGGCAGTAATCCTGAGATTGTTACCTTTTTGGTCCTTTTCTTTAACTCTCCTCCCACCTCCCTAAATCCTCCCTTCAGGACCTCTTCCCTTTTTTTACCTATGTCATTGGTACCTATATGTACCACGACCTCAGGCTCCTCTCCTTCTGATTTCAGGATATCTTGGACGCGTTGAGACACGTCCGAGACCTTGACACCTGGGAGGCAGACCACCATCCTGGTCTCCCGACTGCGTCCACAGAATTGCCTATCCGACCCCCTAACAATAGAGTCCCCAATTACTATTGCCCTCTTCTTTTTGTCCCTACCTTCAGGAGTAACAGGGCCGGTCTCTGTGCTGGAGGCCCGTCCGCTCTCGCTACCCCCGGGCAGGCTGTCACCCCCATCCCTACTCGAACAGGAGTACTTATTTGCAAGGTGTACCGACATTGGAGTACTCACTCGTCCCTGCCTCTGCCCATTGCCCTTCCTAACTGTGACCCAGTTTTCTGTCTCCCGTGGTCTTGGAGTGACCACCTCCCTGTAACTCCTTTCTATGACCTCCTCGCTCTCCCTGAGCAGACAGAGGTCATCGAGTTACTGCTCCAGGTTCCTAACACGGTCCCTTAGGAGCCCCATCTCGACGCACCTGGCGCAGATGTGGACGTCTGGAGGGCACTCAGACTCCATGACCTCCCACATCTGACATCCAGAACAGTAAACTGCCCTGGCCCTCATTCTCCCCCTTGTCCAAATACAAAAAAACTGAGGGGGGATCTTATAGAAACTTACAAAGTTCTTAAGGGGTTGGACAGACTAGATGCAGGAAGATTATTCCCGATGTTGGGGAAGTCCAGAACTAGGGGTCACAGTTTAAGGATAAGAGGGAAGTCTTTTAGGACCGAGATGAGAAAAACATTTTTTACACAGAGTGGTGAATCTGTGGAATTCTCTGCCACAGAACGTAGTTGAGGCCAGTTCATTGGCTATTTTTAAGAGGGAGTTAGATGTGGCCCTTGTGGCTAAAGGGATCAGGGGGTATGGAGAGAAGGCAGGAATGGGATACTGAGTGGGATGATCAACCATGATCATATTGAATGGTGGTGCAGGCTCGAAGGGCCGAATGGCCTACTCCTGCACCTCTTTTCTATGTTTCTATGTTTCTATGTAATGAACCGGATTTGATAGGGGAACTCGAGGTAAAGGAGCCATTAGGAGGTAATGACCATAATATGATAAGTTTTAATCTACAATTTGAGAGGGAGAAGGGAAAATCGGAAGTGTCAGTATTACAGTTGGGCAAAGGGGACTACGGAGCCATGAGGGAGGAGCTGGCCAAATTGACTGGAAAGAGACCCTACAGGGATGACAGTGGAACAACAATGGCAGGTATTTCTGGGAAAAATACAGAAGGTGCAGGATCAGTTAATTTGAAAGAGAAAGAGGAAGACAGATTCTAAGGGGAGTAAGAGGCGATCGTGGCTGACAAGGGAAGTCAAGGACAGTATAAGTAAGTAAGTAGGTTTATTGGCCAAGTATTCACATACAAGGAATTTGCCTTGGTGCTCAGCCCACAAGTAACAACATGACATACAGTGACAGTTACGAATGACTCAGAAAACACTAAACATTAATAATAATAAAACATTAGTAATAAAACATCATTGATCAAGCATGTGAACCAACAAAATACCAGATCAAAGGGAGGCTACAGATATTTGGCTGTTGAGTAGAGCTACTACTCGTGGATAAAAACTGTTTTTATGTCTGGCTGTGGCAGCTTTGACAGTCCGGAGTCGCCTTCCAGAGGGAAGTGATTCAAAGAGTTTGTGGCCAGGATGAGAGGGACCAGAGATGATCTTGCCCACTCGCTTCCTGGCCCTTGCTGTGTACAGTTCATCAATGGAGGGAAGGTTGCAGCCAATAACCTTCTCTGCTGATAGGACGATTCGCTGCAGCCTCCAGGTGTCGCGCTTGGTGGCTGAGCCAAACCAGACCGTGATGGAGAAGGTGAGAACAGACTCTACGATGGCTGTGTAGAATTGGACCATCATTGCCTGTGACAGATTGTGCTTCCTCAGCTGCCCTGGAAGTACATCCTATGTTGTGCCTTTTTGACTGTGGAGTCGATGGTAGCCCCCCCACTTAAGGTCCTTAGAGATGATGGTTCCCAGGATTTAAAAGACTCCACAGATGTGACTGTGGTGTTGTTGATGGTGAGTGGGGTGAGGTGAGGGGGAGCTCTCCTAAAGTCTACAACCAATTCCACTGTCTTAAGAGCATTGAGCTCTAGGTTCTTGCTACAGCACCAGGATGCCAGCTGTGACACTTCCAGATTCCTCCCCATCCTGGATCAGTCCATTCAGGGTTGTGTCGTCCGCAATCTTGACAGAGGTGCAGTCGTTGGTGTAGAGAGAGTAGAGGAGAGGAGAGAGTAAGCAGCCTTGCGGTGCTCCTATGCTGAGCATTTGCGGGTCCGAGATGTGCTTTCCCAGCCTCACATGCTGCTTCCTGTCTGTCAGGAAGTTGGTGATCCACTGACAGAGGGATTCAGGCACAGTCAACTCAGAAAGTTTGGAGTGTGGTAGCTCTGGCACAATGGTGTTGAATGCAGAGCTAAAACCAACAAACAGGATCCTCGCATAGGTCCCCTGGCGGTCTATGTGCTGTAGGATGAAGTGCAGGCCTAGGTTGACTGCATCATCCACAGATCTATTGGCCCGATATGCAAACTGCAGAGGGTCCAGCAGGGAGTTTGTGATATTTTCCAGCTTGGCCAGCACAAGCCTTTCGAGTGTCTTCATGACTACAGAGGTCAATGCGACAGGCATGTAGTCATTAAGACAGGTAATCCTTGCCTTTTTGGGTACAGGGACAATAGTGGAGACTTTGAAGCAGGCAGGGACAGTACATGTTTGCAGGAACTGCATCCCCGCTCCTGTAGGCCTCCTCTTTAGACCGTCAGAGCTGTCTGAGTTCTGCAGTAAACCAGGGCTTGTTGTTGAACCATGTCCGGGTCTTAGTTGGAATGCAACTGTCCTCGCAAAAACTGACATATGATGATACAGTGCCCGTATACTCATCGAGGCTTGTGGTTGCTTCCCTGAACACATTCCAGTCCGTGCAGTAGGTTCTCAATGCCCTCGCTTGTCCACCTTTTTGTTGTTCTGACTACAGGCTTAGCAGCTTTTAGTTTCTACCTGTAGGTCAGAATAAGGTGAACTAGACAATGATCAGAGAGACCCAGACCCGCCCGGCGAAATGCATTCTTGATTGACGTATATAAATAATAGAAAAGTATAACATAGCAAAGATGAGCGGGAAGCCAGAGGATTGCAAAACTTTTAAAGAGCAACAGAAGATAACTAAAAACGCAATACGGGGAGAAAAGATGAGTTACGAAGGTAAGCTAGCCAAGAATATAAAGGAAGATAGTAAAAGCTTCTTTAGGTATGTGAAGAAGAAAAAAATAGTTAAGACCAAAGTTGGATCCTTGAAGACAGAACAGGTAAATTTATTATGGGGAACAAGGAAATAGCAGATGAGTTGAACATGTACTTTGTTTGTGTCTTCCTTAGTGAAGACAGATCCAATCACCCAGATGTACCAGTGGCCAGAGGACCTAGGGTGACGGAGGAACTGAAGGAAATTCACATTAGGCAGGAAATGGTGTTGGGTGGACTGATGGGGCTGAAGGCTGATAAATCCCCAGTGCCTGCATCCCAGGGTACTTAAGGAAGTGGCTCAATAAATCGTGGACGCATTGGTGATCATTTTCCAATGTTCTATAGATTCAGGATCAGTTCCAGTGGATTGGGGGGTAGCTAATGTTATCCCACTTTTTAAGAAAGGCGGAAGAGAGAAAACAGGGAATTATAGACCAGTTAGCCTGACATCAGTGGAGGGGAAGATGCTGGAGTCAATTATAAAAGATGAAATAGCGGCACATTTGGAAAACAGTAACAGGATTGGTTGGAGTCAGCATAGATTTACGAATGGGAAATCAGGCTTGATTAATCTTCTGGAATTTTTTGAGGATGTAACTAGGAAAATGGACAAGGGAGAGCCAATGGATGTAGTATACCTGGAATTTCAGAAAGCCTTTGATAAGGTCCCACGTAGGAGATTAGTGGGCAAAATTAGAGCACATGGTATTGGGGGTAGGGTACTGATATGGATAGAAAATTGGTTGGCACACAGGAAACAAAGAGTAGGGATTAACGGATCCCTTTCAGAATGGCAGCAGTGACTAGTGGGGTACTGGAAGGCTCGGTGCTGGGACCGCAGCTATTTACAATTTACATTAATGATTTAGATTAAGGGACTGAAAGTAACATTAGCAAATTTGCAGATAAATCTGGATGGCGGTGTGAACTGTGAGGAGGATGCTATCAGGATGCAGGGTGACTTGGGAGGTTGTGTGAGTGGGCAGATGCATGGCAGATGCCGTTTAATGTGGATAAATGTGAGGTTATCCACTTTGTTGGCAAGAACAAGAAGGCAGATTATGTTCTTTAACAGATTATTATCTGAATGGTTTCAAGTTTGGAAAAGGGGAAGTACAACAAGATCTGGGGGTCCTTGTTCATCAGTCACTGAAAGTAAGCATGCAGGTACAGCAGGCAGTGAAGAAAGCTAATGGCATGTTGTCCTTCATAACAAGAGGAGTTGAGTATAGGAGCAAATAGGTCTGTCTGCAGTGAGACCACACCTGGAGTATTGTGTGCAGTTTTGGTCTCCAAATTTGAGGAAGGACATTCTTGCTATTGAGGGAGTGCAGCGTAGGTTCACGAGGTTAATTCCCATGACAACGGGTCTGTCATATGTTGATAGAATGGAGCGACTCGGCTTGTATACATTGGAATTTAGAAGGATGAGAGGATATCTTATTGAAACATATAAGTATTAAGGGATTGGACAGATATAGAAAACATGTTCCCGATGTTGGGGAAGTGCGGAACCAGGGGCCACAGTTTAAGAATAAGGGGTAAACCATTTAGAACGGAGATGAAGATAAACTTTATAACCCAGGGAGTTGTGAGTCTGTGGAATTCTCTGCCTCAGAAGGCAGTGGAGGCCAAAAGAGAGTTAGATAGAGCTCCTAAAGATAGCGGAGTTAGGGGATATGGGTAGAAGGCATGAACGGGGTACTGATTGTAGATAATCAGCCATGGTCACAGTGAATGGCCGTGCTGGCTCGAAGGGCCGAATGGCCTACTCCTGCACCTATTGTCTATTGCCTATTGTCACACCTGACTCCTGAAGAGTGTTTCTGATCTGTCGGCAGAGGTGTTTAGCGATTGTTCTTTATTATCTGGGAGAATACTTCTGTTATCAGCTGTGGAGGTCTTCCTTGGCCTGCCAGTCTCTTTGCGATGAATAAACTCACAAGTGCTCTCTTCTTAATGATGTTTCAAACAGTTGATTTTGGTAAGGCTAAGGTTTGGCTGATGTCTCTAACAGTTTTATTCTTGTTTCTCAATCTCATCACAATCACAATAATATTTTATTAGCCAAGTCTGTTTTGCAACATATGAGGAATTTTATTTGCCAAGTCAGTCATACAAATAAAAAGTAACAGAACACACAAAACACATTTTAATATAAACATCCACCACAATGACTCCTCCACATTCCTCACTGTGGTGGAAGGCGAACAAAAAAGACTTATTTGACTTTCATTGGTACAACTTTGGTCCTCATGTTGATAAACAGCAATAAAAGTTTCCAAAGGTGATGGAAAGACTGAAGGAAACATTAGGTGCTGTGAGCTCTCTTGTACCTGCATTAAGGAGGCATTTAAACACACCTGAGCAATTACAAAGACCTGTGAAGCCGATATGTCCCAAACATTATGGTGCCCTGAAATTGGGGGACTACGAATAAACACAGCTGTAATTTTTACATGGTGAAATCAAAATGTATAACAATACCCTTTAATAAAATCTGACAATGTGCACTTTAACCACATATGGGTTTTTTTCTATTACAAATCTCAAATTTGGAGTACAGAGGCAAATAAATAAATGATGGGTCTTTGTCCCAAACATTATGGAGGGCACAGTATGTCCTCTGATTCTTGATTTCCCTGACTCTGTGAAAAAGACCCTACGCATTCACCCTGTGTATTTTCCTCATAATTTTATACACATCCTTAAGATCACCCCTCACCCTCCTGTGGTCCAAGAAATAAAGTCCTAGCTTGCCCAAATTCCTCCTATAGCTCAGGCCGTCAAGTCCTGGTAATATCCTTGTAAATCTCTGCACTTCTTGCAGCTTAATGACATTGTTCCTATAACAGGTGACCAAAACTGAACATAATACTCTAAGTGCAGTCTCACTGTCATCTTGTACAACTGTAACATGAAAACCCAAATGCTCTACTCAATTCCCACGATGTTACTATTTTACAAGAAATGTAGAAGCCCGAGGAGCTAATATTTAATTAATTACATTTTTCAAGAAATTTGACAGGAGCACATTCTTGAGAACACAATAATATATTAGGTGATGTTCTACCGGTTTTCATGTGGCCTCTGTGGCAATGTAGGAGGCACAGGGCTGAATGGTCGGTGGAGGAAGGGAAGGTAAAATGGGTAGCAACCAGGAGATCCAGCAGGCCTTGGCAGACCAAGTGCAAGACCAGCACAGTGGTGCAGTGGTAGAGTTGCTGCCTTACAGTTCAAGAGACCCAGGCTTAATACAGCCTACAGGTGTTTTCTGTATAGAGACCGCGGAGGTTTTCTCCATGTGCTCCGGTTTCCTTCCAAACTTCAAAGATTAACAGTTTTGTAGGTTAATTGTTTTTTGTAAAATTGTCCTTAGTGTGTAGAATAGTGCTAGTGTACGGGGTAATCGCGGGTCGGCATGAACATGGTGGGCTGATCGGCCTGTCGCCGTGCTGTATCTCTAAAGCCTAAGGTCTAAGTGTTCAGCAAAACAGTCATCAGGTCTCTGCTTGGTTTTGTCGAGGCCACATTGGGATGCACTGAATGCAATAGATGAGTGAAGAGGAAACTGATCCTATACTGTTAATAAGTGTAACATTTAGATTTACTTTTTTCTAAGATGGTTCCTGTTTTACTGCATTTGCAAAATTTGCATGCAGAACGATTAAATCTTTGTTTTTGTATGTTTTTACTCAGTTTGGTGTTTGGTCTGGTCAACTAGGAGATGGAAGAGCTCATTTACTTGGAGCGTATGTCAACAGGTAAATAAAGACATTTTTTAAATAGATTCAATAGCCTGCAACTAGGAATTGAGAAAGTCATTCCAACAATCAGTACAAGATCATTAATGCCACTTAGCATAAATCTAATAGTGTCGTAAGTAATATCAAGCAGAGTATTCGAGGTTCAAGGTTAATTTATTGTTTCTTGCTTATTTAGCCCATTTATTGAAAGTGGCACCACAGGTCGATAGGGTAGTCAAAAAGGCTTTTGGCTGAGTTTCGAAGTTGGGAGATCATGTTGCAGGTATATAAGATGTTGGTAAGGCTGCAATTAGAGTATTGTGTTCCGTTTTGGAGCACCATGTTATAGGAAAGATGTTGTTAAGCTGGAAAAGGTGCAGAGCAGATTTACAAGGATGTTTGTTGCCAGAAGACGAGGCCCTGAGCTATAGGTAGAGGTTAAGCAGGCTAGGATTTTATTCCTTCGGGCACAGGAGGATGAAGGATGACCCGACCCAGGAGATTCGGAGGCTCCAACCGCAGGTCTGGTGGACGGTGATAGGGGAGACCGCTTTTCGGGGCTTCTGCAAACGTCTTCCCATCGCATTCCAACCCATATTTCTGAAGTTTTAATTGTTTATTTAAAAAAATTAACTGCTTTTCAGTGGGAGACTCTTGCAGCACCTTCCAGTGATGATGTCACAGTGCCATCTCACAGACGTCTGCCCCCCTCCCTATCTGTCTCCATCCCTATCTGCTCCCCCTCTCTACCCCCCTCCCTCTCTGCCCCCTCCCTCTCTACCCCCCCCTCTCTACCCCCTCCCTCTCTACCCCCCCCCTCTCTACCCCCCCCCTCTCTACCCCCTCCCTCTCTACCCCCTCCCTCTCTGCCCCCCCTCTCTCTGCCCCCCTCCCTCTCTACCCCCCTCCCTCTCTGCCCCCTCCCTCTCTACCCCCCCTCTCTACCCCCTCCCTCTCTACCCCCCCCCTCTCTACCCCCCTCCCTCTCTACCCCCCCTCCCTCTCTACCCCCCCCTCTCTACCCCCCCCTCTCTACCCCCCCTCTCTCTGCCCCCTCTCCCTCTCTGCCCCCTCCCTCTCTACCCCCCTCCCTCTCTGCCCCCCCTCCCTCTCTTCCCACCCCCTCTCTGCCCCCTCCCTCTCTGCCCCCTCCCTCTCTTCCCCCTCCCTCTCTGCCCCCTCCCTCTCTTCCCCCTCCCTCTCTGCCCCCCCTCTCTCTTCCCCGTCTCCCTCTCTGCCCCCTCCCTCTCTACCCCCTCCCTCTCTGCCCCCCTCCCTCTCTTCCCACCCCCTCTCTGCCCCCTCCCTCTCTGCCCCCTCCCTCTCTTCCCCCTCCCTCTCTGCCCCCTCCCTCTCTTCCCCCTCCCTCTCTGCCCCCTCCCTCTCTTCCCCCTCCCTCTCTTCCCCCTCCCTCTCTACCCCCTCCCTCTCTGCCCCCCTCCCTCTCTTCCCACCCCCTCTCTGCCCCCTCCCTCTCTACCCCCCTCCCTCTCTGCCCCCCTCCCTCTCTTCCCACCCCCTCTCTGCCCCCTCCCTCTCTGCCCCCTCCCTCTCTGCCCCCTCCCTCTCTACCCCCCTCCCTCTCTTCCCCCTCCCTCTCTGCCCCCTCCCTCTCTGCCCCCTCCCTCTCTACCCCCCTCCCTCTCTGCCCCTCTCCCTCTCTGCCCCTCTCCCTCTCTACCCCCCCTCCCTCTCTACCCCCTCCCCCTCCCTCTCTACCCCTCCCCCTCCCTCTCTACCCCCTCCCCCTCCCAAGCCCCTCCCTCACTTCCCCTCCACCTCCCTCTCTACCTCCTCCCTCTCTGCCCCCCCTCCCTCTCTGCTCCCCCCATCCTCTCTGGCCCCCAACCCTCTCTGCCCCCCTCCCTCCACCCCCCCTCATTGGGACCTATGGGTGAGTGGGGGAGTATTGCCTTCGGGGACCAGCCCTCCCCTGTGACTACCGTGCACCCCCCCCCACCCCTAAATCTCTACCTCACTCCCCCTCACTCTACCCTCCCTCTCTACCCCCCTCATTCTCTCTACCCCCTCCACCTCTCTAACCACGCCTATGCAGTTGGGGACTATGCGTGAGTGGATAGGGTGGGGGATGGGGGAAAAGGAGCAAATGAATAATATTATTATAATATCAAGGGGGTAGTGTTAGTGTGTGTGTGTGTGAGGGGGGGGGGGGGATGGTTAGTGTGTGTGTGTGACGCCGCAGGCTTCCTCCCACCTCCCGGCAACCGCACATTAAGGGGATGGGACCCAACAATACTTGGTCTAGTATTTACCTAAAAGCCTTCAAGCAATCAGCTCTCCTTTACTGGGAACCGAAAGAGAACCAAATATAGTAAATCCTCGTTATAATAGATCATAGGGAGGGTAATTGTGTCCATTATTGCTGATTGTCTGCAATAACCAATTAAGGGATTATCTGTGTATAAACGGTAGAAACAAAGAACTGCAGATGCTGGTTAATACACGAACAGATACAAAATACCAGAGTGACTCAGCAGCATCTCTGGAAAACATAGATAAGTGATGAGGTTGAGTCCCTTCTTCAGATTCCCAGTCAGGAACTGGGCCTGGAATCCAGGTGAGCTGAGGCAAAGATCGGCAGAGTCATCGGTTGTGGCCTGCAGCGGCCGGAGTGCATGTAAGGGTTGGCGGTGATGGCCGCAGGCATGGCCAGGAAGTGGTTGTGGAGGTGGAGTGCGCCAAGTTAGCTCTGGCATACAAGCCTGGAAGTGGTCGTGGAGGTAACCTGTCAGTAGGTCCGTCCGCAATAACTAAAATCCGTTATACAGAGGTCCATAATAATGTGGCTTTTCTGGAAAACCATTGCAAATAATTTCATCAATGAATAAAATATCAACAGTAAATATAGTTAGAAATGGTATAATTTAGTATGGTATATTTTGATAAATCGTCTATCTATTTTCAGGCATGGTACAAGATGGGAGCTCCAACTAAAAGGCTCTGGGAAGACTCCTTACTCTCGGTAACTATAACATATTTTCATTCTCTAAAAAAATATTTTTAATACTGCCTCTTGATTGAGTTTTTGTTTGCCAGGGATGGTGATGGCCGTGCTGTTCTCCGTTCATCATTAAGAGAATTTCTTTGCAGCGAGGCCTTGAATTATCTTGAAATCCCAACCAGCAGAGCTGCCAGGTAGATATTCAGAAACCTGTTCAAAAATTCTTTATAGACGTTTGATCTGTTGAGTGATGCCATAATTTGTATTTAATATTTCGTTATCAGCAACTGCAGTGCTTCCCAATGTTCTTTTAGTTTCTGATTCACTTCCACTTCTTCTCCCAAAATGATCACTTTCCTTGTCTTGCCACAAGTATTTCTTAGATATTTATATTTTAGAGGTACATGGAAACAGGCCCTTCAGCCCTCTGGGTCCAGGCCGACCATTGATCACTGGTTCACACTGGTTCTATGTTATCCCACGTTCTCATCCACCCCCTAGTCAGTTCGTTTAATTTATTGTCATGTGTACCAAGGTACTGTGAAGATCTTTTGTTGCATGCTATCCAGTCAGTGGAAAGACAATGCATGATTACAATCGAGCCATTTACAGTGTATAGATACATGAAAGGGAATAACGTTTAGTGCAAGGTAAAGCCAGTAAAGTCTGATCAAAGACAGTCTGAGGGTCACCAATGAGGTAGATAATAGTTTAGGACTGCCTTCTAGTTGAGGTAGGATGATTAAGCTGCCTGATAACAGCTAGGAAGAAACTGTCCGTGAATCTGGAGGTGTGGGCTATACCTTTTGCCCGATGGGAGAGAGGAGAAGAGGGAGTGGCCAAGGTGCGACTCGTCCTTGATTGTGCTGCTGGTCTTACCAAGGCAGCATGAGGTATAAATGGTGTCAATAAAGGGAGGTTGGTTTGTGTGATGGTCTGGGCTGCGTCCACAATTCGCTGCAATTTCTTGCGGTCTTGGATGGAGCTGTTCTCAAACCAAGAAGTGATACATTTTGATCAAATGCTTTCTATGGCGCATCAGTAGAAGTTAGTGAGAGTTGTAAGCGACATGCCAAACTTCCTAAGACTTCTAAAAAAGTAGAGGCAGTGTTGTGCTTTCTTAGTCATTGCTTCAATATGGGTGGTTCAGGAGAAGTTATTGATGATATTTGCAGCGGCAGATTTTTATATCGTTCAAGAGATTACTCCCTCCAGCCACTAAGTGGACTGCATGATTAAGGAGAATGTCGTAATACGCATGTGAGTCTCCGTCAGAGACCTTCAGAGTTTCTTCACAGATAAATCTTCATTACACAGTCTTTTGATTAATAGTTTATTTATTGTTGATGAAAAACAATAAGGTAATCCAACCTTACACTCCGACTCGTACACTTTAATGTTCATCGAACTCCAGCACATCACTTTAAAGGTTAGAAAACTCCTCATGTCTGTTACGCTTCGCATGGTCATAGGGTATGCCTTCCTCATGCAAGTCCCAAACTAAACTAAAAACTAAGCTTCTGCGCAAGAAACCTAGCTCCAAACATGCCCTAGAATACGTCATCAATCCCACCCACATAATAATGGGCAGTCGAAAATTTAAAGGCACATGCTGTAATTAATCGAACAGTTAGCAGTCTTGTTGTACGTGCCCCCTTGGGCAAGAGTGACCATAATATGGTTGAGTTCTTCATTAGGATGGAGAGTGACATTGTTAATTCAGAAACAATGGTTCTGAACTTAAAGAAAGGTAACTTTGAGGGTATGAGACGTGAATTGGCCAAGATTGACTGGCAATTAATTCTAAAAGGGTTGACGGTGGATATGCAATGGAAGACATTTAAAGACTGCATGGATGAACTACAAAAATTGTTCATCCCAGTTTGGCAAAAGAATAAATCAGGGAAGGTGGTGCATCCGTGGATAACAAGGGAAATCAGGGATAGTATTAAAGCGACGGATGATGCGTACAAATTAGCCAGAAAAAGCAGCATACCGGAGGACTGGGAGAAATTCAGAGACCAGCAGAGGAGGACAAAGGGCTTAATTAGGAAAGGAAAAATAGATTATGAAAGAAAACTGGCAGGGAACATAAAAACTGACTGCAAAAGTTTTTATAGATATGTGAAAAGAAAGAGATTAGTTAAAACAAATGTAGGTCCCTTGCAGTCAGAAACGGGTGAGTTGATCATGGGGAACAAGGATATGGCGGACCAATTGAATAACTACTTTGGTTCCGTCTTCACTAAGGAAGACATAAATAATCTGCCGGAAATAGCAGGGGACCGCGGGTCAAAGGAGTTGGAGGAATTGAGTGAAATCCAGGTTAGCCGGGAAGTGGTGTTGGGTAAATTGAATGGATTAAAGGCCGATAAATCCCCAGGGCCAGATAGGCTGCATCCCAGAGTACTTAAGGAAGTAGCTCCAGAAATAGTGGATGCATTAGTAATAATCTTTCAAAACTCTTTAGATTCTGGAGTAGTTCCTGAGGATTGGCGGGTAGCAAACGTAACCCCACTTTTTAAGAAGGGAGGGAGAGAGAAAACGGGGAATTACAGACCAGTTAGTCTAACATCGGTAGTGGGGAAACTGCTAGAGTCAGTTATTAAAGATGGGATAGCAGCACATTTGGAAAGTGGTGAAATCATTGGACAAAGTCAGCATGGATTTACAAAAGGTAAATCATGTCTGACGAATCTTATAGAATTTTTCGAGGATGTAACTAGTAGCGTGGATAGGGGAGAACCAGTGGATGTGGTGTATCTGGACTTCCAGAAGGCTTTCGACAAGGTCCCACATAAGAGATTAGTTTACAAACTTAAAGCACACGGCATTGAGGGTTCAGTATTGATGTGGATAGAGAACTGGCTGGCAAACAGGAAGCAAAGAGTAGGAGTAAACGGGTCCTTTTCACAATGGCAGGCAGTGACTAGTGGGGTACCGCAAGGCTCAGTGCTGGGACCCCAGCTATTTACAATATATATTAATGATCTGGATGAGGGAATTGAAGGCAATATCTCCAAGTTTGCGGATGACACTAAGCTGGGGGGCAGTGTTAGCTGTGAGGAGGATGCTAGGAGACTGCAAGGTGACTTGGATAGGCTGGGTGAGTGGGCAAATGTTTGGCAGATGCAGTATAATGTGGATAAATGTGAGGTTATCCATTTTGGTGGCAAAAACAGGAAAGCAGACTATTATCTAAATGGTGGCCGACTAGGAAAAGGGGAGATGCAGCGAGACCTGGGTGTCATGGTACACCAGTCATTGAAAGTGGGCATGCAGGTGCAGCAGGCAGTGAAGAAAGCGAATGGTATGTTTGCTTTCATAGCAAAAGGATTTGAGTATAGGAGCAGGGAGGTTCTACTGCAGTTGTACAGGGTCTTGGTGAGACCACACCTGGAGTATTGCGTACAGTTTTGGTCTCCAAATCTGAGGAAGGACATTATTGCCATAGAGGGAGTGCAGAGAAGGTTCACCAGACTGATTCCTGGGATGTCAGGACTGTCTTATGAAGAAAGACTGGATAGACTTGGTTTATACTCTCTAGAATTTAGGAGATTGAGAGGGGATCTTATAGAAACTTACAAAATTCTTAAGGGGTTGGACAGGCTAGATGCAGGAAGATTGCTCCCGATGTTGGGGAAGATTGCTCCCGATGACGGTGCTACGGCGGCTGAGGCGGCGGCGACCTGGATCCGGGGCTCGGCCGCGGGCCAATGGAGGACAATGTCGGGAGCTCGCAGGTCACAGGCTGGTGCCTGTTTTCCGGAGCACCCGTTGCAACAGCTGCGGGCAGCTTCGACAACCCCCCGGGCCGCGGAGCTTGAACCGCGGGACTGACTTACCATCGCCCGGTGGGGTATCGCCTCGGCGAAGAGGAGGGAAGAGACAGTAACTCTAAGACTTTTGCCTCCATCACAGTGAGGAGGTGTTTGGTGAACTCACTGTGGTGGATGTTAATTTGTGTTTATTGTGTTTTGTTATTATTACATGTATGGCTGCAGGCAACAGCATTTCGTTCAGACCGAAAGGTCTGAATGACAAATAAAGGATTCAATTCAATTCAATTCAAGTCCAGGACAAGGGGTCACAGCTTAAGGATAAGGGGGAAATCCTTTAAAACCGAGATGAGAAGTACTTTTTTCACACAGAGAGTGGTGAATCTCTGGAACTCCCTGCCACAGAGGGTAGTCGAGGCCAGTTCATTGGCTATATTTAAGAGGGAGTTAGATGTGGCCCTTGTGGCTAAAGGGATCAGGGGGTATGGAGAGAAGGCAGGTACAGGATACTGAGTTGGATGATCAGCCATGATCATATTGAATGGCGGTGCAGGCTCGAAGGGCCGAATGGCCTACTCCTGCACCTAATTTCTATGTTTCTATGTTTCTAATGACACACAAAATAAGCCAAATGGCCACTACAAACCAGGCCCTAATGAGGCAATTATTAATATACATCAAAAAAGTAGCCATGAAGGCTTAACATCAAAAGCAAAAAGTCTGAGAAATTGAACCCCGTGGCTCCCCGTTGGCGAATTGAACCCCGGACTCCCGCGTGGCAGGCGGGGATACTAACCACTATACTAACGAGGAAAATAGCATGCACTAAATATCCGCAAACAGAATTCTTCATCGACTCTTCCATCTTCACTTTTGCCTCCTAGATGCAAGCATAACTTGATTATTAATCTTATTAAAACACTGTTTTTAGTGTAAAGTCGTATGTGCGCACCAAACCCTTAAAATCAGGCATGATACCCGGTATATAGCCCAAAACATAATAGTCCAAAGCTTTGATAGCATGAAATGTCTTCCTCCATGTCCGATCAACTCATGGATGTGTTGTAACAACATTATTGAAGTGTGAAAATCCTTCGAGAGAATAACAGGATTTTTAGCAATAACATTCACCGTTAGGTTTGATTTAATTTCCAGATCATTAGCAGAGATTTCAAATCCCAGCTCAAGCATTCTCTGTCTGGCTTACAGAGAGACTCTAGCCTCGCTTCCTTTTTTCACGTCAACTCTTCCTTCATCTGTTCTTCTCGTCGTCTCATCTCTTCTTCTTCTTGCTCAATCTCATGTTTCTTCTTCAAGGCATCCGCTTCTATTGAGAGAGCCCCTAGAAGTTATGGAATGATGTAAAAAAAGATGAATGAGAATGTTACTCCATGTGCCATTCCCATCATGCAAGAACAGTATATACAATCTTTTTCCTTCAACTCTTTTGAGTGCAGTTCAGGGCTCCAAAGCATTTGTTTGTTCTTTTTTCAGTGACTTTTAATAAGTTCAGCTGCTCATTAGTGGTGTCCTCATCATTTGGGGGAGACAACATTCAGATTGATTTGCTGATTACGTCTATTCAGTTGACGAGCATAAACCTCTCCTCATCAATTTCCAATTGAACATTCCAAGTGAATGATTATTACAATTAACTAAGTATTTTTGAAATGTTTCTTAACTTATGTTCTCTAGCCTAGATCAAAAAAAATTATTAAGATAATCTTGAACTTTCTGCAGTCTTGTTATAAGCAACGATGTCGTGAAAAGGGATAATTTCTACAATGGAAATGTGAAGAATGAAAAAGGTGCATATTTTAAACCAATACAGTCGTATGTTAATTCAAATCAATTTAAAAAAGTTATGTTATGTTAAGATATATTGGAGTATGTGATTTTTATTTTGTTCTTGTGTTCTTCGAGGTGCAATAGTGCTTCGTGTTGCTAAATCATGGTTTCGCTTTGGATCATTGGAAATTCTAGCTTATTCTGGAGAGATTGAATTGTTAAGGTAATATGTTTTGCAGTTGTTTCTAATTGACAATGTAGAACTTTGCTTTTGTAAATGAATCTGGAGATATATTTACAAGACTAAATAGCTGTTGCTATTCTTTCTCAAAAATTAAAACAAAATTAGTCAGAGCATATTGTTAAGTATCATACTGAAGATTCCAGAACAGAAAAAGGGCGTGCACATTTCTAAAGTATCATATTCTTCCTCAAAAATTTCACCTGTACTTTCCAAGTTTCAGCACAGATACATATAAAATAGGTGGAGGAGTAGGCCATTCAGCCCATTGAGCTAGCACCGCCATTCAATGTGATCATGGCTGATCATCCACAATCAGTACCCCATTCCTGCCTTCTCCCCATATCCCTTGATTCCGCTAACCCTAAGAGCTCTATCTAACTCCTTTGAATGCATCCAATGACTAGGCCTCCACTGCCTTCTGAGTCAGAGAATTGCACAAATTCACAAGTCTCTGGGTGAAAAATTATTTTCTCTTCTCAGTTTTAAATGGCCTACCCATTATTTTTAAACTGTGGCTCCTGGTTCTGGACTCCCCCAACATCGGGAACATGTTTTCTGCATCTAGCGTGTCCATTCCCTTAATAATTTTATGTTTCTATAAGATCCCTTCTCATCCTTCTAAATTCCAGTGCATACAAGCCCAGTCGTTTCATTCTTTCATCATATGACAGTCCCGCCATTCTGGGAATTAACCTCGTGAACCTATGCTACACTCTCTCAATAGCAAGAATGTCCTTTCTCAAGTTAGAAGACCACACAATACTCCGGGTGTGGTCTCACTATGGCTCTGTACAACTGCGGAAGGATCTCTTTGCTTCTATACTCAAATCCTCTGATTATGAAGGCCAACATGCCATTATGTTTCTTCACTGCCTGCTGTACCTGCATGCATTCATTGACTGATGTACAAGGACACCCAGGTTTCGTTGAATTTACCCTTTTCTTAATCTGACAGCAGTCAGATAATAATCTGCCTTCTTGTTCTTGCCACCAAAGTGGATAACCTCACATTTATCCACATCATACTGCATCCGCCATGCATCTGCCCACTCACCCAACCTATTCAAGTCACCCTGCATCCTCATAGCATCCTCTTCACAGTTCACACTGCCACCCAGCTTTGTGCCATCTGCAAACTTGCTAACGTTACTTTTAATTCCTTCATCTAAATCATTAATATATATTGTGACTAGCTGCGGTCCCAGCTCCGAGCCTTGCGGTACCCCACTAGTCACTACCTCCATTTTGAAAGGGACCCGTTAATCCCTACTCTTTGTTTCCTGTCTGCCAACCAATTCTCTATTTATGTCAATACCCTACCCCCAATACCATGTGCTCTCATTTTGCCCACTAATCTCCTGTGTGGGACCTAGGCAAAGGCTTTCTGAAAGTCCAGATACACTACAACTACTGTCTCTCCCTTATCCATTTTACTTGTTACATCCTCAAAAAATTCCAGAAGATTAGTCAAGCAGAATTTCCTCTTCGTAAATCCATGCTGACTCAGACCGATCCTGTTACTGCTATCCAAATGTGCCGCGATTTCATCTTTTATAATTGACTCCAGCATCTTCCCCACCACCGATGTCAGGCTAACTGGTCTATAATTCCCTGCATTCTCTCTCCCGCCTTTCTTAAAAAGTGGGATAACATTAGCTACCCTCCAGTCCACTGGAACTGATCCTGAATCTATGGAACATTGGAAAATGATCACCATTGCGTCCACAATTTCTAGAGCCACCTCCTGGAGTACCATGGAATGCATACCATCAGGCCCTGGGGATTTATCAGCCTTCAGTCCCATCAGTCTACCCAAGACCATTTCCTGACTAATGTGAATTTCCTTCAGTTCCTCCATTACCCTAGATCCTCTGTCCCCTAGTACATCTGTATCTTCCTTATTGAAGACAGAACCAAAGTACCTGTTCAACTCGTCTGCCATTTCCTTGTTCCCCGTAATAAATTCGCCTGTTTCTGTCAGCAAAGGACCCACATTTGTCTTAACTAATCTTTTCCTTTTCACATACCTAGAAAAGCTTTTACTATCCTTTATATTTTGGCTAGCTTACCTTCGTACTTCATCTTTTCTTCCCGTAATGCCTTTTTAGTTACCATCTGTTCTTTAAACGTTACCCAATCCTCTGGCTTCCTGCTCATCTTTGCTATGTTATATGACTTCTCATTTCATTTTATAATGTCCTTGACTTCCCTTGTCAACCACGGTTGCCTCTTACTCCCCTTAGAATCTTTCCTCCTCTTTGGAATGAAATGATCCTGCATCGTCTAGATTATTCCCAGAAATTCCTGCCATTGCTGTTCCACCGTCATCTCTGCTAGCGTCCCTTTCCAGTCAACTTTGGCCAGCTCCTCCCTCATGCCTCCATAGTCCTCCTTGTTCAACTGCAATACTGACACTTCTGATTTTACCATCTCCCTCTCAAATTGCAGATGAAAACTTATCATATTATGGTCACTACCTCCTAATGGTTCCTTTACCTTGAATTCCATTATCAAATCCGGTTCATTTGTTTTTTTTTTCCCTTTTTTTCCCTTGAATTTGCTGTTTCCTTTCAACTGTGTACCTGACTGCATTTTCATTTCTTGCTTTTGGGAATTCTGTTACACTTTTCTAATGTATAAATTAGATCTGCAGGTTGAGTGAATTGGGGATTAGTATTGGTTTATTATTGTTACATTTACAGCAAACTCATTTTAATGGACCCCTTTATAACAGATTTTGGTTATAGTGGATAGACCTGCCTCACCTGGCTTGCATCGCCTCCCCTCTGCTTGCATCCTCAGCTTGTGACTTCACCCCCAGCTCACAAGGTGCACCAGCAAGCCCTTCTTCACCCACCACACAATCCGGTTGACGTGGCTGCTGTTGTGGCTCCGTGATACGCTCGGTCACCAGGGGGTTCTCTCCCTCTCACCAGCTGCTGCTTCTTCCTGTCGGCCATTGCTTTGTCCGCTTCCCCTCCACAGCTGCCTCCTCCTTCTCCTCCCATCATTCTGTCCACTTGCCGTATCACCACCCCCATCCCCTTCTCCGCTGCCTCCTCCACCTCCTCCTCCTCCTTCTTCACCGGAACCTCCAACATACTCCCCCTTGGAAGATGTAGGTGACTGCAGGGGATAGAGGAGGCGGCGTTGGAGTGGAGAGTGGCGGAGTGAACAAAGCGACGGGGAAGGAAGAGGAGGTGGCAGTGGAGCAAGGAGCCAACAGAGCGAAGAAGAAGCGGCAGCTTGTGAAAGGGGAGGGAGCCCCACGGTGATTGGCAACAGTCTGAAGATAGTGCCACCGGCCAGGGACTACAACGTGAGCTGCAAAAATGGCCACTTCAACTGGATGTGTGGTAGCTGGTGGCCTTTGTGGCCAAGTTAAGAACTCTACATCTATAATAACTTAGACTTGAATCATGTAAAATGCTATTAAACCATGGTGACTCATTTACTGCACTCTTCCTATACAACTATGATTGCGCCTATGTAAAGAAATACTTTTACTGAATTGTATGGAAATAAATAATTTCACTCTAGCTCGGTGCAGGTGACAATAAAGTACCATTGAACCATAATACCATATCCGGTTATAATGGACAATTGGTAATAACGGACACCATTAACCGCCCCCCCCACCCCCCATGGTCAGTAATAATGAGGGTTTACTGTATCAAGATACAATGAAAAGCTCAGTTTGGGCAATTGTTCTAATTGTGGTAATTGTCAAGCACTTAACTGAACATTCATTTTGTAATGCTTTCCCAAGATTTCATTTATTAGCCACACTGTACACGGCATGATGTAGAGTGTTTGGCAGGAACATCTCAGAAATCACAACATGTGGCTTGTTTAATGTCCTTAATTGATTGCTGCTGTAGTGGAAAAAAATCCTCTTCACACAGACTGTGTGCTTTCATAAAATCAACGAACAGTACAGCAGGGAATGAGGTCATTTCGGCCATTGAGACTTTTCCATTTTTTTCAAAGGCTCTTCCATGCTGCATTCCACACATTCTTAGACTTTTTTCTCCTTTAGATATTTATGCAATAACTTTTTGAAAGCTGCTGTTGAATCAGGGTGTTACATGACCTAGCGACCAGTTTGCATGTGCAGAAATCCTTTTTATTTCCTATGTTTCATTACAAATTTTCACTCTTGTGGGTTCATTTATATTTTTCTTTTCTCTGAAGGAAACTGGTGGATTTTGTTATTGAGCAACATTTTCCTTTGATAAATGCAACGGGTTCAAACAAGTATCTGGTACGTTCTTAACTGGACAATTTCTTTATACATTTTATAAAACTGGTAGTTTACCATTTAAAAGTATTGAAATATTTCTGCCTATCTGTCAAAAAAAATTAACAGTGATTTTTTTTTGCTATTATCATTTTGTGATTACAGGAATTTTTCTCTCAGGTTGTTACTGATACTTCATATCTCATTGCACGTTGGATGTCTGTAGGATTTGCACACGGTATGACATACTATGTATTTGCCATAAACAGTGCTTTTAAAACATCTTGGGGGTGACCTTATGGAGGTATATAAAATAATGAGAGGCATAGATAGGTGCACAGCTTGGTAGGGGAACCTAAAACTAGAGGGCACAAGTTTGAGGTGAGAGGGGAGAGATTGAAAAGGGACCCGAGGGACTCAGAGTACATGGAACAAACGGCCAGAGGGAGTGGTCTTAGAGGGTACAATTACAACGTTAAACAACGTTATTTCTGATCTCTTAGTAGCCTCAGATTTTGTCAAATTCTAAGCCTTTGATTTTTTTACTAAATTTAACTACTCATTCTTGAGTGTTGCTACATTGACAA
Organism: Amblyraja radiata; assembly: GCF_010909765.2. Lineage (NCBI taxonomy): Eukaryota > Metazoa > Chordata > Chondrichthyes > Rajiformes > Rajidae > Amblyraja > Amblyraja radiata. The sequence continues at coordinate 133,170,509 of NC_045957.1, read as the reverse complement.
ATTCTATATTCCCCCATTACTTGTTTACACTATTATCCTATTTTATAGTGTAGCTATTGATTCTTATCTTATTTTCCTTCCATTTAGATGCTTCCATTGATAATCATTTTCCTTTGACTTTTCTATTTCAGGTGTGTGTAATACAGATAATTTCAGTATAATCTCTATTACTATAGATTATGGTCCATTTGGTTTCATGGATTACTATGATTCAAGTAAGTATCGTTTTTCCTTTATTACAAAATCCCTCAAAGCTTAATCTTTTGAGACTCTGGGCCACACATGCATATTGTATATTAAAGAAATGGAGATGTTCACCCTGTTTCATTTTTTTCCTTGCGCAGTAAGTATTATTGTTTTGACAGTAGTGAAATTATTACAATTTCTCATCGTGTTTTTGGGAAAATTTGCTTGGAAATCTATTCCTGGCTCTTCATTGATTACTGATATTCAGTGGCGGATCTATATTTTTGAGGCCCTGAAGCTTGAACTGTTAGAATCAGAATCAGAATCAGATTTTATTCGCCAAGTATGTTTTGCAACATACGAGGAATTTCACTGGCCAGGTCAGTTATACAATTAAAAGCAACAGACTCTTTTTAACATGAACATGAACATTTTAACATGAGCATCCACCAGACTGACTCCAACACGTTCCTCACTGTGATGGAAGGCGAAATAAAGTTCAAGTCCTTCCCTTATGTTCTTCCTTGGTTGGAGGCCTCGAGCCCCCGTTAATGGGATGATCTTGACTCCCGTAGCCGGTGGCGTTCGGGCCCTCCGTGTCGAGGTGTTCAGCTCCAGCATCGAGGGGTTGTCAGCTCCCCGCGCCGGGCGATTAAACCTCGCGTCGGGGCTAGTCGAACCTTCTGCAGCGTTGGAGCTCCCGACTAGCCTCTCCCGAGACAGCGAGCCCTTGATGGTAAGTAAGTCCGCAGGCCGCGGTGGGAGCGATCCCAGGCAAGGGATCCGCTCCGATGTTAAGTCTGCGCCCTGCGGTGGGGCTCACGACAGTCCGAGGCGGCTTCCAGCTCAGCTCCAGCGATGGTAGGCCACAGAGCCCGGAGAATGTGATCCGAAAAATGATCACATCTCCGGGAAGGTAAGAACCATCTCCCCGGCGCCCCTAGTGCTATTGGGGCCCAATCGCAACCAGCAACAAGGTCTGGGTAACCACTGTTATTTTCTTCAATGGGGTTGTTCCATGACAGATCACCACAAATTTAATATCTATCATAAATGTTAATAGTGTTTTAAATTATTTATAATTATTTTATATTAAATATTTAGAATGAAACATCCTTAATTTGAACGTTTTTTTTCCTTTACGGCTAGCCTACATGATACTTTAATAACCTTTTAATTTTTAGTTTAACTATTATTTTGTATTGAATTACACTGTTATTCATATTATTTTTTTTTTAAACCCCTTCTCATACAGTAGACCCCATATTTTTAAGCAATGATATTCATCTCCAGAAAAAAAGTAGGGAGCATTGGCCGGGGGTCCAGGAGGTTGGCTAGGCTCCCGGCGGGGTCCAGGGGCAGCGCCCCGGTGGGGGTTGAAGGGGAAATGCCCCCTGAAGCTCCTGCATTTTCAATATATTGAAAGTGATTCTCAAGCTTTCTGCTGGTAGTTCACACAACAGAAGCTTAGAATTTTTCTTCCACAGAAGCAGTAAAAAGATATATATTTCCTAAAATAGACAATAGGTGTCCCTCTTCACCTACGACTGCACACCTGTACATGGTACTAACACCATCATCAAGTATGCAAATCAGCGACAACGATGAGTCGGCCTATAGCAGCATGGTGCGCTGACAACAACCTGGCCCTTACTCCAAGAAGACCAAGGAGCTCACTGTGGACTACAGAAGATTTAGGGGTGGCACGCACACCCCCACACCGGGACGGAGGTGGAACGTGTTTCCAGCTTCAGGTTTCTGGAGGGTCAACATCTCTGATGACCTCTCTTGGACCCACAATACCTCAACACTGGTCAAGAAGGCTCACCAGCGCCTCTTCTTCCTCAGGAGACTAAAGAAGGTCCATCTGTCTCCTCAGATTCTGGTGAACTTCTACCGCTGCGCCATCGAGAGCATCCTTAATAACTGTATCACAGTATGGTTTGGCAACTGCTCTGTCTCTGACCGGAAAACACTGCAGAGGGTGGTGAAAACTGCCCAACGCATCACCGGTTCCTCGCTCCCCTCCATTGAGTCTGTCCAGAGCAAGCGATGTCTGCAAAGGGCGCGCAGCATCATCAAGGACTGCTCTCACCCCAACCACAGACTGTTTACCCTCCTCTCATCTGGGAGACGCTACAGGTCTCTCCGTTGCCGGACCAGCAGGTTCAGGAACAGCTTCTTCCCTACGGCTGTTACCCTACTTAACTCTGCACCTTGGTGATTGCCAGTCACCCCCCCCCCCCCGGACACTCCTTCCCCCAGTGACTGATCCCCCCCCCCCCCCCCCCCCCCCGAAAATTGCACTACTGCTACTGTATATACATATATATTTTACTGTTCCATTATTCTGTGTTCGCTCTTCTGGGTGAGATGCTAACTGCATTTCGTTGTCTCTGTACTTGTACACTGCACAATGACAATGAAGTTTAAATCTGAATATGAGGTGCAGGAGTAGGCCATTTGACCCTTCGAGCCAGCACCGCCATTCACTGTGATCATGGCTGATCATCCACAATCAGTACCCCATTCCTGCTTTCTCCCCATATCCCTTGACTATGCTATCTTTAAGAGCTCTATCTCTCTCTTGAAAGCCTCCAGAGAATTGGCCTCCACTGCCTTCTGTGGCAGAGAATTCCACAGATTCACAACTCTCTGTGTGTAAAAGTGTTTCCTCGTCTCCGTTCTAAATGGCTTACCCCTTATTCTTAAACTGTGGCCCCTGGTTCTGGACTCTCCCAGCATTGGAAACATGTTTCCTGCCTCTGGCGTGCCCAAACCCTCAATAATCTTATATGTTTCAATAAAAGGCCTCATACAGCTGAAAACATCTTTACAAAAAATTTGTTACCTGAAATGTCTCTTTGCCAAGCACTGAGATGAGAAAAAAACTTTTTCACCCAGAGTTGTGAATTTGTGGAATTCTCTGCCACAGAAGGCAGTGGTCACGTCTCCTTCAGCTGCACCTCTGTCTCCCTTCCTGAGCTCAGACACCCACTTATCCTCACCTCACCTACGCTCACTTCCCCTCACCTACACACCTCCACCTCAACTAATCCCCTCACCTCACTAAACCCCTCGCCTCGACGATACCTCACTACCAAACTTCTCCTCACACCGAAACCTTGCCTCGACTAAACCGTACCTCACTAAACCTCGCCCCTCAAATAAACCTTACACCTCACCTCACACCTTAACCCCGCCTCAATTTAACTAAACCTCCCACGTCACATCTAATCCACGCCTTGGCTAATTGCTGCCTCTCTCCCGCTCCCGCTATTTATAGCCCCCGGCCGTGGCGGCGTCTCACGTGAGCGAAACGGCTCCAACCAGGGGGGCGGGGCTGAGAGCGGCGCAGGCGCATTGCCCGAGAGAACCGGTGGGAGGGGAGGGGCGGACGTTGACCCTGTGCCCCGCCCCCCCCGCAGGAGAGGCGGCGAATAGTCGAGGCGGGGATTATGTGTGAGGAGGGAGGTTTAGTCGAGGTGATGTTTAGTGTGTTGAAGTTTAAGTGTGAGGTGAAGTTTAGTCGAGGTGAAAAATCAGATTCATTTCTAGGAAAGCAAAAAAATCCGAAGAATATCTGGACTAAAGTTGCTTCTGGGACCCCTCCGGGATTAGGGGCCCTGAAGCTTAAGATTCATTTGTTTCATAGTAGATCCACCCCTACTGATATTACAGTAGGTTTTGGATCTCTCCCTCAGTTTAGGAATCCAGATAAGTGACAATTGTCGAACTCGAGCAGAAAAATGTGCCCAAGTGGGTCTTGACAATGTGTTACCAGCAAGTTTTCTCTGACTGCAGATATGTTTTCTTGATCGGGAGGGAGGGAGGGGAGAGAATTTGAAAAGAATGTAAGAATGAAGTTCAACAAACTTATTGGAAGAGTTTATGCAATATAGAATTGGAAGGATGGACATTATAAATTTGAATGGTTCTACATTGTAAAGTCAAGGGAATATTCTTTTTCAGCTTAATTGAGACTGAAATTGGGGGAAAGTATGTTGTTTTATTATTAATTCTGTTTCTGTCAATATCCATGCAAACAGATCTAAATATTTTCTTGACCAGATTTTGTGCCAAATACATCGGATGATGAAGGTCGGTACAAGATAGGGAACCAAGCCAATGTTGGAAGATATAATCTTGATAAATTGAAGAAGGCTTTAAATCCTTTATTGGAGCCTCAGCAGCAATTGTTGTGAGTAGTGCTTACTGTTATCCTCATTCTGTGCCATGTAACTGCTAAATGTGCAGGGTTTGGTTTGTTTTCCTGGCCATAATTAAGTATGCCATAAGTGACTAGCATTTTCCTAATCTAATCTGGTTTTAAAATGAGGCACCAAGATGTGATAACACACTGCACTGCCTCTACTGCAAACTGAGTATTATAATTGGGAACAATCTGTTTATTTTGAAAAAGTATTTGTAAACACAGTGATGACTTTAATAGATTGTCAACCATTAGTTTAAAACCACAGGTTTTTTTGGATGGTTCTCCTATTATGGTTAACAGCCAACAAAAAGTATAGTTTGCATTTATGTAGTATCTTTAACGTAGTATAAACTACCAAGTTTTTTCACAAGAAATTATCAGACCAAATAAAGTCTACCAAAGAGTTAGAAGGATAGTGACAAAAAGAGATAGATATTAAGGGACATCTTAATGGAGGAGGAAAAGCTGATGAAGGCATATGGCTTGGGCAGCAGGAGGCAAAGCCATCTATGTGGAATAAAATAATTTGAAAAAATGTAAGAGATGAGGAAGTTCAGTGAAATATTATTTTTAACATTATCTAATTTTCTTTAAAAATGTAATAATACTGGTGAATTATTCAAAATATTTGTCACTGCTTTCTTACAATGTTTGTTGCAGAGTTTGGTTGCAACCTTAATTTGGATTTATCTTTCATTTCATCCATCTGTGGATCCTGGAGCACCTCTTTTAGGATATACCCAAGGAGCAAGGTCGGGTAAAATTGGGGAGAAAAAGTGTGAGAAGGGGGGTGAATACTAAATTAAAGGTATTGTACTTGATTGCTCGTGGTATAACAAAGAAAGTGGATAGGCTTGTAGCACAGTTAAAGATTGGTAGATATGATGTTGAGGGAATTACAGAGACGTGGCTGCAAGAGGGTCGGAGTTTGGACAAAAAGGGAGCAAAGCAGAAAAGTAGGAACTATAGGCCGGTTAGTCTGACTTTGGTGGTTGGTAAGATTTTAGAGTCCATTATAAAAGATGAGGTTACAGAGTACTTAGAAATGCATGATAAAATAGGCCGGTCTGCATAGCTTTGTGAAGGGGAGGTCTTGCTTGACAAATTTGCTGGAATTCTTTGAAGAAGTAAATAGCAGGACAGACAAAGGAGAGTCAGTAGATGTTGTTTAATTAGATTTTCAGGAAGCCTTTGATAAGGTGCCACATGTGAGGCTGCTAAGGAAGATGTGAGCCCATGGTATTAAAGGGCAGATACCAGCACGGATAGCAGGTTGGCTAGATGGCAAAGTGGCAATAAAAGGGGCTTATTCTGGTTGGCTGCCAGTGATTAGTGGAGTTTCGCAGCAGTGCTGTGGCCGCTAATCTTCACATAGAAACAGAAAATAGGTGCAGGAGGAGGCCATTCGGTCCTTCGAGCCAGCACCACCATTCATTGTGATCATGGCTGATCGTTGTATATTAATGATTTGGACAAGGGGATTGAAGGCTTTGTGGCAAAGTTTGCAGATGATACAAAAATAGATGGAGGGGCACATAATGTAGAAAAGCAGGGACTCTGCAGAAGGACTTGGACAGGTTGTGAAAGTGGGAAGAGAAATGGCAGATGGAATATAGCATAGCAAAGTGTGGAGTCATGGATTTTGGTAGTAGGAATAAAGGTGTAGACTATTTTCTAAATGGGGTGAGAATCCAGAAATTGAAGGTGTAAATGGATTTGGGAGTGCTGATGCAGGATTCTCAAAAGGTTAATCTGCAAGTCGAATTGGTAGTAAGGAAAGCAAACTCAATGCTTGCATTTATTTCAAGAGGGCTTGGATACAAAAACAGGGATGTAATGCTGAGACTCTTAAGGTGCAGGTAAAGCTGTATTTGGAATATTGTGAGCAATTTTGGGCCCCATATCTGAGAAAGGAGAGGGTCCAGAAAAGGTTTACAAGAATGATCCCAGGAATTAGTAGGTTAACCGATGATGAGCTTTTGGCGGCACTGGGCCTGTACTCGCTGGAGTTTAGAAGAATGAGGGGGGACCTCATTGAAACGTACAGAATAGTGAAAGGCTTTGGATAGAGTGGATGTGGAAAGGATGTTTCCACTAGTGGGAGAGTTTAGGACAGGAGGTCATAGCCTCAGAATTAAAGGATGTTCTTTTAGGAAGGAGAATAGTGAAAGGCTTTGATAGAGTGGATGTGGAGAGTGTTTCCACTACTGGGAGAGTCTGGGGCTAGAGGCCATAGCCTCAGAATTAAAGGGCGTTCTTTTAGGAAGGAGATGAGGAGAAATGTCTTTAATCAGAAGGTGGTAAATCTGTGGAACTCTTTGCCACAGAAGGCTGTGAAGGCCAATTCAGTAGATATTTTTAAGGCAGAGATAGATTCTTGATTAGTACAGCTGTCAGAGGTTATGTGGAGAAGGCATGAGAATTTGGTTAGGAGGGAGAGACATATCAGCCATGATTGATTGATTGATTGATTGATTACTTATTTTAATCCCCTTATTCAGGGGAAATTCTGATGTCCTTGCAGCACACTAATAAAAATACAACACAGTATTCATAAAGAAATTCAACACCAAAACATCCCCCCACAGTGATTCCCACTGTGGGGGAAGGCACAAAGTCCAGTCCCCATCCTCTTGTCCACCCATAGTTGGGCCTATTGAGGCCTCCACAGTCGCCGCCACGGCGCCCGATGTTCTCGCCGGGTGATGGTACTCCGGCGTCGGGAGAACCCCCAGCAGCTTGGGGTGCCAGGAACGGCCGCCTTCCCACCGGAGCCTGCGGCTTCCAAGCCAACAGACCACGCCAGACGGAGCTCCGCACATTGGTGATCTCGGCGAGATGTAAGTTCAACGTCGCAGCTGGCCGCTCCGCAGAACTGCGGCTCCACGATGTTTTCCTCGGCGGTACCAAGCATACTGGAGTCCCAGCGCGGCGACCCAGGAAAGGCATCGCCCGCTCCGCAATAGCGCTCCAGCGCTGCGCCGCCGCCAAAGCCGATGTTCTGCGCCGCCGCCGCCAACGCCGACGTTCTGCGCCGCCGCCAACGCCGATGTTCTGGCCAGGTCCCCTCAGGGAAACGTCGCTCCAGGACCCGCTGGTAGGCCGCGAGGACAGGTCGAAGACGCTGCTCGGAGGAAGGCAACCCCTCCGACCAGGTAGGGACTTAGAAAAGCAGTTTCCCCCTTCCCCCCCCACCACCCCCCACACATAAAAGATTTAGACCCCCTGACTGTACACTTAACGAACTAAAAATAATAAAAAAGAAGGGGAAAAAACGGACAGCTGCAGGACAGGCAGCCGTTCAGGACAGCGCCTCCTCCGGATGTGCTGATTGAATGGCAGAGTAGACTTGATGGGCCGAAAGGCCTAATTCTACTACTATTCCATATGACCTACTGGTAAGCATTTGCTCCTCATGAATGTTTCAAAAGTTAGCATATTTCATTTTAATTCTGAGTACATTAATTACTAACTGATTTCTTGTTAATTATATCATCAACTCAATGCTTGTTTTCTTTATCCCAAGAAAGCATACACATATGTTTACAAAACATTTTCTTTGATGTGCGTTTTTATTTTAAGTACCCAAATTTCAGACGATGATCTTCTAAATATTGAATTATTAAATGTAATTTTCATTTCCTACAGTGCATTGCAAGTAAACAGAAAATACTGCATCTTGTTATCTGAGTTATAAAGAGCAACAAAACCATTTTCTAAGTAACCAGATGAATATCTACCGCATTTAAAAAAAACGTACATTCATGATGCAGTTTGCCTAGAATGTTTGTTCATACTGACTTCTTTATTTCTGCTCCTTTTTTTGAATTGACACTGATAAAATTGATGGGTTTTTTTAATGTTTTACATACACTTTTTGGAAAATGATATTTGCTTGTATTGCCAAATTACTTACATAAACTGTTATCAGATAATTAAAAATAGGATAATTAGAGAATATAAACACAATTAGACAAAGTCAACGTGGATTTCCAAAGAGAACCATGGAATCCAACATATGACTGATAGAATAGATATTGAAGAAGAACAGTGGGTTTGATGTATTTAGATTTTCAGAAGTCCCACTTTAATGGGCAAAATTAAAGCATTGGGAATAATATATTGACGGACTGAAAAATCAGTCAGTCACGAAACAATGTAGCAATAATGGCTAGTCAGGTGCAGCAGGGATCAATGTCTGGGCACCAGTTATTCATAATACATATCACTGATTTGCCTGGGGGCAATGTAATGTAATGTCTCAAATTTGACAATGACACCAAACCGGTTTGGATTGAAAATTGTATGTAAAGATGGTTCAAGGCTATTTAGACAAACTGAGGGCAAATATATGGTAGATGTTATCCACGTTGAAACCAAAAAAAAACCCAGAACATTAGAGTATTATTTAAGCAATGATGGGTTGGAAAATGTGAATGCATAAAGGAATCTAGACACTCCATTTCAAATTTCTTATGCAGAATTTTCCTCATTCAATTAAATATCAAGACCAGTAGGAGCAGTGACAAGTAACCCCATTATTTCAACAGGGAGGAGAGAGCAAACAAAGAACAATAAATTAGTCTGTCATCATAGTTTGGGTAATTATTGGAAAAGATTATTAAGATAGTGGAAGCAGGACAACATTCTTACAGATTTGAGTGATGGAGCTCATTCCCCTGGCTGAGATATTTAGAACTCTTGTCACAGTTTTGAAACAAGGACACGAGAAGTGATAGGTAAATCTTTGGAATTTGGGAGAGGATTGTGGAAGCTCGATTATTGAATATGTTGAAGATAGAGACTGATAGATAGTTATGTGATCAAATGAATTTTGTCTTGTCACAGGGGATAATTAAGGGGTTGGACAGGCTAGATGCAGGAAGATTGCTCCCGATGTTGGGGAAGTCCAGGACAAGGGGTCACAGCTTAAGGATAAGGGGGAAATCCTTTAAAACCGAGATGAGAAGAACTTTTTTCACACAGAGAGTGGTGAATCTCTGGAACTCCCTGCCACAGAGGGTAGTCGAGGCCAGTTCATTGGCTATATTTAAGAGGGAGTTAGATGTGGCCCTTGTGGCTAAGGGGATCAGAGGGTATGGAGAGAAGGCAGGTACGGGATACTGAGTTGGATGATCAGCCATGATCATATTGAATGGCGGTGCAGGCTCGAAGGGCCGAATGGCCTACTCCTGCACCTAATTTCTATGTTTCTATGTCTTGTTGAAGAAGAATGGCAGTGCAAGAACATGGGGGCTCCTCTGCTTCTATTTCATATGTTCAACTCGCACCAGGTACCAAACCCTCTATTTGCAAATATTTTTACAGTTTTCTTAATTTCTGGTTGATTTCTAGAGCAGAACAAATATTGAAAGGATATCCTGGCCTTTATCAGGCAAAGTAAGTTATATTTTCATTACATTTATCCCAAGGGTTATGCTTGAGATGTTTTTGCACATTAGTTAATTGAGCTGTTATGTTGGTAGATGAAAGTACACAGAGTGGCAGTGAACTTGCATGTATTTAGTTCTTCACCAGTTCTAAAATCCGAAAACACCCCCACACCAATTAATTACTTCCGAGTGAAGTCACCGCCAAATTGGTAAATAGTGAATATGCATGCATCATGCCGTATAACTCAGAACGAGAATTAACCTTTAAGTTAGCTCACTAGATCGTCAATTAATATTTGGCATGCCACTAAAAAAAACATCCTGAATTTACAGAAGATTTTACTTTGAGTGCATCGGGCTTGAGAAGTTTTTCTCTCTCTCATGCATTATGCATTTAAATGTTATTCAGGATTACCTGTTCACGTTTTCGAGTAGGATGCAAACCAAAGCTCTCTGATTTTGAAACCTTTCCCTTTCCCCGACTCTAGTCTCAACATTCCTTCTCTCCAGAGATGCTGCCTATCCCACTGAGTTACTCCAGCATTTTGTGTCTATCTTTGACATAATGTAGAGACAGCTAAGTCAAAGTCAAAGTCAATTTTATTCGTCGCATGCACCCGAAGGTGCAGTGAAATGAATTTGCCAGCAGCGATACACTTAAAAAGAACACGCAATACACAATAGAATTTAACACAAACATCCACCACAGCATTCTTCACTGTGGTGGAAGGCAACGAAGTTCAGTCAATCCTCCTCCTTGTTAACCCGTGGTCGGGGCCATAAACCCTCCGTAGTTGCTGCAATGGACGGCCCGATGTACAGGCCCTCTCGTCGGGATGATTGAAACTCTGATGTCGGGACAGTCGACACACTCCACGGCTTGGAGCGCCCGAATCGGCACTTTCCTACCAGAGACCACGGCTTCAGGATGTTATAGGCCGCAGGCCAGCGGTCGAAGCTCTTCTCTGGCTATCCCCAAGCACCGGATGGTAAGTCCCCGCCACGCCCGTGGCTAGAAGCTCCGCAGACCACAGCCCCATGATGCCAAAGTCATCAGGCCAGTGATCGGAGCACTCCTCTCTAGCGACCCCCGGCAAGGGTTCGCCTGCTCCGCGATGAAAAAGTCCACACTGCGCCCGCTGCTGAAGCTCTGGACCCGACTCCGGGAGAGGCAGCTCCAATCCAAGCTGTTAGGCCGCGAGATGGCGACATGGAAAAAGTCGCCTCTCTGTCGAGGAGGCGACCAAAAGCAGTTCCCCCCTTTACCCTCCCCACCACCCCCCACTCAAGACACACCAAGAGACACCCTTAAAGGAACGGAAAGCTATTAATAAATTCCAGTGAATTTGAACAGAACAGTTTAGAGTTCAGTCTGAAGAAGGGTTTCGGCCCGAAACGTCACCTATTTCCTTCGCTCCATAGATGCTGCTGCACCCGCTGAGTTTCTCCAGCATTTTTGTGTACCTTCGATCTTCCAGCATCTGCAGTTCCTTCTTGAACAGTTTAGAGACCAGATCTAGTTTTGAACTGGCACTGTGTGCTTTGTACTGTCTCAAGTTGAACTTTATTGAGCGGAAGAGAACAAATTTATACTGTGGTTGTAGTGAAACAAGATTTTAAAATAAATGTTAACTTTTCACTCCTTGATATTTACAGCACAGCATAATAGTGTGTTATGACATTTTTCTAAGTGGTCATTGTGTACCAGGGTCTGAAAAATACCACATAGAAGATTGATTTTTCAAGAAGACAGTGGAAAATGGCTAGGATTTTTCCACAGCTCCCATTTCATTGTGCAAGTGCATAAAGTGATGGCAAAGTATTTTGTAAGCAAATATAGTTAAAATGAACTTTTAAGGCAATAGTTGAACTAAAAACACTTTCAGAATTTGGATAAAATGTCACACTATGTTGCTTTCCAATAAATGTTTTTTTTTTTGAGGACAATGACTCAGCCAGGTTACTTTGCAAAATTTGAAGGTCATGGTAACCACAAGCAGTTTCTCTGCAGATTTATTATGAGCTGCAAGTATAAGGAGATTGAAGCCAAATGTCCTCAGATTTTATTATAAGTTGCCAATAGTGCCTCAAACATTATGGATGACTTTCAACAGGTAATTAAGCGCAGTAACCACTTTCAGGGGAACATGGAAGAAAGCTACAAACAAAATCTGTTTTGTAAAAAAAGTCTCATTATCCCCTATTTATTTAGACTTCAAATGCAGTTTTAAAAGGTCCTAAAATTTTATTAGAAGGCGTCACATTTTTTTATCCTTTTGTTCCACTTTCCTACTGATCTTTCACCTCGCCTTTGTTAAAAGCAATTTTTTTTGATGCTACTAATCTACTATAAGAAACATAAAGGGGCTGTCCCACTGCGGCGACATAATCTGCGAGTTTAGAAGAGTTTGCCTTCGACTCAAACTCGCAGCATGGTCGACACGTGGTCCTACGAGGTCCTATGAGGTCACTGGAACTCTCTTTCATGCACGAGGGAAGTTCCCGCATACTCGCGCCCTCAGTTTGGTCGAGGACCTTCTCCCCTCCCCCCCCCCCCCTCCCCCCCCCTCTTCCCCCCCCTCTCTCCCCCCCTCCCCCCCCCTCCCTCCCCCCCCCTCCCCCCCCCCCCTCTCTCCCCCCCTCTCCCCCCCCCCCCCCCCCCCCTCCCCTCCCCTCTCTCCCCCCCTCTCTCTCTCCCCCCCCTCTCTCTCCCCCCCCTCCTCCCACCCCTCCTCCCCCCCCTCCTCAATATCAATATTTCTAAGTGATGGAAAGAATTTAAGTCCATCTCCTCTAAATCTGTGGAATTCTCTGCCTCAGAGTGCGGTGGAGGCAGGTTCTCTGGATGCTTTCAAGAGAGAGCTAGATAGGGCTCTTAAAAATAGCAGAGTCAGAGGATATAGGGGGAAGGCAGGAACGGGATACTGATTGGGGATGATCAGCCATGATCACATTGAATGGCAGTGCTGGCTCAAAGGGCCAATTGGCCTACTCCTGCACCTATTGTATATTGTCTATTGTCTATTTTCTAAACATATTGCATTTTCAGTTCTGGAATAGAAAGTTATTTTATAAATTTTAGACCATTTTACCACAGAGGATTTGTATTGATTCCTTTGTTCGAAATTCAACTTCGGAAAATTTGCCTAAAATATTGACGGGCACATGTATGTAATTAGCACTAACATTACATCCATTTATTTTCAAAATAATTTATAGATTCTTGGAATTATTTAAAGCTAAATTGGGCTTGTCTGGACTTGATGATAGTGATGACTACTTGATTGCATTCTTGCTGAAGGTAAGCGTATTATGGCATTGAGATATGATCGTCTTAAGTTTATTGCTTTTCTTTTCATGTATTTGACTATATCAAACTGCCCAACTTGCCAAATTTATTTGCACATCTTTCAGTTCTTTCGCCCCTTGAACTGTCTCACAAGTTTTATTTGATGCAACTTTAACCTCATTCCTATGTATAGTCTTTCTGCTGACTGGTGGATAGCACGTGACAAAAAGCTTTTCACTGTATCTCAGTGCACGTGACAATAAACTGAACTAAATTAAACTAATATCTAACTCCCCACCTTATTTCCACATATAATTGAGTAAAATCATAGTATTGTACAGCATAAAAACCTTAGCATCTATGCTGACTATGTTGCATATCTATATTAATCCTACTTACCTGCATTAATTCCAGATCCCTTTGTGCATCTGTTCAGAAGCCTCTTAAATGTTACTGATCCTGCCTCCCATCACCTTCTCTGGCAGCTCATGCCAGATACCAGCTACTCTTTGTGTGGAAATTTTACTGCTTATATCCCCTTAAAATCACTTGCTCACATTCTTGTTTTTAATGCATATATAAAAGCATTATGAGCCATAGGATAAATATGGCAATTATTTTGTGCCATAAGATGAATTGCCAGACATCTTATGGCCCAATTAAATGCCTGCTTCAGTTCTATTCTGCCTGGTTTATGTTCTTTAAGGCCCTGTCTGAGCCTTATATGTGCTTCCTTTTTCTCTTTGACCAAATTTACACCATTATCTCTCCTTCTTACTGGAATATGCCTGTTCTAAACGCCTTCATCACCATCCTATATATGTGATTTGCCACTTTCAAGAAACTATGTACACACTCCAAGTTGTCTGTGTCATTTCTGCAACATCTCCGTCTGCGCTGGTTTAACTTCCTAAAATACATCAATGCACACTTGTCCAATTTAAATTCCATCTACCATCCCCTTGCCTACTACATGAGACCATGTCAAAGTCCATGTGGATAACATATACTGCCCTGCCCTTGTCAATCTTCTTCATCACCTCTTCAAAAAAAAAAAAAAAAGCCATCAACTTCATGGCATCCCATGCACAAAGCTCTGCTGAGTATCACTAATCAGATCATGGCTTCCCAATGCAATTGAATTCTGTCCCTCAGAATCCTTTCTAATAGTAAGATTAAACGAGAACTCACCAGTTTGAAGTTTGATCTTTATTTTATGAGGAGTTACGATGAGGGAATACGTGAAGAAGGCCCGTTCAGCCGCACGTGTGTCAATCTTCAAAGCAGCGGTGTGAAATCACAGATAATAATAACAGTGACTGAAGTATGATAGTAAGATGAAAGAAGACTAGAACTACCAGATGAGCTTAACGAGGGCTGGGAGTGGAGGGCACGTATTCCCTCATCGTAACTCCTCATAAAATAAAGATCAAACTTCAAACTGCTAGGTTCTCGTTTAATCTTACTATTTTACTTCGGAGTCACGTGAGTGACTACGTGAAGATTTCAAAGCTCTGTGATTTCATGCCGTGAGAAAACAAGTCTACACAACCACAACTGCCTCATTGACAAAATGAGGGAAAACATTCATAATGCATACAGTCATGACATAGATTTAAACATGCTGATGCTGTTAAATAACCAATAACAATAGTCACATCTCTCATCCAGATGGAACCTATAACAGAACATAAAATAAATTGAGAATACCTCTGGTCTGGCAACGGGTTATTATAACATGTTTGAAATATTGTTCGTTTGACCACACTACAACCGTTATGATGTGGTCCAGCGGAACGTAATTAACCCTTGCTGCTGCTGTTATAGCAGCCCTGATGGAGCGAGATCCAGATCAGTATCTACTCCTGCATACCTCAACTCCGTTTTAACACCTGACAAGATCTGAGCAGATAGGTTCTTATAACGTCTTTTGTAACTAACAATCATAGTTAGCTCAGTCTCAAAGGCTCTTGGTGACCTTGACGTATTGTTGTATATGTGTGTCCCCACATAACGAGAAATCCCTGGGTATGTCTTGAGTTATTTTAAGACCTGACACCCTACTGCTCTGCTTAAATTAATGATAGCATAAAATACTATGCATATATTTGCAGATGTAATCATCCTCTCCTGTCACAATAATGTAGCGAGTGACTTGTTGCGCTAACCAGCGTCAGGAGGATAACTACCTAATTCAGATTCAGATTCAGATTCAACTTTAATTGTCATTGTCAGTGTACAATACAGAGACAACGAAATGCAGTTAGCATCTCCCTGGAAGAGCGACATGGAATATGATTTCAATAAATAAAACTATTTACATGTATACAGACATAGTGTTTTTCCTGTGGGAGGAGTGTCCGGGGGTGGGGGGGGGGGGGTGATTGGCAGTCACCGAGGTACATTGTTGAGTAGTGTGACAGCCGCAGGGAAGAAGCTGTTCCTGGACCTGCTGGTCCGGCCACGGAGAGACCTGTAGCGCCTCCCGGATGGTAGGAGGGTAAACAGTCCATGGTTGGGGTGAGAGCAGTCCTTGGCGATGCTGAGCGCCCTCCGCAGACAACGCTTGCTTTGGACAGACTCAATGGAGGGGAGCGAGGAACCGGTGATGCGTTGGGCAATTTTCACCACCCTCTGCAGTGCTTTCCGGTCGGAGACAGAGCAGTTGCCATACCATACTGTGATACAGTTGGTAAGGATGCTCTCCATGGTGCAGCGGTAGAAGTTCACCAGGATCTGAGGAGACAGATGGACCTTCTTCAGTCTCCTCAGGAAATAGAGACGCTGGTGAGCCTTCTTGACCAGAGTTGAGGTATTGTGGGTCCAAGAGAGGTCATCGGAGATGTTGACCCCCAGGAACCTGAAGCTGGAAACACGTTCCACCTCCGTCCCGTTGATGTGGATGGGGGTGTGCGTGCCGCCCCTAGACTTCCTGAAGTCTACAATGAGCTTCTTGGAGTTAAGGGCCAGGTTGTTGTCAGCGCACCATGCTGCTAGGAGCTGGACCTCCTCCCTATAGGCCGACTCATCGTTGTTGCTGATGAGGCCAATCACCGTTGTATCATCTGCATACTTAATGATGGTGTTAGTACCATGTACAGGTGTGCAGTCGTAGGTGAAGAGGGAGTAGAGGAGGGGGCTCAGCACACATGAGGTCCTAATGAGGTCCGATCAAAGCTAAGAATGTAGCTGGAACCCCCTGGTTCAAATAGTGTTACACAATGTCAATCTCCCATACTGCATTGTACTTGTCCTGGGAAACCTGTGTAACAGATATCCTTTACTAACTCGATATCCGAGGTGAACCCAACAACTTAGACCTCGTTAGCTGCAGTTAGTCTGATGGAAAGCCCCTTGGCACAGTTAATGATCCTATAATTCTATATTGTCAAAGACCATTTAAATGAACTGCAATCTCAGAATCTGTACCATTTAAAAATCTAACATGAGCATTAAACAAACGCTTCCCATTTCCTGAAGCAGCAAAATACCGCTTTTTGGTACCATTCCAGCACTGTGAATACATACAAAAATAGGCATGACAAACCCAAGCCGTAAGCAGTCTATTGAGAATCTGTAGGCCATATATTGATTTTATCATGCAACGGCTGATCTTTCAAGCCGCAGGCTGGACCAGCAAATTACGTTTAAATAACCATATAATGTTGCATTATTATTATTCCCGACAAATCGGGAATCAAACTGCATAGGCCAATTCCACAGCTGGAACCTAAAGCGACTCTTGATGACTCTATTTCAAGACCCGACTCATAAAGCAAATTTGGAGGAAGACATAAAAGACCATTCCTCATGCTTGTAGCGAGAATGTATCTTTCGCCACTGTTATGCCACACATTTTGCAACCTTTAATTAGCATGAAAACAATATATCTATATTCGGTGTTGCATTGAATCAGAATGTCATAAATACTGCGTGGTCCAACACCCATTCTGTGTTGTCATTGATCTGTACTTAATGATACTCCAGTGGCAAATTAGATTATGTACCTTTTACAGGATCTTTTCCCTGATTGCACCCTCGTGCTTATCATATGCCACATCTTAGTGTATCAACATGAAGTTGAGCATGCCCTTATGCATATTCACTCAATCACTCTTTAACCCATAATGCACTTAGGGTTTATAGATAGTTGATACCAATACTGAGGAGTTAATAACTCATTGCAAATCTCCTGCACCTCAACTAGAGATGACATTCACATGTTCCCACCTTAAGCCATAGCATCTTTTTTGCAATATAATGACATATTTATTGATCAACTACTGGAGCAATGCTGAATACTATTTGTCCATCATAGTGGCTTTCTTAGCTTCAGCTGGCAATAGCAATTTGTATTATCAATGATCTTCATGACCCTTATTGTTTGTCATTAAGCATGCTGTCAGTTCTCCCAAATGCACAGCTGCATCACATCTATTACATTGTCAGTTAGTCTAATGAATAGGAACTCCTTTATAACCACAAGGCTGTTCCAGGTTTCTATTGATTGCAACCTATTGCCCAGGGCGGAGTCACATGGCAACTATCCATTTGATAACAACCTAATTTACTGGATAGGAGAAACCAATTCCTCAATTAGCTTGAAACTGAGTGGATTTTAGTCAAATACAGCATCAAAATATAATCCAGACAATACATCACAATTGTTTTTTGAACTCTGAGTAGTCCTTTGAATGATTTATTGTTATCATACTGTTTAACTTGCCTCATCATAACAATGCCTTCAAACATCTCTGATGATCATTGTACATGGAAAAACCCCTAGGAAATCAGTTTGATCACCCTTCTTTCTTAATGAACAGGCCACACCTGCCATCATTTCGAGTCTGCCCTGACAATAACTCTGGCACGGTTCTGATAATTCTCACATGTCCCAAGACAACTCTTGCCATAATTCTGACCTTGCCTTGAAAGACAATTCCCCATATCTCCGAGCCTGTCTCGAAGGCAACCAGGCTAAACATACTGGACCTGGCTCAACACTCTTCTGGCCAAATTCCAACCTTCTTGGAATACTAGTATTGTCCAGTTACCTGGTTAAAATGCCTCTGAGTAGATGACAATGTCTCAGTTATTTGGGTGTTGCCCAACCAATTGTAAATCTTACCAACTTGTTCGTGGTCACTTAGTTGTAGAGTAACTCTGGTCAGCTTAATGCTGCTACCAGCTTCAGTGAACCACTTCCTGTCGATGAAGCCGTGGGGTGTGTTTTCCCCCTAAACTATGTGCTTCGCCCTTTAGGTTTTGCCTGTGGAATATGTCTCACCTGAATAGAATATTCAGCGGGTGGCTCTAACTCCCCTGATAGCGGTGTTCACTGCATTGTTGTAATGGCAACCTTGCTGCCAGAATCGTACCTCTGACATGTGCCCTTCATTCCTTGAGGTATGCTCCACGCTATACCCTCAGCCTCGGCATCAGATTACACTGACCCGGCATGTTCTCCTCTTCCATAAGGGAGACATTAAGCAGCCCTACTCCAAGGCGCTGCTGGCATGACCTCTCCAACAGGTCCACCCTTCAGGGTCAGAAAATGCCCCGGTAAGCTCACCTCCTCCATGAGGGAGACATCATTGCAGCCCTTCTCCAGGTGCTGCTGCCATACATTTAAACAGCCCTATACAAGGCGCTGCTGACACGGCTTAGAGCAATAGGTCGGTACTGCCATATATTCGGCATCCCCATTATGCAGCCCTGTTACAAGGCGCTGCTGGCAACGACTCTCCCATCTGCCCAACACTGCCATATCTCCTGATGTTAGGGTGTACCTATCTTGAGCCTCCTCTCAATAAGGCTCCATCCTGGCCAACTTCCACATTATTTATTTTTACCGGAAGGGAACCCTCCCGGCACCAGGACTGACCACTTGGGTCGATTTACCCCATATCTTGGGGACCTCTGCAGTCTGGGCACCGCATGACTGGTAGATTTCCCCGCCCCCGGGGATCCCAGCACCCTTATATATTACAGGAGGAAACCCCTACCGGCCCCAGGGCTGACCGTTCCGGTCCGTTTAACCCCTTACCTGGGGATCCCTGCGGTCTGAAAGCCGCATAATTACTGGATTCCACTACCCGGGAACCCCAGCCTCTATGGATATCGGGGAAAACCCGGCATATATATTTTTTCTCCCGTCTCCTGGATGTCCCCTCCACGGGAACCCCAGCATAAATATTTATCTTGGAGGAAAAACTCCTCCAGACTCCTGATCTACTGGAGGTCCCCTCCACAGGAACCCCAGCATTAACGTTCATATCTTGGAGGGAAAACCACTCCCGGCACCCGGCCTGCTGGCGTTCCCCTCCACGGGAAACCCCAGCTTAAATATTCATATTGTCGGAGGGAAAACCCCCTCCCGACTCCCGCTCTACTGGCGGTCCCAGAATAACTAATAATCTCAGAGGGAAATGCCCTCTCGCACCCGGCCTACTGGAGGTCCCTTCCCTGGGAACCCCAGCGCTTCTGTGCCTATCGGAGGGAACCCTCCCGGCACCCGGAGCGCCTGTAAGCCACTGACCACCCGCCAGTGACCCACTTCGTGAAACCCGACATTCTCCAGCTACCCACGCTTGGTGGCAAGAACCGGGGTTTCCCCACAGCCCATAGCTGGTTCCCTCGTCGGGCCACGCGAATCCACCAACAGAAAACCTCTGGAACAAGAGGTTCCTGCAGGGAATAAAACAGGTAAGAAAACCAGCTTACCTTGAGTTTAAACTTACCGCATTGGAGGAGCTGCTCCCCAAGCGGCTGCCTGCACCAATGCGTCTGACGTAATGACGCACGTGCGGCTGAATGGGCCTTCTTCACGTAGTCACTCACGTGACTCCGAAGTAAAATGACTCTCCCACCACTAATGCTCTGTTCCTGCTGATTCTTTTCGTAAGTTCATACTTCACTCCTCCACAGATTTGTTTTCATCACTCCTGATCTCAAAAGCCTACTTGACCTACATTTTTGGCAATAGTTCGGATAATGATAATTGGCTGATATTTAGACATGAATGCTATCTGCTAAATAACGGTAAACTCATTTATGAAACATGCATACCTGCAACATTTTCTTTTTGTAGATGTTTACAAATATCGTTTTTTTGTTTCTTTTTCCCTATTGTAAGAGTCATGTTACACTTGGTTCAAATGCAAATACATCTAGATATTTAATGTTATTTCTAGCTCCCTTTGGTGAATCCTTGAAAGCCTTCAATGCTTGTCGAGATATTACAAGTTAGAATTGTGATAGAAACATCCAAATCAACTCTTTTACTTTTGCAGTTGATGGAGGATACAAGAGCAGATTTCACAATGACATTCCGCCAGCTCAGTGAAATTTACAAGCAAGATCTTGAGGTGAAGAATATTTCTAAGGTATGTCAAGTGGTTATGTGGAGATAGGGGGCCAGTTTGGAACTAGCCCTCCTGAAGAAAACTGATCAAGTGTTTGAAAATAGTGGTACTTGCCTTCCTGCAGTTTGGATAGAACCTAAGGCAGCAGAAACTTTTTTAATGGTTGCAGAGAATTTATTGTGGTTCCCTCACTGGGTCAACCTGGCTGACAAGCAAGAACAAAAAAGACAGAGAAGAGGGAAAAAAAATTAGACAGCCTTTTTAACTGCATTTCATCTGTCAACTTGACTGCTTAGGGTCATTCTGTCACATCGCTGTCAATAAAGCACCGCCTCCCAATATCAACTGTAAATTCATCAGACAATCTGCTTCAGGCAGATTGTGTAATACTAATATGGAACAAGGTGATCCAGAATTAGAATATTGCAGGAATTGTACTGGGGTGCCAGGCTTCCCTAATACAATAAAATTGAATGTTAAAATTGGGTTTAAGACTTTGTTCCTGCAATTATCTCTCTAATAGTTGTGACCAATTATTATATGTTCAAAACTTCATATTGTTAATTTGTTAATATTGTTTACTTGAATATTTTGATTTCAGGAAAAATGAAAAATGAACAAAAATAGATTTAGATAATAGAATCCAAAATGTTTTTTCATACACAGTGTTTGATACCTGGAACACACTGCCTGAGGATGTGGTACAATCGGATACATTTACAATGTTTTAGACATATTTAGACAGACATTCAAGTAGACAAGGCAACGAAGGATATGGTCCTGATGCAGGCAAATGGGATATTAGCCGAGGTATGAGAAAATGTAGGTATAGATGGGCCGGTATAAAGGTAGGCATTGGGCAGCACAGTGGCGCAGCAGTAGAGTTGCTGCCTTACAACACCAGAGACCTGGTTTGATGCTGACTACGGGTGCTGTACGTTCTCCCTGTGACTGTGGGTGTTCTCCGGGTGCTCTGGTTTTCCCCCAACACTCCACGTCCATGTTTGTAGGTTAATTGACTTCTGTAAATTGTATAAATTGTCTCTAGTGTGTAGGGTTGTGTTAGTGTGTGGGGTAATCGCTGGTCAGCGTTGACGGTGGGCTGAAGGGCCTTTTTCGACACTGTATCTCTAAAGTCTAGACGTGATAGGCTCTAAAGGGCCCATTTCTGTGTTGTCCAATGCCATGAGTGAAGAATGAAGCAAAGCTAAAGATTTTTCTCACAATCTTCGCCTTAAAGCTTTTGCCTTTTCTCAATTTAGTCTGTTCTTGATCTCTCAATAGTAAACGTTCAACTAACAATTGGCCTCTTATATTGTTTGACTTTTAAGCTAACCTGAATTGTTGAACAAATTCTAAGCTTTTACTATAAACGCCATAATTTAATAACAGCACAAATATAATTTGAAGAGAATGTTACATATAATATATTTTTGATTTTTATTGTTTCAAATATAGTTTGAAAAATTATGTTCCATTCTTGCAACTGATTGCAGTGTTATGTTAGTCTTCACATTTACTACATGATGCTAAAAATCATGAAGGACATCAAGATATAGGACGTCATTATTAAACTATCAGGATGGTAAATAATTGGCAAATGGAATTCAGTGCAGGTAAATGTGAAGTGGTACATTTTGGGAGGAAGAATACAGAGGTCACTTATTACTTGAAAGGTGTGACGTCAAGTAGGTTAGTGGAACCAAAGGGGATCTCGGAATAAAAATGCACCAAATCATAAACAGTTATGCCACAAAATGCAAGAAGCACACCAAATTCTATAGTGTATTTCTAGTCGGAAATAATTGTAAAGTAGGGCAGGTATATTAAATCTGCATCAAATCTTGGTTAGACCACACTTGGAGTAATGCATGCAGTGGTCACATACTTCATAGAGGACTGCGTGCCAAAGTAGTCAACCTCACTGTTCCCCCAACCAGAAATCTTGGATAAACCATGAGATCCACTTCCTGATAATGTCCAAGTCCTATACAAGTTGGATGTACAAGATTCAAATGTACATAGAAATCTAGGTATGACCTTCACATACCCATCATGCTCCCAAGGGACAATTCCAGACCAAACCCGATCCCAGATTAACCATACGAACATCTGCCGATTGTGGCAAAGTTTGCATGTTATAATGGGCTACAAAGTAAAGTCGGAAAGTATGGTTAGCAATAATGCATCGCTTCCGATGGGCTCAAGGCATTCTCTGTTTGTTTTGAACAAAAGGTCAGTGGAATAATGTCTTTTGCATCAACAGTCTTGCGTGCACCTGTATCTGTGATCACGATGGCAGTCACAGATGTTAGATCGGCCTTCCTGAAAGTGAACCTGTGGAAAGCGGCTCGCCCAGATAGAGTCCCCGGCCATGTCCTCAGATCTGTGCGGATCAGCTTGCAGGCGTATTCGTGGACATCTTTAACCTCTCCCAACTCTATTTTGAGCTTTCCATCAGCATTAAGAAGATCATTATCATCCCGGTGACAAAGAAAAAAACTACTATCCGGTAGCTCTTATATCCACCGCCATGATGTGCTTTGAGATACTGGTCATAGCGCACATTTTTAGCCTCCTAGACATCCTAGATCCACTGCAATTCTCCTTCTGCTTCAACTGGTCCAGGGTAGACACCTTCTCCCTCGCCATATAATCATCCCTGGAGCAACTGGATAACCTACATCAGATTCTTATTCACGGATTCAACTCCATAATGCCAACCAAACTCATCTCTAAACTGGACCTGTGACTCAGCACCGTATCTGCAACTGGATACTTGTCTTCTGATCCATAGATTGCAATCAGTAAAGATAGGCAAAAAAACATCTACAATAATAGAAGAATGGGCTGAAAGATGGCAGATGGAGTTTAATGCTGATAAATGTGAGGTGCTACACCTTGGCAGGACAAATCAAAATAGGACGTACATGGTAAATGGTAGGGAACTGAAGAATACAGTTGAACAGAGGGATCTGGGAATAACCGTGCATAGTTCCTTGAAGGTGGAATCTCATATAGATAGGGTGGTAAAGAAAGCTTTTGGTATGCTAGCCTTTATAAATCGGAGCATTGAGTATAGAAGCTGGGATGTAATGTTAAAATTGTACAGGGCATTGGTGAGACCAAATCTGGAGTATGGTGTACAATTTTGGTCGCCCAATTATAGGAAGGATGTCAACAAAATAGAGAGAGTACAGAGGAGATTTACTAGAATGTTGCCTGGGTTTCAGCAACTAAGTTACAGAGAAAGGTTGAATAAGTTAGGTCTTTATTCTCTGGAGCGCAGAAGGTTAAGGGGGGACTTGATAGAGGTCTTTAAAATGATGAGAGGGATAGACAGAGTTGACTGTGGACAAGCTTTTCCCTTTGAGAATAGGGAAGATTCAAACAAGAGGACATGACTTCAGAATTAAGGGACAGAAGTTTAGGGGTAACATGAGGGGGAACTTCTTTACTCAGAGAGTGGTAGCGGTGTGGAATGAGCTTCCAGTGGAAGTGGTGGAGGCAGGTTCGTTGGTATCATTTAAAAATAAATTGGATAGGCATATGGATGAGAAGGGAATGGAGGGTTATGGTATGAGTGCAGGCAGGTGGGACTAAGGGAAAAAAGTTGTTCGGCACGGACTTGTAGGGCCGAGATGGCCTGTTTCCGTGCTGTAATTGTTATATGGTTATAATAATTATTCCCGATGTTGGAGAAGTCCAGAACAAGGGGTCACAGTTTAAGGATAAGGGAGAAATCTTTTAGGATCGAGATGAGAAAAACATTTTTCACACAGAGAGTGGTAAATCTCTGGAATTGAGGCCAGTTAATTAGCTATATTTAAGAGGGAGTTAGATGTGGCCCTTGTGGCTAAAGGGATCAGGGGGTATGGAGAGAAGGCAGGTACGGGATACTGAGTTGGATGATCAGCCATTATCATATTGAATGGCGGTGCAGGCTCAAAGGGCTGAATGGCCTACTCCTGCACCTAATTTCTATGTAACACACAGTGCCCTCAAGACTGTCATCAACCCCTTACTATACTCCCTCTGCACTCATGACCGTGTGACAAATATTCTGTCCAATTCCATTTACAAGTTGGTGGATGACACCACTGTGGTGGGATAGCAAATAAAGATTAGAGAGATGGAAAATAATGATTAGAGAGAGTGCAGGAAGGAGATCGAGAATGTAGCAGCATGGTGTAAAGACGAAACCTTTCCCACAATGTCAACAAAATGAAAGAACTGATCAGCCTTCAAGAAGTGGGGTGGACTATACGCGCCTGTCTGCAACGATGTTGTTGAAGTGGAGATGGTCAAGAGCTTCACGTTGTCGGATATAAACATGACCAACAATTTGACCTGGTCCAACCACATCTATGCTGCAGTTAAGAAAACACACAAAATTCTACTTCCTCCGAAGAATACATTTTTTTTGGCATATCTTACGGATTTTTACAGATGTGCCATAGAGCGCATCCTAACAGGATGCATCACAGCCTGGTATGGAAATGCTCTATCCAAGACCACAAGAAATCGCGGAGTTGTGTATGCAGGCCAATCCATCAGTTTATCAATTTATCATGTAAACCAGCCATCCCCCAACCCTCCCCCCCCCCCCCCCCCCCCTCCTCCGTCGACTGCACGCTACCTCAGAAAAGCATCCAGCATAATCAAGAACCACTCAAACCTTGGCCAAATGCTCAAAGGCATGTAGTACCTGATTCAAGAAAAGTTGTTCCTCGCAATTATCTGACTCTGGAGCAGGCCTCCTATGTCCTAAGGCCTCTTAAATCCTATTCCCAATCTTCCAATCTTCTTAGAATAAAGGGGAGGTCATTTAAGACTGAGGTGAGAAAAAACTTTTTCACCCAGAGAGTTGTGAATTTATGGAATTCCCTGCCACAGAGAGCAGTGGAGGCCAAATCACTGGATGGATTTAGGAGAGAGTTAGATAGAGCTCTAGGCGCTAGTGAAGTCAAGGGATATGTGGAGAAGGCAATTGATAGGGGACGATCAGCCATGATCACAATGAATGGCGGTGCTAGCTCGAAGGGCCGAATGGCCTCCTCCTGCACCTATTTTCTATGTTTCTAATGTACCTTGTTGCAGTCTTTGAAATTTTATTTAATCCACACTTTCTCAGTTGTTGTAACACACTTTTCTGCACTCTGTTTCCTTTCTCTTTTTCACTATCTTGCATGCTTGTGTATGGCATGACTTGACTGGAGAGTATAAAATGATTTATTTCACTGTACTCGTGACCAAAATAAACCAATACCAATACGAAAATTCTACTTTCCTTATGATAACAGGGACCTAGAGATACTGGAGGGGGGGCAGGAATGATTTACAAGGATGATACCAGAAAAAAATAAGTATACATATTTGTAAAATGTAAACAAGATCTTGTGAAAAGATTGAGGGGTGACCAAATAAAAGTCCTTGAAATGAGAAAAGGTTTTGATAGAGAGAATATATCCATTTGTGGGGAAGATCAGCGGGTCAGGCAGCATCTCTGGAGAAAAAGAATAGGTGACGTTTTGGATCGGAATCTTTTTTCAGACAGATTAAACCCTATCCATTTATGGTCATCACTAAGAAATCCAATGGGCAATGAGAAAAATACTTCTTTACCTAATGAGTGATGAGAATGTGGAATAGAAAGTGGTTGAGACATAGCATAAATGGAGTGGAGTGGAAGTTAGCCATGCATATGAGGAAGAAAGCCTTGGAAGGTTACACTGATAGTGTTGGGTGTAAAATAATAGCAAGTGTTTGTTGAAGACTAGCATGGACATGGATCTGTGCCACTTGACTTTATCTATTCTAGTGTATCAATTATGACAACATAAATATGTTTTTGATGCAGGAATACTGGGCACTTCAAGACCTCGCAAAACACAAGAAATTCTCGCACTGGATTAATCTGTATTTGTTAAGATTGAAAAGGTGAGAATTAATTCACTTTCAAAACTATTTTAATAGATTTGTGCAGAGGTTTCCTTGAATTTATAATGGGTTGTCCCACTTAGACGACTTTTTAGGCGACTGCAGGAGACTATGCAGTCGTCATATGTTCGCGGGTGGTTGCCGGGGAGTCGCCTTCATGGTCATGCAGAGTTCCCACATTCTGGGAACTAGTCGCGGCCTCATTATGGTCGCCGCGAATTTTTCAACATGTTGAAAAATTAGCGGCGACCAGAACGAAGCCGCCGTGGAGAGTAGCACGAATTCTTGTGCCGTAGGTGGGTCGCCAGGTGGTCCTAGTGGGTTGCCAGGAGGTTGAAGGTTCCGGTAGGTTCTCGTAGGTTGTAGCCGGTGCTGACCGGTGAATTTCATTGGCTCATTGGGGAAACAAAAGTAAGCAGTAGTATTCAGAACCAAGGATAACCGACCAGTAATGGCAAATCCCGAGCATCACAGCTGTGTCTCCACTCCTTCTCCCCCCTTTCTCCCCCACCCTCTCCCCCCTCTTTTAAAGGACTTACTGTGCACTGAGCTTTAGCCGTCTTAATTATAGCGCCAACCTTCCTGTTCATCGCAGAGTGTGTCTGTATTATTTTGGCTTTATGGAGCTTTATTTTTAGGCAGAGTAACAAAATAGTTATTATAAACTGTGACATTTACAAGATTATGAAAATACTCTGTAGAAAAGGTGATACTGAATAACAGTGACTGATTTCTAAGAGCACAACATATTCCAACTTCATAACATATGTAAAGAAAATCTCGAAGTGTAGTATGACTATTTTTGTTGCGGCCTCATTTTGCCTGCTGCAGATAATACTGCTTGCAGAATAGGCTGGTGACGGAAGGTTGTGTGTGTGCTTAAACAATTCTGTGATTTTGTTACATTGTGAAGGCAAAGGGTATCTGAGAATGCCTTATAATTACAGCTGGGAATAGTTATAACCCTGACCAGTATTAGTGCGTGAACGTAACACCTCTACATTAACACTATATTTCGTGCATCTGATCTGAACCCATCTGAGTGGGATAAAAACTTTCAAGGCTCATGAGCACTGCAACAAGATATTTCTTATGGTGTGTTGTATCTTTGTTGTATTGTGTGCTGTATTATTTCTTATGGTGTGTGAGAGAAGGTTCACCTGACTGATTCCTGGGATGTCAGGACTTTCATATGAAGAAAGACTGGGTAGACTCGGCTTGTACTCGCTAGAATTTAGAAGATTGAGGGGGGGATCTTATAGAAACTTACAACATTCTTACGGGCTTGGACAGGCTAGATGCAGGAAGATTGTTCTCGATGTTGGGGAGGTCCAGAACAAGGGGTCACAGTTTAAGGACAAGGGGGAATTCCTTTAGGACCGAGATGAGGAAAACATTTTTCACGCAGAGAGTGGTGAATCTCTGGAATTCTCTGCCACAGAAGGTAGTTGAGGCCAGTTAATTGGCTATATTTATGAGGGAGCTAGATGTGGCCCTTGTGGCGAAAGGGATCAGGGGGTATGGAGAGAAGGCAGGTACAGGATACTGAGTTGAATGATCAGCCATGATCATATTGAATGGCGGTGCAGGCTCGAAGGGCCGAATGGCCTACTCCTGCACCTATTTTCTATGTTTCTATGTAACATCAGTGCAGGAGTGAGGCAAGTGAGAGGCTGGAAACTGGTACAGAAGACAATGAAAGACAATGAAATAATCCTTGGCGAAGGAAATACGGCACATCTTGGTGCACAATACGTAACCACATGCCATAACCTGAGAGACGGTGAATGACCAACATGCACATATGTACGCACACACTAATTGACATTAACTAACACTAAGAAATTAATATTGAATTGCTAAACTTGCTATTGTGTTGTACTGCTTACAATTGCAAGAACGTGTAGCAATCAATAAAGGGCTATAGGTGTATCGCGAGTTTATGTACAGGGACATATCTATCATGCACTGTATACTTGTATTTATACTTATGCATTTTAAACATGTATGTCATGCTTTATACTTTGGCAATATAACAATGTTTTTATCATGCCAATAAAGTTTTTTAATTGAAATTGAATTGAAAGCACATTCAGTAGGCAGGATAGGCAGGAGCATGGTAGGGAGCAGGGAAGGACTGTTGGATTATGCGAGAAGCCTAATGAGTAAGGTAGATGGACTCTGGGTATGAATAGGTATATGCATCTGGGATGTTACAGCCATTATGGAAACCTGGCTAAGAAGAGCCAAGACTAGCAAGTTAATGTTCAAGGATACACATGCTATAGGAAAGATAAAAGGGTGGGTAAAAGAAGAGGGGGAGGTATCTTATTGATTAAGGAGAATGTCATGGCAGTAGTCCATCAGGTCATAAATGATATGGGCAGAATTAGGCCATTCGGCCCATCAAGTCTACTCTGCTATTCGATCATAGCTGATCTATCTCTCCCTCTTAACCCCATTTTCCTTCCATATCCACATAACCCCTGACACCCGTACTAATCAAGAATCTATTTATCTCTGCCTTAAAAATATCCATTGACGTGGCCTCCATAGCCTTCTGTGGCAAAAAATTCCGTAGATTCACCACCCTCTGACTAAAGAAATTCCTCCTAATCTCTTTCCTAAAGGAACATCCTTTAAATCTGATGCGCGCGCGCGTGCTTGCGCGCGCACACACACACACACACACACACACACACACACACACACACACACACACACACACACACACACACACACACACACACACACACACACGCACGCACGCACACACACACATACACACACTCCCTCCCCTTCCCCCTCTCCTCCTCCCTCTCCTCCCCCTCCTCCTCCTCCTCCTCCCTCTCCCCCTCCTCCCTCCTCCTCCCCCCTCCTCCTCGCTCCTCCCCCCCCTCCTCCCCCCATCATCTCTGGGGGGGGGGCTTTCTGGAGCGCTAATATGGGTGTTGTGGGCTGAAGGGACTGGTTTGCAGAGGGCTAGTATGGGTATTGGGGGCAGAATGGATTCTTGGGCTGGCGGCTCAGTCACTCAAGCCTGTTGTGCTGGCAGCTCACTCACTCACGGCTGGTGGGCTGGCAGACACTCTCTTTTGCACATATTCCATAATCCATCAATATTCCTTGACTCACGGCTATTCCTTGAAATTCCATTTCAAGCAGGGTGCATGGCCACTAAAGACAGCGAGTCGTGACCTCTCCCTCCTCCATCTTGCAGGGACTGAGCCATGCCCACACTTCTGGGTTTATATTCCCTCCCCCCCCCACACCAGAAGGGGCGTGGCCTTCATGGCATGATTGACAGGAAAGAGAATCTCAACATTTTTTAAACACTAATAACTCTTTTATTTTTCATCGATGGGAAAAATCCTCTCCTCTTGCGCAGTGGAGGGGGACTCTGAGTAAGATGGCCAAAAATCACAGCCGCAAGAGGCAGCGTTTTTCTAAAATCAATATACAGAACAACAGTAGGTGGTTAAGATCATACTTTTAGTAATATAGTTATGATATGATATATGTTAGTTAGATAGATAGACAGATAGATAGATAGATAGATAGATAGATAGATAGATAGATAGATAGATAGATAGATAGATAGATAGATAGATAGATAGATAGATAGATAGATAGATAGATAGATAGATAGTTGTGAATTATTATTACAAAAATCTGGATTACTGGGCCAATATTTTACCATTATGCTGCTGTGTCTTTCAAGGAATATTGATGGATTATGGAATATGTGCAAAAGAGAGTGTTGAGGTAGAGACGGTTACCATCTGTGAGAAAATTGCACTAATGTCAGAAATAAAAGGAAGAGCGATGGGGACAATGTCATTAGCTTTTGATAATCCTGGCAAAGGTTTAACATAGATACAATAATCTAAATCACCACGATCCAGGCTGTCAAATTTTATGGTTATATTTATTTATCAGTTCTGTTTGATTAACTATTTTATAATATAAGGAAATAAAGTTTTTACAAATATTGTTTCTTGTAGCAATACAATTGAGTCAGATGATGCTCGCAGAATCAGAATGCAAAGTAAGATTTTTCTAAATAATTTTTAAATTTAATCAGTACAATTCATATATTACATATGGATCAACCGGTTTAAAATTAACTTGACTGTAATGATTTTAAAGGTGTTAATCCAAGGTATATATTTCGCAACTGGATGGCTGAGTCAGCAATCAAAAAAGCTGAGAGGAATGATTTCTCTGAGGTAATTTTATTGGATTTGGTATATTTATGAATTTAGCTATTTTTACCTCGCATTCAGACTTTCTTGTCTATGGTATTCTGGTGTCTGAGCCACTAGTGTCATAATGCACACGTCAATGGTTCTGCATGGAGAAAGGGACGTCATAGGCTCTAGGTTTGGTCCCTGTTATTTCTGTGTTCAGCTGATGAAATTAAAAAAAACAGCTCAAAATAGAATTCCATAATTATGACGATATCATGCATGCTTGATAATTATGCTGTAGGTTAAGGTATAATGCAAGGTCCAGAAAGGGTGATAAATGGACCAATAAATAATAAATGGAACAATAGGATGAAATATGATTTGCAAGCACTAGTCAGAAGCAGCCAGAGCAATGAGAAACATCCTGCAGCGTCACACACGAGATCGTAAATTTGGATATGAAGTGGGATTCCTAATTTTCTTATTCCTAATTAGTTCAAAAGTTAGGAAAACAGTTGAGGGAACAGAAATGTAATTTGTTTTTGGATTGACGACCCTGTGCATATTAATATTGCTAATTATTATGACGTCTACATAAATGTTAATGGTTATCTCGTAACACCAGTACTATATATTTTAAAAGTTGTATGTTTGTTTTACTTTCTAATAGATTCATCTTCTGCAAAAGATTTTACGCCATCCGTTCACAAAGCAGGCAGAAGCAGAAGAAGCAGGATATTCTTCCCGTCCTCCCCCATGGGCTAAAGACCTTCGTGTCAGCTGTTCCTCTTGATGGGGAAAGTAGATTGTAACGGTATCAAAAAGAGCTAATGGTACACCAACAAAACTTTAATGTTTTTTCTGGGTTTATTATGTAATAAAGTTGACTGTTTTTTATATATGTTGTCAATAAAGTTTATTCATTTCAAAAAACATAGCTCAGTTAAAATATAAGCATTTAGTTCTCAATAATTCATGACTTTTAATATCTGTTCCTTTTATCATTAATGCTATATTGCTTTGGATGAGGCTAACTTCTGTTGGATTTATACACTTCCTTTGGAGTAAAGGCCTGGACTTCCATTCTTTTGGCATTATTTTGGCTTAGTTTTTCTTATTTAATTCATATACTCTGGCCAGCTCAGAATGTCCAATAGCCTCGCTATTAACAGCACATTACACAGGAGAAAGAAGCATAATCTTTGTAACCACATCTATTGACCCATGTGAACGTAGCCTATCAGAGATGTTTTCTTTATTCTACTCATCTCTCTCCCATTTTTTCTCCCCCTGAAAACTAACTTTCTTAGTTTTGATGATGGGTGTCTACCAGAAAGATGAACTATTTCTTTTTCTTTTTTCTACTTCTTTTTCTACTGACTAATTTACTGAATGCATAATTTTCCATTTTTATTTCAGATTCCAACATCTGCAGTTCTTTTTTAGTTTCCATTCATCTTCCTCCTTGCTTAGCATAGTAGCACCATTACTTTTTCCTACGAGAATCTGTTTGACAGATTCCAAAAAAAAATCAGGCTATCGTCCATTTCCACTCTCAGTGTCCCAACCCAAAATGGCATCAGTTCCTATCGCACTACAGATGCTCCTTGAGTTCTTCCAGTAGTTTGTTTTTAACCAACTTTAGTGTATTTGGTTATATGACGATTCGGCCCTACCCTCCTAATTAAGGAATTGTCTTGGAGAAAATCTGGATTTAAATATGGAATGTAACAGGGAAATATTTTTAGTTTTATTATCTGATTAACACCTCATTTTATTGCACAGGCTAAGTCTGTTATGGAGAGGTTGCATTCCTACAAAACCAGCCGTAATTTTACTTATGGCAAAACCTTTTTTCCCCATTGAATCCCATGTTATGTGAAGTGGAGTTCCTTCAGGATGTTTTTCTCTCAACAGTACTGATGAGTACCACAGCTGCTGGTTCATGGCAGGAGGTCACTTACGAGATTGTCTTCTCATTTCCCAATTTTTAAAGTGGCCAGCAGCCAAGTTGGGAGACACAAGTGACTACAGATACTTATCACCTTCCAGTCTTCAGTTGAATGGAGACATACACTTTCAAATGCACATCAAATACAGGTAAGACAGTTTAATGATGTAACTCACAACAAATATCAGGGGCTGTTTATGTTTGCAACTTCTACTTAAACTTGCTGACCCTGTTAATTAATCAATTGTCATATATACTAAAAACCGAATAATTATTTTTTTACTTGCAGCAGCATAACAGGCCTGTAAACATAATACACATAGATAATATAATAAACAATAAAAATCAATAAATTTTAAACAGTACCAGTGCAAAAAGCCTGAAGTCCTCAGAGCAACCAAGACATTACATAGTATAGTTAGTGTTTTGTTTAGTGTAATGTTCTGAAGCCCTGTTTCAGACATCTTGATGGTAAATAATCAGTATCAGTATTTATTTAATATCATTTTAACTGAGTACTTGCATACACAGATGAAGCGAAAAAACCGTTTCTCGATCAGTTTCCATTCAGTGTAGTTAATAAAAACAGGATAAATACATAGAGCTTTAAAAAAATTAAAATGACCATATCTAAAAACAGAAAGTAGGCCTAAAATTTACAATATAATAAAAGCAGACATTCCGACCGACAGTGGCTTTGCTTTGACAGGTGCCTAGCTGTCAAAGTATGGGCGAGGATGAATGTGTTGGTGAACGATATATGGGGAGGGGACACAGTCCGTTGACCAGTCTTATTGCCTGTGGGAAGAAGCTGTGTAGCATCCTGCTGGTTTTGCAGCTGATGCTCCTGTACCTCTTCCCAGATGGCAGAATGGAGAAGATGTGGTGTGATGGATGATAGGGGTCCTTAATAATGGAGATGGCTCTGCTGATGCTCCGCTTCTGATAGATCTCCAACAGGAAAGTGAGTGGGGCACCAATGATCCTGCTGGCTGTCTTCACTATCCTGTTGAGTTGATTTTGTTCATAAGCCTTGCAGCTCCCAAACCAGGAAGTGATGCCGTAGGTCAGTATACTCTTGGTGCCCCTGTAGAAGGTCCTTAGATGAACAGTAGGGAGACCTGCTTTCCTTAGCCTCCGGAGAGGGTGGAGCCGTTGCTGAGCTCTTTTGATCACTGCTGTGGTGTTGGTCGTAGAGGTCAGGTCATCCGCCAGGTGGAGTCCCAAGAACTTCACACTGCTGACCCTCTCCACAGCAGCTCCGTCAATATGCTGCGGAGTGTGATGGTGTTTTCCAGCCCTCCTGAAATCGATCACCATTTCCTTAGTCTTTTCCACATTGAGGGTGAGATTGTGAGATCTACACCACTCTGGAGATATGGAGAACTCTTAAGGGGTAGAATAAAGCTGGAAGGCAGCTAAATGAAACTACCATGCTAAAATAGACAACCACATTATCTGTGGATGCATGAAGAAATGCGAGTTGAAAAAATATAATTCCTCTTGTATATTTTGCGAGAGCAAATTTTACTTTGTATCTCAGATTTTTGGGTAGTGTTTTGTGAATTATGCAAGGGTGAATTTCCCTTGGATGTCACCCATATTTCGGACTTTCTTCTTTGATTCTCCATGTTTTTGAAGTTCATGTCATATTTGTTACAGTTGTGATTTAAAGAGCATTTTCCCTTAGAACAAGAATAAAGCCTTATTTGAGGGTGATAAATGAGATAAACCTGTATAAACAAAACCCCACCATGAAGACAATTCTTTCAATGACATTAAATTTTGTTTTAAAATGTAGTTGGTACATATATTGGATTTCCTGAATTGCAAATATCTAGGTTTCTAAAGCATGTAAATAAAATTGATCCCTTTGATTCCAGAAGAATTTAAAGCAAAAGTCTTGAATGTATACATTTTATATTTACAGGGCTGCCAACATTGGGTGAGAGTTGAGAGTGTGAAATTGCGAGCGAGCGTAGCGACCGGGGGGGGTCATGTATGGAGATCAGATTACATTCATGCTGTTATGCATATATATAGAGAACATTTCAGAGAAACAAAGCAAAAGTTGGACTTCCATCACTGTTCTGCACAAATAAATCAATCAACCTTGATCAAGAAGGAACTGCAGATGCTGGAGAATCGAAGGTAGACAAAATTGCTGGAGAAACTCAACGGGTGCGGCAGCATCTATGGAGCGAAGGAAATAGGCAACGTTTCGGGCCGAAACCCTTCTTCAGACGGTTTCAACCTTACCCTTTGAATATAGAAACAAGACGAAAATAATGCCACATATTCAATCATATATGGTTCAATGAAATTATGATATACTAGACCAAGTGCAGACCTGTTGGGTCTGTTTCCCCAACGGTGTTTGCGGGGGGGGGGGGCTGCGGCATCACACTCACATTAACCACCCCCCAAACACACCGGTGGGGGGAGGGGGGGTGAGAAGAAGGGAGGGAGGGGAGAGGAGGAGGAGGAGGAAACGGGACAGATTTGGGAGGGAAAGGAGAGCGGGGTAGGGGGTGAGAGAGGGGGATGGGGAGAGAGATGTGGGGGAGGGGGGGGGGGGATGGGGAGGGAGGGGAGGAGGGAGGGGGAGAGGGGTGGGGGGAGAGAGGGGAAAGAGTGGGGAGGGATAGTTGAGGGGGAAGGGGGAGAGGTGGAAGAGTGGGGAGGGATAGTTGAGGGGGAAGGGGGAGCGGTGGAAGAGTGGGGAGGGAGGAGGAGAGGGGTAGGGGGAGTGATGGAAGAGGGACAGAGGGGTAGGAGGAAGGGGTGGGTGGAGAGAGGGAAGGGGGTGGGGTAGAGAGGGAAGGGGGTGGGGGAGAGAGGGATGGGTGGGAGAGGGGTGAGGAGAGGGAAACATAGAAATTAAGTGCAGGAGTAGGCCATTCGGCCCTTCGAGGCTGCACAACCATTCAATATGATCATGGCTGATCATCCAACTCAGTATCCTGTACCTGCCTTCTCTCCATACCCCCTGATCCCTTTAGCCACAAGGGCCACATCTAACTCCCTCTTAAATATAGCCAATGAACTGGCCTCAACGACCTTCTGTGCCAGTGAATTCCAGAGATTCACCACTCTCTGTGTGAAAAATGTTTTTCTCATCTCGGTCATAAAAGATTTACCCCTTACCAGACTGATTCCTGGGATGTCAGGACTGTCTTATGAAGAAAGACTGGATAGACTTGGTTTATACTCTCTAGAATTTAGAAGATTGAGAGGGGATCTTATAGAAACTTACAAAATTCTTAAGGGGTTGGACAGGCTAGATGCAGGAAGATTGCTCCCGATGTTGGGGAAGTCCAGGACAAGGGGTCACAGCTTAAGGATAAGGGGGAAATCCTTTAAAACCGAGATGAGAAGAACTTTTTTCACACAGAGAGTGGTGAATCTCTGGAACTCCCTGCCACAGAGGGTAGTCGAGGCCAGTTCATTGGCTATATTTAAGAGGGAGTTAGATGTGGCCCTTGTGGCTAAGGGGATCAGAGGGTATGGAGAGAAGGCAGGTACGGGATACTGAGTTGGATGATCAGCCATGATCATATTGAATGGCGGTACAGGCTCGAAGGGCCGAATGGCCTACTCCTGCACCTAATTTCTATGTTTCTATGTTTCTATCCTTAAACTGTGACCCCTTGTTCTGGACTTCCCCAACATCTGGAACAATCTTCCTGCATCTAGCCTGTCCAACCCCTTAAGAATTTTGTAAGTTTCTATAAGATACCCCCTCAATCGTCTAAAATCTAGCGAGTACAAGCCGAGTCTATCCAGTCTTTATTCATATGAAAGTCCTGACATCCCAGGAATCAGTCTGGTGAACCTTCTCTGTACTCCCTCTATGGCAAGAATGTCTTTGAGCATTGGGCATTGTGACATCACACGATGGAACGCTCACCAGTGGCTGGGGCTCCTGCAAAGGCATATGTAAATGAATCCATTCCGATTGGACATATGTGAACATTGGGCATTGTGACATCACACAATGGAACGTTCACCATGGGCTGGGGCTCCTGCAAAGGCATATGTAAATGAATCCATTCCGATTGGACATCTGTGAGCATCGGGCATTGTGACATCACACGATGGAACGTTCACCTGGGGCTGGGGCTGCTTCTATGGGAGAGAAGCCAGTTTTTTAAAAAAATATTGGGGGGGGGGGGGGGGGGAGAAGTGGAAGAGTGGGGAGGGAGGGGTAGGGGGAGTGGTTGAAGAGGGACAGATGGGTAGGGGAAGGGGGTGGGGGAGAGGGAAGGAGCTGGGGTAGAGAGTGAAGGGGGGTGGGGGAGAGAGGGATGAGAGGGGTGAGGAGAGGGAAACATAGAAACATAAGATTCTATAAGATCACCCCTCAATCTTCTAAATTCTAGCGAGTACAAACCGAGTCTATCCAGTCTTTCTTCATATGAAAGTCCTGACATCCCAGGAATCAGTCTGGTGAACCTTCTCTGTACTCCCTCTATGGCAAGAATGTCTTTGAGCATTGGGCATTGTGACATCACACGATGGAACGTTCACCAGGGGCTGGGGCTGGTGCAAAGGCATATGTAAATGAATCCATTCCGATTGGACATCTGCGAGCATTGGGCATTGTGACATCACACGATGGAACGAATCAAAAGGCAGAAAGGCAGCCGGACGGACGGACGGCGGCAGGCACAGAGTTTTATATAATAACTAGACCAAGTGCAGAACCGTTGGGTCTGTTTACCCAACGGCGTTTGCAGGTGGGGGGAGGGGGGGCTGCGGCAACACACTCACATTAACCACACCCCAAACACACAGGTGGGGGGAGGGGGGTGTGAAGAGGGGAAGGAGGGGAGAGGAGGAGGAGGAAAAGGGGCAGATTTGGGAGGGAATGGAGAGCGGGGTAGGGGTTGAGAGGGGGATGGGGAGAGAGATGTGTGGGAGGGAGGGGAGGAGGGAGGGAGGGGGCGAGGCGTGGGGGGAGAGGGGAAAGAGTGGGGAGGGAGAGTGGAGGAGGAAGGTGGAGAGAAGTGGAAGAGTGGGGTGGGAGGGGTAGGGGGAGTGGTGGACGAGGGATAGGGGGTGGGGGGAGAGAGGGAAGGGGGTGGGGTAGAGAGGGAAGGGGGGTGGGGGAGGGAGGGATGGGAGAGGGGTGAGGAGAGGGGGAGGAGAGAGTGGGAGAGAAGTGGAAGAGTGGGGAGGGAGGGGAAGAGGGGTAGCGGGAGTGGTAGAAGAGGGACGGGGGAGTGGTGGAAGAGGGACAG
This sequence comes from Amblyraja radiata, assembly GCF_010909765.2. NCBI lineage: Eukaryota > Metazoa > Chordata > Chondrichthyes > Rajiformes > Rajidae > Amblyraja > Amblyraja radiata. The sequence continues at coordinate 133,132,737 of NC_045957.1, read as the reverse complement.
AGGGGTAGGGGAAGGGGTGGGGGAGAGAGGGGAAGGGAGCGGTAGAGAGGGGTGGGGGAGGGAGAGGCGTCGGGTAAGGGGATAGAAGTGGAAGAGTGGTGAGGGAGGGGTAGGGTGAGTGGTGAAAGAGGGACAGAGGGGTAGGGGTAAGGGGGTGGTGGTAGAGAGGGAAGGGGGGTGGGGGAGAGAGGGATTGGTGGTAGAGGGAGAGGGGTGAGGAGAGGGAAACATTGAAAGATAGAAATTAAGTGCAGGAGTAGTCCATTCGGCCCTTCTAGCCTGCACCACCATTCAATATGATCATGGCTGATCATCGAACTCAGTATCCTGTACCTGCCTTCTCTCCTTACCCCCTGATCCCTTTAGCCACAAGGGCCACATCATCTCTGTCCTAAAGGATTTCCCCCTTATCCTTAAACTGTGACCCCTTGTTCTGGTCTTCCCCAACATCCGGAACAATCTTCCTGCATCTAGCCTGTCCAACCCCTTAAGAATTTTAGACGTTTCTATAAGATACCTCCTCAATCTTGGGGGGGGGGGGGGGGGGGGAAGGATTTGATTAAAAACGTGTACTTAAACACGACGAAATGTAATGAGGAGCGGATACTTAGAAAGAAAAGTGAAATCTCTACCGAAATGGAAAAGATGTCGGCGATTCTGCGTCTGGTTTCGGAGTTGCAGTGAATCAAAGGAAGAAATGCAGCCGGCAGCCGTCCATGTAAATGGATCCATTCCGATTGGACATCTGCGAGCATCGGGCATTGCAATTGGACATCTGCGAGCATTGGGCATTGTGACATCGCACGATGGGAACGAATCAAAAGGCAGAAAGGCAGCCGGACGGATGGCACGAGAGTTTTATATATTAACTAGACCTAGTGCAGACCCGTTGGGTCTGTTTCCCCAACGGCGTTTGCGGGGGGGGGGGGGGGGGGGGGAGAAGAGGGGGGGGAGGGGAGTGGAGGAGGAGGAAACGGGATAGATTTGGGAGGGAAAGGAGAGTGGGGTAGGGGGTGAGTGATGGGGAGAGAGATGTGGGGGAGGGGGGATGGGGAAGATGGGGAGGATGGAGGGAGGGGGAGAGGGGTGGTGGAGAGGGGAAAGAGGGAAGGGAGAGTGGAGGGGAAGGGGGAGAGAAGTGGAAGAGTGGGGAGGGAGGAGGAGAGGGGTAGGGGAGTGATGGAAGAGGGATAGGGGGAAGGGGGGGGGGGGGAGAGGGAAGGGGGTGGGGTAGAGAGGGAAGGGGGGTGGGGGAGAGAGGGATGGGAGAGGGGTGAGGAGAGGGGGAGGAGAGAAGGGGGTGAAAAGTGGAGAGTGGGGAGGGAGGGAGGGGTAGCAGGAGTGGAGGAAGAGTGATGGGGGAGTGGTGGAATAGGGACAGAGGGGTAGGGAAAGGGGTGGTGGAGAGAGGGGAAGGGAGGGGAAGAGAGAGGGGTGGGGGTGGGAGAGGCGTGGGGTAAGGGGATAGAAGTGGAAGAGTGGGGAGGGAGGGGTAGGGGGAGTGGTGAAAGAGGGACAGAGGGGTAGGGGGAAGGGTGGTGGTAGTGAGGGAAGAGGGGTGGGGGAGAGAGGGAGAGGGGTGAGGAGAGGGAAACATAGAAGCATAGAAATTAAGTGCAGGAGTAGGCCATTCGGCCCTTCGAGCCTGCACCACCATTCAATATGATCATGGCTGATCATCCAACTCAGTATCCTGTACCTGCCTTCTCTCCATACCCCCTGATCCCTTTAGCCACAAGGGCCACATCTAACTCGCTCTTAAATATAGCCAATGAACTGGCCTCAACTACCTTCTGTGGCAGAGAGTTCCAGAGACTCACCACTATCTGTGTGAAAAATGTTTTCCTCATCTCAGTACTAAAGGATTTCCCCTTTATCCTTAAACTGTGACCCGCTTGTCCTGGACTTCCCCAACATCGGGAACAATCTTCCTGCATCAGACAAATGCAATTCAGGACTTTTCTCTTCACAAGCAAAGTCAGAATGACGGTTAGTGAAGAATTTGAATAATCGCTGGAGCGTTCAGATGCTGCGCGCGCCTCCTGCACCAAAGGGGGGGGGGGGGGGGAGCGTGTGTCGTCACACACAAAGATCTTGTAGCGGAGAGCTCCGCTATAAGATCTTTGGTCACATACTAAGCACGCGCCTCCACAAACAGATGAGCGTCTTCTTGAATGGAGAGCGCGTGGCCGCCTCCACAAACATTCACACACACTGTGGACCCGCCCCCACAAAAAATATTTTGTGAGGAAGGGGAGGAGGAGGGTGGAGAGGGAGAGGGGGGGGGGGGGGGGGAGAAGAGGATGGGGTAGAGAGGTGAAGTGGGGGGGGAGGGGTTGGAGCGGGCGTGCATGAGTCGAGAGAAGAGAAAAGGGCAGAGAGAGAGAGAGGCTGGTACAACATCAAAAATGCTGGATAAACTCAGCAGGTGCAGGAGCATCTATGGACCGAAGGAAAAGGGCAACGTTTTTGGCCGAAACTCTTCTTCCGGGTTTCGGCCAAAAAAGTTGACCATTCAATTCGCTCCTTAGATGCTGCCGCACCCGCTGAGTTTATCCAGCTTTTTTTTATGTCTACCTTCGATTTTCCAGCATCTGTAGTTCCTTCTTAAAGACAGAGACTGTGCACGGTAAGGGAATGAGGAGGGAGAGGGGGAAGTGTGTGGAGGGAGGGGGAGAGTGGGATGGGAGGGGGAGAGGGGTGGGGGGGAGAGAGGGGAAAGAGTGTGGGGGCGGAGGGGGGGAGAGAAGTGGAAGAGTGGGGAGGGAGGGAGGGGGAGAAGGGTAGCAGGAGTGGTGGAAGAGGGACAGGGGGAGTGGTGGAAGAGAGACAGTGGGGTAGGGGAAGGGGTGGGGGAGAGGGGAAGGGAGGGGGGGTGAGGGAGGGAGAGGGGTGGGGTAAGGGGAGAGAAGTGGGAGAGGGAGGGGTAGGGGGAGTGGTGGAAGAGGGACAGAGGGGAAGGGGGTGGGGGAGAGAGGGAAGGGGGTGGGGTAGAGAGGGAAGGGGTGGGGGAGAGAGGGATGGAAGAGGGGTGAGGAGAGGGAGAGGGGGAGGAGAGAAGTGGAAGAGTGAGGAGGGAGGGAGAGAGCAGGAGTGGTGGAAGAGGGACGGGGGAATGGTGGAAGAGGGACAGAGGGGAAGGGGTGGGACAGGGAGGGGAAGAGAGGGGTGAGGGAGGGAGAGGGGTGGTGTAAGGGGAGAGAAGTGGGTGAGTGGGGAGGGAGGGGTAGAGGGACTGGTGGAAGAGGGACAGAGGGGTAGGGGAAGGGGGCGGGGGGAGAGAGGGAAGGGGGTGGGGTAGAGAGGGAAGGGGGGTGGGGGAGAGAGTGATGGGTGGGAGAGGGAGAGGGCTGAGGAGAGGGAAACATTAAGTGCAGGAGTAGGCTATTTATCCCTTCGAGCCTGCACCACCATTCAATATGATCATGGCTGATCATCCAACTCAGTATCATGTACCTGCCTTCTCTCCATACCCCCTGATCCCTTTAGCCACAGGGGCCACATCTAACTCCCTCTTAAATACAGCCAATGAACAGGCCTCAACTACCTTCTGTGCCAGTTAATTCCAGAGATTCACCACTCTGTGTGTGAAAATGTTTTTCTCATCTCGGTCCTAAAAGATTTACCCCTTATCCTTAAACTGTAACGAACGGGTCGATGGTTGAAAGGGTCAAGAGCTTCAAATTCCTGGGCGTGCACATCTCTGAAGATCTTTCCTGGTCCGAGAACACTAATGCAATCATCAAAAAAGCACATCAGCGCCTCTACTTCCTGAGAAGATTACGGAGAGTCGGATTGTCAAGGAAGACTCTCTCTAACTTCTACAGGTGCACAGTGGAGAGCATGCTGACCGGTTGCATCGTGGCTTGGTTCGGCAATTTGAGCGCCCTGGAAAGGAAAAGACTACAAAAAGTAGTAAACACTGCCCAGTCCATCATCGGCTCTGACCTTCCTTCCATCGAGGGGATCTATCGCAGTCGCTGCCTCAAAAAGGCTGGCAGTATCATGAAAGACCCACACCATCCTGGCCACACACTCATCTCCCTGCTACCTTCAGGTAGAAGGTACAGGAGCCTGAAGACTGCAACAACCAGGTTCAGGAATAGTTACTTCCCCTCAGCCATCAGGCTATTAAACCTGGCTCGGACAAAACTCTGATTATTACCAACCACTTTCTGTTATTTGCACTATCAGTTTATTTATTCAAGTGTGTATATATTTATATCATGGTATATGGACACATTTATCTGTTTTGTAGTAAATGCCTACTATTTTCTGTGTGCTTAAGCAAAGCAAGAATTTCATTGTCCTATACAGGGACACATGACAATAAACTAACTTGACTTGACTTGACTTGACTTGTTCTGGACTTCCCCAACATCTGGAACAATCTTCCTGCATCTTGCCTGTTCAACCCCTTAAGAATTTTGTAAGTTTCTATAAGATACCCCCTCAATCTTCTAAAATCTAGCGAGTACAAGCCGAGTCTATCCAGTCTTTATTCATATGAAAGTCCTGACATCCCAGGAATCAGTCTGGTGAACCTTCTCTGTACTCCCTCTATGGCAACAATGTATTTGAGCATTGGGCATTGTGACATCACACAATGGAACGTTCACCATTGGCTGGGGCTCCTGCAAAGGCATATGTAAATGGTTCGATTCCGATTGGACATCTGTGAGCATCGGGCATTGTGACATCACACGATGGAACGTTCACCAGGGGCTGGGGCTGGGGCTGGTGCTGGTGCTGATTCTATGGGTGTGAAGCCAGTTTAGTTTTGAAATATTGGGGGGGGGGGGGTGAAGGATTTGATTAAAAACGTGTACTTAAACACGACGAAATGTAACGAGGAGCGGATACTTAGAAAGAAAAGTGAAATCTCTACCGAAATCGAAAAGATGTCGGCGATTCTGCGTCTGGTTTCGGAGTTGCAGGGAATCAAAGGAAGAAATGCAGCCGGCAGCCGTCCATGTAAATGGATCCATTCCGATTGGACATCTGCGAGCATCGGGCATTGCGATTGGACATCTGCGAGCATTGGGCATTGTGACATCGCACGATGGTTACGAATCAAAAGGCAGAAAGGCAGCCGGACGGCAGCCGGACGGATGGGACGAGAGTTTTATATATTAACTAGACCAAGTGCAGACCCGTTGGGTCTGTTTCCCCAACGGCGTTTTGCGGGGGGGGGGGGGGGGGGGAGGTGGTGCTGCGGCATCAAACTCACATTAACCACCCCCCAAACACACAGGTGGGGGGAGGGGGGATGTGAAGAGGGGAGGGAGGGGAGAGGAGGTGGAGGAAACGGGACAGATTTGGGAGGGAAAGGAGAGCGGGGTAGGGGGTGAGAGAGGGGGATGGGGAGAGAGATGTGGGGGAGGGGGCGGATGGGGAGGTAGGGGAGGAGGGAGGGAGGGGGAGAGGGGTGGGGGAGAGAGGGGAAAGAGTGGGGAGGGAGAGTGGAGGGGGAAGGGGGAGAGGTGGAAGAGTGGGGAGGGAGGTGGAGAGGGGTAGGGGGAGTGATGGAAGAGGGACAGAGGGGTAGGAGGAAGGGGGCGGGTGGAGAGAGGGAAGGGGGTGGCGTAGAGAGGGAAGGGGGGTGGGGGAGAGAGGGATGGGGGGGAGAGGGAGAGGGGTGATGAGAGGGAAACATAGAACCATTGAAATTAAATGCAGGAGTAGGCCATTCGGCCCTTCGAGCCTGCACCACCATTCAATATGATCGTGGCTGATCATCCAACTCAGTATCCTGTACCTGCCTTCTCTCCATACCCCCTGATCCCTTTAGCCACAAGGGCCACATCTAACTCCCTCTTAAATACAGCCAATGAACAGGCCTCAGCTACCTTCTGTGCCAGTGAATTCCAGAGATTCACCACTCTCTGTGTGAAAAATGTTTTTCTCATCTCGGTCCTAAAAGATTTACCCCTTATCCTTAAACTGTGACCGCTTGTTCTGGACTTCCCCAACATCTGGAACAATCTTCCTGCATCTAGCCTGTCCAACCCCTTAAGAATTTTGTACGTTTCTATAAGATACCCACTCAATCTTCTAAATTCTAGCATGTACAAGCCGAGTCTATCCAGTCTTTCGTCATATGAAAGTCCTGACATCCCAGGAATCAGTCTGGTGAACCTTCTCTGTACTCCCTCTATGGCAACAATGTATTTGAACATTGGGCATTGTGACATCACACAATGGAACGTTCACCAAGTGCTTGTGCTCCTGCAAAAGCATATGTAAATGAATCTATTCCGATTGGACATCTGTGAGCATCGGGCATTGTGACATCACACGATGGAACGTTCACCAGGGGCTGGGGCTGGTGCTGCTTCTATGGGTGAGATGGCAGTTTATTTCTGAAATATTGGGGGGGAGAGAAGGATTTGATTAAAAACGTGCATTTAAACACGACGAAATGTAATGAGCGGATATTTAGAAAGAAAAGTGAAATCTAGTTGACGGGCAGGAGGGAGCGAGGTTGCCACGGAAGCGCAGCGCTCGCAGACGGCGCACAAAAGCGCTGACACCCGCTGCCCGGTACCGACGCGCTTCCCCAATCCGTGCAGATAGCTGTCATGCAGCGCAAAGAGACAAACTGTGCAGCAAAGATCCTTTAGCTCCGCTATAGGATCTTTGCTGTGCAGGGACTGAAGACAGCCTGTCAGCGTGAGAATTCAGTCTTCAGCGTGAGGGCCTGAGAATTGGCTGGAATGCGTGAGTGTCACGCTCAAAGCGTGAGAGTTGACAGCCCTGTATTTATGGACAATGTAACCTCAATGATGCATTCCATCTGCAGGACATTTTGAGAAATGCCTGTACCTTATCAATTGGCAGGAAGACAAATAATGAACAAACGAAGTTTTATCTCATGTTCTTATCATTTCCTTTCTTGCTTTCCTGTGTTAGCCACTTCTAATGATTCTCCAAGTTAAGTTTGAGATACGGAAAAATGTATATGCTCAGTATTGCTAACTCTCAGTTGCAATTAAATTGTTTTGCATAGAATTTTCTGTGTCATGTAAGCAACGAACGACAGGCCTACACAGGTTTTGTGTATGACACGTTACTGCAAAGTTTTATTGCATGAGGTTTGAAGTATGAGCATAATGGAATAGGCAATGTATGATTAAAATGTCACATTGCAGAGTGAGTGGAAGAGGTCATGTGGGTTGTGAAGTTGGGCCACTCACGGGAAGCTAGGGGAGGTTTAGGTTTGTTATTGTCATGTGTACATCTGTTGGGAAGAAGCTGCTCTGGAACCTGGAGATCAATGTTTTTAGGCCTAAGACCTTCTCTGCCATAAGGAAATTTGACAATGCTTGTATCTACAACTAGTTGCAAAGTAAAGTTGGACAGTATAGCTAGTGACACTGCAACCCTCCCTAATGAGCTCAATACATTCTATACTGGTTTTGAACAGAAGGTCAGTGAAATTATGTCACTTGCCCCAACACGTCAGGTGCACCTGTACCCACGGTAACCATTGCAAACTCAGATCCATTAATTCCAACCCAACTCATCCAAACTACTGGACCTATGATTCAGAGCCCCCCCCCTCACCTCTCAACTTGTGGACATTGAGCACCTTGCAGAAGGCTCAGTGAATTATTTGGCATATTTAAGTAATTATGAAGAATGCAGGTCAGACTTGTTGCAACTATTTCTGCTGATAATATTTTTAGATTTTGTCATGGGGAATTTGCATTTTTTTACCTCGCCTTTTATCCTTCAGCTGGTTTTCTTTGACTTTGTGGGTAAGTTACTTATTGCCAGCCACACCTACTTTAGAGAGATTTGATGTTTCTGTCACCTTGTTCCCATTCTCTAACATTGAACATTGAATAAAACTCTTTAAAAAAAAATTGGATTCCCCTTCTAATTTTACCTTGCCGCTCTTCCTCAGTCACTGACACTGTCACGACAATCCCTTACACAGCATAAAAGTATACAAATTTAAAAGTAAATTAAATTTGATAATTTCCATTATATCACTTGAAAATAAAATCTACTAAAGATTTAAAAAAAAAATACTTTGGCACTAGTTGGTGCAAGTTTGGGCTAAACTTTTACATATTTTCTGTGCTAGAACTGTTTCAGAGACTCTTGAATTGGAATCCAATTTTATAGAAACTTTTGTTCAAGATGGTGAGATCTTGGCACCTCTGGTGAGATTATACTTGTGATATATCGTACATTGGTGACACCTAATGTCTGTACAATATTGGTTTCCCTACTTAAGTAAAGATGTTGATGCATTGGAAGCAGTTTATTGCTTGACAAATAAATACCAGGTGAAATTCTGATGAAGCGAATTCTGATGATCGATCTAAAGCATTTGCTCACTCTTCCCACAAATGTGGCCGGATCTGCTGAATAGTTCCAGCATTTTTTATTCTAATTTAGATTTCCATCATCTGCAGTTTTTTTTGGTTTTCCACTTAGTAAATGCAGGCGATCGCTGCATTACGGCAATTCAGATAATGGAAATTCCAACCAAGAATCTAGGATACAGAATAAAAATCTACTTCTATGTTAAAAAAGTAAATAAATGCACTTATTTCTTGGTATGTATGCAGATGACATGGCTTTGCAATATATTGTAAATTGGCAATCGTTTTCCTCGCTGCGCTATGAGAAAAGGTTGGACAGGCTAGGTTTGTAATTGCTGGAGCTCAGAAGAGTAAGAGGTGACGACTGAAATATTTAAGAACATGACAGTGTGAACAGTGTGAAAGGATATTTTCTCTTGCAGGCAAATCCAGATTCAATGTCACTCTTTCAAAATAAGGGATTGTCATGTAGCATATAGTTGAGACAAACATCTTTCTCTGAGAAATCTCACTCAATGCGTAGTGGGAGCAGAATCTTTGAATATTTTTAAGGTGGAGGTGGAAACATTCTTGATAAACAAGTGGGTGAAACATAATTGCAGATAGATTATGATATAGAGTTGAGATGACAGTCAGACAGCCATTTTTTAATGCATAGCAGAACAAGCTCATAAAGGATAAATGGCCACTCCTGCTCCGAACTGATATGTTTGTGGGTTCACAATCAATTTGGGTAATTCGGGTATCGTGATGGCTTCGGTTTTTCTTTCTAAACATTGTTTTGATAATTAATTTCACAAAACAATATATTACACAATAATTATGATCACATCAAACAATTAATTGACATGTATGGTTTTCTTAATTTTAAATTTATACTAGACCAAGTGCAGACCCATTGGGTCTGCTCCCCCAACGCAAGATTCCACCACTCACCCGCTCCCCCAACAAAATATTGCACCATTCACGCATAGCCCCCAACTGCGCAGGCGAGGCTCATTTCTCCTCATCGCCCAGCACTCCCTCCTCCTCTTCACTCTCCCTCTTCAATCCCTTGAGAGAGAGGGGTGGTAGAGAGGGAGGGGGGAGAGAGGGAGGGGGAGGGGAGGGAAGTAGAGAGGGAGGGGAGAGGGAGGGGAGCAGAGAGGCAGAGAGGCAGGGGTAGAGAGAGAGAGGGAGGTGGTAAAGGGAGAGGGAGGGGGTAGAGGGGAGGGAGGGTAGAGAGGGCGAGGGAGGGAGGGAAGGGGAGGGGCATAGAGAGGGTGGGAGTGAGGGTAGATAGGGAGGAGGCATCTCCCTCCTCCACCCCCCCCCCATCTCCCTCTACCACCACACCCCATCTCCCTCCACATTTCCCTCATCCTCCTCCCCTCACTCTCACTCACTGCCCCAGGACCTACCCAGGTCATAGAGCAGCGCCAGGGTCTGGAACTCGGCCTGGTTGTAGACTCCAGCCGTCAGCTCAGCCGCCGCCTGGGCTCCAGTGCAGGCCCCGACATCATCTTCAGGCTCGTCCCTGACCCCGGACCCAGGCTCGTCCTTGGTTCCAGCGGCGGCTTCTTTCTCGGCCTCGGTCACGGCCCCATCCCAAGCCCGGAGCTCGGCTCTCACTCCAGCTCCAGCACCACCCTCCCCACCAGGAGCTGGCAGCCGCTGCCATTCCTCGTTCACCGCGAGCGCCGGAGTGCTCCTCCCTCCCGGAGTGTCCCGTCCTGCCTTCCGAGTGCATTGTGACGTAACTCGGGTTTTTTTTCCGAAATGGGTGAGTTTTCGGGCTGTTTACAAAACTTTAAATGATTAACAATTTAGGAAATATAGGTGGGAATGTGACGGAAAGATGTTTATCGCATGGACGGGGAAAATGTGAGTAGGAAATGTGAGAATGGGAAGGCTGTGGCCTCGCGTTTGGAAGAAAATAGGGATTAACCAGATACTGACACACACACACACACACACACACACACACACACACACACACACACACACACACACACACACACACACACACACACACACACACACACACACACACACACACACACACACACACACACACACACACACACACACACGACAAACAGTTTTAGTATTATAGAGATGAACATGAAGTTTGCACCACAAATTCTACAATCTTGACATTAACAAATAGCTGCAGAAAGGAAAAAATAAAGATTAAGTTATCTCTTGACAACAGCAACGGTTGCCCAGGATAATGTGACAAAAATTCTGCAAGCAGTATTATCTGCAGCAGGCAAAATGAGGCAGCAACAAAAATAGTCATACTACACTTCAAGATTTTCTTTACATATGTTATGAAGTTGGAATATGTTGTGCTCTTAGAAATCAGTCACTGTTATTCAGTATCACCTTTTCTACGGAGTATTTTCATAATCTTGTAAATGTCACAGTTTATAATAACTATTTTGTTACTCTGCCTAAAAATAAAGCTCCATATTTTGTATAAGATGCTAAACCAAGTTCTAATGCAGTGCCTCTTATTTTGCAGCGATTAAATTTCTGGCCAATTGTGACCCATATCAATCATGAGGGACTTAGTGATAATAATGCATCAGTGAACATCCCTACTAAATACAGAGAGATTTGGAACATTTAGAGCAAGAGAATTAAAGATAAGGTCACATGAGCTCATGATTTTCTCCCACCAAGCACAAACATCTTTCATAGAAACATAGAAACATAGAAAATAGGTGCAGGAGTAGGCCATTCGGCCCTTCGAGCCTGCACCGCCATTCAATATGATCATGGCTGATCATCCAACTCAGTATCCTGTACCTGCATTCTCTCCATACCCCCTGATCCCTTTAGCCACAAGGGCCACATCTAACTCCCTCTTAAATATAGCTAATGAACTGGCCTCAACTACCTTCTGTGGCAGAGAATTCCAGAGATTCACCACTCTCTGTGTGAAAAATGTTTCGCAGTGTTAGAACCAATGACAGTCGATAGAAGATTCATCCCTTAATTTCCATTGGGTTTTGGTGTCACTCTTGCTCCAATACTACCTGTAGGGCCAAGGTAGGCATTCTCTCCTGTTACCGCATGTTTGGCCCAAAGGAAGTGGGGAGAGCAATATATTTAGCCTCCATGCCTTTGAGTGAGAAACAAAATTACCAATCATTCTTTCTAACTTGGATTTCTACTCATGAACCCTTGCTTATTATGTGTGATTATGTAGATATTAAAGAAGGACCAAACATCAGTTCCCCAGTGACGTTCTCCTCCTCCAGCTGAATCTGCTTACCAAAAGTCTGCTTAGTCTTGCCTATAAACATTAGGGATATTAATAACCGTTCGTTTCATTAATATTTAAATTCAAATTACAATACTGCATTAACAAGACGCTGATGGTTTTTCAGTTACAATTGACGGCAGGAATTGAATACTGCACCAACAAAGTTCAGCCCATGAACCGGTACACTGTAACCTGCATTAACAAGATAAGTTTCAAGGCAGGAAGTGAAGGATGTTAGATTTGAGAAACAGGAAACCAACACCTACCCACTAGTTTTCTAATATTTTGGAACAAGTTAATAAGATTTTCTGAAATGTTCGAAACATTTTTCTGGACATTAATAGAGATTTAGGCTATTGAAATAAACCAAAAAAAATAATGATGGGATTTCCATGGTGGAAAATTGTGAGGTTGCCTAGAATGGGTTTTTTTCTGCTTATAGCAATGCATTTGATCCTTTTTGTTCAAGTGTTAGCAATGTTACTATTTTTGGATCTAGGTGTATGTCAGTGGATCAAAAGTGGGCAACAGAATTATGAAAAAGAATAAATGCACCATTTGGATATTGGGGGATGTGGACCAGGAAGGTTCAGAAAGCTTTGCTAGGGAAAGAACTATTAAGAAATGGAGTATTAGTGTTGGCCTCAGTGCAGTTAAAACAATGCTGTGAATTTCAAAACAAGTCTAAGTTCAGTTTCAGAACACTAAAACAACAACTTCCATTTATATATCTCCCTTAACGTAACCAACGTTCTAAGGTGCATTATAGAAGCATTATCAATCAAAATTTGGCATGGAGTCACATCGAGATATAATTAATGTGTGTGATCTAGGTGTGGCTGGCAAGGCTGGACTGTATTACAACCCCATAATTGAGAAGGTAGTTCTTTATTATCTGATGAGCTGAAGAAGAATGTTCTTGAGCGCCAGTCTTCCGAACAACTGAATCCTTTGTGTCAACCAGTGCATCCCCATTTAAATTGATATCTTAACAAATTTAAGTCTGATGCAGCCTTCACATTTATGGTTGGAAGTTCTTGAGGAGCTATAGCCTTTGAACATTCCCTGCACTCACCTTTCATTTAATAATTTTGATACACACAAGACCAGTAATGGTGAAATTTGATTAATGTTCTACTGCATTTGGTTATTCTGTTATTGTAGTTTAATATAAATTATCTTTCACTACTTTAGATTATACTACAATCTTGTACCATTCTGCTGTTTTGGACGTTGTATTATCATTACTGTTTGTATACTGTGAGCTTCATGTGAACAAGGAATTTCATCACACCCTACAGTAAAATAATCTGAATGATAACTGACAGTGGATTGTCACATGAGTATTTTAATCAGTTCTGAGGATTTGACTACGATTCTGGAGAACATAGAACAGTATAGCACCGGTAAAGGCCCTTTGGCCCCAACATCTGTGTCGGACACGATGCCAAATTAAACTAATCTCCTCTGCTTGCATTTGATCCATATCCTACCATTTCCTGCATGGATGCCTTTTAAGCATCTAAAAGTCTCGTAAATGCCACCATTCTATCTGCTTCCACCATTACCCTTGGCAGTACGTTCCTGGCTCATACCACTCTCTGTATAAAAGAAAACCCGCCCCACATATCTCGTTTAAACTTTTCCACTCTGGCCTTAAATTTATGCCCTTTAGTATTTGACATTTTCACCTAGGGAAAAATATCTGGCTATGCCCTTCATTTTTTTATAAAGTTTTATCAGGTCTCCCTCATCCTCTGGCTTTCCAGAGAAACCAAATCCCAGTTTATGCAATCTCTTGTTGTAGCCAAAGAGCCTGTCCCACTTGGATGACCTAATCCACAAGTTTAGAAGACCCTAGACGAGTTGAAAAAAATGTCACGGTCGTGTTGACTCGCCGAAGTAAAAGACCTCCTACGACTATGCCTACGACCTTCTACGACCCCCCTCGACCTCAGTCTTCCACACCTAAGACCAACTATGACTAGCTGCGAGTGGAAAATTATCACATGATAAAATGATGTCATGTTTGCATTTTTTTCTCGGGCCAGTTACCGGCCTACGACTACCCGCGACTATCTACGACTACCTACGACTACCATCACGGCCTACCTACGGCCTACCTACGACCTACCTACGATTAAAAGTATCAATTTTTTCCATGCCGACCTTATTTTTACTCGTGGACATTTTTTATCAGGCTGGAAAAAACGGCGCGATCTACTTGAGGCCACGAGTACGCGGAGACCACTCACGAGCATGAGGAAGAGTTACGAAGACCTCCTACGACTTTGTGGCGACCATGCTGCGAGTATGAGTCAAGGGCAAACTCGGCAGAGGTCGCCAATTAGGTCGTGAATGTGGGACAGGGGCTTAATACTTACTAATCCAAGCATCATCCGGACAATTTTTTTCTGCACTCTTTATTAAACCTCACATCCTTCCTGTAATAAGGTTACCAGTACTGTATGTAATAATTTGATATAAAATAGATATGTATTCGAAAGCTTTCAAATCATAGCTAACAAGCACATGTTTCTACAATTATCAGCTTACCTTTAATATTCTCTTTAATAGGCTCCGCAGTGGTGATTAATTCCGTAAGGGTGGATGGCAATTTTTGAAGCAGACATCGCTTAACTATTGTAACAGAAAATTGAGAGTTGATTTGTGATGAATACAATTTGCACCATATTGTTGGCCAATTTCAGGAAAAATATCTGAACGAATTGGCAGAACTTAATTGAAAGGTCAGCCTAAATGAAAACAAATTGTGTCAAGCCAGAGCATTTGACATGTCAGGGTAGCTAGCTCATTGTGTAGGAAGGAACTGCAGATGCTGGTTTAAACCGAAGATGGATAGAAAAAGCTGGAGTAACTTAGCGGGTTAGACAGCACCTATGGAAAAAAGGAACAGGTGACATTTCGGATCGAGACCCTCTGACTGAGAGTGAGGAGAAAGGGAAACGAGAGATATAGAGAGTGATATAGAGAGATATAGAAGAAATGAATGAAAGATATGCAAAAAAGTAATGATCATAAAGGAACCAGGCCATTGTTAGCTATGGGCTAGGTGAAAATGAGTTACAGACAATGAGACTTAACAAGACAACTTTGATACTAGAACAACGATTTGGGTGGGAGATGGATGGAGAGGGAGGGGATGTAAGGGTTACTTGAAGTTAGAGAAGTCAATATTCATACCGCTGGGTTGTAAGCTGCCCATGCGAAATATGAGGAGCTGTTCCTGAAATTTGTGTTTGGCCTCACTCTGAGAGCTCATTTACTGTCTTAGAAAAGATAAAACGTCTATGATATTCTCTTTCCATGACTATTCCATGACACTGTCCAATTTGTGAAGTGAAAAGTGACGCAACGTTTTAGGTTTATTATTGTTACATGGCACATTCAAAAGATTTGTTATACATGCTATCCAAACAAATCGGATGTACTACGTATAAATACAATCACGTAAAATTCAAGTCCAATAGGTAGAGCAAGGGGGAAGATGCAGAGTGCAGAATATAGTTCTCAGCATTGTTCCGCATCAGTTCCATAGACAAAGTCCAATGTCCATAATAGGGTAGAGGTGTATCGGACAGTGCCGTACTTAATGGAAGGGCCATTCAAAAGCCTGATAAAGGAGGGGGAGAAGCTGTTTCTGAGTCTGGTAGTGTGCTCTTTCTAACTTTTGTACTTTCTGCCAGGAAGAAGTGGAATGAAGGGGCTGGGACAAGTCTTTGATTATGTTTGCTGCTTTTCTGAGGCAGTGTGAAATGTAGATGGAGTCAATGGTGGGAGGTGTGGCCTGTGATGGTCTGTGCTACATCTATAACTGCAATGTCTTGTCTTGGGCAGAGCTGTTCCCAAACCAAGCTGTGATGCAAAGTGACAGTATGCTTTCTATTGTGCTTCTGGAGAAGTTAGTAAGAATCATTGGAGACTTGCCAAATTTCTTCAGCCTCCTCAGGAAGTAAAGGCATTAATGTGCCTTATTGGTTGTTGCGTCATTGTGGTTGGTCCACGATAGGTCGTTTGTAATATTAATGCCAAGGCACCATTGGTGCAGATAGGGATATGTACTCCAATATGCTTCCAATACTAGCTCCCGTCTTGCTGACATCAAGGGAGAGGTTATTGCCCTGATGAACAAGTCCTCTGTAACTTCTACCTAGGAGGTAGAAGTTATCTATCTCCTACCTGTACTCCATCTTGCCCTTCTTTCTGATCTGGCCCACCACAGTGGTGTCATCTACAAACTTGTAGATGGAGTTAGAACTGAATTTGGCATTAAAGTCATAAAGTACCTACAATGATGATTAAATGGGAAACTTATTAATTTGTCACAACGAAATCATGACTCCAGTCAGAAGGTGCATATGAGGGAGCTGTTATTCATTTATAATACTGCCCTTATAATGTCTGATGAGGATTCACGGGAAACTCTTATAAAAGGACGTTGACCAGGGGTTTCATAGATTTATGTTCATATAAATTCTAGGAGCAGAATAAGGTCATTCAGCCAATCAAGTCCACTCTGCCATTCTATCATGGTTGATCTATCTTTCCCTCAACACCATTCTCCTGCCTTCACCCCATAACCCCTGACATCCTTACTAATCAAAAGTCTGCCAATCTCCGCTTAAAAATATCCATTAACTTGGCCTCCACAGCTGTCCGTAAGGTATTCATCCTTATACCTCAATGGGTGACAGGTAAAAGGCATGTTAAAACCTATATTTCAGTATTCACTGGAGTTTAGAAGGATGAGGAGGGATCTTATAGAAACATATACAATTATAAAAGGACTGGACAAGCTAGATGCAGGAAGAATGTTCCCAATGTTGGGCGAGTCCAGAACCAGGGGCCACCGTCTTAGAATAAAGGGGAGGTCATTTAAGACTGAGGTGAGAAATAACTTTTTCACCCAGAGAGTTGTGAATTTATGGAATTCCCTGCCACAGTGGAGGCCAAATCACTGGATGGATTTAAGAGAGAGTTAGATAGAGGTCTAGGGGCTAGTGGAGTCAAGGGATATGGGGAGAAGGCAGGCACGGGTTATTGATAGGGGACGATCAGCCATGATCACAATGAATGGCGGTGCTGGCTCGAAGGGCTGAATGGCCTCCTCCTGCACCTATTTTCTATGTTTCTATTTGCCTGATTCTATAGTGACCCCCAACTGTGCACTGGATGGATACTCACTGTTCGCGTTAGAAGAGCTGACACTCTTCAAGAGATCAATTAAATAAGCATGGAACAAGTCCAAGACCAAAATGTTTCCACAGAAAACTGGTATATTGAGTGGGGAAACGCAAACAGTAAATACACAAACAAGAAGAGCAAAGATTAAACCGGTTCCACCCGTCTCTGCTTACACTGTATACTCAAATACCAACTTCTAAGATAGTCATCATGACAGAGGTTTTTCAAGGGAGAAATTTTACTAAACACACAAGCCCCACCCAAACAGAAGCAGTTGCAGAGGTGAGTATATTAGAAACACATATTTGGAAACTCATGTTAAAGCTAAGGAGATATGATAAGGTGGATTATTGGAGGGAACAGCAACGGATACCCCAAACTGTGCTATGAATCTACATGAAGGCAAGGTGTGAAGGGGTTTGCAATTGATCCTGGCCAAAGGGAAACAATGGTAAACAATTGTTTACCAATGGGAACAAGTAGCATCATTGTCTTTGATAGACCATTAGATTCTATGACAGAAATTGGCTCTAACAATTTCAAAAGAAAAGTCCAAATAGCGTTTGAACCATCTAATTATAACACATATTCTTCTGACTGTGCCTCGAACAAATCTCAGATTAAATGATTTAACCACATGAGAGCCTATAAGCGATCCTTGTTGTAGAATCGAATATTCACTGTCTTGCACAGATAAATATGGTTGATCTCCATAGAGTGCAGTGTAACAGTGTTGCCACCTTCTGGTATGATGCCATGTGGCAGGCTGGTAGATCTTAAAAAAATAATATTTTTGTTACAAATGTGAATTAATGAATTAGTCTTAATTTTGTGGTTTTGCAGCCCAAGGACAGTACTCGCAACTAACCTTGAAGTTCACCATTAAAATTTACTGATTTTTGGAGCGTGGAGCTTCCTTTTTCTGACATTGGTTGCTGTGAGGCCTTGGCTTGTTGTCCAACACTTGCAATGCTATCAAGCTTGCTGATCAATTCATCACATTTAGGAATTGTGGCTGTAAACCTAGATAGAGAAATCACAACTTAAAAATAGAAAGAAAAATGCAGTTAATGATTCAGTTCAGGGTCCCATTGCCAGACCTGGGATAGATAAATATTTTTAATAAGTGTTTTGGACATTTGAGAGAGCATTAAATTACAAATGGGACATACATTTAGGGTCATTAAATGATACAGTGATGAAACAGCCCCTTCGCCCCAACTAGCCCACACCGGCCAACATGTCCCTTAAATGTTGGGATAGTCCCTGCTCTCTCTGGCAGCTTGCTCCATTCACCCACCACCCTTTATGTGAAAGTTACCCCTCATAAATTAGAATTAGGCCACTGGCCCATCAAGTCTACCTCACAATTCAATCATCGCTGATCTATCCTTCCTAACCCCATTCTCCTGCCTTTTCCGCATAACCTCTGACACCTGTACTAATCAAGAATCTATCTCTGCCTTCAAAATATCCACAGCCTTCTGTGGCAAAGAATTCCACAGATTTACAACCCTCTGACTAAAGACATTTATCCTTATCTCCTTCCTAAAAGAACATCCTTTAATTCTGAGGCTATGACCTCCTGTCCTAAACTCTCCCACTAGTGGAAACATCCTCTCCACATCCACTCTATCCAAGCCTTTCACTATTTTGTATGTTTCAATGAGGTCTCCCCTAATTCTTCTAAACTCCAGCGAGTACAGGCCCAGTGCTGACAAATGCTCATCATAGGTTAACCTACTAATTCCTGGGATTCCTCAGATTCATATTAAATCTTTTCCCCTTCACCTACTGTGCATCTACCTGATCGATTCCCCTCATTATTTTATGCACCTCTATAAGATCACCCCTCATCCTCCTGCGCTCTAAGGAATAGAGTCCCAGCCTACTCTACCTCTTCCTATAGCTGAGACCCTCTGGTCCTGGCGACATCCTCGTAAATCTTCTCTGTATCCTTTCCTGCATGACAACATCTCTCCTATACTTATACAATACTCTAAGTGCGGCCTCACCAACATCTTATATAACTGCAACATGACCTTCAAATTTCTAGGCTTCATACACTGACTGATGAAGTCCAATGTGCCAAAAGCCTTTTTGACCATCCTATCTGCCTGCAACTCCACCTTCAAGGGATCATGCACCTGCACTCCGAGATCCCTCTGCTCTACAACACACCCCAGAGCCCTACCATTCACTGTGTAGGTCCTGCCCATGTTAGACTTCCCAAAATGCAACACCTCACATTTCTCTGTGCTAAATTCCATCAATCATGCCTCAGCCCAACTGGCCAATCAATCAAGATCCTGCTGCACTTTTTCACAACCATCTTCACTATCTACAAAACCAACCACTTTATGATCACTTTCAAGAAAATTTGAAGGCCATAGCTGAAATACAGACATGTTTAAGTTTCTGATCTTTACAAAGCTTTTCACTGTACACGTGACAATAAACAAAACTGACCTGAACATATTAAAATGCACAGTTGGAATTATGATTCACTTGCATAATATCTAAGGCCAGGTAAATTGTTAAGCAATAACTATGGGTTAGTTCAGTGCCCCCTGTTGCATGTAGATTTGGTAGCTTTGAATAAAGATGGGTTGAATTTTACCAGACTTCTTTTATGCCTGGTTATCATTGTCAAATCTTATGGATGAATATTGACCTCTTGAAGAAGGGGCTGTAAATATCAGCAAGGAACAAAATGATGAAAAAAACAACATGAAATTGTTAATTCTACTTTTAATGTAATGCAAGTATATATCATTTTTTATCTTTTAGCAAATAATAATCAGATCACATTTGTTTTGATTTCTAATAGTATTGATTTACTACAAGAATATAAAGTCCTAAAAGGATATAAAAAAACATTGAAAAATCTGTACGTTAGTTTCAGCCTTGAAATTTTCTTGAAAGCTGATCATAAATGTACATAAGAAGTACATAAAAAACATAAACGTTGGAATCTTTTGATATAACAATGACTGCGATGTTAAATTTGTACAAGACACTGTTGAGGCAGCAATTGCTGTTCTCACAGTATTGTGTTCAGTTGTGGTCACTGATATAGGAAGGAGGTTGCTAAGATGGAAAGAGTGCAGAGAAGATTTCTGAGGATGTTGCCAGGATTTGAGGACGTGAACTATAGGGACAGGTTGGGTAAGCTAGATCATGAGGGCAATAGATAGGGTGAATGCATAGTCTTTTACCCAGAATAAGTGAATCGAGAACTAGAGGACATGGTTTTAAGGCGAGAGTAGAAAGATTTAATAGAACCTGATGGTCGTTTTTTTCACACAGAGGGTGGTGAGCATATGGAATGAGATGCCAGATGAGGTAGTTGAGGAACGTACTATAATCTCTATAATTATAAAACACTGATCTTGGATGTGTGGGGGTGTGCGTGTATGTTTTTGTGTGTGTGTGTTTTTCTGTGTGTGTTTTTGGGTGTATGTGTTTTTGTGTGTGTGTGTGTATCGAATCGAAGTAACGACGCACTAACGGGAACATTTTTACATATTCCAGTATAGATTTACCCCCTGGAGTAAAAAAATAGGCTTACCTGAAAATTCCCTGCTTTATTTCTTTAATAATTAATAAATTCCAATCCAACTTTCAATTTAAAACAACTTTTTTTTGCTGATGACGTGAGAATGGATCTGCCGTCTGCTCGCGCTGCGACTGACATCACCTCCAAACCCTCCCCCCTCCCCCCTCCCCCCTCCCCCCGATGTTCAAAAGTCGCACTGTCGCACTCCCGAGAGCTTTGGTCGAAGCACGCTCGCGCCTCGGCTCGGGTTTCCCGAGAGCAGCCGAGAGCTGCTGAGAGCTGCCGAGAGCTTTGGTCGAAGCACGCCCGCAACACGCCCAGACTGCTTCGGCCCAACCTGCGCTCCTTTGGTCGACACTCTCTCGCCCACTTGCGCCTCGGCTCGTGTCTTTCCTCCCCCCCCCTCTCCCCCCTCTCTCTCCCCCCCCTCTCTCCCCCCTCTCTCCCCCCCTCTCTCCACCGCCTCTCCCCCCCCCTCTCCTCCCCCTCTCTCCCCTCAGCCAGGCCTCCCCCCTATCTCTCCCCCCTCTTTCCCCCCCCCTCTTTCTCCCCCCTCCCTCCCCCTCCTCCTCCTCTACCCCTCCTCCCCCCTCTTCCCCCCCTCGCTCCCCCACCTCTCTTTCCCCCTCTCTTCCCCCCTCCCCTCCCTTCCCCCCTCCCCCTCCTTCTCCCCCCCCCCACTCTTTCTCTGCCTTCTCTCTCTCTGTCTCTGCCTCCTCTCTCTGCCCTCACTCTCTACCGCCCCCTCCTTCTCTAGACACGCCTGCAAGTTGGGGGCTATGCGTCAGTGGATAGGGCAGGGATGGGGTAAAAGGAGCGAATGAATAATATTAATATAATATCAAGGGGGGTGGTTAATGTGTGTGTGTGCGGGGGATGGTTAGTGTCACTAGCTAAGTGCCCCCCCCCCGTAACCAACGGGTCCCACTTGATCCTAGAACATTTAAAATGGTACATGGATAGGAAAGGTATAGAAGGATATGGGCCAAACTCGGGCAGGTGAGACGAGATGGAGCTTCTTGGTCAGCTTCTTGGGAATGTTGGGATGAAGGGCATGTTTCCGTGCTGTATGACACTCCGACTCTATCATATCAATTACTTTAGAGGAAAATAATCCTTTGGTTCAACCATGTGACAATAGAGTTATATACTGTAGCACGGAAAGGCGGGCTCTTCTGCTCAATTGCTGACCAAGTTGCATAACTGAACTTGTCCCACTTTCCTGCACCTGGTCATATCCCTGCAATTGTTTCCAATCAATGCAGCTGTCCGTGTCTTTCAAATATCCTAATTAGGTATAATAATGCCATTCAAGATACTTTTAGACAAGCGCATGGATATGCAGGGACATAGATTATGTGTTGACAGGTAAGTGTTGGTCAGCATCATATTCGCACAATCATTGTGGGCTGAAGGGGCTATTCTTGTGCTGTACTGTTCTATCTTCTATGGATACGCAGAGAATAAAGGTGTGTGGAACATGTACAGGCAGATGAGTTTTTCTTGGCAGCATGTTCAGCACAGATATTGTGGGCTGAATGGTCCGTTCCTGTGCTGTACTATTCTATGTATCCATCTGTGTCACTTCCTCTGGCAGGTCATTCCATATATGTATAATTATTTGTTTGCATTAATTTTTAATTCCTTTTAATTCTTTCCCCTCTCACCTTAATCCTGCGCCCTCTTGTTTAGACACCCATACCCTGGGGAAAGGATGGTGGTTGTCCACCTTATCAAGTCAAGTCACGTCAAGTTTATTCGTCACAATACGCAAACGAGATGTGCAGTGAAATGTAAAGCTTGCGGATTGTGCAAAAAAACTACAAAACAGAATGGAACAGAATCACATATTCACATATTACATATTTGTGAGAGGAAAAAAAAAAGAAAAAAACAGCAATTATAAAAAGACACCACACAACAGTAAAGTGGTACAGTAAGTTAGTCCCTGGTGAGATAGGAGTTTACATGGCCTCTGGGAAGAAACTCCTTCTCATCCTCTCCGTTTTCACAGCATGGCAACCTGTGGCGTCACACACACTAACCACCCCACGAACGCACGTACATCAACGACTGCATCGGTGCCACCTCTGCACCCATGCAGAACTCATGGACTTCATTAAGTCCTTGGAATGTATGCGGGATAGTTTTCTAAACCAACATGTAGAGAAACCAACGAGAGAGCAGGCTATTTTAGACTGGGTATTGAGTAATGAGGAAGGGTTAGTTAGCAGTCTTGTTGTACGTGCCCCCTTGGACAAGAGTGACCATAATATGGTTGAGTTCTTCATTAGGATGGAGAGTGACATAATTAATTCAGAAACAAGGGTTCTGAACTTAAAGAAAGGTAACTTTCAGGGTATGAGACGTGAATTGGCCAAGATAGACTGGCAATTGATTCTTAAAGGGTTGACGGTGGATATGCAATGGAAGGCATTTAAAGACTGCATGGATGAACTACAACAATTGTTCATCCAAGTTTGGCAAAAGAATAAATCAGGGAAGGTTTATTGGACCGCTTGGACCTACCTGATTTCACGGTTGTAAAACACTTTAATTCACCTTCCCATTCTTATACTGACATTTCTGTCCTAGGCTAAACGCAAATTGGAGGAACAGCACCTCATATTTTGCTTGGGTAGCCTACAACCCAGGGGGTATAAATATCAATATCTCCAACTTCAAGTAACCCCTCCATCCCTCCCCCACCCAAGTCACACCAGCTTTTCATTCCCACCTAGCAAACAGCTACCAATGGCTTGTTTCCTTTGTTACTTTTTTTGCACATTTTTCATTTGTTCTATATCTCTCTCCATCATCGTCTATATCTCTCGTTTCCCTTTCTCGTGACTTTCAGTCCGAAGAAGGGTCTCGACGCTAAACGTCACCCATTCCTTCTCTCGAGAGATGCTGCCTGTCCTGCTGAGTTTCTCCAGCATTTTGTGTCTATCTTAGCCAATGGTGTGATCCAGAATCCAGGAAGAAAACAGGAGTTCAGGGTAATGAATCAGCATTTTAAATGTTGACTTTTATTCTGGTGATAGAGTTTGTTTATTTGTTTACATTATTTTCAAATGGTATCAAAATTCCAGACTCTGTAGGACTTGCTTAAATTGCTTTTATAGCCTCTAACTCACACTCAGAGTAGTTATTGCCTGTAAAGCTTAGATTTTAATTTATATGTTATAGTCTTTACTCTATGATTTGGCTAACAATGTGCTGGAATAATCATCTCATACCAATTACAGGCTGCAGTTAATTTAGAATATAGACGATTCCATTGAGATAGGAGTCTAAATGCTTTATGTTCTTTAGATTCCTATTTCAATCCTAATTAGCTGACTATGAAAATACACAGTTGGCAACAGGAATGCTCCTCTTGTACATGAGTGTAGTCAGTCATGAGTTTATGAAGAAGACTGAAAGCTTGGAAAAACTATTAAAAGATTTGAATCATTCATCATACTCTATTCATATTTTAATACAAATATTCATAATTGGCAGGCTCAGAGAGTTAGAATTATGATAACTAGTCAATTCAAAAACTCTTGCTGAAGATAACTTTCATAGTTTCTTTCTTCTTCCAGGCAAACTGGGTTGCATGTTGGGTGTCTTGCATAAATATACTATCTTTATATGTATTTGAGGAGGTTGAGGAAACGTAATTAAATCAGCCCAATTTTAACTTCACCAACATTCACTCATCCATCCTTATAAGAAAACAAACAACTCAAGCAAATAAAACCTGACCCGCTATTTCATTTGATCATGACTGATATGTCCTTGGCTTCAACTACACATGGGAATAGGCCCTTCAGCTCAACCTGCCCATCTCGACTAAGTTGGCATTGTGGGCTTGTCCTCTTTGCCTGCATTTAGCACATATCCCTCTTCACCTTTCCTTTTCTAATACCTTTTGAAAGGATGGAGTCTGTGCTTGGAGTCGGGTACTAAACAAGTACTTTGCAGCTGTTTTCACCAAGGAGAAGGACATGGAAGAGGGTGAGATCAGTGTGGAGAATACTAATATGCAAGTGCAGTTTGAGATTAAGGAGGAAGAGGTGCTAGAACTCTTAAAGAGCATTAAGATGGATATAGCCCCAGGGCCTGATGGGATCTATCCTAGATAATTGAAGGGGGCATGAGGAAATTGTGGGAGCCTTGACGCATATCTGTGCATCTTCTCTTGGTATTGGTGAGGCCCCGGAGGACTGGAGAGGAGCTAATATTGTTCCTCTGTTTGTGAAGAGAAGTAGAGAGATTCCAGGGAATTATAGTAAGGTGAGCCTTTCTGAGAGTGAATCTGCAGAAAGCAATTGGCCTGGATGGAGTCCCTGGCTGCGTCCTCAGGACCTGTGTGGATCAGCTGGGAAGATGTATTCACAGATATCTTTAACCCCTCACTACTCCATTCCGAGGTCTCAACCAGCTTAAAAAAGATCACCATCATCATGCTGCTGTAGAAAATGAATGTAGTGTGCCTTAATGACTCTGGCCTTAATGACTACCGCCCAGTGGCTCTGAAAAGCATCCTCATGAAATGCTTCCAGAGACAGGTGATGGTGCACATTTAAAGTATGTCCAAATGTGTGTTTTAATGTCTCTCGGTGTGTCTTGTGTGGGGGGTGGTGAGGGAGGGTAAGGGGGAAACCGCTTTTGGTCGCCTCCTCCACGGAGAGGTGACTTTATCCATGTCGCCTCCCTCGTGGCCTAACACCAAGGATTGGTGCGGCCTTTCCCGGAGTCAGGCCCTGACTTCAGCAACGGGCGCAGCATGGACTTTTTCGAATGGGCATCCATGGCGACCAGTCACCTGTCCTCCAGGAACGGTCCTGCCAAATCTATGTGGATTCGCTGTCGTGGTTGGTCGGGGAAGGGCCATGCGGAGGTCTCTTCCGGCGGATTCGGCGCTGTTTCGGCACATGGTGTGCAGTCCTTGCAGTGGTCGGCTATATCGGTCTCGATATTCGGCACCACACATGCATGCGGGGGAGCGCCTTCGTTCGCACAATTCCAATGTGTGTCTTGTGCAACATTTTCAGAATTAGCGATCGCAGTTCCGTCGGAATGATCACTCGACCATCGCGGAGCAGAATGCCATCCTTTGAGGAGATTTCCGTTTGCGCATTCTGGAATGAGTGGAATTCCTTGCCCAACTTAGGACTGTTCGGCCACCCCTGAGTGACAAAATGTCGTACCTTCGACAAAATGGGGTCTGTGCTCGTAGAGTTGGCGACCGTCCTTGCGGAGACGGGGAAATCGGCGATGATCCGCATGTTAAGCACGTTCGCGTCCGTCTCAATTTCCATAATTGCCTCCTCTTTATCGAATGTCAGGTCGGGTCCAATCGGTAGACGAGATGTTTGGTGGACTGTGTGGGGGAAAATGGATTGGATATAGAAATAAAGACATCAACACTGCATAATTTTATTGACAATAATGTAAGTTATTGGAAAATGTTTTAATAAGATAATAGTTCTATATACTGCATCATTAATTGTAAACTGAATCCCCCGCTGCAGTGTTGTATCTTTCACTGCATTGTTGTATGTTTCGTTGTTATATTTGTGTTTTATTTGTGTATGCATAAAAGCAATAAAGACTAAAGTGAAAAAAAAAGAATGCTGTGGTGGATGTTTGTGTTACATTTTTATTGTGTATCGTGTGTTCTTTTTTATTGTACTGCTGCTGGCAAATTCATTTCACTGCACTTTATTGTGAGTGTGATGAATAAATCTGATTGATTGATTGATTAACTCCTGCCTCCTAGCCAGCCTTTGTTTCCTGCAGTTTGCTGATCTTCGTAATAGGTCCACAGCAAATGCCAACTCCCTGATTCTAAACTAATCTCTGGAAAACCCAAATAGCAAGGATTCCCACAATAGGCACTTATTTATTGACTATAGCTCTGCCTTCAACTCCATAATCTCATCCAAACTCATCTCCAAACTCCTGGACCTGGGAATCAGCTCCCCCGCCTGCCAGTGGATCTTCAACTTTCTGACCCACAGACCTCAATGTGTGAAGACAGATGACAACACCTCCTCCACAATAATTCTCAACACCAGTGCCCTACAAGGCTACATTCTCAGTCTATACATCACTACTATACACACCTTTACGCTCATGATTGTATGGCCAATTTCTTTTCCAATTCAATTTACAAATTTACAGATGATACCTCGTTGGTAGGTCGAGTCACGAACAATGACGAGACAGAGTACAGGAAGGAGATAGAGAACGCAGTACCAGTTGTCAGGACAATAACCGTTCAGTCAATGTCAACAAGACAAAGGAGCTGGTTATTGACTTCAGGAAGCGTTGTGGAGAAACAGCATCAATGGTGCGAAAGTGGAAATGGTCGAGACCTTCAAGTTCCTTGGAATTAATATTACCAGAGATCCGACATGGATCAACCGCATTGATGCAAACCAACATTCTACTGCCTGAGGAGATTGTAGAAGTTTGCAGGACTCACTGAAGATATGCCAAATTTCCTCAGATGCACCATAGTAAGCATATGGTCATGTTCCACCACAGCTTGGTTTAGAAACAGCTCTGCCCAAGATCGCAAAACCATGCAGAGTTATATATGTAGCCCAATCCACCACACAGCCCAAACGTCTTACCATTGACTCCATCTACACTTCATTCTGCCTTGGAAAAGCAGCAAACATAATCAGACCTGTCCCATTCCTTTCTTCTTCCTGCTGTCTGGCAGAAGGTACAGAAGATTGAAAGTGTACACCAGCATACTCAGGAATAGCTTTTTCCCTTCTGTTATTAGGCTTCTGAACGTTCATTCCATAAGCTGCTGTTCATTTCACCACTACCCCATCGAGGGCATTGGACTTTGTCTATGGAACTGATGTATTACAATGCTGAGAACTATATTCTACAATCTATATCCTCTTTGCTCTATCCATTTGAACTGATTGTATCTATGTATGGTATATCTGATCTGTTTGGACCTGTTCTAGCATGCAACACAAAGTTTTTCGCTGTACCTCAGTTCATTAACCTAAACGCAGTGGACTACATGGACTTTTTTTTATTATTTTAAATTTTTTAAATATTTATTTTTATTAGAAGCAATTGTACAAAGATAAAACATTCGGCATCTAAAATTATACAATTATTGTACAGCTTCATTTTTAACCTTATAACCTAAACTATGAAAATAAAAAAATAAAAAAGGAAAGAAAAAGGAAACAAGAAAGGAAAAAATTAGAAAGTGAAAAGATAGATCGAAAAAGAACAAAAGAAAGACCCCTAAACTACCAAAGTAGTGTGGCAGAAAGATATAGAAATAAGAAAAAAGAAAAAGAAAGGTGGAGATATACCTTGCCCCTCGTCCCCCCCGCCCACCTCACCCACCCACCCCGCCCACCTCACCCGCCCACCCCGCCCACCTCACCCACCTCACCCACCCCGTCCCCCCCGCCCACCTCACCCAACCCGCCCACCTCACCCAACCCAGTATCGGATTTAAATTTAAATTTGTGTTGCACCATGTTATTGATGTAAGAATTCAGTGAAGGGTGTCCATGTCTTGAGAAATTGATCTGGTTTTTCCGCCAAGACAAGCCTAATTTTTTCCAAATGTAGTGTCTCGGACATGTTTGTGATCCACATCTTCACTGTAGGGACTGTTGTCTGTTTCCAAAATTTAAGTATTAATTTTTTCGCCGTTATCAGGCCATGGTTAAGAAAATGTCTTTGAAATATCGTTAGCTCAGAACAGGCCTCTGACATACCTATTGTGATCAATTTTATGTCGGGATCCAATTTTGTTTTAAGTATTTTGGAAAAGATATCAAAGATTCCCCTCCAGAAGTTTTGTAATTTTATACAGGAAACAAAAGAATGGGTTATAGTCGCTTCTTGGAGGAGACATTTATCACAGATAGGAGAGGCATTTGGGAAGATCTTATTCAATTTAGACTTTGAAAAATAGAGTCTATGCAGTATTTTAAATTGTATTAGTGAGTGCCTAACATTAAGAGAACAGAAGTTGTGTGTATATATAGAAGACTTTCCTGCCAACTACCCTTTGAAATTGTTAAACCCAATTCGCCTTCCCAAACTCGCCTAATTATTTCCGACAATGGGATATGTAAATTTAAAAGGGTATTATAGAAGTACGATATTAACTTATTTGAATCCGCATTTCTATTCATGCATTCATCTAGTATATCTGGACCCATGGAGTGACAATCTTGCGTGTATTTTCACATAGTCTCGTATTTGAAGGTATCTGAAGTAATGACTACCTTTCAGATGATATTTCAACTAATTCTTGAAACGAGAGGAAGGTCCCCATCTCGCAAAGGTCTCCCAGCTCTTTAATTCCTAAGCTTTCCCATTGTACAAACGCCTTGTCTAAAGTAGACGGTTTAAACAAGGGATTATTGGCAATTGGTAAAGAGGTGAGATAGATTTCTCAATTTAAGGGTTGATTTCAACATGCACTTTAGTAGGTATTTGACGTGATAGGCTGATCCAGAAGATTAAGATGCACCTGCAAAGTAACTCCAGACTGTTAAAGCTGCCACAGCCAGATATAAAAACAGCTTTTTTCCATGAGCAGTAGCTCCACTCAACAACCAAAAGTCTGTAGCCTTTTGCTCTGGTATTTTATTTCATTCTTCACATGTTTAAATTAGACAATAGACAATGGATACAGGAGTAGGCCATTCGTCCCTTTGAGCCAACACCGCCATTCAATATGATCATGGCTGATCATCCTCAATCAGTACCCCGTTCGTGCCTTCTACCCATATCCCCTGACTCCGCTATCTTTAAGAGCTCTATCTAACTCTCTCTTGAAAGCATCCAGTGAATTGGCCTCCACTGCCTTCTGAGGCAGAGAATTCCACAGATTCACAGCTCTCTGGGTGAAAATGTTTTTCCTCATCTCTGTTCTAAATGACCTATCCCTTATTCTTACACTGTGGCCCTTGGTTCTGGATTCCCCCTATATCGGGAACATGTTTCTTGCCTCTAGCGTGTCCAATCCCTTAATAATCTTATATGTTTCAATAAGATCCCTTCTCATACTTCTAAATTCCAGAGTGTACAAGCCCAGCCGCTCCATTCTATCAACATATGACATTCCCGCCATCCCGGGAATTCCCCGTGTTTGTGATAGAGCCAGAGGTTGCTCTCTCAAGAGTAAACAAGACATTTAGGATTGAGTGGGAAGAGCACTCCTCCAGTTCTTCATTGAGAGGGTGATAAATATGCGCGATCCACAGAAAACTGAGAAGACTAAATCGTTGAAGATGTTTAAGAAAAAAGAAGATAAATTTGTCAGCAAAGTGAGCATCAAGTAGTATAAAGAAATAATTGGAATCTGGTATTAAGATAAATGATCAGCCATGATCCTAATGGATGATAGAGCAGGCACAAATGACTGAATGCTCCTGCTCCTTCTGCTATTTGTCTGTCATCCTGCGCTTAAAGCTTCATAATGTTTGACTCTTGTGTAAGAAGGAATTGCAGATGCTAATTTAAACCGAAGATAGACACAACAAGCTGGAAACTGAAGAAGAGTCTTGACCCAAAACGTCACACATTCCTCTCTCCAGAGATGCTGCCTGTCCCGCTGAGTTACTACGACACTTGTATTCCTTATCACAAAAATCAATGTCTGTAATGAGTTTCTCAGAGAAGGAGCATGAATGGTGCCTTTATTCACATAAACACTGGCAATAATAGTAACACAAAGCTATTACACTCACAGAAAATTACATTGTTGAGGCATTTTCAAATAATTGTCCCAAAATTTGTTTAAGAAATATTACATTTCCATGAAGACAAGGAACAGCTGTTCATAATAAGGCCTGATTTAGGGCATTACTCCTTTACCAAATGAGATCCAGGGAATGGGAACAGGTGTCAAGGGTTATGGGGAGAAGGCAGGAAAATGGGATTAGGAGGCAGAGATCAGCCATGATTGAATGGCGGAGTAGACTCGATGGGCCGAATGGCCTAATACTACTCCTATAACTTACTATTGCTATCATCTTAATAGGCAATGCCCTTCTAGGTCAAAGTTTAATTGCTGCTGCTGTCACACTTTTGGTAGAGTGGTAACAAGTAGATAGGGTGGTAAAGCCCCCGTCCCACTGTACGAGGTAATTCAAGAGTTCTCCCGAGTTTCCCCTGATTCCAACACGGAGAATTATGGTAATGGCTGCTCGTGGGTACTCGGGGCTCTCGTGGACATTTTTCACAATGTTAAAAAATCTTCACGAGTTTACCGCGTTTCCTGGGTACCTGCCGTTAGCGTTATGAGCCGCGAAGAGACGTCCCGAGCTCCAACGTTCCTTGTAAGTACATTCTGCGTACTTACCACGAGTCCGATTTATTTTTAAACTCGGGACAACTCTTGAATTACCTCATACAGTGGGACAGGGGCTTAAGGCATATGGACACATGCCTTCATTCGTCAAGGCATTGAGTATTTCAGGAAGTCATGATGCTGCTTTCTAGGACTTTAGTTAGGTATCATCTGGAGTATTGCATGCAGGTTTGGTTGTCCAATTAGAGGAAGGCTATGGAGAGGGTGCAGAGGAGGTTTGCCAGAATGATGCCTGGGTGAGGGGGGATTAGCTACAGTGAGAGGTTGGAGCGACTTGGATTGTTTTCTCTGGGACATGAAAGTTGAGGGGAGACCTGATAGAACTACATAACACTATAGGCAGCATAGATAGACCAGACAGTCAGAATCTTTTTCCAAGAGTGTTAATACCAAATACTAGAGGGCATTGCTTTAAGGTGAGAGGAGCAATGTTTAAAGGAGATGTGCAGGGCAAGATCTTTTAAACAATTGCCTGGAACTTGCTGCTGAGGATGGAGGTAGTTATAATAGTGGCATGTAAGGGACTTTTAGATAGGCATGTGGATATGCAGGGAATTGGGGGATATAGATTATGTGCAGACAGTTAAGAGTTGATTTGGCAACATGTTTAGAAACATAGAAAATAGGTGCAGGAGTAGGCCATTCGGCCCTTCGAGCCTGCACCGCCATTCAATATGATCATGGCTGATCATCCAACTCAGTATCCTGTACCTGCCTTCACTCCATACCCCCTGATCCCTTTAGCCACAGTTTGGCACAGATATTGTGACCAAAAGGTCTGTTTCAGCTGTACTGTTCTATGTACATTGCCTAAATGAGTTCTCTTTATGCTGATTAGTAAAATCTGGTGGGATTTATGACCCGTGGACACTATAACCCACTGTGGGAAGGTACCTAGAGTCACAGGGAATCTATAACTTTTTATTTTCTGTTAAAACAGTGGAAATGGCAATTCAAAGTACGTGGAGAATTGTAGGTTATTGAATATTTTTACCTTCAATGGAACAAAATTGACAGAAGTGGGTATAGCACAGTGAATTATATCCACTTTATCTATTAAGCAAAATGCTCCGTCTACAGATTTCTGGGTGGCACAGTGGCGCAGCTGGAAGAGGAGCGTGATCAAGTACGTCAAATGTTATCTCTGGAATTACTTATTCTTATCATTCTTTCATACTTATGTACAAAACATTTACTAATTTTTCACACCCTCATACACTTCATGGAGGCATAGGGCAGACTTTTCAGTTTTAATGCAAAGACTCTTGGCTGTTGTCTCTCTCTTTTCCCAAATTCCAACATTGTCCTATTCCCATATTAGAATACCTTTAAAATATTAGAATTGTATTTTAGTTGTACCATAATATCTAGTTCCAACCAAAGTTACATTTGACCTCCTCAGTATTTCCAACATAAGGCCTGATGGGAACCTACCAAAGGCCACTGGAAAATTGCAAGGACTCTTATGCTAAGAATTTCAGTCAGCTTTGTGCACGGTACAAGCTCTCTACAACTCTTTGGTAAACTAATAACCCTTATGGCAGCATTTGTGCTTGGTATGTCTGTGGCTGCTGATAGTTCCTGGTTCACTTCTTCAGTTGATACCCTTTCTGGAGATCAGCAAGCTAAGCATATCTGGTCTAGGTGGTGGCATCCTAACAGGTGTAATTGGCTCCACAATAGAGAACATAGAAAAGCCCCATTTAAAGATACATATATATGAAAAGAAATGGATCTGCAACATTGCTCAGGGGTCCTTAGGTTGTAGGGATGAATATAGAGAGCATGAGTAATTTCTTGTGGCAGGTGTTTCCATATTAATTTGGTGACTTGTTGTCATTCGAGTGAATATGTCCATCACTAACCACACAGACATAGAAACATAGAAACATAGGTACAGGAGTAGGCCATTCGGCCCTTCAAGCCTGCACTGCCATTCAATATGATCATGGCTGATCATCCAACTCAGTATCCTGTACCTGCCTTCTCTCCATACCCCCTGATCCCCTTAGCCACAAGGACCACATCTAACTCCCTCTTAAATATAGCCAATGAACTGGCCTCAACTACCTTCTGTGGCAGAGAATTCCAGAGATTCACCACTCTCTGTGTGAAAAATGTTTTTCTCACCTCGGTCCTAAAATATTTCCCCCTTATCCTTAAACTGTGATCCCTTGTTCTGGACTTCCCCAACATCGGGAACAATCTTCCTGCATCTAGCCTGTCCAACCCCTTAAGTTTCTATCAGATCCCCCCTCAATCTTCTAAATTCTAGCGAGTACAAGCCGAGTCTATCCAGTCTTTCTTCATATGAAAGTCCTGACTTCCCAGGAATCAGTCTGGTGAACCTTCTCTGTACTCCCTCTATGGCAAGAATGTCTTTCCTCAGATTAGGAGACCAAAACTGTACGCAATACTCCAGGTGTGGTCTCACCAAGACCCTGTACAACTGCAGTAGAACCTCCCTGCTCCTATACTCAAATCCTTTTGCTATGAATGCTAACATACCTTTCGCTTTCTTCACTGCCTGCTGCACCAGCATGCCTACTTTCAATGACTAGCGTACCATGACACCCAGGTCTCGTTGCATCTCCCCTTTTCCTAATCGGCCACCATTCAGATAATAGTCGGGGGTCAGAGCTGCAAGAGCTGTGGATTGTCAGGGCTACCTTTCCTTTGCAAAGTAAACTTGACTGTTCAAGGTGCAGATTTCATTCAGCTTTGCTGCTCACATTGAGATGATAATATTAATAGGATATTGTGGCATCCCCAATAGAATAGAATTGCTTTGATTGGTGCCATAAAAGTCCGAGTCATAAAATTTCCCAGTTCCCAGGACCATTCGTACTGACACCCAGCATTTCAGTGAAGACTTCTGCAGTCTCGACTTATCAGGAAACCATGTAAGATTTACTATTGGGAACCTTTTCATACACTAATTGTAATGCCATGAATATTAGCTTTAATCGGATATTCCCATCAACAGTAGCTGCTCCATGTGTGGAAATCAGATTCTGTGAGTGGTAAAATCATTCTTAAAACAGAAGAAAGGAAAATTCAGAATTCTCTCTGAAATGTGCAGTACATTAGGTATACATAGAAAATAGGTGCAGGAGTAGGCCATTCGGCCCTTCGATAGTCATGGTAGCCATGGTATACTATTTATAAAATTTTAATAACAATAATGAAAATATACTCATTATAGAGTTTTAGTTTCCGAAGATTGTAGACACTATGAACACAGAAAATTTGGTGAGACTGGTTGAGTTTCTTCTCAGTAGGGTGTTAGTCAAATTCAAAACTGCATTGTATGTTGGCCAATAATGAAACAGTGGGTATCTACTAAAATGGTAAATTGCCTGAAAACTCTGCCTCCTGTATCACTGTTCAATTTTACAAACACAAACTTTTGGACCATTAACTAGAAAGAATTGGAACCAAGAAAGTTCAAAATCCATGGTTGGTAGCCATTTTCACCAAGGCACTTAATTTGTTCTTTGTTTTGCTCTACTGTATTGAGAATGAAGAAGAATGTATTTGTTGCATCTGATAAATCCTTTTTATTAACTTGTCCGAACAGAAATTCTTCATGTGAATCTGGAGATGGTTTGTGAGCTGTTTGACCACAATCCCGGCGAGGGTAAGATCTCTGTACATACCCAAATTATGGCCGTTAGGAGTCCAAACTCTTCCTGTTTCACATCCTTCTAAACTGGAGATCACACTTTAAACATCGCCATCAATCATACAACAACATGTTTCAATAGTGGGGCCATGAGTTCAACTAAATCAGTGAGAGAAATTGAAAAGAGGACCTTACCAAGCTAGATTTGCCCTTTGATAGAATTTCAGTTCTCTCTCTTAAAATAACGTAAAACATTTTGGTAAATTGTTTAGTACGAACTCAAAGCTTTGTTTTGAAACTGCTTGTACTTATTCATTCAGTGCCGCTCTTTTTTTCTGTAAGACTTTCATGAGATCTGACATAAGGTCTGGCTTGTCTGAGACAACAGGTCTAGAATTGTAGCTGTTTTCACTCCTCTTTGGCACGACTATTTTTGCGGCATAGGTGGCTGGAGCTGAAGCAGGAGGAGGAGGAGGGGGTGGAGGTGGAGGTGGCGGCCCTCCACCTGAAGTGCTGTTAAAGCAAGGAGGAGGAGGCGGCAGGAAATCTGGAGGCAGCTCTGGTAAACTCTCTGGATCCGGTGGCGGTGGTGGTAAATCCGTAAAGAGGACATTTTTCGCACCTGAATTTTTCCGTTTGAGTAGGGTTGGAGGTGGTGCTGCTGATGGAGCATATCGGACAGGTGTTGGAGGAGGCCTCGAGAAGAGCTTTGGCTTGGATGGTGATGCTGCACTTAGAGGAGCTTTGAAAGCCGGAGGGGGAGGTTCAAAGGATGGAGGAGGAGGAGGTGGGAGATCCTCTTCATCAAAATCGTTAGGGCCTTGAAACATTATTTGTGCAGGTGGTGGCGGGAGGAAGGTATCAATATCTTTCGTCGTCTTCACCTTAAAATCAAAAATACATGTTATTTTATGAGCCACTCGCACAACAAACATTGATTGTAGTTGTTTTCATAGAAAATAGTTGCAGGAGGAGGCCATTCGGCCCTTCGAGCCAGCACCGCCATTCACTGCGATCATGGCTGAATTTTCATTTTCCTAAGTAATAATGTTATTATTTAGCAACTCCTCAGTTAACTCCTTTTCCTGGCTTGGCTAAGATTTTAGTTTTCCTTTACTTCCTATAACTCAGTGCCATTCATCCTGGGCCAGGTTTAGTATTTGGATTATGCTGATCTCTACCCTGGTGGGTGGTGGAAGCTGGATCATATAACCATATAACAATTACAGCGCGGAAACAGGCCAACTCGGACCTTCTAGTCCGTGCCGAACACTTATTCTCCCCTAGTCCCATCTACCTGCACTCAGACCATAACCCTCCATTCCTTTCCCGTCCATATACCTATCCAATTTATTTTTAAATGATAAAATCGAACCTGCCTTCAGCACAGGAACATGTCCTTCAGCCCACAAAGTCTGTGCCAAGCATAAAGCCAACACTAACTCTTACCTGCCTGCACAATAATCCATATCTTGCCATATTCCTCCATTCTCTGCATATACATGTGCCTATCCAAAATACTCTTAGATGCCACTATCGTGTCGGCCTCCACAACTCCCCCGCAGCAGGTTCCAGGTACTCGTCACTCTTTGTGTCAAAAACTTGCCCCGCACATCTCCTTTAAATTTTGGGCCTCTCTGCTTAAAGCTATACCTTCTAGCATATACCATCCATAAAGACTCCTCACACCCTTGTAATGGACTGTTCAAACTACTTCCCTCCGGCAGACGTTACAAGGCCTTCTACGCCCGAACCTCCAGACTCAGGAACAGCTTCATTCCCAGAGCTATAGCGGCTCTGAACCGGCCCTGCTGAGTGCCCCCCACCCCCATGGACTGTCTTCCTCGGATGGTCATGTCGCACAGACACATCTGCACTTTAGTCTGTTTGAACTGTTTTGACTATTTTACTGTTCTTTTTACAAACCATGTTCTCGTTGTATCTAAATCTAAATTTTATTAGTTATTTATGTTATGACATCGGATGGAAGCTGCATACCAAATCTCGTTGCACTTATGTGCAATGACAATACAATATATTATTATTATTATTATTATTATTATTATTATTATTATTATTATTATTATTATTATTATTATTATTATTATTATTATTATTATTATTATTATTTCATGGAGGTGGATTAATATTTGCTAAGTCAAGGAAAAGAAGGGAATGGAGAAAGGGCACGGAAGAGGAGCTGAGGCCAGCACAGATCAGCCATGATCTTATTAAATGGCAGGTGGACCTGAAAGGCCTGATGGCCTACTCCTGCTTCTATTTTCTTGTGTCCCTGTGTATATGTGGTAACTTATTAAAGAGAAAATCTTATCTTTATAAAGTGGCAAAATGATGCGTTAGTTTCAATTCCCTTCCCTTTTTCTCACAGAGAGTTATGAGTCTGTGGAATTCTCTGCCTCAGAGGGCGGTGGAGGCAGGTTCTCTGGATGCTTTCAAGAGAGAGCTAGATAGGACTCTTAAAAATAACGGAGTCAGGGGATATAGGGAGAAGGCAGGAACGGGGTACTGATTGGGGATGATCAGCAATGATCACATTAAATGTCGGTGCTGGCTCGAAGGGCCGAATGACCTACTCCTGCACCTATTGTCGATTGCTGAGTTGCTGAGCATTTGTACAGGAACCTGGAGTTATTTTAATATTTGCTAAGTAGTATGATTCATTTCCCATCTATCCCAGACATGCACTGACACGACAACATAAGACGTCGAAACAGAGCTGTCCCATATAGTCCTGCATATAGTCCTGCACTGCCCTTAGTGCTCTGTCATTCACTTAGTGCCAGGATTTGATGGCCTGAGTTATAAGAAGTGGTTGGGCAGGCTAAAACTTTATTCCTTGGAGTGTACGAAACTGAGCAGTGCCCTTACAGACATGTATAAATTAATGAGGAGTTGCATGGGTTGAAGGCACACAGTTTTATTTCTCTGGAAAGGGGCATCAAAAACTAGAAGGCATAGATTTAAGGTGAGAGGGGAAAGATTTAAAAGGAAGCTAAGGTGTAACTTCTTTACACGGAGGGTGAGTGATATATGGAATGAGCTGCCAGAAAAAATTGGTTCAGGAAGGTACGCTAACAACATTTAAAATACATTTGCACAGGTACATGGATAGGAACGATTTAGCGGATAATGGGCCAAATATGGGCAAATGGGGCCAGCTTAGATGAAGTAAGGCTTCATCAATGGCATGGATGAGCTGGGCCGAAGGGTTTGTTTCCTTGCTGTACGACTCCATGACTAATTTTAATCAGCATGTTTTAATTTTGTAATCTATTTATAGATATGATAACTGTTTTTCAATGTCTCTCATCAGGCATGCTTGGAGACCGTTGAAGAAGTCTTCCTTCATTATGAGCTAACATGGTGGTCTAAGGCTGGGCCCCTGGCCTGAAGCCAGGTCACTCTCAATGACCATCCTGTGGATGGTTGCAGAAGGGATGTCCCCTGGTGGAGAACAAAGTTGAGATGTGGGCTCATTTTTTACTTGTTACCCAGTAGTTTGGAGAAAGAAATCATCATCTCTGGTAAATTATGCCATGATCCTCTCCACATATAGCACAGGCTTTGAGCCTGCAAAAGTGAGGTCAGTGAATTTGAAATGAACAGTTGACCTCATGCTTTTACATGCAATCATATGGGCGAGACTGCCTGTGAAACAAGTCCTGGAACCCTCACAGATAT
The DNA here is from genome assembly GCF_010909765.2 of Amblyraja radiata. Lineage (NCBI taxonomy): Eukaryota > Metazoa > Chordata > Chondrichthyes > Rajiformes > Rajidae > Amblyraja > Amblyraja radiata. The sequence continues at coordinate 133,094,691 of NC_045957.1, read as the reverse complement.
CCCCAATGTCTGTGATCCCACTGGTAAGACTTTAATTTTATGGAGGATGGGAGGGTTGTAGTCACACACTGCTCATTATCTGGGCAACAGACAAGCATGGACTTGTCTGTTGCGAGAGGCTTGCTCTCCCATCACCTGTTTGAAGGCAAAGCTTAGGCAAAAAAGGTTACTTTAATTGAAAGAGCACTATGGCTTAAGATTATGCTTTACATTGCAGATCCCGTGTACCACTTTACCGTCCATTTTTCCAGGCCAATGTTTGTACTATTGAGACTACACAATCAGTTTTAGGGGAAATCTATGTACTCACTAGTTAAAGTTAGAATATAAAACAAAAGAAGGGTCTTGACCCGAAACGTCACCCATTCCTTCTCATCAGAGATGCTGCCTGTCCCGCTAAGTGACTCCAGCACTTCGATTTAAACCAGCATCTGCAGTTCTTTCCTACACGTAGAACAATATAGCACAGGAACGGGCCCTTCGGCCCACAATGTTCGTGCCGAACATGATCAACTGATCTAATCTGCCTGTACATGATTCATATCCTTCTATTCCCTGTACTTCCATGTGCCTCTCTAAAAGCTTCTTAAATGCCATTATCACATCTGCCTCACAACTCTCTGTGTAAAATAACTTGCCCCGCATATCTCTTTTAAACTTACCTTAACCCTCTCACCTTATAACTATGCCCTCCAGTGGTGGAGATTTCTACCCTGGGGAAAAAAAGTTCTGACTTTCCATCCTACCCATGCCACTCATAATTTTATATACTTCAATCAAGTCTCTCCTCACCTCCGACATTCTAGAGAAAACAATCCAACTCTATCCAAACTCTTCCTTTAGATGAAACCTTCTAATCCTAACCTACAGAATCAAGGGATATGGGGAGAAAGCAGGAACGGGGTATTGATTTTGGATGATCAGCCATGATCATATTGAATGGCGGTGCTGAAGGGCCAAATGTCTTACTCCTGCATCTATTTTTTGTGTTTCTATCCATTCAGCATTCTAGTGATAAGATTATCAAAGATAGTTATTAAAGATTGTTATCAAAGAAAATTGTTATTAAACAGGAAAATTAATTGATCTCAGTCAAGATTTTCACTTTGCTTACCTCTTCATTATACAGGGCTCCAATTGGGTTCGGAGGTCGCTGGGCTTGTCCTGGGTGGCCATTTGCTTGAAGAGGAGCTTGATGACAATATGGAAAATTTGCTTGTTAAGAATTGGTGAGCAACAGATAGACAAACTCAAGGACTTACTTATTGCATCGAATAATTCCCTCTTAATCTGCTCAAAAATCTTTATTTTACAAAACATTCAAAACACTGTGAAACTAAAAAGTTTTGCCTTTTTTATTTTAGTTTTATATTGCAATTAAAATGAAGTACACAGGTCTAATCTGTTTTTTTGTTGAATTCCCAGACTCAATCACCGAGGAGGTAAATTAAGTGTCAAAGAGGTGAAAAAAACGCCATTCAGGTTTTCCTGTAATCTTTCCTGATGTCAAACCTTTGAAAAGCATTGAGGATATCTGACAGCAACCCATTTACCCTGCTTTCTGAGAAAGAAAAACCTTTGGATGAGGGAGGGGGGCGCTCCAGAGAAAACGTAAAGGTCACGTAAGAAAAGCATCATCTTACATGGTTTCTGTAGAACTGTTAATTTTATGAATGAATGCTGCAATATCTGTTCTTTTATGCTGAAAATGTTCCTCCTTTTGTTACAACTGTGTTTAATTGTTTTCACAGCATCTTCACTGCCACAGAGGGTAGTTGAGGCCAGTTCATTGGCTATATTTAAGAGGGAGTTAGATGTGGCCCTTGTGGCTAAGGGGATCAGAGGGTATGGAGAGAAGGCAGGTACGGGATACTGAGTTGGATGATCAGCCATGATCATATTGAATGGCGGTGCAGGCTCGAAGGGCCGAATGGCCTACTCCTGCACCTAATTTCTATGTTTCTATGTTTCTGTATGCTAACCTTTCGACACAGTGAATAATTTCCTGTATAGGAAGGAATGCCAGATGCGGGTTTATATCAAAGTTAGACACAAAATGCCAGAGGAACTCTGCAGGTCAGGCAGCATCTCTGGAGAAAAAGAATGGGTGACGTTTTGGGTCAGAACGTTCTTCATAATTTCATGGGTCATCTTTGTCACTTCTAGTTCAAAATGGACCCAGTTTGCATTCTCAACAGATCAGTTTTAATGACTGATGTAATATTGGACTTGCATTTCTATGCTTGCCTGGCCTACCATAAAAAGGATGAGGAGCTTTTACTTGTGGTCTCTCTCAGAGAGCAGCAAGAGTGCTCAATTTGGAAATATGTAAGTATTAATTAGTTAGTTGTTATATCAATAGCTACAAGAGGATGACTTTGACAATTATTTCATCAATGTTACCAGTAAAAAGCTAGACACCAGCAATATGTGCACAGAAAAGTTGATCATCGGTGGTAATGTAACTGGAGATTCATGCAAGAAGACCAGACAATATTCAAATATTTTCCCTGTTTTTTTGTTATTTATTCTGTGGTCCTTACTTTGTTTTAACAGCCAGTAGTCATTTCACCAAATGTACACTTACAAGTTTATTCAATACAAATTAAATTGTAACTGTAACTGATTTCAGATCCAAGTCAATATTGGCTACTTTGGTAAAGAGGGTGAATTAATGAAATTTATGAACTAGAAGTGACAATGGAACTTATTCACTGTGGCGACAATTCCAATGAATGCTGTGAAAAATTAAACTCAGTTGTAACAAAAGTCAGAGGGAGCACTTTCAGCATGGAAGACTTTGCCAAGAAATGGTGATTGCAGCTAATATTTAAAATGGGCTGAAAAGACAATTAGATGACAATATCGGTTAAACATTGATTTTACTTATAGGTTTGTAATTTCCAAAGTATACGGGTTCACAGCTTCTTCCAGGATTCTATGTTGGCCATTTGATGTTTACTGAGAAGTATTTCAGATGAACAGGCCTCAAATCAAAGGTACACAAAAATGCTGGAGAAACTTAGCGGGTGCAGCAGCATCTATGGAGCGAAGGAAATAGGCAATGTTTCGGGCCGAAACCCTTCTTCAGACTGATGGGGGGTGGCGGGGAGAAGAAAGGAAAAAGGATAAGGAGGAGCCCGAGGGCTGAGGGATGGGAGGAGACAGCCCGAGGGCTGAGGAAGGGGAGGAGACAGCAAGGGGTAACAAAATTGGGAGAATTCAATGTTCATGCCCGCAGGATGCAGGCTCCCCAAGCGGAATATGAGGTGCTGTTCCTCCAATTTCCGGTGTTGCTCACTCTGGCCATGGAGGAGACCCAGGACGGAGAGGTCGGATGGGGAATGGGAGGGGGAGTTGAAGTGCTGAGCCACCGGGAGGTCAGGTAGGTTCTTGCGGACCGAGCGGAGGTGTTCGGCGAAACGATCGCCCAGCCTCCGCTTGGTCTCACTGATGTAGATCAGCTGACATCTAGAGCAGCGGATGCAATAGATGAGTTTGGAGGAGATACAGGCGAACCTCTGTCGCACCTGGAACGACTGCTTGGGTCCTTGAATGGAGTCGAGGGGAGTGTTATGTAACTCTTGATGTTATAAATTCCATGATATGATCTTCCCTCATCCGATGCTGGTGTTTAAGAAGGCACCTTCTCATGGGAGTTAGGAAAAGGCAATAGATGTTGGGCTTGCCAGTTGATATTAGATCCAGCAAATCTGCTTTTGTAGGAGTTTTTAAGGATTTATATTTATGTGTTTCATCGTGACATATTTATTAAATACGGTTTATAATTTGCAAAAGCAATTGTTGGGAGTGAGTTATTTAAGAATATTCAAAGCATGTAACAAGATGCAATACAAATGCAAGCTGTAACTCGCCTGAACAGGGAAATATTTGATGTATTTGATGGATGAGACGACAAAAAATACGAGATTATGTGCCCTCAAAGCCACCAAACAATTTAAGAGCTTCCATTGCCATTTTCTTCAATGGGGAAGCATGGGTATAAGTAGTCTGGAAGGAAAATAGCACTTGTGTACCTGGAGTGGTGTTGGTGGTATTGACAGACTTCGCATTTGATAAATCCGCCCATCGTGATGCCAGCCCAGCCTTTTGTAATGCCACTGTGTAATTGTCGTACAATGTCTTACTGTACTAAAGGCAGAAAAGAGAACTCATTATCCTCCATGTATTGTGAAATAAAGAACATAGAACAGCACAGCACTGGAATAGGCCTTTTGGCAATGTCTCTGTTGAAATTATGTCAGGTTAAACTAATCTTCTCTGTATGCATGCTATCCATATCCTTCCATTTCCTGCATATTCATATATCTGAAAGCCTCTTAAATGCCCACTATTGTATCTGTCTCCACCACCACATGTTTCAGGCACCCACTACTCTCTATATTAACAAATCTGTCCTGCACATCTCCTTTAAATTTTGCCCATCTCGTCTTAAAGCTCTGCCTTCTAGCCTGTGACATGTCCATCCTGGGAAAAATGATTTGACTGTCAACCCTATCCATGCCTCTCAATTTTTTTAATTAATGGTTTACTCCTGCTATGATTGGTTCTAAAATGGAATATACGTTTCCAATATTCAATCTGATTCACCTACATTTTAATGTCGAAGAAAGGCCCTGAGAACACAGAACTGGGGTCATTTTTTAGTTTAGTTTAGAGATACAGCGCGGAAACAGGCCCTTCGGCCAACCGGGTCCGGGCTGACCAGCGATCCCCGCATATTAACACTATCCTACACCCATTGGGGACAATTTTTACATTTACCAAGCCAATTAACCTACAAACCTGTACGTATTTGGAGTGTGGGAGGAAACGAAAGATCTTTTGAAAACCCACTCAAGTCACGGGGAGAATGTACAAACGAACCCGGGTGTCCAGCGCTGCATTCACTGTAAGGCAACTACTCTACCACTGCGCCACCATGACCGCCCAATGGTTCAATTATGGTTCATTGAATTCAATTAAGCACACCTGTACTGTTTATTTAAATACAGTTTTATATTGTTATTTAAATATCAAGGTATGTGCACTATCAATATAACAAACCAGCGTTCGTTCAAACAGGGTTAACAGTTGCTGATCAGATTTTCATTGTGTTTTTAGCAAGAGAATTTGGTGAAGGTGGAAGCCCATATAAAGGAAAATAAAGAAGAAAAATTATCCCAACAGTTGGGATATCAATTTACAGCTGTATCAAACGTTGATGAGGCTGTACTTGGAGTATAAGCACGTCTGGATGAATAGCCATAGGAAGGATGTAATTAAGCTGGAAAGGATGCAGGAAAGATTCACAAAGATGTTCTTGGGACTGGACGGCTTGAGTTATACGGGAACAATAGATAGACTGGGGTTTTATTTCCCTGGTACATAGGAAGTTGAGGGGTGATTTCACCGAGGTTTATAAAATAATGAGGGTCATAGATAGGATGATGATCAAAGTCTTGTTTTCCAGGGGAGGGGAGTCTAAATCTAAAGGGGTAACTTTAAAAGATACCTGAGGGTGTTGGGTATTTGGAATGAGCTGGCGGTAAAGAGTTAGAGGAGGGTACAATTATCAAGTTTAAAAGAGTTGGACAGGTACATAGATAGGTATGATTTAGAGAGATATGGACTAAATGCAGGCCAGTGGGAGAAGGCAAATTGGTCAACATGGATGAGTTGGGCCAAAGGGCCTCTTTCCGTACTATATGATATACATTTTTAGAGAAAGGTTACAGACAAAATCAAGTGAAAAAGTTTGTAAGATCTGTTTTCTAATGAGGGTCGACTGATTACTAACCAGCACTCATTACTACAGCAAAACAAAACGGCTGGAGGAACGTTTGTGTCTCTGTTTTCATTACCATATTTTATTAAGAGTTTCAACAATCCCATTTTCACTCACCTTTCCGATTCGTATTCCAGTTACCCACTGTTGTAGACTCCAAGCATTATCACAGCACAGGTACTTGATGTATTGTGATTCCTTTTGAATCTGTGGATGCTAGCACATTATATATATTGTCAAAATCAGACATAATTTCTGGTGTTTTAAATGTAAAATACAATCAACTGCAGGATCTTGCATTTAAATGTCTGGGTATTGGTTTTGTTGTTAGTGAGCAATCTGATATCAATGCAATCTATTTATTATTTGGTTATTGTTTACATAAATAATGCCCTGCTAAATTTGGCAAAGTTAAGAGGAAGGTGGAAAATAAAACTTACTTTATGAATGGGTTTGGATGAAGAGCTAGAATTGAGCTATTCAATTTTACTGACTTTTATTTCAGATAACACGCACGTGTCCTTAAAATTAATTTACCACAAGAGACAACAATATCAAAACCAACTTTTTTTTTGCCTTCATTAAATGTGCTTCAGAATGGGTAGTGAACTAATTTGTTGAACTGCTGCAGTGTTTCTGGTGAAAGTACTTCCTCATTATTGTTGGGTTTACTATATACTTATTTCAATTGCTTTTTCTATTGTTTGGTCAGTGATATTTGTTTCATATTCTCTTAAATAGATCCAGGGCATTAATCCTGCTCTTTGAGCTGTTGAGTCCTTTGGTAACAATGGTGGTACCAGAATGAAGACCCAGTGATGATGAAGTGTTTTCATTTAGAACATTTCCAAGTTAGGATGGTGGACAGTGGAAGGGAACCTGCAAGTGATGCTGTCATGCACCTGGTGTGCCTGTCCTTCTTGGTGGGAGAGATTGCAGGTTTGGGAGATAGATTTGAGTAACCTATGCAATTAAATGCCGCAGCACTGGTGAGTAAGGCAAGGCAGCGCCTTTACCACCTCAGGCAATTGAGGAAATTCAGAGTGTATCCGAGGATCCTCCAGTGCTTCTACTCAGCGGCTGTGGAAAGCATCTTGTCCGGAAATATTATCATCTGGTTTGGGAATTGCTCTGCCCAGAACAAGAAGGCTCTGCAGAGAGTAGTGCGTTCGGCCGAACGCACTATGGGAACTTCACTCGCCCCCCCTGCAGGAACTATACATCAGGAGGTGCAACTCCAGAGCCAATAAAATCATGGGAGACCCCTTCCATCCCTGCAACGGACTGTTCCAGCTGCTACGGTCAGGCAAACGCCTCCGTTGCCATGCTGTGAGAACGGAGAGGTTGAGAAGGAGTTTCTTCCCAGAGGCCATTAGGACTGTAAACTCCTATCTCACCAGGGACTAACTTTTACTATACCACTCTACTGTTTTTTTTTAAATTGCTGTTTTTTTCCCTTTTTCCTTCCGCCCACAATATTTAATATGTAAAAGAATATGTGATTCTGTTCCATTCTGTTTGTAGTTTGTTTGTTTGTCTTTCTGCACAAAGTCCGCGTGCATTGCCACTTTTCATTTCACTGCACATCTCCTATGTGTATGTGACGAATAAACTTGACTTGACTTGAAATGCAGTGCACGGACTGAAAGTTTAGGTTGGTGGATAGAGTGCCTGTCAAGTGCAATGCTTTCCCATGGATGGCATTCCGAATCCTGGGCACTGTTAGAAATGGACTCATCCAGGTAAGCAGAGTTTTCTGTCACACTCCTGAATACATGGATGTCAAGTAACAATTATAGATTAAATGTTAATTTTAAATGTGCTTATATTGTTTAGATTTGAAAAATGAGGTGGGAGCATGATTTTATTTCTTCCTCATAACTGGATACATAGATATTGGAATAAAATCCTTCCTGGATAATGTAATCTTATGATATTACTTCTGTTATGAAGAAGGGAGCAGATTTAATATCTCTAGATTTCTGCAACAAAAAAAGCCTCCACATGATATCGATCTTGCCTGAAATAAACAAGCAAATAATTCACCGTCCTACACCATGATGTTTGTGAATCATTGAAGAACGAAGTCACCTTGCATTGAGCATTACAATAGATGGCACAATGATTTTTCAGCTTGTTGTAAAACTTAAGTAGGTGACATCTCAGGTGGCTGGATTGATGGCATGGGTCTTTTTAAGGTAATGCAATTCAATTGGCATTGACTTAAAAGATAAAGGAATTGAAATAAATATATAACACCATGCTGAAGGTCATTCACTGTTGCATTCCCACTGAATACCCATTGCATTCCAAATATTATAGCATATGAATAGCATATATAAAGCACAATGTCCATTAAATGAAACTTTGGCCATTACGCACAGATTTGGTAGGAGAAACATAAATCCTATGTTAATGAAACCTTGGAATATGAAAGCATGGGATAGCTGTACGCCTTTATTGGCAACGTGAATCTGAAGCAAACGCCGATACTTGCCAATCACTATTTCTGAATTATGCCATTTATAGATGAAGAATACTGGACAAGGGGTCACTCTTCCATATTCCAATCAAGAAATATCTTATTGGATATATCATATATATCCACAGTGGTGCAACTGGTAGAGTTTGTTGTTTTTTCCCCCCCTTTTTCCTTCCGCCCACAATATTCAATATATAAAAGAATATGTGATTCTGTTCCATTCTGTATGTCGTTTGTTTGTTTGTCTTTTTGCACAAAGTCCGCGAACATTGCCACTTTTCATTTCACTGCACATCTCGTATGTGTATGTGACGAATAAACTTGACTTGACTTGACTAGAGCTGCTGCCTCACAGCCCAGGATTCGATCCTGATCTTGGGTTCTGTCTGTGTGGACCTTGCATATTCTCCTGATGTTTCTTGGGTTTCCTTCAGGTGCTCCAGTTTCCTCCCACATCCCAAAGATTTGTGGGTGTGTAATTTAATTGGCCTCTGCGAATTGTCACTCATGTGCAAGGAGTGGTTGCAAAACTTGAATGACATAGAATAGTAAGATTAAACGAGAACTTACCAGTTTGAAGTTTGATCTGTATTTTATGAGGAGTTACGATGAGGGATTACGTGAAGACCCCGTCCAGCACGCATGCGCGACATTCTTCAAAGCAGCGGTGTGGAATCACAGAAAACACAATAATTGAAATAAACATAATAAAGATTAGGAGAACTAAGATACCAGTTGATCTCTATAATTGAGGGCGGGAGCGGAGGGCACGTAATCCCTCATCGTAACTCCTCATAAAATACAGATCAAACTTCAAACTGGTAAGTTCTCGTTTAATCTTACTATTTTACTTCGGAGTCACGTGAGTGACTACGTGAAGATTTTAAAGCTCTGTGATTTCAAACCGTGTAACAGTCCATACTTCACTCACTGCCGAAGTCATCCAAGGGAGGAAGTATGTTATCGTAATCAAACGTGAATCTGTTTGTAAAACAACAATGGTATTATTTGAAAATAATAACAAAGAAATTAATGCTCCCCCGGGCTAAATTATATATTTTTTGCAGCGTCTAAAATTCTCTCTGCAAGTGAAACAGGTTTTACAATGACTTGTTGTAGAATGTTTGAAAGTTCTTCCCATGGACCAGTTACCAGGTTAGGTCCAGTGGCACATCCATACTGTTAGCCGCCGACGTCGATGCTGCTCTGGTGGAGTGAGATGTGTGAATATCGGTATCCACTCCAGCAGCTCCCAATACCTGTTTGAGCCATCTAGAGATGGTTTGCCTCGGTACCCTGACCCAGTGGCATTTTTGTGGCTGACCCATTTTTGTCTCCCTCGGGAATTTTAGGTTGTGTTGATATATTGTAGAAGGTGAGTCATGACATATAACGGTGGTCAGGTGGATACGCCCGGAATTCCATAATGAGTCCTGAAGTTCCTGGTCTGCTCTGTTTTACCAGCTCCTGAATGGTGAATGTTATTTGGTCTGATTTTATGACCATATTGTCCAGTCTGAGTAGGTAAAAAGACTGGACCCTATGCTGAGACTAAGTCATCAGCATGGCCGTATACAGGGTAGCTGTTTTCAGATGAAGGGATCTGGCTGGTGGCCATCCTTTAGGTATGTCAGGACAACGCTGACATCCCAGATCTTGGTATATCTAGGTCTAGGGGTTTTGAATAGAAGGTACCTCTCATTAATTTGGCCACCAGTGGACGAGACCTATGGCCTGTTTCCCTTGGTGCCTGTCTTAGATAGGTTGACAGTGCACTTCTAGCACATTTGATAGTGCTATAGTTCAGACCTTCATCGTGGTGAAGGCTGGCCAGGAACTCTGGTACATAGGTATGGTGGTTGATTAGTTGTCTCTGTTCTCGAGCAGTATGTTTCTCATTTTCTTATACTGGAGAGATATTGTTTCTTGGTGGAAGTCGGTGAGATGCTGTCATCGTGTCCATGGTCCTATTTGACAACCCCAGGTCCAGCAAAAGGTCTTTTTTGGAATCTGCAACCCAGTAGGCTTATTCTGTCATGGCATGGGTGACTTTCGCCTGATACAGGGTGGATCAGTAGATCTGGTCCGTGGGGAATGGTCATGGGTTTCAATGACCCTGTCAAGGATCACTGGGAACCATGGCTGTGTAGGCTAGTCGGGTACTACCAAAAGTCCGAAGCAAAGTTCATCTGTATTTTGCGTAGTACCTGACTGATGAGGCAGAAAAGGGGGGGGGGGGGGGGAAACTTAGAGATTAGCTCCCCCCCCAGTTCAGCGAGAATGTATCCATCGCCGCTGCCTCAAGGTCTGGTTCCCAAGCGACATACATCGGTACGTGGTGATTCAGTCGGGATGCAAAGAAATCGATATCTGGTGTTCCATATTGCTTTGTAATTTCAGCAAATACTTTGTATTAACATGTCTGCCACAGTATTTAGCTTACCTGGTAGGTAAGTTGCTGATAGCCAAATATGTTTGACGACACACCATTACCAGATTGTGTTGATCAAATTGTCACATGATATCGATTTTATTCCGCCCATGTGGTTAGTATAGGCCACCACTGTGATATTGTCAAATTGTAAACGAACATGCAAAATGGTGCACTATTGAACAATATGCTTTTAACCCATAGAACGCTCCCAACATTTCCAACTAGGTTTTATGTCCAGTGTCTGTAGTGGTGATGACTCTAGATTAGTCCATCTACCACCTGTTCTGGATATGGGTTATTTTGTTTAAACGCTAGCACCTTTGCTCTAACGGAAAGGTCCAAGTTAAGTAGCTGGTAATGCTGCTACTAATTTCCCAATTACTCTTGCCACTTTGTCGAATGGTTGGTTGATTGTTAACCATTAAGGTATAATTTGTTACAGGTTTGTGCCAATTATGCTGGCTTTCCTTTTGGCAGCGTTATAGACATGTGGACTGAGTTAATTGAATACCAGGTAGTCCATAGTTGTGGATGGTGTCAACGTAGGTTTATCTGGATTGTATGACAAAGCCCAGGCTAAATAAGTTTTTAGTAGCTAATGCTGCTGAATTAGCTAATTCCATGGTTTTGTCTGTTTGTAAATATCATCGAGATATGCCATGACAATATGTTTCCTTAATAGTGTCAGGGCTGGTTTAAATATCTTGGAAAATAGTTTTGGCTCATATTTAGACCATTAGTCAATAATTTATACTGCCATAGTTACCCCATCCAGGTAAATTTTAGGTATCTCCGATGATCTTTATGAATGGGTACTGAATAGTATGCATCTTTTAAGTCGATGCCTACCATAAAGTATCCTTAGGAAATCCATTGTTTGGCAGTTACAAATGTTTTCCATTAAAGTGTGTATACCTGACGAAAGTATTCAATGTGGTTAAGTCAATGATGGTGCGACATTCACCATCTTTTTTGTTTTTTTAGTAAATTTAATACGGATTCCAAAGGTTCATATTTAGACTTCTTTATGACCCCTTTGTATGTCTTCTCCAGTTCAGCTTGTCCCTCATGTTTTCTTTTTAGTGAGAGGGTAAAACCCCTTTGGGGTGCATGCTGAACTGGTGGCAAGTTTTTCTTAAATTCAATTTTTATCCTTGAATACTTTTTGGTATATAACTACCAAGTGTGATAGTTCTTCATGCTTCCAAAACCAGGTGTAGTTCCCCCCCCCCCCCCCCCCCCCCCCGTTAGCACAATCCCCTCACCTTTTATGTGATGGTAGGAACCATACCCACCTACCTCCACTGTTGTTTGGTGGTGTGTTCATTTCTTCGGTTTCTGGTTCCTTGTCTGTCGGGGTGGTGTTGTTGGGGGGATGGTGCATTTTCCATGGGACCCGCTCTGGGCCCTGTCCCGAAAGACTTGCGGGCAATGGTATGTGGGCCCCGAGCTTTCACCAGTACCATGAAGTAGACGCCTACTGGTGGATGCCTAGAGGTACTGCCGTCTGGGTTTTTGCGTGGTTTGCTCATTCCAGGTCCTGCCCTCATGAGGCCAAAATGCCTTGGATTCTTTGTCCAGATTTTAGGCTTGATTTGGTAATTCTTTGCCAAATAGCAGGATCTGTGGTTTTGAGGTCAGCGTTCTACACAGTCCTGCAAATTTTTGAGGTTGAGGGCAGGTCTTATGACCTCCTTCTGGAGGTTGCCAATCACATACTGTGTTGCACAGTAGAGCCAGGGTGTTTTGGCATGCCAACCCTGTCCATGGAATGAGCAGATAGCCGACGTCAGGGGTATCTACATTTTTTGCAATTTTAAGTTTTTTTGGGTTTAAATACCCTGCTCAATGTACCCCCTGTAATGGCAGGCAGATTGAGCAAATGCAAGTTTGGGGAGGCGTGATAAAGTCCAACGCCTCAATGACTACCTGTCTTGGAGAGGTTTAAAGGACAGGTAGTAAGCTGGCCGCCAGTTTAGGCTATAACGGCCGTTCCGCTTGCGGTGTTGCCACGTAGCGGTTCACCATACCCAGCAGCTCTTCCTGGTCCTGTACCTCAAGCATTCTCCCAATGTTGTTCAGCCAGTGACCCCTCTTCATGACCAGCCCAGCCCTGGTCACCAACGCTCCCCTCTGTTGAGGGAGATGCGATGGCCAGTGCTGTTAGTGCACTGGAACGGGAGTGTTTGTGCTCCCTTGGCGAGCTTGCCCCATCCTCCGGAGCAAGTCTCGCTGGAGCTTTTGCTCCATGAGCCTTTCCATAAGGCTTGAAACGGTCACCTTTAGCCGCTCTCGGGCGGGAGTCTACCGTGCCGGGCTCTTCTGAGTGAACCGGCCGGTCCGACTTCCGTTGTGCCTTACATCCAGCCCGCTGCGGTTGGTCGCCAATGTTCCCTTGAGCTATGCTAGCGGCGCTGGGCTCGGCTCGGAATGCTGTCGGTGACTGTGGACCGCAGCGTTGTGCGCCCCCCACTGCTGGAATCCTCCTGGTCCATAGCAGCCTGACGGGAACGACCTTCCTTGGTGTTTTCCCTGTTCTATTCCTATTTAAAAATAAAGCAGAACAGGGTTTCGAAAACACCATGTCCTCAGAGTAAGATTTGCTTACCTGAAGGTCCGTTTTCAAATTGTTGCGGGAGAGCTCGTACTCCCGTCCGTCGCTGCGCACTGCGTGAGACGCTATGTCGCGCATGCGTGCTGGACGGGGTCTTCACGTAGTCACTCATGTGACTCCGAAGTAAAATTAGTGTGAAAGGGTCATCGATGGTTTCCTTGCACCTGATTGGCCAAAGAGCCTGTTCCCATGATATCTTTCTGAACTAAATAATTATGTGTGAATATGAGATGATTCCCTAAATTAGACATACATCTGAAAGCAGATTTAGTTTGCAATTTCATACATAATTCTCAACAAATTGAAAATTAAAAGCATCTAAAATGTTAAATATATTTGGCATGGTTTACCTTCAGTACAAAGCAATGGTCAGTTGGTGCTTTGTATTTTGCTTTATAATTCATTCCATAGTAAATATTCACATTCTCAAACTGGATGTAACAAACCAGGTCACAAGATGTCTGTGGGAAAATTAGAACATAATTGCAATGTCATGGAAATATAAAGAGAGAAACTCATTTACCTATTATCTACCTATTTTCCCTGAATTCCAGGAGGAGCTCTTATCCTTGGTGGGCTAATGGATATATTTTGACTGGCTACATGATATGTTACAGCCACTAGGGGGAGTGCAAACACCTCTGACGATCCCTTGTTAATTGGTCTCCTTGCGGCCTAATTTGCCATGGGAGTTCTCACTGGGAATCCTGCCCTATTTCACAATGTGCCCAAGCAATTTGCGGGGGGATGGGTTCGGATATTTGATTAGGCAGTACTTGACTTTAGCATTCAAGAATTTTCAGTTAGTAAATGCATAATTTTATATTTCCTGACCTTAGTTTTCCCTTTTGGAACATAATAAATTCCAGAAGCTCGGAGGAGAAAGTATCGACGCTTCCATGACTTTTTACCATCTTCCTTTACAAAGAGAGCTCCTTCTAGGTCTGGAATAATGACAGATGTTCCACAAAAGCATTCCTGTATGTGCAGATAAATTGAGAGGAAATGTAAACATATTAGTTTGTATCAATCAAATGCGTTTTTACATTAGGTTAATAAATATGATTTGCCATTAGGTCAGCTACACATAGCCAGATTACTTAAAGCACTATAAATTTAAATGAAATTCGAAAGACTGCTGATGGTTGAAATCTGAAAGAAAAAAATGCTGAATATGCCGACTAGCTCAGGCAGCATCTATGAAAGGAAAATATATGATGTTTTGAGTCTGGGATGTTTCATAGCCTTTTCCACAGAATCACAAGCATTCCTTTTCCCTTCCCTGAAAGTCTACACATGCCTGTTCTGCAGACAGGGTATTGAGGTGAATGTTAAAAAAAATGGGTCTAAAGTGTAGATACATAGAAATGTAGATGTCTGAAGAGGGGTTCTGAACTGAAACATTGCCCATCCATCTTCTCCAGAGATGCTGCATCTCCAGAGACCACAGCATTTAGTGTCTTATTCAACAGGTCTAAAGGTCTGGAAATGAACAAACTAGAGTGGTTTGTCGAATTTTCCAGTTTTTAGTCTGTGATGGGACTATTTTTGTAGGCAATGGATAATTAAGCTAAATTTAATCTTGAACCGATGTAAACGACTGCAGAAGACATGAATGTGAGTGACTTGTGCCTGATTTGTGGATTCCCTAATATTTTGTGCTGATTTGCCAAGTTCCACTCAAACTCTGTAATAGAAAGCAAAAATTCTGTGACAGTATATCTATGACTAATTGTATGATATCTAAATGTTAATAACCATATAACATATAACAATTACAGCACGGAAACAGGCCAACTTGCACTTCTAGTCCGTGCCGAACACTTACTCTCACCTAGTCCCAACTACCTGCACTCAGACCATAACCCTCCATTCCTTTCCCATCCATATACTTATCCAATATATTTTTAAATGATAAAAACGAACCTGCCTTCACCACTTCCTCTGGAAGCTCATTCCACACAGCTACCACTCTCTGAGTAAAGAAGTTCCTCCTCATGTTGCCCCTAAACTTCTGTCCCTTAATTCTCAAATCAAATGAAAAAAATTATGGAATATTTTGAGGGGATTGAGTCCGATTCAACTGAAAATAGATGGATATTTTTGACATTCAGTCAAAATTTTGGTGGACTATTTGGAACCGTCTCACCATGATGTGTAAAAGCAAATGTGTCATATCCTGTTGTGGAGGCTAATAGATTCTGAACATATTAGAGATTAATTTGGCACTTGGCTTGTTAGATCAGTCCTGCATTGGGTATTTTCATTGTGATTCGTGGTACAATGCTGTACTGTACCAACACAATTATATCCTTGGCTCACATCACTGTGCTTATGGTCCAGCAGCCTTGCATCTCCTTGACTTCAGTTTCCTGTTCTCAAGTGGACAGCTTTTTAAGCAGAATTAATTACATTATATGTGAGCTTGAAATATGATAATAAAATAGATTTTCCCCAAGAGTAACCTCATACAAAATGATTTTCCATAGTGAAAATAAAGCTTCTTGTCATGAGGAAATTGATTATGTGGATCATCCTAATTGAAGTAATCAAAAGCTAATAATCTGCTTTGGAATGATATAACAAATTGTAGCCTATTAAGCACTGTAGTATTGCAAAGAACTATTAATCAAAGTGAGCTAAGGCAGTGCAGTAAGAATACATTTATGAATAAAATGTCAAAATATACCTTGAATATGTATTTACTTACTAGTATAAATAGGATTTATTTTCCTTGCATTGCAAAGTGAAAACTTTTAACTTTAATGATGAGCTGTCTCTTAACAATATTCATAGAAAACAGAGGTGTTTATATGTCGGGTAGTTGGTCTATAAATAAACCGATTTCAGTGGCTTTTTATGCCTTGTATTAAAAAATAGACATTTAGTATTTGGAACCTGTTAATTTAGTAATTTGGTGATCCAGCTCAAGCCAATTATGCTGTTTAATAGCATATCACAAGATGGCACAGTGGCATAGTGATAGAGCTGTTGCCTTACCGGGGCTCGCCGTTTGGAGCCCCGGAGTGCTGGGTCTGCTGCACCGACATCGCGGAGCTGTGGTTCACGGAGCTCCCAATGCGGGCGGTGCTGATCAACATCGCGGAGTCCTGCGACTCCGCTCGGCTCGGCCGGTGGACTCAGGAACCACGGACTCCGGTGGGAGGTGGCTGCTTTGGAGGTCCGGGCCGCTGAGGATGTTCTCCGTCGGGGTTCGGCGTCGGTGTTCCATCATCCCAGCGTGAGGGCCTGAGCATCGGGCCGCCCGTGGCGGCGACTGCGGGTGCTAGGGAGGCCCCAACCACGGGTGAACATCTGGGAAGATCGGCGGGGAGGCTGGCTGGACTATGGTACATTCCTCAACTTTGGTGCCACTGTGGGGTTATGTTGTGTCGTGGACTTCTGTGTTTGTGCTTTTTGTTATATGTTTTATTTATTTATTATTTATTTTTATGTTACTTGACTGTAAGGAAAATCCATTTCGTTATATCCTTTTCCCTTTGAGAATAGGGAAGATTCAAACAAGAGGACATGACTTCAGAATTAAGGGACAGAAGTTTAGGGGTAACATGAGGGGGAACTTCTTTACTCAGAGAGTGGTAGCGGTGTGGAATGAGCTTCCAGTGGAAGTGGTGGCGGCAGGTTCGTTGGTATCATTTAAGAATAAATTGGATAGGCATATGGATGAGAAGGGAATGGAGGGTTATGGTATGAGTGCAGGCAGGTGGGACTAAGGGAAAAAAAAAATTGTTCGGCGCGGACTTGTAGGGCCGAGATGGCCTGTTTCCGTGCTGTAATTGTTATATGGTTATATGGTTATATGGTGTGCAGGATGGTGTTAATGTACAGGGTGGTCACTGGCTGGTGAAGATTCAGTGGGCTGAAGGGGCTATTTCCATGCTGAAAGTCTGTTTAAATAGGCTGATTAGATCTTCAACTTCACTTTCCTGTTTGTTCCTATATTGTGCAAAGTTCTATATTTCCGTTGAATATATTTAATACTACAACTTGACGTGTTATTAATATCAGTTTCACCAGTTCAGCAATATTTAGTGCATTTATTTGTTACATGCGATGTGAGATCTGACATGGTTAAGTAAAGTGAGGATGTGAGAAAAATTAAACATTAAAAGTCTGGTGTTCATTCTGAGATGTACAGTGCTGTCTATTGTATTGTGTGAGGTTGAATAAACCTATCATCATTCCTTAAGATTGAGGGTTACCTGAACAGTGAGAATCAATGAGATCTCAGGAGTATTTTTAGCTGCCCGTGTAGATTAAGATAATAGTGAATTGCATTGGCTTCTACTGCAGTTGTACAGGGTCTTGGTGAGACCACACCTGGAGTATTGCGTACAGTTTTGGTCTCCTAATCTGAGGAAAGACATTCTTGCCATAGAGAAGGTTCACCAGACTGATTCCTGGGATGTCAGGACTTTCATATGAAGAAAGACTGGATAGACTCGGCTTGTACTCGCTAGAATTTAGAAGATTCAGGGGGGATCTTATAGAAACTTACAAAATTCTTAAGGGGTTGGACAGGCTAGATGCAGGAAGATTGTTCCCGATGTTGGGGAAGTCCAGAACAAGGGGTCACAGTTTAAGGATAAGGGGGAAATCTTTTAGGACCACGATGAGGAAAACTTTTTTCACACAGAGAGTGGTGAATCTCTGGAATTCTCTCCCGCAGAAGGTAGTTGAGGCCAGTTCATTGGCTATATTTAAGAGGGAGTTAGATGTGGCCCTTGTGGCTAAAGGGATCAGGGGGTATGGAGAGAAGGCAGGTACAGATACTGAGTTGGATGATCAGCCATGATCATATTAAATGGCGGTGCAGGCTCGAAGGGCCGAATGGCCTACTCCTGCACCTATTTTCTATGTTTCTATGTTTCAACGTGTATTTTCCAGGGAACAACACACTTGGTGCATGTGACAAGTTTCCAAATTTTCATCTTATACTGAGATTTTGGAAAAAGGCCACATGGTCCTTTGGAAATTGGTGTGTCAGATCTACCTGTTGACCTGAAATGTCTACTTTGTTTTTCTCTACATGTACAGGTCTGTGAACCTTACATCAGTGGTACGGAAGTCGTTGGAAAACATCCTGAAGTCCAGAGTTCATGTTTACTTGTAAAGGCAGGAGTTAATTAGGAACTGAAAAAGGACACAAATACTGGAGTAACTCAGTGTGTCAGGCAGAATCTCTGAGAACATAGGCAGGTGATGTTTTAGATTGAGACCCTTCTGAATTTCTCTGTCTTTCACAGAATTTCACTGGATTAGGAGTCCATATAAAATATGGTTTTATATAGGGGAAATTTTGTCTCACAAATTTGGCTGAGTTTTTTCATGAAAATTGATTGAAATTGAATTGAAAGGTGCAACATGGAAATAGACTTGATGAAGGTAGCACGATAGATGTGGTTTATGGGAATGTGAACTTCAGTAAGATTATTCAAAAGGTCCTGCATGTTTGGCTGTTCCAGACAGTTAAGATGCAAGGAATCTGAAGCATGTTGGCAAACTGGATCCAAAATTAGCATAGTGACATCTGGCCAAAGACATCTGGTGGTGGAAAGATCATTTTCTTTCTGGAAGTCTGTATTGAGTAGTGTACTGCAGGGATTGGCGCTGGGACACTTGTTCTTTTGTACAAATAACTTAGATTAGTAAATCTGTAGATGACACAGAAATTGGTGGAGTTGTAGAAAACAAAGGAGTTTGTTTAGTTCAGTTTGGAAGTGGAAACAGATCCTTCGGCCCACCAAGTCTGCGCCGTCCAACGATCCCCGCACACTAGCTCTATCCTACACACACTAGGGACAATTTACATTTATACCAAGCCAATTAACCTACAAACCTCTACGTCTTTGGAGGTAAAGGTCTGAAGGTATAGTGGTATATTGATTAGCAGAAATGTTGGTGGAGCAGTGGTAGGTAGAATTTAATTCAGGCAAGTGAGGTCATGCACCTTTGGAGGTCAAATTCTGACCGGGCAGATAGAGTAAATGTCAGGGAGCTTGGGGTGTTGATGTACATCGGGACTTTGTGGTGCAAGTCTATTATTCACAAAAAAAATGGCAATGGAGATGGATAGAGTAGTGAAGAAGGTATTTGCTGTGCTTGTCTTCATAGGCTGAGGCATTAGGTTTAAGAGTTTAGATGTCATGTTTCAGTCGTATAGAACACTGTTTAGACCACACATGGGGTACTGTTTTGTTTTCCATATTATAAGAATGATTGGTAGTAATAGACAGTGCAGAAGAGATTCACCAGGAAATTGGAGGGCTGTAGTTATAAAGACAGATTGGATAGGCAAGGTTTATTCTCAATGGAATGTAGGAAGCTGGGAGTGACCCAAAAGAGGTTTATAATATTATGATGGCCATAGATAGAACAGATTGAGACTTTCTTTAAGGCTGGGGATGTCTAGATCTAGAAGCCACAGAGTTAAGATGAGGTGAATTATAAAACAAAGAACTGAGGGTCAGGTTTTTCAAGGATATGGTGGTTATCTTGAACAAGCTGCCAGTGCAGGTGGTAGAGACAGATACAATAACAATATTGAATAGGCATTCAGACAGGTACTTTGATAGGAAGGACATGGAGGGATATAGGCCTAATGCTAGCAAATAGAATGAGCCTAGATAGGCAACAAGATCATGGACAAAGTGGCCCATTTTTGTGCTGTATGATTCTATGATTTAAAGCAATTCACTTTTGAATCATAGTCGTATGAAAATGTCTTCAGAATTCAGAGAGTTGTGTCAAGGTGGCAACAAATAATTTGCTGATATTACAAATAACATAACCTAACTGCAAAAATGGTGAAACTGAAAATAAATGATGGTAAGTCTGTAGGAAGGACAAATGTTGTTTTCTGAAGAGTGTAAATGATGTTTAGCAGATGGCATGGATGACATGAAGCTTATTTTAATGCCTTAGATCACCCTTTTAACATTCTAGCAATTATCACATATTACAACCATTGTGGATGTTGATTCATAGTATGAAAGCAATAAACTGCTTGGAAAGACAAGGTGTATAAAATTGCTGAAAGCAGTGCAATTTTAACATTACAATCACTCGACAGAGATCTCTTTATGTGATTTGGACCTGACACGAGCCATAAAACCTGTTTCGGATAATTTTCCTAATTAGTTGCAATATATTCTCAAGACACTTGAGAATTGTCATAATGCATTTGTATATAGGAACATAGACACATAGAAAATAGGTTCAGGAGGAGGCCATTCGGCCCTTCGAGCCAGCACCGCCATTCATTGTGATCACGACTGATCGTCCCGTGCCTGCCTTCTCCCCATATCCCCCCGACTCCATTAGCCCCTAGAGCTCTATCTAACTCTCCCTTAAATCCATCCAGTGACTTGGCCTCCACTGCCCTCTGTGGCAGGGAATTCCATAAATTCACAACTCTCTGGGTGAAAAAGTTTTTTCTCACCTCAGTCTTAAATGACCTCCCCTTTATTCTAAGACTGTGGCCCCTGGTTCTGGACTCGCCCAACATTGGGAACATTTTTCCTGCATCTAGCTTGTCCAGTCCTTTTATAATTTTATATGTTTCTATAAGATCCTCATCCTTCTAAACTCCAGTGAATACAAGAATACAAGTGAATACAAGTTTTCAATATAAAATTGAAAGTGTGCCTTCAGAACAAACTATGACTTTATGCTGAATAACTTCACAATGTTTTATTAACCTACATTCTATTTTAATAAAAGATAGACACAAAATGCAGGAGTAACTCAGCAGGACAGGCAGCATCCCTGGATAGAAGGAATGGGTGACCTTTCGGGTCGAGACCCTTCGTCTGACTTGGTGTTTTATTAGTCCACATTATGCAGTATGTTATGCAGAGTTCTACAGTATGTCAATATTTCCAAACAAGCCTATGCTTCTGTTGGACTAATTTAAAAAAATTGTTTTTTGACTATTATTCATTTTCCTGTTTCTTAACTGCTGCAAGGAGCGACTGAAAAGGTGTTTGAAACGGTTACTAAGATCTATGAAGGTTGAGATAGACCAAAGAAAAAAGGTGTCCAAATGTAAAACTGCCAGAAACACAAACTAGGTATGTCTAAATCTAAAGAGCTGAAAGGTAGGTTAATGTTTTTTTAATGTTTAAAATTGGATAGTTATATGGACGGGAAAGGAATGGAGGGTTATGGTCTGAGCGCAGGTATATGGGACTAGGGGAGAATACGTGTTCGGCACGGACTAGAAGGGTCGAGATGGCCTGTTTCCGTGCTGTAATTGTTATATGGTTATATGGTTATTAATGCCTGAAATTTAGCTCTTTTTATTACTCTAGATCTGAATCTCAACCGATGTCTGCTCCATTAACATTCAAATGGAGTTGCGGGAAGGAATTTCAGGAAGGAATGTGTAGGAAGGTATTACGGATGCTGGTTTAAACCAAAGATAGACCTAAAAAGCTGGAGTAACTCAGACTGAAGAAGGGTCTCAACCCAAAACGTTATCCATTCCTTCTCGCCAGAGATGCTGCCTGTCCCGCTGAGTTACTCTAGCTTTTTGCGTCTATTTTCCATTAACATTCAATCTGCTTGTGAGGACATTGTGGGGTATTTTGAACATCTCTCCACTGGTGGCTCGAGCTCTGCATCTCATGGCTGCTGATGTTTGTTCTCCCTGCTGTTGCACTGATCCTTTCCTTCATTTTGGTATGATCATGTTGATTTCTCAACAGGAAAATCAAAACAAGGCGAGGGGAAAAATAATGATATACTAATATTTTCTCCTTCTGGTCTGATATGAAATGCACCCAGAAACATGTAAATCAAACAGAAAGCAATGATTTCACTTTGCTCAGTCATTGCTTATCATTGTTATGGTATTCGGGACTCTATTGAAGGCTTCTTATTTTAGTTTAGTTGGGAGGTACAGCATGGAAACAGGCCCTTTGGACCACTAAGTCTGCATTGATCAACAATCACCTGTGCACTAGTTCTATCCTATGCACTAGGGACAATATACAGAGGCCTACAAACCTGCGCTTCTTTGGAATGTAGGAGGAAATTACAGCACCCAGAGAAAACCCATGTGGTCACAGGGAGATCGTACAAACTCCGTACAGACAGCACCCGTAGTCAGGATCAAATCCGAGTCTTTCACGCTGCAAGGCAGCAACTTTACTGCTGTACCACTGTGCCATTATTACCTGATTGCAGTCGTATCTTTAACGTATATTCTACCTGCATATTGTTATCTCTGTCCAAAATGTTAAGATTGTGATAGGTTAAAAAAAACGATAGTGTTATAAAAATTATATCAAAAATCAAACAGCATAGCAAAAAAAACATTTGATCGTTGAGTCCCCTTGTGTTCCTGTGTAGTTTTTAAATAAAATACTCCTTTTCAATATCAAATAACCTTCTTCAAAGTTACTTCTAAATATATTTCCTAAACTCTTTCAGGCATTGAATTGCAGATTGAGCAGATTGAAGTGTTTTCAATTATGCCCGGGTTCTATAGCTATTAATAATTAATATTTGTTGCTCTCACTGATGCAAATAATTGGTTAGATTATCTTTTGTAGCAATTCACGGGGGTAACCAAAATAGTGGTTGCTGCGGAAGTTAGGAATTTACTCACCTCCAGTAAAGTTTCCTTATTTTTCTCTTTCATGTTCTTCCCTTCTGTTTTCTTTTTTGCAATATAGAAATTCTGGACACAAACACAAAGAAAACATTTTGTTCTGAAATGTAAAGGAAAGCTTTAACTAAAAAATAAGCTAGTATTTTCTAAGGATAAGACTGCATAATTTATAGTCTCCCATTCTTTCCATTATTATCTATTGTATAGTAGTACAACATCATTTAAAAGACATTTGGACAGGTACATGGATAGGACAGGTTTAGAGGGATATGTGCCAAATGCAGGCAGGTGGGAATAGTGTAAATGGGGCATCGTTTCTGTCATTTCTAAAATGTCACAACTTTGGCAAAGACCACCAAGGTCTTTATAAGGATAGGGATAGAAGAGTATCACAGTAATCTAATGAGAAATATAAAGAAAAGGCTGTCTAACTTTCTATACATATATTTGGGCCTATATCTGAAGAATAATGTTGTGGCGCTGGAGAGGGTCCAGAGGACGTTTATGAGAATGATCCCTGGAATGAGTGGGTGAACATATGATGAACGTTTGATGGTGCTGGGCCTCTACCCGCTGGAGTTTAGAAGGATGAGTGGGGACCACATTGAAACAAACCGAATAGTGAAAGGCTTGGATAGAGTGGATATGGAGAGAATATTTCCACTCGTGGGAGAGTCTAGAACCAAAGGACATAGCCTCAGAATTAAAGGACATTCCTTTAGGAAGGAGATGAGGAGAAATTTCTTTAATCAGAGGGTGGTGAATCTGTGGAATTCATTGCCACAGAAGGCTGCGGAGGCCACGTCAATGGATATTTTCAAGGCAGTGATAGATAGATTCTTGATTAGTACGGGTGCCAGAGGTTAATTCTGTTCCTAACGTATGAACTGACAAAAAATGGGCAAATTAGTTAAAGTTAATGCAGATCTTTGATACAGTGAGACAAGAGATATTGTGGGTGGACCAAGAAAATGGTAAATATATTTTCAGTCTGTTAGAACATACACTGTACATTCCTGATTAGTAAGGATGTCAGGGATTATGGGACGAAGGTATGAGAATAGGGTTGAGAGGGAAAGATAGATCAACCATGATTGAATGGCAGAATAGACTTGATGGGCCAAATGTCCTTATTAACCATATAACCATATAACCATATAACAATTACAGCACGGAAACAGGCCATCTCGACCCTTCTAGTCCGTGCCGAACACATAATCTCCCCTAGTCCCATATACCTGCGCTCAGACCATAACCCTCCATTCCTTTCCCATCCATATTATTCTGCTCCTAGAAGTTATGAATGTGATCTACATAGAACAATACAACAAATGATCAAGCCCCTCAGGCCATGATGTCTATGCTGAACATGGTGCCAAATTAAATAAAGATATCTGTCTGCACACTATCCATCTCACTCCATTCCCTGCATTTCTACATGCCTAGGTAAATGTCTTTTAAATGTCACTATTATGTTTGCCCCACCACCACCCTTAGGAACGCATTCCAGGGACCCTCCATTCTCTGTGTGAAAAAACTCACGATGCACATTAAACATCCATTAAACATTCCTCCTCTCACCTTCAAGCTATGCCCTCCGGTATTTGACATTTCCACACAGGAGAAAAGGTTCTGACTGTCTCCCCTATCTATTGCTTCTCATGATTTGATATACTTTCCCCATCAAGAATGCCTTCAGGCACCGCACTCCAGATAGAACAATTCAAGTTTAATTTCATGGGGGAAGACTCACATAACCTCCTCGAAATAGTGGCGAACAATAGGCCAGGAGTGAAAGAGGAGCTGAAAGTAGCCTTTCTCCAAAAGCTTTGGAGAAATCAATGAGACTGACAGCCAACAATACTCTTGACTGTAAGATTTGACTATATCCTACAGTTTGGAAAGAAATGGCAACTGAGATAGTACATGTCCTAGGTGTTATTTTCCAAAATTCCAAAGATTCCAAGACATATTCTTACAATGTAGCAAATATAATCCTACTATCTGTGGAATTTGTGGAATTCTGTGGAGGCTGTGGTGGCCATCAATGGATATTTTTAAGGCAGAGAGATAGATTCTTGATTAATACGGGAGTCAGGGGTTATGGGGAGAAGGCAGGAGAATGGGGTTAGGAGGGGGTGATAGCCATGATTGAATAGCGGAGTAGACTTGATGGGCTGAATGGCCTAATTCTGCTCCTATCACTTATGACATGACCTTATTTATCAAAGGTCTAAGAGAGAAAACGGGAAGATAGCTGTATTTGTCAACATGGAATTAAATGAATAATTAAATGATTAAGTTGTGGCAGTCCCTGGATATTAGGCCACTCCTTGGGCAGCCCCCTCGGCACTTGAGGGACAGGGACGAGGGACTGCCCACAGGCCTCCGGTTTCTGCTCAGGGGTTTTCTGGGAGTTTGTTTTCTCCCTTCGGTGTAACTGGTTGTGAGTGGATGCTCACAACCATCATTAAAGAACCTTTGAACCTGCCTGGCATCTAACCTTTTTCTGACTGCGTCCAGGCCACTACAAAGTCAAGTTTACCAAATCTAGTAACATGTCCACCAACACCCACTCCCATTCTCATGACACCTTCCCAGCAATTGCAACCATCTGGATGGATGATCAAGATTTGACTTTGCTTATTCACAATTATATTGAGATGACATATTAAAATCAGCACAACATCAAAGCATGTGTTCTCTAAATGCTTCAGTGTATTTGAGCTCATATGATAAATGAGTTTCCAATTTCAGAGCTGACCTACCTAGCTGAAGCATGTAAATGCAAGGAAGCAATATAGCAAAGTCACCATCCGAACATGGATTCTTAAAATGTAGAAATATCCATCAAATGCTCTGTCTTTTCCGAAAATCCTTGGAATCCTTTTTGTGTTTCTTGCAATTTTTTTGGGGGGATTTCCAACACTGTCACCCCATTTTGCACATTTCATATTTCATTAAATAAACTAAGTTAAATTATAACCATATAACCATATAACAATTACAGCACGGAAACAGGCCATCTCGGCCCTACAAGTCCGTGCCGAACAACTTTTTTCCCTTTGTCCCACCTGCCTGCACTCATACCATAACCCTCCATTCCCTTCTCATCCATATGCCTATCCAATTTATTTTTAAATGATACCAACGAACCTGCCGCCACAACTTCCACTGGAAGCTCATTCCACACCGCTACCACTCTCTGAGTAAAGAAGTTCCCCCTCATGTTACCCCTAAACTTCTGTCCCTTAATTCTGAAGTCATGTCCTCTTGTTTGAATCTTCCCTATTCTCAAAGGGAAAAGCTTGATCACATCAACTCTGTCTATCCCTCTCATCATTTTAAAGACCTCTATCAAGTCCCCCCTTAACCTTCTGCGCTCCAGAGAATAAAGACCTAACTTATTCAACCTATCTCTGTAACTTAGTTGTTGAAACCCAGGCAACACTCTAGTAAATCTCCTCTGTACTCTCTCTATTTTGTTGACATCCTTCCTATAATTGGGCGACCAAAATTGTACACCATACTCCAGATTTGGTCTCACCAATGCCTTGTACAATTTTAACATTACATCCCAGCTTCTATACTCAATGCTCTGATTTATAAAGGCTAGCATACCAAAAGCTTTCTTTAGACCCTATCTATATGAGATTCCACCTTCAAGGAACTATGCACGGTTATTCCCAGATCCCTCTGTTCAACTGTATTCTTCAATTCCCTACCATTTATCATGTACGTCCTATTTTGATTTGTCCTGCCAAGGTGTAACACCTCACATTTATCAGCATTAAACTCCATCTGCCATCTTTCAGCCCATTTTTCCAAATGGCCTAAATCACTCTGTAGACTTTGGAAATCCTCTTCATTATCCACAACACCCCCTATCTTGGTATCATCTGCATACTTACTAATCCAATTTACCACCCCTTAATCCAGATCATTGATGTACATGACAAACAACAAAGGACCCAACACAGATCCCTGAGGCACCCCACTAGTCACCTGCCTCCAACCCGACAAACAGCCATCCACCATTACCCTCTGGCTTCTCCCATTCAGCCAATGCTGAATCCATCTTGCTATTCCTGCATTAATACCCAACAGTTTAACCTTCTTAACCAACCTTCCATGAGGAACCTTGTCAAAGGCCTTACTAAAGTCCATATAGACAACATCCACTGCTTTACCCTCGTCAATTTCCCTAGTAACCTCTTCAAAAAATTCAAGAGGATTAGTCAAACATGACCTTCCAGGCACAAATCCATGTTAACTGTTCCTAATCAGACCCTGTTTATCCAGATGCTTATATATATTATCTCTAAGTATCTTTTCCATTAATTTGCCCACCACTGAAGTCAAACTAACAGGTCTATAATTGCTAGGTTTACTCTTAGAACCCTTTTTAAACAATGGAACAACATGCGCAGTACGCCAATCCTCGGGGACTATTCCCGTTTCTAATGACATTTGAAATATTTTTGTCATAGCCCCGGCTATTTCTACACTAACTTCCCTCAATGTCCTAGGGAATATCCTGTCAGGACCTGGAGACTTATCCACTTTTATGTTTTTCAAAAGTGTCAGTACTTCTTTTACTTTGAAACTCATAGTATCCATAACTACTCTACTCGTTTCCCTTACCTCACATAATTCAATATCCTTCTCCTTGGTGAATACCGAAGAAAATAAATTGTTCAATATCTCCCCCATCTCTTTTGGCTCTACAGATAGCTGCCCACTCTGTTTCTCCAATGGACCAATTTTATCCCTCGTTATCCTTTTGCTATTAATATAGCTGTAGAAACCCTTTGGATTTACTTTCACCTTACTTGCCAAAGCAACCTCATATCTTCTTTTAGCTTTTCTAATTTCTTTCTTAAGATTCTTTTTACATTCCTTATACTCCACAAGCACCTCATTTACTTCATGCTGCCTATAATTATTGTAGATCTCCCTCTTTTTCCGAACAAGATGTCCAATTTCCCTTGAAAACCAGGGCTCTTTCCAATTTTTACTGTTTCCTTTCAACCGAACAGGAACATAAAGATTCTGTTCTCTTAAAATTTCCCCTTTAAATGTCCACCATTTCTCTTCTACATCTTTCCCATAAAACAAAATGTCCCAGTCCACTCGTTTTAAATCATCTCGCATCTCATCAAAGTTAGCCTTTCTCCAATCAAAAATCTCAACCCTAGTTCCAGTTCTGACCTTCTCCATAATTATATTTAAATTGTGAGCAGCTGCAGTTTAACCCAAGCAAACTGGGAGGTGGCATGTAACGGGAAAGTATACAGTTAATGGCAAGATCTTTAAAAGCATTGATGTACAGGAGGATCTTAGAGTCCACACTTATAGCTCATTGAAGGTGGCAGCTCGCGTAGACAGGGTTGTAAAGAAGGTGTATGATGTGCCTTTATTACTAGGTTCATTGAGTATAAGTGTCAGGAAGTCATAATATAGCTCTATTTGGAGTATTGCATGCCATTCTGGTCGCCCAATTTCAGGAAAGATGTGGAGGCTTTGGAGAGGAGGTTTACCGGGAAGCTGCCTGGATTAGAGGGGGTTAGAATTTTGAAAGTTATAAGGAAGATAACCGTGGAGCTCACTTACTGGGGAGCATGATGGGAAAATGGCCAACATAGAATGTAGTTAAAATAGCTAAAGCTGAAACATTCTGCTGAAAAGCAGGCTTTCTTATCTATTGGGAGGAGAATATTCCTTCATTGTTTTATCTACATTCTTATCTGTTACAATCTTGTGATTACAGCTGCTTTTTGCCACTGAGGCAATTCTCCCAAAGGTTAACGATCGACCTCATTAACGAGGGGACCCCATTTAGTGGGTACAATTAATTCTCCTTACATGGACATTGACTTTTATGGTATCTATTTGTAGAATGGATAAGGGAGAGCCAGTAGATGTGGAGTATCTGGACTTTCAAAAAGCCTTTGACAAGGTCCCACACAAGAGATTAGTGTGCAAAATGAGAGCGCATGGTATCGGGGGTAGGGTATTGACATGGATAGAGAACTGGTTGGCAGGCAGGAAGCAAACAGTTGGAATTAACGGGTCCTTTTCAGAATGGCAGTTCATAAATCAGTGGTGAGTCTATCGAACAACACCAGTGGGGTGCCGCAAGGCTCGGTGCTGGGACCCCAGTTATTTACAATATATATTAATGATTTGATGAGGGAATTAAATGTGACATCTCCAAGTTTGCGGATGACACAAAGCTGGGTAGCAGTGTGAGCTGCGATGAGGATGCTATGAGGCTGCAGGGTAACTTGGATAGGTTGGGTTTCCCTATGTACATCGATAAGGCCTTTAATAATTCGACTTGTTCGATAGACTCACCACAGATCTATGAGCGGTTTTATTTTGTGTCTGTGCCTATCTGAGTAAAGTCAGATATAGGGCATGGGTATAGTACAAAATCCCCTCCTACAGCAGGTTTCAGCAACAGGGAGAGATTGGATAGACTTGGATTGTTTTTACTGCAACGTCAGAGATTGAGACTCGATTAATTGAGAGGGGAAAAGTTTAATGGAGATGTTTGGCAGGATTTTTACCGAGTAGAGGGAGCCAGGAATGCATTGCCTGGGTTGGTGGTAGAGGCAGATACAATAGTGGCGTTTTAGAGGCTTTTAGATAGGCACATTTAAGTGCAGGGCATGTGCTGAAGTAACTCAGTTAGTCAGACAGCATTACTGGAGAACATGGATCGGTGACGTTTCAAGTTGTGATCCACTTACACCCGAGACGTCACCTAACTTTGTTCCCCAGAGATGCTGCATGACATGCTGAGTTACTACAACACTTCGTATCATTTTGTGTAGGGCAGCATCTGCAGTTTCTTGTTTCTGCTAAGTTAAATTAGGTTTAATTTTCATTTAGATTCAGCTTAGATTAGTTTATTGTCACGTACATCAGGGTGAAATTAAATTCCTTGTTTACATGAAGCAAACTAAAAAACGTGAGTACAATAGTGGAGTAATCGAATGGGATAGAGTTAAGAGTAAGACTATGATGCAGCATGTCGGGGAGTGGAGGTGGTATAAAGAGACTAGTTCAGGGGAGAGAAATTGTTTGTAAGGCTGAACATCTTGGCTTCCGTGTCTTCTCCCAGAAGGTAGAAGAGGGAAAAGGGAGTGGCCTGGGTCGCAGCAATTCTTCTCCAGCCTTCCTGACACAACACACTGTGAAGATGGACTGGTTGGAAGGAAGTGATGAGGAAGTGATGGACTGGTCTCACCCCCACTCTCTCTGCAGGCTCAGGTGGTGAAGAGCAGAGCAGTTGCCATACCAGTCCAAGATGCATTCTGAAATCACGCTTTCTATAGTTCATCTATAGAAGTTCGAGATAATCTCATAGTTATGCAAAATCTTTTCATGTGCCTAAGAAAGTAAATGAGTTGTTGTGCTTTTTTGATCCCTGCGTCAGTGTGAGAGGACCCAGGTAGGTTGCTGGTGATATTATCCCTGGGAACCTAAAGTCATCATCCATCTCTACAGCCTCTCTGTTGAGGAGGACAAGGTTATGTTCGTTCCCTTGCTTCCTTGGATCAACAACCAACTCTTTCATCATGCTGACATTAAGGGCTAGGTTGTCATTCTGAAACATGACACAAGGATTCTGATCTTTTTCCTGACTCCTTGCCAGTCACCCATCCGATTCAGATTCAGATTCAATTTTAATTGTCATTGTCAGTGTACAGTACAGAGACAACGAAATGCATTGGATTTCATGGATTTCCATGGATTTCAGTCAATGTTCTCCATTACAAAGCAGCTGGAGAAATGTTTCATAAAATAATGGCCTAGAATTCCATCTTGGTTGATTTAAACCGTGATTAGCAGGTTGATGTAGGTTGTTTATGGATAATATCAGCATTGAGCCTTTTATTTGCTCTCTTTTTATGACTTTTTTGCTTACCTGTGGATCTTTAAAGACAGCGTACTTCTCTTGTTGTTCAACAAACATAAGTTTGTTTTCACTGTCCCGCATCCAGTGGGATAAGGTTTCCACCAGATTCTCATGATCTTCCAGAAATCTCTCTGAGTAGAAGGAGCAAGGTCAAAGTTTTTAAAACAATCACAAAAAAGGGACAAGATACAGCAATCAACAAAGTACAATAACCCTTCATCACAAATTGCCCATGAACTCATTGATATTTGCAGAATATACCATAGAAACATAGAAAATAGGTGCAGGAGTAGGCCATTCGGCCCTTCGAGCCTGCACCCTCATTCAATATGATCATGGTTGATCATCCAACTCAGTATCCTGTACCTGCCTTCTCTCCATACCCCCTGATCCCTTTAGCCACAAGGGCCACATCTAACGCCCTCTTAAATATAGCCAATGAACTGGCCTCAACAACCTTCTGTGGCAGAGAGTTCCAGAGATCCAGAGAAAAATGTTTTTCTCATCTCGGTCCTAAAAGATTTCCCCCTTATCTTTAAACTGTGAACCCTTGTTCTGGACTTCCCCAACATCGGGAACAATCTTCCTGCATCTAGCCTGTCACAAAGTCGGTAGCAAGATTACCTTTGTGACATTTGTTGAACAGTGCTTTCTGAGGTGATATGAGGCGCTTTAATAAATTTAATAAACAATTATTTTGTTTATTCTATTCTCTCTTCCATGGCTTATATTTGCAGGCCAGATCTTTCCCCTTTGTGGTATTGTTTCTTGTGAAGTCCCCTTGTTCAATTTGTTAAATTGAATAAAAAGCTTTAATTTATTTTTACCATTACTTCCTCGAATACAGTTTCCTCTCCCGTGAATCCCTTTACTCTAGCTAAATAATGCAGACCTATAAAATAAGGGGGGGGGGGGGGGGGGGGGGGGGGGGGTGAGATTTACCTAAAGATCTGAATGACTGCCAGCTAGAGACTTCGAGCAGCAATGAGAAAACAGGCTCATATTGCACAATGTTCATTCCCTGCCAATGTAAGTGTTAAAACAATACAACGTGTGCCCACAATTAGTGACATCCACTGTTTATCGAGGTAGAATCAAAATATTAAACATGGGGAGAAAGATGGCCCTGATTGGTGAGGCCGCACTTAGAGTATTATGCTTGGTCACCCTGCTATAGGAAAGATGCCATTAAGCTGGAAAGAGTGCAGGGACGATTCATGGGGATGTTGCCAGAACTCAAGGGCCTGAACTCTAGGGAGAGTTTGAGCAGGCTAGGACATTATTCCTTGGAGCAGATTCAGATTCAGATTCAACTTTAATTGTCATTGTCCGTGTACAGTACAGAGACAACGAAATGCATTTAGCATCTCCCTGGAAGAGCGACATAGCATATGATTTGAATAAATATTTACATTAGCATATATACAGACATAGTGTTTTTCCTGTGGGAGGAGTGTCCGGGGGGGGGGGGGTGATTGGCAGTCACCGAGGTACGTTGTTGAGTAGAGTGACAGCCGCTGGGAAGAAGCTGTTCCTGGACCTGCTGGTCCGGCAACGGAGAGACCTGTAGCGCCTCCCGGATGGTAGGAGGGTAAACAGTCCATGGTTGGGGTGAGAGCAGTCCTTGGCGATGCTGAGCGCCCTCCGCAGACAACGCTTGCTTTGGACAGACTCAATGGAGGGGAGTGAGGAACCGGTGATGCGTTGGGCAATTTTCACCACCCTCTGCAGTGCTTTCCGGTCGGAGACAGAGCAGTTGCCATACCATACTGTGATACAGTTGGTAATGATGCTCTCGATGGTGCAGTGGTAGAAGTTCACCAGGATCTGAGGAGACAGATGGACCTTCTTCAGTCTCCTCAGTGAGCACAGGAATAGATAGTGTGAATACTGAGTCTTTTTCCTGGGGTAGGGGAATCAAGAACAAGAGGGCCTAGATTTAAGGTGACAGGAGAGAGATTTAATAGAAACCTGAGGGGCAACCTTTTCACACACAGTGGGGGTACATGGAATGACCTGCCAGGGAAAGTTGTTAAGGCAGGTACAATAATAACATTTAAAAGAGATTTGGACAAGTCCATGGCTGGGAAAGGTTCAGTGGATCTGGGTCAAATGTGAGCAAAAGGAATTAGCTCAGATGGGGCATCTTGTTCTCTAAAAAGATGACGCACAGCATCCACAGCAACTTACTCCTGATTCACTTTAAAAAAAAATCATTTGGAACAAATAACATAGAGATGAGTGATCAAATGTATGGAAATCCTTAATGTGAATGTTGAATTAATTCAAAAGTCATTTCAAAGACATTTGCAAAGGAAATCCAACAATGGCAATGCAACTATCACGCCTCAGATTAACTCTGCAGGAACAAATCTATTTTAATATCAAACATTCTTAGCAAACCTTTGTTTGATTCAGGTTTTTGCAATGTTGTATGAATTCATTGCCATATTGATCTATTTAAACACTGGGAGAAATATACTTAAAGTAATTCTAGGTGGCTTCATTACATTTGAGTGGTTGTCACGGTGAGCATAGACTCAGGCTCTCTAGAACAGTATCATAATCACTAGACATCTATTCCCAATGTTAATATATATATTTCCAGCAACAGTGTTCATTAAAGTGGCTAATATGATTATTTTACCCTTTAAAAAAAATAAAAACGACTTAGTGATATCCATCCTGACTCACCTAAATTATGCTGCTTCTTCTAATTTCCTTTAATCAAGACTGATCCATAGATTTTTAAGAAGGAACTGCAGATGCTGGAAAATCGAAGGTACACAAAAATGCTGGAGAAACTCAGCAGGTGCAGCAGCATCTATGGAGCGAAGGAAATAGGCAACGTTTCGGGCCGAAACCCTTCTTCAGAAGAAGGGTTTCGGCCCGAAACGTTGCCTATTTCCTTCGCTCCATAGATGCTGCTGCACCCGCTGATCCATAGGTTACTTTATTCAGTACCTACCCCCATCCCTTTCTAACATGAACTAGTTGGTATCAAAGCTACAGTCAATCTCATATCACAACAGCATTGACTTTAACTAATATCTTTCTGCAAGACATTTTGTCATGTGGCTTCAGGAAGACTAGGAATTACCAAATCTTCAGGAGTCTGAAGAAGGGTCTCGACTTGAAATGTTGTTTGCCTTTTTCTCTGCACAGATGCTGCCAGACCTGCTGAGGTCCTCCCTCTTTGACTCCATTCAAAGACCCAAGCAGTCGCTCCAGGTGTGGCAGAGGTTAACCTGCAACTCCTCCAACCTCATCTATTGCATCTGCTGTTCTAGATGTCAGCTGCTCTACATTGGTGAGATCGTTTCGCCGAACACCTCCGCTCGATTCGCAATAACCAACCTGATCTCCGGTGGTTCAACACTTCAACTCCCCCTCCCATTCCGAATCCGACCTTTCTGTCCTCGGCCTCCTCCATGGCGAGAGTGAGGGCCACCATAAATTGGAGGAGCAGCACCTCATATTTCGCTTGGGCAGTTTGCACCCCAGCGGCATGAACATTGACTTCTCTAATTTCAGGTAGTCCTTACTTTCTCCTCCCCTACTCAGCTCTCCCTCAGCCCACTGGCTCCTCCTCTTCCTTTCTTCTTCCCCCCCACCCTCACATCAGTCTGAAGAAGGGTTTCGGCCTGAAACGTTGCCTATTTCCTTTGCTCCATAGATGCTGCCTCACCCGCTGAGTTTCTCCAGCATTCTTGTCTACCTGAGGTCCTCAAGCAGTTTGTTTTGTTTTTTAATCAAAATTCCAGCATCTGCAGGCTCTTTTGTCTCCAAGAGTGATTATCTATGTCTTTACTACAGTCTCCCTATGATGCTACAACCTCAAAGAAATCAACAAATAGAAACATAGAAAATAGGTGCAGGAGTAGGCCATTCGGCCCTTCGAGCCTGCACCGTCATTTGATATGATCATGGCTGATCATCCAACTCAGTATCCCATACCTGCCTTCTCTCCATACCCCCTGATCCCTTTAGCCACAAGGGCCACATCTAACTCCCTCTTAAATATAGCCAATGAACTGGCCTCAACTACCTTCTGTGGCAGAGAATTCCACAGATTCACCACTCTCTGTGTAAAAAATGATTTAAATCATCTTCCTCTTTTGAATCTATATTGACTCATGTCTTTATATAGATCGTCACTGTGACTCCATTGAAAAATTAGTCCCACTATTTTACATGAAATTATAAAATGAATCTGTTGGTGCTTTAGATGCATGAGTTTGATTTTTGCCCTTTTAAACTATGGGCACTATGTTGGGCTGTTTGGTATCAGCTGACATATCCTTCGGTATCTCGTGACACTCTCTAATAATGACTTGGAAATCTTTCAAAGTCCATTAACCCTGTCTGCAGAACAGACTATTTTACTTTATAAAGCATTCAAGTGTTCCATCTGTAATGCATTGCTCGGGAGTATGGTGGAAGAATGGTTACAGACAGTTTTTAAGACAGCTGTCTAGATGAGCCTAGGCAAAGAAAGCTATGGGCTAAGGGCTGGAGGATGGGATTATTACAGATGTGTGCCTACTTGTCGGTATGGATGTGCTGGGCTGTGCTGGGCTGTGCTGGGCTGTGCTGGGCTGTGCTGGGCTGTGCTGTGCTGGGCTGTGCTGGGCTGTGCTGGGCTGTGCTGGGCTGTGCTGTGCTGGGCTGTGCTGGGCTGTGCTGGGATGAACAGCCCGTTTTCATGTTCGTATAATTCCATGACTGAGTACAAGTACATATTTCCCTGAATATAGAGTCACAGGTATATAAGGTGGTAAAGAAGGCTTTTGGTACATTGACCTTCATCAGTCACAGTATTCAACAACTAGAGGGCACAGGTTTAAGGTGAGGTGGGGGGAGAGATTTAATAGGATTCTGAGCGGCAGCTTTTTCACTCAGAGGATAGTGGGTATATGAAATGAGCTGCAGAGAAGGCAGGTACTATAATAGCATTTAAAGTCACTGGACAGAAATTTCTATGTTGTATTTTTCAATAGATCGATCAATCAAAATTGATCACCTAATAAAAGAGTGAGAGATGCTAGAGGTTGTAGATTAAAGGTGCTATTATGGACAGACGGAGTTGATCTAGTGCATCAGATTATTACAAAGCAGAACATATTTCATATTTAATGATTGATGTGCAGGAATTTCAGGTCCTAGGTGTCTAGCTAATGGTAACGTGGTCTTAGAGGTCTTAAAGACTCCTCAGTTTTATTCATGAAGAGCAGAGCAAGGATGGTACAATCACAACATTTAAGAGAGATCTGGACCAGATGTAGAAAGATACGGATCAAATGCTGGTAAATAGGATTAGTGTAGACTGGTAGTAACTAGTCGGCATGGATAGGATGGGTCTAGTGGCCTGTTTCTGTGCTGTTTGGCTCTCAGACTGTAACTGTTGGAGCCAAGGTTCAGTTTTCTATTGATCTGATATCACATAAAATTATCAATTAATTCAGTAAATTAATCCAAAACAAAAATACTCTAGCAAGTACATTTACTTATATACTCTACTGCTGTTGTTATATATAACTTAAGGCCAACCATATGATATACCCCAGAAAACAAATGGGTTCTGTTTTTATACAAACAAACAAAAAATCACGATATGGTAACCATACCTCCGTAATGAATGGCAGAAAAAGCATATGAGACTGTTAAGAAAGAGGAATTATTCAAAGTGGGCAGAGAGTTGAAACTAGTTCTGCTGTTCATAGAAACAAATGTATTTACATAAATCAGATAAATGAATTTAATCTATCGTGGGACCCCGTCTGTATATAGAGGTGACCATAAGTCAGGTGTTTGTAACCCCAAGATGGCTTCTACTTGGTTTCCTAAAGCTAACTTGAAATCTGAAGAAGGGTCCAAACCCAAAACATCACCTATCCTTTCCTTTCACAGATGCTGTCTAACCTGCTGAGTTCCTCCAGAACTTTGTGTTTAACTCAAGATTCCGGCATCTGCACTTCTTGGTGTCTTGATCACACTTTCTCTTTCCATTGTTTGAGATAGTTGGCTAGATTCCCTACAGTTGACAGTGTACCCCAATCAAACAGTTAGCCTTGTTTACAATCTGCTGGCCAGCCCAAGAGGAACTATCTCCACATTATCTCCATCTGTGTGGATATCCATGCCCAATCTTGACCTTTATTTTTAAGCTGTTCATTAGGGTTTATCAGAGGAAGGCACTAGTCTGTAATTTGTATGTTTTTATTATCACACTTCCAAATAAGGTTTTAAAAAGCAAATTGAAAAATCACCGCACACGAGTTCCCTTCTTGTTTTTAACTGTTTCTGCAATTTGTCTGTTGGAACATTGCAACACCTATGTTGAAAGTTCCACCCTGCGTACAAAAGCCGAGGTGATGCAACTTTCCTGCTTGAATGTCAACAATGCACTAATATAAATTGAAAAACGGTTACAAAACTTATACAAGATCTCTTTGTAAATAGTTTACTGCTCAATAACATTGACAACTAGACTAAGTGGGACCCGTTGGGTCCCAGTCACACGGGAGGCCAGGTCCACCAACGCAATATTCCACCATTCACCCGTTTCCCCAATGCAACTCGTTCCCCCAATGCATTTTATTACCACTCACCCATAGCCCCTAACTGCGCAGGCGCGGCTGACGGGTTCTCGTTGTGACGCCCCTGAACTCCCCTCACCCGCCCACTCCTCCTCTTGCTCTTGCCCTTCCCCCCCCCATGCACTCACTCCATTCTCCCTCACCCCCCCCCCCTCCCCCCGCCATCCACTCGCCTCATTTGGAGTACTTTGTACAGTTCTGGTCGCCATCATACAGGAAGATTGTGGAGGCTTTGGAAAGGATGCAGTAGAGACACCAGAATTATGCCTGCATTAACGGGTATTAGCTACATGGAGTGCTTGGACAGACTTTGTTTTCTCTGGAAAGCCAGAGGTTGAGGGGACATCATATAAGAGACCATACACACATATAAAATTCAGAAAGGCACAGATAAGGTAGATAGTCACAATCTTTTTCCCAGAATGGAAATATCACACACTTGCATTTGATAAGGTACACATAGGAGAATAGTGGGCAAAATTAGGGCACATGGTATTGGGGGTAGAGTGCTGACATGGATACAAAATTGGTTAGCAGACAAGAAACAAAGAGTAGGGATTAACGGGTCCCTTTCAGAATGGCAGGCAGTGACTAGGGGGGTACAGCAAGGCTCGGTGCTGGGACCGCAGCTATTTACAATATACATCAATGATTTGGATGAAAGGATTCAAAGTAACATTAGCAAATTTGCAGATGACACAAAGCTGGGTGGTAGCGTGAGCTGTGAGGAGGATGCTATGAGAATGCAGGGTGACTTGGACAGGTTGGGGGAGTGGGCAGATGCATGGCAGATGAAGTTTAATGCGGATAAATGTGAGGTTATCCACTTTGTTAGCAAAAACAGGAAGGCAGATTACTATCTAAATGGCGTCAAATTGGGAAAAGGGGAAGTACAACAGGTTCTGGGGGTCCTTGTTCATCAGTCTATGAAAGTACGCATGCAGTGGAGAAAGCGAATGGCATGTTGGCCTTCATAACAAGAGGAGTCGAATATAGGAGCAAAGAGGTCCTTCTGCAGTTGTACAGAGCCCTAAAGCCCAAGCCTTTCCTGAAGTCCTCTGAGTGAGGGCTACATGTATATATGTATGTAGTTTGTTTTGCTGCGCTATTCTTATAACAAATGTAAAGCACTTTGGCCAACGAGAGTTGTTTTTTAAATGTGCTATATAAATAAATGTGACTTGACTTGACTTGACTAGTGAGACCACACCTGGAGTATTGTGTGCAGTTTTGGTCCCCTAATTTGAGGAAGGACATTCTTGCTATTGAGGGAGTGCAGCGTAGGTTTACAAGGTTAATTCCCGGGATGGCGGGACTGTCATATGCTGAGAGAATGGAGCAGCTGGGCTTGTACACTCTGAAGTTTAGAAGGATGAGAGGCAATCTCATTGAAACATGTAAGATTGCTAAGGGTTTGGACACGCTAGAGGCAGGAAACATGTTCCCAATGTCGGGGGAGTCCAGAACCAGGGGCCACAGTTTAAGAATAAGGAGTGAGCCATTTAGAACGGAGCACTTTTTCTCACAGAGAGTTGTGAGTCTGTGGAATTCTCTGCCTC
Source organism: Amblyraja radiata (assembly GCF_010909765.2). Taxonomy (NCBI): domain Eukaryota; kingdom Metazoa; phylum Chordata; class Chondrichthyes; order Rajiformes; family Rajidae; genus Amblyraja; species Amblyraja radiata. The sequence continues at coordinate 133,055,651 of NC_045957.1, read as the reverse complement.
AGAGGGCGGTGGAGGCAGGTTCTCTGGATGCTTTCAAGAGAGAGCTAGATAGGGCTCTTAAAAATAGCGGAGTCAGGGGATATGGGGAGAAGGCAGGAACGGGGATCTGATTGGGGATGATAAGCCATGATCACATTAAATGGCCAAATGGCCAAATGGCCTACTCCTGCACCTATTGTCTATTGTCTATTGTCTATTGTCTATTGTCTATTGTCTATAGAGGGCATAGTTTTAAGCTGAGATGGGCAAAGTTTATAAGTGATGTACGGGGCAACTCAATATCAAATGGTACCATTTCAACTAACTTACTTTGTCAACCTGCCCTCACCCCATCGGAGGTATTCTCTTTGAATAAGCAAGTTCACTATTCTGATAAACGCAAGGAATTATGGGATTTGCCAAAGGTCAAATGCTATAATGAAAAATCAAATGAAGTGTTGTAGATACAGTGAGTATAGTTTGGGTCCGATTTATACTCTTTTTTCAAGCTTGTATTTGTCAGGGGGCAGATAGAGGGGGCACATGTGAGTGGGAGACCGGGGAGTGGGGTGAGACTGGACCGGCGGAGAGACATTCTCGGCAGCTGCACGCACACAGAACCGCGCCTCATCTGCAGCCAGGATCGAACCCAAGTCCCCGGCGCAGCAAGCGTAGCCGTACCGCCACTGCACCGTTCCTGTCCCCCCCCCCCCCCCACCCCCACTCGAGTGTCCCATTCTTGCCTGGGGGTGGCTGGAGACGTCCGGACCAACGGACACCGGCTCCCAGGCCCACAGCCAGCGCGGAGAAGAAGCGGCAACTCCAGCCCAACTCCGCTCCGACTCCAGAGGAACCCGCTCCCTGTTGGGCCTCTACGGCGACAAGTGCCAATTCGCCCACGGCCTGGCCGTGCTGCGCTCCCTCAGCCGCCACCCCAAGTACAAGACGGAGTCATGCTGCACCTTCCACACCACCGGCTTCTGCCACTACGGTACCCGCTGCCACTTAATCTACAACCCTGAGGAGGAGCGAGGGCCCCGGCCCCACCTGCGCCAGAGCGCCAGCCTGGGCTCAGCCTCCTCCTGCCCGGCGCTAGACTGGGCCTCACTGCGGACGGCCTTCAGCCTCGACCTGGAGCTGGCTTGGAGCTGGGCAAGAGAGGGGGAGGAGGTTGCTGCTGCCGCCAGCACCACCAACAGCACCACCTCCTCCAGCGGGCGCCCGGCCTGCTCATGGCCGGCAGGAGCCCGTCCGCAGACTTTCTCACCGACCAGGACGACTCCAGCAGCAGCGGCTCTGAGTCGCCCATCTTCGAGCAGGGCCGGCGGCTGCCCATCTTCAGCAGGATCTCGGTGTCGGACTGAGGGGAGGGGGGTGGAGGTGGAGAAGAGAAGTGAATCAGGGTGTTTCCTCTCCCAAGCTGGAGCTGGGTTCCATCTCCCATAGGGTGTCACCCTCCCCTCTAGATTTGTGGGGGCTGTTGTACCCGAGTATGAAAAACTGGAGGGGGCAAGGGGTGGTGGCATCTTTCCCATTGAGAGAATGTAAGTTCTCAACAGCCACTGGAAAAAGCGAGAGGCGTAGCCGATGGTCACTGGCCCGCCGGGGAACGGCCCCTCTGGGAGCCGGAGCAGAGCCCGCACCTCCCCCCCCCCCCCGTGCCAGCTGCAATTCCAGGACCGCCACTGGACTGGGACGGACATGTCCGCCCTCTCCTGGACAGGGACGGGACACCCGGGAGGGGATGGGGACGGCCCAGCAGCAACCCAACAGCGCCCGCAGCGCCAGAGAGCCAGGCCCAACCACGGACGAAACGCAAGCCTGCACACAACGCAGCACCACCGTTGGCGAGACTGTTTATAGCTCGTGACCTATGACCTGGGCATGCGCAGTCGGAATATCAAACTCGCTTATTATCCATTACTCCCCCAACTTATTTGCTTTTTTTTCTTTCACTTTCTCTGTACCATGTACCATGAACACTTGTTCCATTCTCTTTCCACAATTGTTGCCTGGCCCACTGAGTGTTTACAGGATTTTTCATTTTTATTAAAAACATAATTCACATTGATCGCTATCAAAGGTCAAGCAACCAACCAAACAATACTCCTACTCGGTCATAACATTGCACCCACCTGGTACACGTTAACTTGACCTCACAATGCCTTGAAGGCCAGAAAGCTGACAAATGATTACTTGAAGCCACCATGTGTTAAGAGACTGTAGGCTCTTGATTTATGGCAGCTGGTTCCTGGAACTGAACAGCAGTACGTTGTGCCTCTGGGTTCCTCTGCTAGGAAACTTAGTTTAGTTTTTTTAAAATTTAGTTTAGAGATACAGCGTGACACAGGCCCTTCGGCCCACCGCATCCGCACCAACCAGCAATCCCCGCACACTAATACTATCCTACACTCTTGCCATAGAGGGAGACATTCTTGCCATAGAGGGAGCACAGAGAAGGTTCACCAGAATGATTCCTGGGATGTCAGGACTTTCATATGAAGAAAGACTGGATAGACTCGGCTTGTACTCGCTAGAATTTAGAAGATTGAGGGGGGATCTTATAGAAACTTACGAAATTCTTAAGGGGTTGGACAGGCTAGATGCAGGAAGATTGTTCCCGATGTTGGGGAAGTCCAGGACAAGGGGTCACAGTTTAAGGATAAGGGGGAAATCCTTTAGGACCGAGATGAGAAAAACATTTTTCACACAGAGAGTGGTGAATCTCTGGAATTCTCTGCCACAGAAGGTAGTTGAGGCCAGTTCATTGGCTATATTTAAGAGGGAGTTAGATGTGGCCCTTGTGGCTAAAGGGATCAGGGGGTATGGAGAGAAGGCAGGTACAGGATACTGAGTTGGATGATCAGCCATGATCATATTGAATGGCGGTGCAGGCTCGAAGGGCCGAATGGCCTACTCCTGCACCTATTTTCTATGTTTCTCTGTTACACACTAGTGACAATTTACAATTATACCAAACCTCTACATCTTTGGAGTGTTGGAGGAAACTGAAGCACCCTGAGAAATCCCACGCAGGTCACGGGGAGAACGTACAAAATCCATACGGACAACACCCGTAATCAGGATCGAACCAGCGTCTCTGGCGATGTAAGGCAGCAACTCTACCGCTGTGCCACCATGCCACCCTTTAGGCATCCTGCTCTAAGGAGGGAGGCTGGAGTCTTAGCATTAGATACTCTAGGCTTGCATTTGATTGCATGAAGCTGAAATAATGTGCCATTTTAAGAACCAATTTCGTCTCTTCAGTAAAGAAAAAGCTGTAAGCAAAGGAAGATGGAACTAAAAATATAAACTTGGTTTCCCAGATGGGTACAGCCACAATTCCGTTTAATAACATAATCAAGCTTTAAGAATCATATCATACGTATACAATCAATCAATTTGTAATGGAAATGCTGCATTTACTTTAGAAATGAACAAAGATTAGCCTTAAAAACTGACACAGAAATCGCATGGCTTAAGAGCTACAAGGGCAAAATTTGCAGTCAGTGCTAAAGTAACAGTGTTTCTGCTGATCTCTGTGAAAACTCCACCTAACAATTTCTGCGGTAATAGCTTCCCTTTTCCAACGGTTGCTGCTAAGCACCAGTTCAAGGAAATCACTGGCATCTAACAGCTGTGATGCCACGTGACTCTAGACCCACCAACTCTTTGCTGGCCCCTCAACTGAGGGCAAGAAGGAACAGGCAACCAGGAACACCAGCATTTTCATCCAAGCCCACATCCCGTGAGTGAGTACTATAAGCAAGCACAATATTGCAGCCGCAAGAGCATGTCAGAGGCTGGGTATCTTGCTGCGAGTGATTCACCTCCTGACATCTCAAAGCCTTTCCACCGCTTCGAGGGCATAATACAGGAGCACAATTAAATAATAAATAATCTGCTGGAGGATCTCAATGGTTTGAGTAGCATCTGTGGAGGGAAATGGACAGTTGATGTTTCAGCTCGGAATCCTTCATCTGCACTGAGGACGATGATTGATTGTGCTAACACGAAACATCAGGTGTTCATTTCCCTCCACAGATGCTGCTCGACTAACTGAATTCTTCCAGCTGTTTTATATTCCAGCCAGGGCCGTCTTAACGCATGGGCACACTGGGCAGTTGCCCGGGGCCCCACGAGCATGGGGGCCCCATGCTAATCTATGTATGTTGTGACTTGCTATAGGCCGCAGACCGGCGGTCGGAGCTCTTAAAGTCCACACCGCGCCCGTGGCTAGAAGCTCCGCAGACCGCGGCTTCAGTGTGTTATAGGCCGCAGGCTGGCAGTCGGAGCACTTCTTCTGGCGACCTTCGGCAAGGGCTCGCCCGCACCGCGATGGAAAGTCCACGCCGTGCCCGCGGCTAGAAGCTCTGGACCCGACTCCGGGAAAGGCCGCACCAATCCAAGCTGTTAGGCCGTGAGGGAGGGCGAAATGCAACTACGAGAAAAGTCGCATTCCACCGAGGTAAGTGACTAAAAAAGTTTCCCCCAATTCCCGCCCCCACACTAAAACACACTAAAACACACTTTTAGACATACTACAAACAAAATAAAAGTGGAAAGGACGAACGGCTGCTGGCGAGGCTGCCGGCTCATGGCGCCACCCGTTGTTCAAATGTTTGTGTTGATTAATCTTTGCGGTACAGCATGTTTTTTAATGTTGAAACACTAATTTTGTTGGAAGTACCAATAAATATGTTTAATTTTATCGACCATTTACCTTTTTAACACTGTGAGTGGTTGAGTGGGTAGGGGCCCCAGTGCACTGCTTTGCCCGGGGGCTTATAATGCTGTTAAGATGGCGCTGATTCCAGCAGCTGAATTTTTGTGTATGCATGATTGAATAATCTCTGCTTGCGCTTGTGATTGTAACTCCAACAAGAAGCTGAATGCCGTGTTGAAAGGGTGATGTTTCTCGACCCAAAACAACGCCCTTTCCTCCTCTCCAGAGATGATGCCTGTCCCGCTGAGTTACTCCAGCATTTTATGTCTATCTTCGGTTTAAAACAGCATCTGCAGTTTTTTCCTGCACATCATCGTTCATTTCCGTACTCGACACCATTGGTGCATCACATGTTGGAACATAGAACAGTACAGCACAGGAAGGGGCACTTCAGCCCACAATGTATATGCAGAACATGATGCCAAGTTAAATTGATCTCATCTGGCTGTACATGTTCCATATCCTTCCATTCCCTCCTCTTACATGTGCCTCTTAAATGCCACTATCATATCTGCCTCCACAACCATATTGGCAATGTGTTCCAAGCCTCCACTACTCTCTGTGAAAAAAACTTGCCCTGCACATCTCCATTAAACTTTACCCCTTCAACTATGCCCTCTAATGTTGGACATTTCCATTCTGGGCAAAAGGTTTTGACGGTCTACCTTATCAAAGTCTCTCCAAATTTTACATGCAAAATTCAGTTGTATCTGGCACAGACATTGCCTGTGCACCAAATAGCCTATTTCTGTGCAATTCTGTTCTATGTTCTATACTCCTGCATTTTTCTGTCAGCATCTCTTCACTGACAGAGTGATTTCCATCTTTAAGAACGACAAGGAGTTCCGGCACAGGCACTTGGAAACACTAACACCTGATGGCTCCTTCCAAGTTGCACACCATGCTGACTTGGAAATCCATTTGTTTTTCTTCCTCATTACTGGGTGCAGCTCCTGGACCTCCCTCTCTGACATCCCAGTTCTTTACCAGAAGGACTGTTGCAGTTCAAGCGGGACATTTACTGCCACCTATGCACAGGCAATTCAACGTTAGCAAAAAATGGTGCCCTGGACAGTGAGGCTTACATTTTGAAAAAAGAAAAAATAACAAAATTAACTTTGTGTTTTCTTTGTAAAAGTACACATCTGTGACAAACAGAAGCTGCTATCTCACAGAATATTACAGATCAACATCACTAGTCTTTACAAAATCAAAGACCTGGCTTTGAATGTTCTGAATGTCATTTTAAAATCCCACTTCTTACCGATCTGTAGCTCAGGATTATTTTCATACAGGCACCACTCCACGCTGCAGTTACAGTGAGACTTCTCAAATAAATTGTCCAGAATTTCTCGCACCGTCTGTCTTTCATCGACCATCAGAGTTTTACTGCTGTTGTCATTCATGAGGACCTTGACAACAAGCTGGAAGGTAAACGTGATTTTGATTGAACACGCATGAATGAATGATCTAATATTTTCCAACAAGCATTTAGATGACAATATACAACATCAGTGTATTCGCTGAAATTTAGTAGAAGGTTAATAAAAGATTTGATTGATGAGGAGAAACTATAATCATAATAACATAAATATTATGTTAGTAAACTCTCCTGTACTAATCACTAATCTCTTAACGTCCTCACTTTTCAAGATATCCAAATCGGGTTATTGATGGTCAGCGTGGCCTCGGTGGACTGATGGGACAATTTCCATGCTGTTTCCTGGCTGCATTTATGTTTAGGGTTATTATTGTCACATGTACCAATTGACAGTGAAACACATTGTTTTGTACACTATACAAACAGATCAGATATACTACACATAAATAAAATAAAGTCAAACTCAAGAACAATAAATAGAGCAAAGGGGAAGATACACAATGCAGAATATACTGTAGTTGTATACAGAATGTAGCTTTGTAGTGCATCAATACTATAGACAAAGTCCAATGTCCACTATGGGGTAGAGGTTAATCGGACAGTACCCTAACTTATGGAAGGAATGTTAAGAAGCCTTATAATAAGCTGTTCCTGAGTCTGGGGTTGCACGCATTCAAGCTTCTGGCTGGAGCAGGGAGAATTAAACTATTTAGGGATTAACTATTGAGAGGATAACCTAAATATTGGAGATAGTCTTCTGGAGATAGTTATAAAGGTCTTCTTTATTGAAGGGTACCGGAAGTATGGAATTCTTTCCCCACTAATGGCAGTTAATTCTGGTTCAATGGCTAACCAAACCAGACATTTATAGGTTTGTTAACAAAGGCATTAATGATATTGGAAACTGGATGGCATGTGGAGTGAGGTGATGGATCAAGTGTGTAGAAAGGAACTGCAGATGCTGGTTTATACTGAAAAGAGACACAAAGTGCTGGAGTAACTCAGCGGGTCAGGCACCATTTCTGCAGAAACTGGATAGAAGAATAAGGGTCCCGACCCGAAACGTCACTCATCCTTTTTCTCCAGAGATGCTGTCTGACCCACTGAGTTACTCCAGCACTTTGCATCTATCTTAGGTTACAGATCAGTACTGGTCTCATTCAATGGTGGAGCACGAATTAGGGGCAAAATGAAGTCCGCGTGTTCCAAAATTTCACAAAATTTCCAATTATCCAATAATTTCATCCATCAAATTGCATTTTGGTGTAACAACAAAAGAGCCAGATGTCTTGGTGCCTTGAAGTATAATGGTAACTGTATTTCTTAATATTTCTTTCCCTTAGGACATGAGTTTTGGAAGTCACCCCATAATCTATGCGGTGACTTCCAAACCTATCAGAAATTGTTCCATTTTGTGGCAGGGTCCGAAGGCTAGACCTTGATCAATCTAATATTTAACGGGGATATTTCTGATGCCTTGCAGTAAAAAAGGGCAGGAAGATAGGTATTGCTCTGCCGAGACCTCTCCCATTGCTCCACTAGGGGGCAATCATCAGGAAATGTGAAAGAACGTTTTCTTTGGTTTTTGTCTTCCTTATTTCTTAGTTCCTTATTCCTTGAACATAGTCTAATTAAGCTCAATAGCCAAGGAGGAACAAGCAACTTATGTATGACACAGTGCTGATGCCTGTAAGCATCAAGATATTGCCGACTGTACCAGTCATCTCATTGTGGGATGTAACAAGATTACATTTTTTCCCCTGTTACAGTCGAACAAAATAGACAAGCAGTTCCAAGTAATTAGTGGACAAATTTAGTGAACAGATTTAGAGGAAATGTCAAAGATCTATGAATAGAATTCCACAACTTTATCTTATTACAGCAGTAATAGGTATAATGTTGCATTGACAGAACACAGTGGGATATTTGAGAAGGCAGTGTGATCTAGTGGCTTCCCAAACACACCTACTTTAGGCTGACCCTTTTCTCCCAATGCCTGGTAACATCTGAATTATTGAGATGGAAAAGTTACAGCTAGATATTCATGAGACAGAAATAACTATTTTAAAGAGCTAATATTAAATAGAGTGTGACTTATTAGCTTTAGTTACAGGAATTCATTCAGCTGGCTCCAAAACCATGACCTGGCCTGTTCTGATCTGGCCTTTAGGTGAATAGAATGTGCTAATGTTGGTCAAAGGCGATGCTCCACCCGTTCTATCAGAAGTTTAGTTTAGTTTAATTTAGAGATACATTGCGGAAACAGGCCCTTCCGCCCACCGAGTCCACACCAACATGCGATCCCCGTACACTAGCACTATCCTACACTCTACGCACAATTTAAATTTTTTTACTGATGCCAAATTGACCTACAAACTTGTGCGTCTTTGGAGTGTGGTAGGAAAGCAGAATTCCCATGGAAAAGTCACACGGTCACGAGGAGAACGTACAAATTTCTTATAGATAGCACCGATAGTCTGGATCGAACCTGGGTCGCTGGCACTGCAAGACAGCAACTCTACTGCTGTGCAGCCATGTCGCCCAGTTATGGATTCAGCCTCCACTTCAGGAGATGTTCTGGGCTAGATCACCATTAGGCTAAATTGTGAAATTTTGGAATCCATCCATCTATGAGATTCCGGATCTTTGTTGGAAAGTTGTGTTGGTTTAGAAATGGTAAGTTATTGTGAAAGTCCTTGTGGACCATCTGTCCATGGGAGAACGGTGCAGAATATGTTTTCTGCTTTAAAATATAATTCTTACTCCCAATTAGAACAATCTCCAAAATTGCCAGTTTGATTAGAATTGCCGAGTCCACTAGAATCTTCTATAGGGGAGGATACAAAAATTACATTTCGAGTTCAAATTTGCACATGTGATCCAGTTCTTTAAGAGCAAAGAAATAAAAAAATCAATGGGGTTAAGTAAAATATTACATTTTTGACGTTTTTCTGTTAGATTTGGGCAGTTGTGTAAAGTTCTCTACTATTGATATTAACTATGATATCCTAAAGATAATATGCTGCCAAATCATTCAATGGCTTTTACATTTATAGTTAAATGTTAGATTATGCCAGTTATGCAAAGTAAAATTACACCAAAGGACCATTGCTAAATTCATCAGGGATCCTGCACAAGGTAATCCTTGTCGGATAGGCGATTCTGTGGACGCAGACAGGAGACCCGGATGGTAGTTTGCCTCCCTGGTGCCAGGATCAGGGATGTGTCTGAACGTGTCCAAGAAATCCTGAAATGGGAGGGAGAGGAGCCTGAGGTGTGGTACATATAGGTACCAACGACATAGGTAAAAAAAGAGAAGAGGTCCTGAAAGAAGAATTTAGGGAGTTAGGTAGAGAGTTAAGGAGAAGGACTGCAAAGGTAACAATCTCAGGATTACTGCCTGTGCCACGCGACAGTGAGAGTAGGAATGGAGCGAGGTGGAGGATAAATGAGTGGATGAGGGACTGGTGCAGTGGGTATGGATTCAAGTTTCTGGATCATTGGGACCTCTTTTGGGGAAGGTGCGACCTGTACAGAAAGGACGGGTTGCACTTGAACTCGAGGGGGACCAATATCCTGGCGGGGAGATTTGCAAAGGCTACTGGGGAGACTTTAAACTAGTATGGTTGGGGGAGGGACTCAAATTGGGAAAGCTAGCAGTCAGTGTGTGAGGCAGGAGGCAGAGAATGGTAGCACTCTGACCCAAAATGTAGGGGAGAGAGAAGAAAAAGACAATAAACAGAGAATAAGAGAGGGTGGGTTTCTTAAATGTGTATATTTTAATGGTAGGAGCATTGTAAGAAAGGTGGATGAACTTAGAGCCTGGATTGACACCTGGAAGTATGATGTTGTGGCGATCAGTGAAACATGGTTGCAGGAGGGCTGTGATTGGAAACTAAATATTCCAGGATTTCGTTGCTTCAGGTGTGATAGAATTGGAGGGGCAAGAGGTGGAGGTGTTGCATTGCTTATCTGGGAAGATATTACAGCAGTGCTTTGGCAGGATAGATTAGAGGGCTCGTCTAGGGAGGCTATTTGGGTGGAACTGAGAAATGGGAAAGGGGTAGCAACACTTATAGGGGTGTATTATAGACCGCCAAATGGGGAGCGAGAATTGGAAGAGCAAATATGTAAGGAGATTGCTGATATTAGTAGTAAGCACAAGGTAGTGATTGTGGGAGATTTCAATTTTCCACACATAGACTGGGAAACACATTCTGTAAATGGGCTGGATGGGTTGGAGTTTGTAAAATGTGTGCAGGATAGTTTTTTGCAGCAATTCATAGAAGTACCTACTAGAGAAGGGGCGGTGCTGGACCTCCTGTTAGGAAATGAGACGGGTCAGGTGGCAGAGGTATGCGTTGGGGAACAGTTCGGGACCAGTGATCAAAATACCATTAGTTTCAATATAATTATGGAGAGGGTCAGAACTGGACCTAGGGTTGAGATTTTTGATTGGAGAAAGGCTAACTTTGAGGAGATGCGAAAGGATTTAAAAGGAGTAAATTGGGACAGTTTGCTTTATGGGAAAGATGTGGAAGAGAAATGGAGTACTTTTAAAGGTGACATTTTAAGAGTACAGAATCTTTATGTCCCTGTTCGGTTGAAAGGAAATAGTAAAAATTGGAAAGAGCCATGGTTTTCAAGGGAAATTGGATACTTGGTTCGGAAAAAGAGAGAGATCTACAATAATTATAGGCAGCATGGAGTAAATGAGGTGCCTGAGGAGTATAAAGAATGTAAAAAGAATCTTAAGAAAGAAATTAGAAAAGCTAAAAGAAGATATGAGGTTGCTTTGGCAAGTAAGGTGAAAGTAAATCCAAAGGGTTTCTACAGCTATATTAATAGCAAAAGGATAACGAGGGATAAAATTGGTCCATTAGAGAGTCAGAGTGGACAGCTATCTGCAGAGCCAAAAGAGATGGGGGAGATATTGAACAATTTATTTTCTTCGGTATTCACCAAGGAGAAGGATATTGAATTATGTGAGGTAAGGGAAACAAGTAGAGTAGCTATGGAAACTATGAGATTCAAAGAAGAGGAAGTACTGACACTTTTGAGAAATATAAAAGTGGATAAGTCTCCAGGTCCGGACAGGATATTCCCTAGGACATTGAGGGAAGTTAGTGTAGAAATAGCAGGGGCTATGACAGAAATATTTCAAATGTCATTAGATACGGGAATAGTACCGGAGGATTGGCGTACTGCGCATGTTGTTCCATTGTTTAAAAAGGGGTCTAAGAGTAAACCTAGCAATTATAGACCTGTTAGTTTGACGTCAGTGGTGGGCAAATTAATGGAAAGGATACTTAGAGATAATATATATAAGCATCTGGATAAACAGGGTCTGATTAGGAACAGTCAACATGGATTTGTGCCTGGAAGGTCATGTTTGACTAATCTTCTTGAATTTTTTGAAGAGGTTACTCGGGAAATTGATGAGGGTAAAGCAGTGGATGTTGTATATATGGACTTCAGTAAGACCTTTGACAAGGTTCCTCATGGAAGGTTGGTTAAGAAGATTCAATGGTTGGGTATTAATGTTGGAGTAGCAAGATGGATTCAACAGTGGCTGAATGGGAGATGCCAGAGAGTAATGGTGGATGGTTGTTTGTCAGGTTGGAGGCCAGTGACTAGTGGGGTGCCACAGGGATCTGTGTTGGGTCCACTGTTGTTTGTCATGTACATCAATGATCTGGATGATGGTGTGGTAAATTGGATTAGTAAGTATGCAGATGATACTAAGATAGGTGGGGTTGTGGATAATGAAGTAGATTTTCAAAGTCTACAGAGAGATTTATGCCAGTTGGAAGTGGGCTGAAAGATGGCAGATGGAGTTTAATGCTGATAAGTGTGAGGTGCTACATCTTGGCAGGACAAATCAAAATAGGACGTACATGGTAAATGGTAGGGAATTGAAGAATGCAGGTGAACAGAGGGATCTGGGAATAACTGTGCACAGTTCCCTGAAAGTAGAATCTCATGTAGATAGGGTGGTAAAGAAAGCTTTTGGTGTGCTGGCCTTTATAAATCAGAGCATTGAGTATAGAAGTTGGGATGTAATGTTAAAATTGTACAAGGCATTGGTGAGGCCAATTCTGGAGTATGGTGTACAATTTTGGTCGCCTAATTATAGGAAGGATATCAACAAAATAGAGAGAGTACAGAGGAGATTTACTAGAATGTTGCCTGGGTTTCAGCAACTAAGTTACAGAGAAAGGTTGAACAAGTTAGGGCTTTATTCTTTGGAGCGCAGAAGGTTAAGGGGGGACTTGATAGAGGTCTTTAAAATGATGAGAGGGATAGACAGAGTTGACGTGGATAAGCTTTTCCCACCGAGAGTAGGGAAGATTCAAACAAGGGGACATGACTTGACAATTAAGGGACTGAAGTTTAGGGGTAACATGAAGGGGAACTTATTTACTCAGAGTGGTGGCTGTGTGGAATGAGCTTCCAGTGAAGGTGGTGGAGGCAGGTTTGTTTTTATCATTTAAAAATAAATTGGATAGTTATATGGACGGGAAAGGAATGGAGGGTTATGGTCTGAGCGCAGGTATATGGGACTAGGGGAGAATACGTGTTCGGCACGGACTAGAAGGGTCGAGATGACCTGTTTCCGTGCTGTAATTGTTATATGGTTATATGGTTATTCCATTAACTCTCAATTGTTTTTCTTGGTTGTTGAGGTTTTGGGACTGTTGCAACTAGATTCCCTCATGTAGTCAATAGTTTGTGATTAGAGAGATTGTTGATTTGACAAGCTTCATTTTGCTCAAGAAGAATTGAACAAGTGTTTGGATGGTATATCAATGATGTAACTACCCTCATCTACCTCCAACCGCATCATACAACAAACATGAGAGGAAAGCTGACAATTTTTGGGGGTAAGTATTTAGGTGCAGCTTGCAAGGCAGCAGTGGAGTTTGACAGTGGGCTTTAAAGTCCATCCTGTGATGCTCATGGGACAGTTGATGTTTAAAGTCTTACAACTTGGCAGAGTGCGATTTAGTTTGACCTCCTCTAGTTTGCTGACCAAATACACATTTGCCGACAATTTTGTTATTACACTGACCTTTTTAACCTTTGCTTCTTTCAGCTTTTCCAAAGCAAGTTTAATCTTGTCAGTTTTTTCCTTGGCTTTTTGTTCCTCCTGCAAAAAAAAAGTTGATCTTATCGAAAAATCGTCTGGATTCAAAATTAATATTGCCCATTGATTCAGATTCAGATTCAATTTTAATTGTCATTGTCAGTGTACAGTACAGAGACAACGAAATGCATTGGAAATGTTTCTTTCTGAAATATGTGATTCTTTTACTTGAACATATTTCTGTTCTCTGCCATTAAGACACCTAATGCCATTGTTCCCAAGACAGGCAATGGTTTCAATTCCATCTCAGAACAGTACAGCACAGGAACAAGCTTACAATGGGCTGAAGGGCCTGTTCTTCATTTTCTTCTTAATTATTATATCTACCCCTGAGAAGGAAAAGGGCAAACCAGGAAGAACAGTCACTGTGGTAATGCATATTTCGCAGTGGACTTGAATGCCCTTTAGTGAGATGTGCAGAAGAATGATGACACATACACATTCAGCTCAAGATCATTCTTTCACCCACCAACCCTACATTACAAAGAGACAGATTATGCAATAGCCACTTTTTGGAACATGTGCACAAAGTACTACATTGCTACATTTTACCAGCATAAACACAGTTTTAGTAGTATAAGTCAATCAATTTCATTTAAAATTTTCTATGATGATATTTTGATAATAGACCATAATTCATTTTTATTCCTTTTTAGGAACCTACAAGAAAAGAGCATTGGATAAAGACTGGAAGAAATTAGTTACAGAAATCTTTCCTCATATCTTTTTCTAAGTCCCCATTATTGCCCGGAAAAGCATATTGTGAAAAGTTTGATCACTGAATATGCACCAGGAATGAAACATTGTGAGAAATTCAAAAAAAAATATAGCCTAAACCTGCCAGTCTTAGACTCTCCCACTAGTAGAAACATCCTCTCCAAATCCACTCTATCCAGACCTTTCATTATTCGGTGAGTTTCTACGAGGTTTCCCCTCATCCTTCTAAATTCCTGCGATTAGAGGCCCAGTGCTGTCAAACGCTCATCATATGTTAACCTACTCATTCCTGGGATTATTCTTGTAAGCCTTCTCTGTCCAAGTCACCCTGCATTCTCATAGCATCCTCCTCACAGTTCACACTGCCACCCAGCTTTGTGTCATCTGCAAATTTGCTAATGTTACTTTGAAGGGTCATCTAAATCATTGATGTATATTGTAAATAGCTGTGGTCCCAGCACCGAGCCTTGTGGTACCCCATTAGTCACTGCCTGCCATTCTGAAAAGAACCCATTAATCCCTACTCTTTGTTTCTTCTGCCAACCGATTGTCAGCACTCTACCCCCAATACCATGTGCTCTAATTTTGCCCACTAATCTCCTATGTGGGACCTTATGAAATACTTTCTGAAAGTCCAGGTACACTACATCCACTGGCTCTCCCTTGTCCATTTACCAAGTTACATCCTCAAATAATTCCAGAAGCTCAAGGGCCTGGCCCACCAGCATGCGACTGCATGCAGCGAGCGCGACCTAACGTGGTCGCTTGAGCCGTACGGCCTCGCGGGGCCGGTCCCACTTCGATCGCCGGAGCCGTATGGAGTTGTGCGGGGCTGGTCCCGACATCGCGCGGGGCTCCGAAAAACTGACACTGTCCAAAAATCCCGCGTGGCAACGGCCTGTCGGCCCGCAGCCGCATTGAGACTGTACGCAGCGTCTTGACGCCGTATGCAGCGTCTTGATGCCGTACGCAACGTCTGGACGCCATACGCAGCGTCTTGACGGCGTACGCCTAGCATGTGGCATTGCGCGATGACGTAACCGCCCAACGCCGTGCGACGTCCAAATACAGTCAGCTCACCTCCTGCCCAGCTGATTGGTGAGTATGATGTCGGGACCAGCCCCGCACAACTCCAGACGGCTCCGCGGTTGGAAGTGGGACCGGCCCCGCGAGGCCGTACGCCTCAAGCCACCACGTTTGGTTGCGCTCGCCGCATGCAGTCGCATGCTGGTGGAATAGGCCCTTTAGTCAAGCATGATTTCCCCTTCGTAAATCCATGCTGACTCGGACCGATCCTGTTACCGCTATCCAAATGTGTTGCTATTTCATCTTTTCTAATTGACTCCAGCATCTTCCCCACCGCCGATGTCCTAACCCTCCAGCTTTAATATTTCTGTAAAAATAGAACATCATGCTGACTCTGGAGCTGTGCAATGCGTAAGAAACTCGACCACAAAGAACAATCTTGCAATATAACTCTGGCGCATGCGGTCAAGTGTTTTTGCAAAATTGCTGATTTGGATTCTAGCATAAACCTTAAAGTCTTGAAACTCTGTTGCAGAGCCACTGATTTTTAAACAACGTGCAATAGTTTTCAATTGCAAAATCAATTGTGCGATTTGATCTGATCTTGTGTGTGTGTGTGTGATGTGATATTGTGTTGGCCTTACAGATGACATTGCAGCAATTGACATTTTGACTGCAATATCTCTGAAGAAACTGTTGGAAGAAGGTGTCTTTTCAGTTATGTTAAAAGACAGCAGTTCCCTGCAGAAGTTCATCATGAATGATTATCACTGAAGCCTCTACAATGTGCCAAGTGCGTTCAACCTTGCACCTGCTATCTTTGGAGATAGTGGTGGGTTGATTATTCTGATAATACTTCAAGGGCATGATGTTTAGAGACAAAGGTTCATAGAGCATGGAAACAATCTGTGTGCTGCATGACTCTATGATTACTTGTCTCTAATGTTTGTAAGAGATTCCCACCAGAGTGGGTTCCTATTCAGCATCATTTTTTATCATGCGTACTATTATGCTAAACTAAATGTAAAAAAAAAAAAAGTTTGAAGGCGTTGTCGGACTCATGGCTGGAGGTACTGCTCTGGACCACTTTAAACTTGGCAGTGTTAGAAGCTGCTCTGCATGGATGTGGTCTTCATCCCATTGACAGTTGATCGACCATGTATATTAAAGACTGTTTATCTACACAGATTCTGTTCATGCTCCCCATCCTGACATTGTAGATAGACTGCTCAGTTCTTCTAATTTCTGTCCAATGCATGTTGGAAAGCAGGCTGTTGCTGCATGAAGCCTAATACCCTTTATTGTTGGCTACCAGAAGATGCAACAGTACATTGTGATGGTTATGGCCTTGGTTCTTGGTTCTTGGGTCCTCCAAAATATTCCAACTGGAATTTAAACTGGAGGTGGTGAAGGGAGGGATTAAGCCAGAAAGGGTATAAAGAACACACACTATAGGGTTTGACATAAAACATCCCCACACAGCAGAATCAAAGTTTCCCACTGTGTGGGAAGGCACCAAAGTCAGTCTCCTCCTCCACTGTTCCCCGTGGTCAGGGCCTCCCCAAGCCCTCCGCAGTTGCAGCTACGGGCGGCCCGATGTCCAGGACCGCTCGCCGGGGTGATACAAGTCCGACGTCGGGGCTGCGGGACATCCTCAGCGGCGTGGACACAGAGTCGGCCCCCTCCTACCGGAGTCGGCGGCTTCCAAAGTCCGTAGGCCGCGCCGGGTGGAGACCGCCGCTGCAGACCCTCTGCAAGGCGCCCCAGGACTCCACAATGCCGTTCAGCGCTGCCCGCGTTGGAAGCTCTCCGCACCAGAGCTCCACGATGTTGGAGCAGCGGCCCAACGCTCCGGAGCTCAAAACGGCGACTCAGGTAGGCATCGCCCGCTCCGTGGTGACTCCAGCGCTGCGCCGCCGCTGTAGCAGCCCCGGTCCGGTTCCCGATCCCCGGCAGGAAAGGCCGCTCCGATCCAGCTGGTAGGCCGCGAGGTGGGAGGCGAGGACGCGACTCGGAGAAATAGTCGCGTCCGCGCCAGGAAGAGACTGGGAAACGGTTTCCCCCTTACCCTGCCCCCCTCCCCCACATAGAAAAGTTAAAGTTTCCCCCAACACAAAACTTTAGACTAACTAAAATTTGAAAAAAAGATTGAAATACAGACTGGCTGTAGGTAGAGGCTGCTGCCTGTGCAATGCCCCCTCCGTCCCAATAGCCAGCTGTTGGCCCTCCGACAATAGCCAGCTGATGCCAGATCGCATCCTGCACTTGAGAATGTTCTGCCATTATTTGAGATAGCAGTGGAAGAGCTATCATTGGAAGTTAGGGATAAGGGGTAGGCCATTTAGAATGGGTAGAATGGAGCAACTGGGCTTGTACACTCTGGAGTTTAGAAGGATGAGAGGGTATCTCATTGAAACATATAAGATTGTTAAGGGTTTGGACACGCTAGAGGCAGGAAACATGTTCCCGATGTTGGGGGAGTCCAGAACCAGTTTAAGAATAAGGAATAAGCTATTTAGAACGGAGACGAGGAAACACTTTTTCTCACAGAAAGTGGTGAGTCTGTGGAATTATCTGCCTCAGAGGGCGGTGGAGGCGGGTTCTCTGGATGCTTTCAAGAGAGAGCTAGATAGGGCTCTTAAAAATAGCGGAGTAAGGGGATATGGGGAGAAGGCAAAAACGGGGTACTGATTGGGGATGATCAGCCATGATCACATTAAATGGCGGTGCTGGCATGAAGGGCCGAATGGCCTACTCCTGCACCTATTGTCTATTGTCTATTTAGCACCGAGATGAGGACAAACCTTTTCACCCATTGAGTTATGAATCTGTGGGATTCTCTGCCACAGTTTTCAAGAGAGAGTTGGATATAGCTCTTAGGGTTAACGGAATCAAGGGATATGGGGAGGAAGTAGGAATGGGGCACCGATTTAGGATGATCAGCCATGGTTATATTGAATGGTGGTGCTAGCTCAAAGGGCCAAATGGTCTACTCCTGCTCCTAATTACGATGTTTCTATGTTTCTAAGTTCATTTGGCACAAAACTCTCCTCCACTCAAATTGCCTGGGAGCAACAGTGGTCATTCAGGACGATGACCTTCAACTACAGTGATCACAAGGGCATCACGAGAGTTAAGCGTGTTTTATTGTCATATGTAGAGAGTGGTGGTGGAGGCAGATACGATAGTAGTGTTTAAGAGATCGGCAGGTGGAAATGCAAGGAATAGACGATTATGGATCCTGTACAAGCAGATGGGATCAGTTTAACTAAGCATCATATGTTCAGCACAAACATTGTGGGCCGAAGGGCCCATTCCTGCGCTGTACTGTTCTATGTTCTATGTACTGAAACACAACAATGAAATTCTTACTTGCAGCAGCAGCAGCACAACAGGTTTGCACTGACTGGTTAACAGGCAACAAAAGCTTTTCATTGTACCTTGGTACATGTGACAATAATCGAACCTAAACTAAACTAAACTAAACACAGGACTATTTATGCACAATTGTACTATGCAACAAGAGGATTCATAACAAGAGGATTTCAGTATAGGAGTAAAGAGGTTCTTCTGCAGTTGTATAGGGCTCTGGTGAGACCACATCTGGAGTATTGTGTACAGTTTTGGTCTCCTAATTTGAGGAAGGACATCCTTGTGATTGAGGCAGTGCAGCGTAGGTTCACGAGATTGATCCCTGGGATGGTGGGACTGTCATATGAGGAAAGATTGAAAAGACTAGGCTTGTATTCACTGGCGTTTAGAAGGATGAGGGGGATCTTATAGAAACATATAAAATTATAAAAGGACTGGACAAGCTAGATGCAGGGAAAATGTTCCCAATGTTGGGCGAGTCCAGAACCAGGGGCCACAGTCTTAGAATAAAGGGGAGGTCATTTAAGACTGAGGTGAGAAAAAAAATTTCACCCAGAGAGTTGTGAATTTATGGAATTCCCTGCCATAGAGGGCAGTGGAGGCCAAGTCACTGGATGGATTTAAGAGAGAGTTAGATAGAGCTCTAGGGGCTAGTGGAATTAAGGGATATGGGGAGAAGGCAGGCACGGGTTATTGATAGGGGACGATCAGCCATGATCACAGTGATTGGCGGTGCTGGCTCGAAGGGCCGAATGGCCTCCTCCTGCACATATTTTCTATGCAGCTGAAGAGTCCAAAAACAATGACATTATTTTAATCCTTTACACCATCCAACTCTATGCATTATGCCACTCATCCTATCAATACTGGCAGACGTTCTGAAACTCCTCCTCTTGACAGAAAAATCTGTACATTTTATCTATAATTGCATAACTTTCATTAAATTTCCTAACCGTTCCACCTTCAGCATCTCCTACCGTATTCATTGAACCATTATATTTTGTCGTGAAATGTCTTCAAGTATTTTTAAATCAAACATATCATATAAAGAAACATAAGGTTCCAACATACTGCAAGTATAAACTTGCCCAGAAACTTTAAAATGTCAAAGCATCTTTCCCTTGGTACAATTTGATATAAGCTATGGTTAATTGCATAATGCGCACTGTTAGTTTCTTGTAATCACAGCATTTAATGTATTGCACCAGCATTCTGCTGTATTTGAGGCGGCTGCTTTTCCACTGCTGTGATCATTGTGGTTTGGCAACATTTCACAGAATCGTAGAGATGGATGCTATTTGGTCCATTATGAATGTCTGCTCTTTGAAAGAGCTACCAATTCATCCCAATCCCATGCTGTTTCCTCATTTATTTTTATTGAATTTGCTTCATGACTCTTTGTGCAATCTAGATCATAAAATCATTTTTTTTCATATTGCAGCTTGTCTTTGGGCTACGTGAAGGTTCCGTTTCTGAGAAATGTCTGCAAGGTGATTTCTCCGTAAATCAGAAACAATTGTTTTCTATAGCAACTCAGATTATTCTATGTGTATAGATTCTATAATTCTTTAAGTTCATTGAAACATAGAAACATAGAAAATAGGTGCAGGAGTAGGCCATTCGGCCCTTCGAGCCTGCACTGCCATTCAATATGTTCATGGCTGATCATCCAACTCAGTATCACAAACCTGCCTTCTCTCCATACCCCCTGATCCCTTTAGCCACAAGGGCCACATCTAACTCCCTCTTAAATATAGCCAATGAACTGGCCTCAACTACCTTCTGTGGTAGAGAATTCCAGAGATTCACCACTCTCTGTGTGAAAAATGTTTTTCTCATCTCGGTCCTAAATGATTTTCCCCTTATCCTTAAACTGTGACCCCTTGTTCTGGACTTCCCCAACAACGGGAACATCTTCCTGCATCTAGCCTGTCCAACCCCTTAAGAATTTTATAAGTTTCTATAAGATCCCCCCTCAATCTTCTAAATTCTAGCGAGTACAAGCCGAGTCTGTCCAGTCTTTCTTCATATGAAAGTCCTGACATCCCAGGAATCAGTCTGGTGAACCTTCTCTGTAGAAGAATGTCTTTCCTCAGATTAGGAGACCAAAACTGTACACAATACTCCAGGTGCGGTCTCACCAAGACCCTGTACAACTGCAGTAGAACCTCCCTGCACCTATACTCAAATACTTTTGCTATGAATGCTAACATACCATTCACTTTCTTCACTGCCTGCTGCACCTGCATGCCTACTTTCAATGACTGGTGTACCATGACACTCAGGTCTCGTTGCATCTCCCCTTTTCCTAATCGGCCACCATTCAGATAATAGTCTACTTTCCTGTTTTTGCCACCAAAGTGGATAACCTCACATTTATCCACATTATACTGCATCTGCCATGCACTTGCCCATTCACCCAACCTATCCAAGTCACCTTGCAACCTCCTAGCATCCTCCTCACAGCTCACACTGCCCCCCAGCTTCGTGTCATCCGCAAACTTGGAGATGTTGCGTTCAATTCCCTCGTCCAAATCATTAATATATATTGTAAATAGCTGGGGTCCCAGCACCGAGCCTTGCGGTACCCCACTAGTCACTGCCTGCCATTGTGAAAAGGACCCGTTTACTCCTACTCTTTGTTTCCTGTCTGCCAGCCAGTTTTCTATCCACATCAATACTGAACCCAAAATACCGTGTGCTTCAAGTTTGCATACTAATCTCTTATGTGGGGCCTTGTCAAAAGCCTTCTGAAAGTCCAGATATAACACATCCACTGGTTCTCCCTTATCTACTCTACTAGTAACATCCTCGAAAAATTCTATAAGATTCGTCAGACATGACTTACCTTTCGTAAATCCATGCTGACTTTGTCCAATGATTTCACCACTTTCCAAATGTGCTGCTATTCCATCTGTAATAACTGACTCTAGCAGTTTCCCCACTACCGATGTTAGATTAACTGGTCTGTAATTCCCTGTTTTCTCTCTCCCTCCCTTTTTAAAAAGTGGGGTTACATTAGCTACCCTCCAATCCTCAGGAACTACTCCTGAATCTAATGAGTTTTGAAAAATTATCACTAATGCATCCACTATTTCTGGGCTACTTCCTTAAGTACTCTGGGATGCAGCCTATCTGGCCCTGGGGATTTATCGGCCTTTAATCCATTCAATTTACCTAACACCACTTCCCGGCTAACCTGGATTTCACTCAGTTCCATCTCATTTGACCCCCGGTCGCCTGCTATTTCCGGCAGATTATTTATGTCTTCCTTATTAAAGACAGAACCAAAGTAGTTATTCAATTGGTCTGCAATGTCCTTGTTCCCCATGATCAATTCACCTGTTTCTGACTGCAAGGGACCTACATTTGTTTTAACTAATCTTTTTCACTTCACATATCTATAAAAACTTTTGCAGTCAGTTATTATGTTCCCTGACAGTTTTCTTTCATAATCTATTTTCCCTTTCCTAATTAAGCCCTTTGTCCTCCTCTGCTGGACTGAATTTCTCCCAGTCCTCTGGTAGGCTGCTTTTTCTGGCTAATTTGTATGCTTCATCTTTTGTTTTGATACTATCCCTGATTTCCCTTGTTATCCATGGATGCACTGCCTTCCCTGATTTATTATTTTGCCAAACTGGGATGAACAATTGTTGTAGTTCATCCATGCAGTCTTTAAATGTCTTCCATTGCCTATCCACCGTCAGCCATTTAGGAATCAATTGCCAGTCTATCTTGGCCAATTCATGTCTCATACCCTCAAAGCTACCTTTCTTTAAGTTCAGAACCCTTGTTTCTGAATTAATTATGTCACTCTCCATCCTAATGAAGAACTCAACCATATTATGGTCACTCTTGCCCAAGGGGCCACGCACAACAAGGCTATTAACTAACCCTTCTTCATTACTCAATACCCAGTCTAGAATAGTCTGCTCTCTCGTTGGTTCCTCTACATGTTGGTTTCGAAAACTATCCTGCATACATTCCAAGAAGTCCTCTTCCTCAGCACCCCTGCCAATTTGATTCACCCAATCTATATGTAGATTGAAGTCACCCATTATAACTGTTTTACCTTTGTTGCACGCATTTCTAGTTTCCTTTTTGATGCCATCCCCAACTCCACTACTACTGTTAGGTGGCCTGTACACAACTCCCACTAGCATTTTCTGCTTGGACAGCACAAACCTTGCATAACTAATTGCATAACTTTCACAAAAGTTCTTAACCTTTTCCACCCTATTTACATTTTGTTCTTTTGCATATTACCTTTTATTGTATTTCCTGAACACTAACCCATCAGCTGATAGATTATTTGATCCTTCTTTATGATTTTAGATCATACAGCAGAGTAGTCTTAATTATTTATAGACGCAGCAAGTTGCTGTTTCCTTGCTCCCTTTGCATCAATAGAATAAAACTTCTCCACGTTTTCCGAAAGCTCATGTTATCCGTTGATAGGTGTGTATAAATTGTGGTGGGTTTAACCATGGTAAGCAGAGAGGAGCTGTTACATTTATCAATGGTGTAAAGACCAAGAGATGCAAAGGGTGAAGTATACACATGAAACATAAGTACATCTGTAAATCAGAAAAGCCGGAAATCTCCAGGACCGGACACTGTTTCCCCCTCTACTCTCAAGCTCTGTGTCGAACAACTGGCACCGGTCTACACAGACATTTTCAACCAGTCCATGAAAACCTGTACTGTCCCTGCCTGCTTCAGTCTCCACTATTGTCCCTGTACCCAAAAAGGCAAGGAATACTGGTCTAAATGATTACAGGCCTGACTTCTGTAGTCATGAAGATCCTTGAAAGGCTTGTGCTGTCCAAGCTGAAAAATATCACAAACCCCCTGCTGGACTCTCTGCAGTTTGCATATCAGGGCAATAGATCTGTGGATGATGCAGTCAACCTAGGCCTGCACTTCATCCTACAGCACCTAGACTGCCAGGGGACCTATTTGAGGATCCTGTTTGTTGATTTTAGCTCTGCATTCAACACCATTGTTCCAGAGCAACTACACTCCAATCTTTTCAGGTTGACTGTGCCTGAACCCCTCTGTCAGTGGATCACCAACTTCCTGACAGACAGGAAGCAGCATGTAAGGCTGGGAAAGGACATCTCGGACCCGCAAACGCTCAGCATAGGAGCACCGCAAGGCTGCGTACTCTCTCCTCTCCTCTCCTCTGCTCTCCCTACACCAATGACTGCACCTCCACAGACACCTCTGTCAAGCTTCTCAAGTTTGCGGAAGACACAACCCTAATTGGACTGATCCAGGATGGGGAGGAATCTGCCTACAGACAGGAAGTGTTACAGCTGATGTCCTGGTGCCATCGCAACAACCTAGAGCTCAATGCTCTTAAGACAGTGGAATTGATTGTAGACTTTAGGAGAGCTCCCTCTCCCCTCACCCCACTCACCATCAACAACACAGCAGTCACATCTGTGGGGTCTTTTAAGTTCCTGGGAACCATCATCTCCAAGGACCTTAAATGGGGGGCCACCATCGACTCCACAGTCAAAAAGGATGTACTTCCTGCAGCAGCTGAGGAAGCACAATCTGCCACAGGCCATGATGGTCCAGTTCTATACGGCCATCATAGAGTCTGTTCTCACCTTCTCCATCATGGTCTGGTTTGGCTCAGCCACCAAGCACGACACCTGAAGGCTGCAGCGAATCGTCCGATCAGCAGAGAAGGTTATTGACTGCAACCTTCCCTCCATTGATGAACTGTATACTGCAAGGGCCAGGAAGTGAGTGGGCAAGATCATCTCAGACCCTTCTGACCCTGGCCACAAACTCTTTGAATCACTTTCCTCTGGAAGGCGACTCCGGATTGTCAAAGCTGCCACAGCCAGGCATAAAAACAATTTTTTTCCACGAGTAGTAGCTCTACTCAATAACCAAAAATCTGTAGCCTCCTTTTGCTCTGGTATTTAATTTAATTCACATGTTTAATCGATGATGTTTTATTATTAATGTTTTATGTGTCATTCTTAATTGTCACTGTATGTCATGTTGTCACTTGCGAGCAGAGCACCAAGGCAAATTCCTTGTATGTGAATACTTGGCTAATAAACCTATTCATTCATAAACTTATTCATTCATAAACGTATTCATTCATTTATTCATTCATTCATTCAGTCATTCAAATGTTTCTTTACAGGGAATTAGAAAGACAACTTACAGTGCAGGGTGAAAGAAAAGGAAAATGGGGCTGAAAAAGTTGCTCTCTGGAGAACTAGCAGGGACTAAGTGGACCAAATGGCCTTCTGTCGTGTCCAGAATTAGACAATCATCAGCAAACCTTCCGCTTTACAAAGTAGACAAAGTCTTAGTGCATTCTTTGACAATTATTAATTGGAGATATATTAACTGTCAGCATTATTAGAGTAAAGCTTTTATTTAAGTTGTCAAGCCATTGTGAGACTCTTATTCTGGAATGTTCTGGCAGCAATAGTACAGGAAATCAGTTGTCAGCAATTATTGCAAGTAAAAATAAAGCCTGATCACCAAAATACCCTGCATTCAGTCTGACGAAGTGGTTAGTACAGCTCTTTCTCCTTTCTAATTTTAAATCCCTGAACAAGTTTCTCTTCTCAACTACTTAAGTTGTTGCTTCATGCAGGACTCTAATTGTACAAACACGGACAGCTTCATGAGCCACGTCTTCAAATAGGCTCATAGAGCCAGACAGCCCATGGAAACAGGTCCTTCTGCCCATCATGTCAATGCTGATTGTTGCCCCTTCCTATACCTATCCCATTTACTCGCATTGGGTCTGTAACCTTCGATGTCTTGGCTATTCAAATGCAAATTTGACTAGACAGCTAATTTTACTTAGATCATAAGTTTCAGGAGCAGAATTAGGTCATTCGGCCCATCAAGTCTACTCCGCCATTCAATCATGGCTGATCTGTCTTTCCCTCTCAACCCCATTCTCCTGCCTTCACCCCATAACCCCCGACACCCATACTAATCGAGAATCTGTCAATATCCACCTTAAAAATATCCATTGACTTGGCCTCCACAGCTGTCTGTGGCAATGAATTCCACAGATTCACCACCCTCTGTCTAAAGAAATTCTTTATCATCTCCTTTCTAAAGGTACGTCCTTTTATTCTGATCCTAAACTCTCCCATTAGTAGAAACATCCTCTCCACATTCAGTCTATCCAGACCTTTCAATATTCAGAAGTTTCAATGATGTCCCCCTCATCCTTCTAAACTCCAACCAGTGCAGGCCCAGTGCCTTCAAACGCTCATCATTGATTTGATTCGATTGATCCTAATTGATTTTTCAATATTTTTTACCCCCTTTGACCAAACTTTCACTGAATTCTTACCTCTGTTAATGGTTCTGCAGGTTCTGGAGGGGGTGGTGATGGATGAGGCAGAGAGACTGACGGGATCGGGGGAAATAAATCAACTGGAGGTGGCGGTAAATCAAAACTTGGTGCCTCTGTGTGCCTGGTTGGTGGCTTCGGAGGCCCTCCTGAGTGAACTTTGGGGAAATCTGGGGTGGTGGTGGTTTTCCAAATGTCTGGCACTGGCGAGGCTTGAGATGTAACATTACAGATTTTCTCTGTCTCACTGATCCCTTGCATCAAGTCAGCCATTAAGGCATCAAAGTCGGTTTCTTCCAGTTCTTCGAGAGACTCTAACGAAACAAAGGAGGAATATTAAAATGGAATGGTACATCTAAAACGACAAATTCACGAGAGAGGAATACATAGTGCACTGGATTACTCTCCAATAATCGCAGACCTTTGAACACAGATGTCAGTCATGAGCTAAAAGTATTCTCTACCTCTTGGGGTGAAATGAGTCTTAGTAAGATTAATGAAACACATTTTAAAGTGCATGTGCAAAGGGCCAAAAAGCCTTCTTTTATATTATGGCTTATGTTTTTTTTACGATTCTATGCTCAGTGCATTTCTGGATGAACTACAATACAAAGCTGCTTCAAATTAGTCTGGCTAGAAATATTTTATGGAGTATAAGTTAACACTGATGCAAATAGCAAAATCTGGATATCTAGCATCATGGAGCCATACTGCATGGAAACAGGTTCTTCGGCCCACCTTGGGCATTCTGGGCAGGTATTAGGCTGTATTTGCTTGCATTAGGCCCAAATCTGGCACGCTGGAAGTTATAGGGTGACTCGATAGAAGTGTATAAAATTCTGAGAGGAATAAATAGGATAGACAATCAGAATATTTACCCCAGGATTTAAAAAAAATCAAATAATGGAGACCAGAGCATTAAGGTGAGGGAGGTAAAGTGAAAGGAGATGTGTAGGGCAAGTTATTTTTACACTGACGGTGGTGAGCGCATGGAACGTGCTCCCACGTGAAGCAGATATTTAGTGACATTTAAAATACTTTTGAATATGTATATGGATGTACAGGGAATGGATGGATATGTGTTAGGTGCAGATAGATAAATGATGGGCTTGGCATCACGGACATCATTGTGCTGTACAGTGCTATGATAGGATAACAGAACTTGGTTTTGGACCTATTCTAATAATTGTGGTGAAATGCCTATATCTGTCAGCATTGTCTTGATGAATAGTCAATAGGGCCTACCATATAGATCTCCTTGCAAATGTTGATCTATAATGAGAGGTAATCCATTCTTCAGCCCTCAACTAAAGATCATTCAGTTATATAAAGTCATATAATTATATAGCACAACATAGACTCTTCTGCCTACTGAGTCCATGATGGCATCGAACACCCAATTATACTTATCTAATTTTATTTTCCCTTACATTACCTGCAACTCCCCTCATATTCTATCATTAACTACACACAGAGGCCAGTTAAAATTCTAATCTATCTTTAGGATGTGGAGGAA
The DNA here is from genome assembly GCF_010909765.2 of Amblyraja radiata. NCBI lineage: Eukaryota > Metazoa > Chordata > Chondrichthyes > Rajiformes > Rajidae > Amblyraja > Amblyraja radiata. Next base: position 133,028,439 of record NC_045957.1, on the reverse strand, counting down.
ACCAAGAGTAAAGTTTTCAAAAAAGAAGCCACTAAGAGAAGAAGATGGAGTAGGAAAGCTTTGTCTTATGCCACAGCAAGGTGACAGCTGCTGCCAGTTGTGTTAATGACCAATGTTGCTGGCTCTAAAACTGATTTAAAGCCTGCGTGTAAAATGTACACATCATAACTGGCACTGAAATATAATGGCTTCTGTGAAGTTATATTGTCGGAAATTTCTGACAATGTCTTTAACCATTTTGGTTGCCTGTTCATTGCTAATATAATCTAATTGTAATTGCTTACATGAGGAATTTAACTGTGTGGAAAACTTTGCAATCTCCGTGGCACTGAGATCTATGTATAACTGAGCCGATGCTATAGAGGAAAACAATATTCATTGGTCGATGTTGTAAATGTAGTCAAATAGAACAAGGAAGCACATGTAAGACTTAGGAAGCTGAAGTTGAACAGGGCCTGTAGATGGGCCCCTGAAATAATTCAAATTGAATCAATGGGTCATGAAAAGTCCTTGGTGAGTACGATTAAGGAACACTGTAAGGCAATTTATAAATACATTTAAAACAAGTGAGTGGTTAGGGAGAAGGTAGGACCACCCAAGGACAAAGGAGGGAATTTATGCCTGTAGCCAGAAGAAGCTGGTGAGGTACTAAATGACTAAATGGTGAGGTACTATTGGCATTCACTAAGGAAAAGGTTGACAGAGGATATTGAAATATGAGTGGGGTACACTAATACTGAGTGGGGTACACTGAGTGAGGCATATTGAGCTCAAGAAGGCTGAGGTGTGGGATTATTAGAGAATATTAAGATAGATTAGTCCCTAGGCATTGATGGGCCCATATTATAGAAGTAGGCAAGAGACAAGATTGCTGGGGCCATGAGCGAGAATTTTGTATCCACTCTAACCACGGGCAAGGTGTCAGAGACTGGAGCAAACCCAAAGTTGTTCCTTTTTTAAAAAACTGGTAAGGTATAATCTAATAAATTATAAGCCAGTGAGGTGAGCCTTAATAAACAAGGTATTGGAAAGGTCTATTTTTGAAAATGTGAGATGCTGAGATCTATGGGTCAGAGAGCTTACGTGGAAACTTGACCATGATGATATCAACATTAAGATACTGTTAAAATGAATGGTTTCAGTAACTGACCCAACACTTCCAAGCACATTGACTATCTTTGTCCTCAATCCAGTTCTATTAAAATTGGACAAGGGTGGGTTTGAGGCAACCTATGTTATCCTATGTCTGAGCTATAAGGAGAGGTTTAGTAAGCTTGGAGTGCAGGAGGATGAGGGGTGATCATATAGAGGTGTATAAAATCATGAGAGGAATAGATCGGGTAGACGCACAGAATCTCTTGCCCAGAGTGGAGGAATCGAGGACCAGAGGACAGGTTCAAGGTGAATGAGAAAAGATTTAATAGGAATCTGAGGGGTAACTTTTTCACACAAAGGTTGGTTGGTGTATGGAACAAGTTGCTAGAGGAGGTAGTTGAGGCTGGGACTAAGAAACAGTTAGACAGGTACACGGAAAGGACAAGTTTGGAGGGATATGGACCAAACGCAGGCAGGTGAGACTATTGTAGCTGGGACATGTTGGCCTGTGTGGGCAAGTTGGGCTGAAGGGCCTGTTTCCACACTGTGATTCTATGACTCTTTCAGTTTTTTTAACCTTTTAACCTCCCACTTGACTCAAATACTGAGGGTACATTTTTCCCTAGTCTTTCTGCTTTCTTTTCACCTTGAACTACCTGAGGTGCTTTTCCTCTTTCTCAATACACTTATTTGCTTCCTTTTTAAGATGTTTGTACCTTCTACCCCGAGCTTGACATTTCTTTTTTTTTGTTAAGTTAAAGTATGTATTTCTCTTTCCCCCATGCTCCACATATGTACCAGAAAAGTCACATGTTCTTTCATTAATTGATCGCATTGGTATGTTTGTAGCATTTTAAATGTGTGACAAAACACAGTATATCTGACTGGAAGGAGGCATTGTGGATCAGTGAAAAATATTTAGGAGGTGCATCAACACCTATATGGTGGTGAAGAATTGGAAGGGACATAATAGCTTTGGAAAATAAATGCTTTCATAGCCAAGTACATTAATTACTGAAAATATTTGTTGTTAGAGAAAAATTGACTGAAGCTAAATTAATATTGGTGCTAATACTGAGATATTTCATTTCTGTTATGCAGAAGCATAAATCTATCTTTATTTAAAGATCTCACGCCCTTGAAAAAGCACAGAGGAGAATTTTGATTCTGGTCATTGAAAAAAATAAGATGTGAAGAAAGGTTAATGCAATCTAGATATTTTCTTTGCAGCAGTACAGTATATCATGAACAGAGCACGCAAACATATGAGTGTCTCGCCACAATGTCAGAATAAGTAAATATAAACAGAAAGCTAAACTGGAGGCTCTTTATCTAAGTGCATGCGGCGTTTGTTACATGTAAGATGAATTGATGGTACAAAAGTAACAGGGTTTTATCCAATAGTTGTCCAGAAAAAATGGTTGCAAAATGACCAAAGTTTGTTAAATAAATATTCCATGATGCTTAACCTTTAAAATGGATATGAAAAATGGGAAATGAGCACATATCATACGGCTGAAGAGAGGAAGAATTTTAGCTAAAAAATCAAGCAGTGACAGGACTCTGAATGGAACCAAGAAACAGCAAGCAGAAATTATCATTTTATTTGAAAAAAAAGTTTCCTTTCTGGAGTTCGGTGCTGGAACTTCTAGTGTTTATTGTAAAAAAAATGACTTGGACATAAAAGTAGACAAGTTGGTTAGTAAGTTTGCAGATGACACCAAAATTGATAGGGTGTGATCAGTGAGGAAGGTTGTCAAAGTATAGCAAGATATTGAGTGTAAGAGCAAAGGGATCTTGTAGGACAAGGTAGACGCTTCAGTGGTGGACACTGCCCAGTCCCTCACAGGTACCGAACTCCCCACCATGGAGTTGGTAGGAGGTGCTGCCCCTAAAAGGCAGCTGATGTCATCAAGAACTCATATTGCCCTGGCCATGCTCTCATTTCACTCCTGCCATCGTGAAGAAGGCATAGCAGTCTGAAAATTGTAACCTCCAAGTTCAGGAACAGCTTCTTCCCAACAACCATCAGTTTCTCAAAAATTACAAACATCAACTAAACTACGAACTACGAATTGTCTTGTCTGAACTATGAACCTCCGGCTTTTGTTGAGAACTAATATTATTTTGCTTTAATTCGTTGAAGTGTTTTTTGTTTATGGTGCCATCTATGAGTACTGTTGTTGTTTACAGACCTGTTATGCTGTTATTTTTGTTTCAAATTACAATTAAACATCCTTGACCCCTGGTTGGGAGTCCAGAACCAGGATTGCTATCTCAAAATAAACAGGTGGTTATTCAGGATAGAGGTGTGAAGAAATATCATCACAGAAAGCAGTACGTTTTTGGAATGTACCACCTAAGGGAGCTGTGTAGGCTGAATATATTCAAGACAGATCGATGGTTTTTTTATTAGGTAGTAAAGGAATTGAGGGGTAGGGGGCTGTTATAGCAAAGTGTTGAGGTAAAAGATCTGCTACAATCTTACTGAATGGGGAACTGATACAAGGATCTGAATAGCCTCATAATGTCCATTAGCGCAAACTGATGTTTCCAGTGCAGACAAGTAGAAACTACAAAGGTTGAGATACAAAGATGATGCTCCTAAAAATGAACAAATTCACAGTAGAAATATGAGGTCACACTAAACATTCCATTCGAAGACTATGTGTGTTTGTATTTTAATGTAAACCATTTGAACCATTTAATATAAACTATATATACCAGCGGATATAGGTTTAAAGTGAAGGGGAAAAGATTTAATTGGCATCTGAAGGGTAACTTTTTCACACAAAGGGTGGTGGGTGTATGGAACGAACTGCTAGAGGAGGTAGTGGAGGCAGGGACTATCGCAACATTTAAGAAACAATTAGACAGGGTACATGGATAGGATAGGTATAGAGGGACATGGACTAAATGCAGACAGGTGGGACAAGTGCAGCTGGGACATATTGGCAAGTGTGGGCAAGTTGAAGGGCCTGTTTCCATGCTGTATGACTCTATGACACTATAAACCATTTATATTAAACACATTTCAGATCACATTGTTTTATGTGCTCTTACCATTTTCATCCGTAAAGCCAATGGAGAAGTTGAACCCTGTGTTGTGACTGGGTTTTATCGGTTCAGGTGGGTTGTCATCTACCCCTAGGCTCTGTATGAAGATAGGAACAGTAAACATTTTAATGTATTTAAATCATACAGCAAAATATGATGTTGATTGTAATATATTTCAGATGTTAAATTGAGAAAACGATTAACATCTAGGCTTATTAAGACAAACATCGCTCTCCAAGTATGAGCTTTCTTCAGCGCCTGAGTGCTCATCTTACCATGTCATCATGAAACGTGAACAACCTCAAATTTGTGCTACCTATGTAGGTTAATAAACGTTGAGAAGGATGTGGGCCCAATGCAAGCTGGTGGTACTAGTGTAGATGGGGCATCCCGGTCGGCATGAGTAAGCTGAGCTGAAAGGCCTGTTTCCATATTGTATGACTCTCTGTAAACAGCTAGATGCTATGACGCTATGACCTATGACCTATGCAAACAGTATGATCAAAAATCTGAACTGATTGCAATAATTATCAATTATTATTAATTTTGTACTTAATAGCTACGCTCCTTGGGATTTAAATTGTTTTGCCACCATTATGAGCTGTTGTAGTCACAACCTGGATGAACGGACTCTGCTTCTGCTTAGTATTTAGGCTGGCAAGGGAGTGGTGCTGCAGGTTCAGTCCCAGGCAGCTGACCAGTAGCAGACAGCAGCCTAATGGTGTCATCAATGCCAAGCTTATTGGCAGTGCAGATCTGAGGAGAGTGGGTAGGGGCATATTGTGTGAGAGTTTAGTTTTTAAATTTAGTTTAGAGATACAGCACAGAAACAGGCCCATCGGCTCACCAAGTCCGTACCGACCAGCGATCCCCGTACACTAGCACTACCCTACACATTAGGGACAATTTATAATTTTTACCAAAGCCAATTCACCTACAAACCTGTATGTAATTGAAGTGTCGGAGAAAACCAGTGTACCCGGCAAAAACCCATGTAGTCACGGGGAGAATGCACAAAGTCTGTGCACCCATAGCCAGGTTCAAACCCAAGTCTGTGGCGTTGTAAAGCAACAACTTCACCACTGCACGATGATGCCGCCCTTAAAGGGAAACCAGGGGCACGGTCACTTGGAAACAGGCGGTGAGGAGAGATTAATTTTGTGGAATGAAGGGCAGCACTCCAGCTCACTCTGACCCATCTCCTCACTCAAAGCAACTTTTTAAAATTCACTTTTGATGAACATTTTTAGGGGCTGATGGTTAGCATGATCGATTGAAGGGTAGAATAGACAGAGATTGGGTCGTATTGGCTCAGCCCAAATGTCAATGGAAGTCATAGTAGTAACCCATAGTTGACAGAGAACCAGACATTTGCATGTCTAAATGAAACCCTTCACCCTATTTCAAGGTCTTCCTGTGAGGAGCACATTGGGTCCAGTGTATCTTCTAGATTTCAGTAGACGCGGACGTGGATGTGGACATCACCACTGCCATTCCCTTCTTGGCCGGTGATGAGGAGTGGGTAGGGGACTGGGGAAGGGAGGGCAGGGGGAAGTGTAGTTAGACAGATGTTGGAATGGGTGTGGGTGGGAGGAGAGTGTCCGATTCTGCTGAAGCCGGAGATAATGTCACAGCCCAGGATGCTAATACTATGCTGAAGCAAAAGAACATTGCACAGCGATATTTTGCAAGCCTGATCAGATGGTACTTTGAATTAAAATGGTTGCTCTTATCAACGGCTCAGTTTTGAATTCAGAACGGAACAACAACCTTTATTACAATTTTTAGATTAGATAATCTCGCACAGTGTAAATTGCAAATCAAATTTCAATTAATCCATTGGTTCCTTCAGGCTGCCTTCCACACGTTGTCATTTATTTAAGCATCTAACCCATGGAATTCTTTGCTTCCTGTGAGGGAGAATGAGTTTGATGTCTAGGCACTAAGTTAGAGATTGTTATTGAATAATATACTGGAGAAACTAGTGAAACTTCTCAGAAGGACACTAAAGAGATATGTAATAACATTTTATGGTAATCAAAGCACTGGGCTGATTGAAGCAAGGGTGGTGCATAGTTAGTAGGGAGTTTAAACAGCAACTGTTGATGGTTTCTACTGGGGCTGCAGCTTCCACCTATCACTTCCACCCACAGTGCCATTCCACCACAAATCCCACTGTTGCATTGGGTTCCAGAGTGAACAGGATCTCCAGCCACTCAGTCATTGAAATAACTTCAAATGAGTGGGTGAGCACACCCATCTCTTCATCTCATCTCACTTTTCCCATGTAGAATTGGAGTAACTTTCTCTCGCGAGCAGCACAGTGGCATAGCTGGTAGAGATGCTGCCACACAGTGCCAGAGGCCCAGGTTTGATTCTGACCTCTGGTGCTATCTATGTAGAGTTTGCACGTTCCCCTTGTGACCCACATGTGTTTCGGATAGGTGTTCCAGTTTCGTCCCACATCCCAAATACCTGTGGTTTGCGGTTAATTGGTGACTGTAAAATTGCCCTTAATGTGTATGGAGTGGATAGGAAAGTGGGATAGAAACATAGAAACATAGAAAATAGGTGCAGGAGTAGGCCATTCGGCCCTTCGAGCCTGCACCGCCATTCAATATGATCATGGCTGATCATCCAACTCAGTATCCTGTACCTGCCTTCTCTCCATACCCCCTGATCCCTTTAGCCCCAAGGGCCACATCTAACTCCCTCTTAAATATAGCCAATGAACTGGCCTCAACTACCTTCTGTGGCAGAGAATTCCAGAGATTAACCACTCTCTGTATAACATTTTTTTTTCTCATCTCGGTCATAAAAGATTTCGCCCTTATCCTTAAACTGTGATCCCTTGTTCTGGACTTCCCCAATATCGGGAACAATCTTCCTGCATCTAGCCTGTCCAACCCCTTAAGAATTTTGTAAGTTTCTATAAGATCCCCCCTCAATCTTCTAAATTCTAGCGGGTACAAGCCGAGTCTATCCAGTCTTTCTTCATATGAAAGTCCTGACATCCCAGGAATCAGTCTGGTGAACCTTCTCTGTACTCCCTCTATGGCAAGAATGTCCTTCATACAACTAGTGTGAATTGGTTAGCTGGTCAGAGTAGACTTAATGTGCTGAATGACCTGTTTCCATGTTATATCTCTCAAACTAAAACTAAAGATGTCATGTTAATAAACGTTTCAGCAATATTTTGGAGGGAGAAATTGAACCCATTGCGCTTAATGTCTAATGTTTCAGCTCGTCCCAAACCTGTGACTGCAAGCCCTTTGCACAGCCAACATAATGTGTGCAATCATCATACCAAGTCCTCTGACCATTCACTCATCATCCCAAGATAGTGATTCAATGAGCTTCCATAACACACAATGTGACACTGTCAGCTCTCCCTCTCTCTGAATTTCGGAGAGAGGGAGAGCAATCTACTGTCATAATAGGAAGTGTTCACAGCTGCAGTTCTGACTGACCGCACATAGGAACTGGAGCTGCAGCTGGAGGATGTCAGGTTTGTCCGGAAAGCTGACGGCTTCATACAGAAGACTTTTGGCGAGGAGGCCATGCACAAGGTGCAGGCGCAAAGTAGATGGGTGACCACCAGGAATGTGAACGAGACTGGGCAGGAATCATCTGTGGCCATTCCCCTCCAAAACAAGTACATCCTTTTGGATACTGTTGGGGGAGGGGATGACAGTTCAGAGGAGAACAACAGCAGCAGTCCAATCTGTGGTACCAAGACTGGATCCACCGGGAATGTGAAAGGGACCGGTCAGGAATCATCTGTGGCCATTCTCATCCAAAACAAGTAGATAATTTTGGATACTGTTGGGTGCGGGGGGTGGGGGGGAGGGGGTGCGGTGGGGGAGCTGACGGTTCAGAGAACAGCAATAATCCGATCTGTGATACCAAGACTGGGTCCCAGGCAGAGCAGGATAAGGTAAAGTCAGACAGGTCTACAGTGATAGGAGATTCATTAGTTAGGGAGACAGACAGGAGATTCTGTGGGACTCCAGGTTGGTGCGTTGCCTCGTTGGTGCTGGAGCCCAGGATGTCTTGGAATAGCTCCAGAACATTCTCAAGGGGAAGGGTGAATGGACAGAAGTCATTGAGTTGTGAGGAATGACGGAGGAATTGCAATGGCAGGAATTTCTGGGCATAATCCGGAAGACGCAGGATCATTTCATTCCAAAAAGGAAGAAAGATTCCAAGGGGAGTAGGAGGCAACCGTGGCTGTCTGTCCCGCTGAGTTACCCCAGCGTTTTGTGTCTATCTTCGGTTTAAACCAGCATCTGCAGTTCCTTCTTACACATGTAATATTGACGAACATTCTTACATTGAGATCTATATTTATATACAGATGGTATATAGCCATCTTTTTTGCATAGGCATCTGATAGACAGTTTTATTTGATTCCAATTTTGATAAAGGTTCTATCAGAAAGAGAGAGTTATGGGCCAGTCCCACTTGACAATTTTTTAGGCAACTGCCGGCGACTGTCATAGTCGTAGCAGGTTGCCGAAAAACGGGCGCTAACCTACGTCATCCTGGCGACAACCTACGACAGCACCCACGTCAGGAGAAGACAAGCTACACTCATTGGCGTCAAACCCACTTTCGCCGAAAAATTGTCAACATGTTGAAAATTTAGCGGTGACCAGAAAGACGCTACGATTTTTTGTGCAAATGAGGAGACTACTCCCGGCGACCATATGACGGCAAACTAGTCGCCTGTTGTTGCATAAAAAATCACCTAAAAAGTGGGACAGGCCCATTAGATAGAGCTCTTAAAGATAGCGGAGTCAAGGGATAAGGGGAGAAGGCAGGAATGGGGTACTGATTGTGGATGATCAGCCATGATCACACTGAATGGCGGTGCTGGCTCGAAGGGCTGAATGGCCTGCTCCTGCACCTACTAGCTATTGTCTATTGTCAATAACAAGATTGTATTTGAATGCACCGTTGTGACTTTGCTAATCACCTGCAATTATAATTCTATGTTATCCTTTGATGTTGCCACAACCAAAACTGTATAATCCTTCCGTTTCTTTCTTCCGCACTTTGAAAAAAAAAAAAATCATTATCCAGAAAAAGGGAAATCCCTTCATTAATGTCAGCCATACACAAGGTTGACATAATCAGGGCTTCCATGGTTTCATTATCAAACACAAACAAAAACATTTCATTGGGATATTTCTCTCCTCTCTGTCAGATTCTTCCTGTCATCCTCTGATCAATTCCAAGTGGTGCAGTCCTTTGATAATGCAAAGTTGTTCATTTTAAAATCCAACTAACCTGTGTTAGCAAGTCCATCTCTCCAAGGAGATCACTGAACATGGCATCGATGTCATCACTGGACTCCATCTGTAAAGGACAAAGTATTCAATAATAGGTGGTGTTATATGGTTAACCAAACCAAACGTCAGGAGCTGAGTACAATCAGAGGCTGACTATCTGGCACCTATTTAGTGATAGTGACTAAAGGTAAATTTCTCCCTATCTTTTATTTTCTAAAAATGAAATGTATTGAATTGTTTGAACTAAACTGGTAACTTTTTTTAATTTCTAATTTTTCATCTTTATTTCATGTGATTCTCTACTCTTTTCATTTTGCAGTTCCACAGAATCCATTACCTACTGAGGCACCTTGTCAAAAAACAGCCATAAATGTGCTTTGTCATACTGAAACAGGACCAGAATGTGTTCTTGAAGAGAGATGATCGCCTGCAGAGTCACCAAGCTGGTGCTGGGAGGTGAGATTAGGCCAGGTATCTCTTTATGGCACCAACATGATGTATCGAAAGGTTTCCTTCGAGGCCGTAAATGTTATATTATTCTTTTCTGTGATGAGAAGGTTAATTAAGTAAAGAGCGGACATCACCGGACAAATTGATTCTCATTTAATCCAACAGGTCAACATGCTCCAGTGGGAATATTGCATCGCAATCAGAAACAGAAAATCCGGTCTAATTTTACTCTTCCTTGTCTTGTGATACTGATATTAATTACAGATCTCCTCCTGTAACTCCGGATGAGATGAACTAATGTAGCAATGACCAAGAATTGATCTGGGACTTGTCCTGAACTGTATTGCATGAAATAGTAAATTCACACATTGAGCCAATACATTGCAGTTTCACGGATATAACAATTTGAAACCACTGCTCTGAGAGACTAGGAAATGGAAGGCTGAGGAGGAAGTCTGAAAGAAGTGCATTTGAATGACCCTGGCATAGAAGACCATGCCCTAGTGCTGGAAGATGGGATTAATATGGATGGGTACCCTTTCCACAGATCAACATGGATGTCGTGGGCTGAATGGCCTTTGCCATACTGTATGATGCCGAAAGATATCATAACAAGTTGTTACTACTGCCCTTTAAATGATGTCTGGTTGTGGGTGAGAGAACGACTACAATCAGGAAGTCTGAGTCGATGTTCATGATTAACCTAAAGGGTGAATGGAGGTCGGTTTTCGTGGCTGTGGAGAAGTTTGACTGGGTGGTTTGGAAGAGTTGAAATTGTTCTTTAGAGTATTTTTCAAAAGAAGCCTTTTCATCGGAACCTTCAACTCCATCTTTGGTTTCATGCTTTCCAACCCTTGTTAAACGCTGGAGGCTTCAGAGCCTCTTCCACATTATACTGTAAGAGCCCAATTTATATTCCTTATATTTCATCTGTTCATAGTGGAAAACTGGGAGATCCCTGTTATTGTGCGAATAGCCAATTAGGAGCACAATCCATGGGTTACACTATTTGACCTATTCCACGCAGCAGGGTTGGAGATTGCATGGAGTTGCAGTGACATTGAGGGTGTGGGCAATATCCCACTCCATCGATACTTGCTGAGCTTCAGTGGTTAAAAGCCCAGTCCCACTGTACGAGAGCTCTCCTGAGTTTGAAAAAAATCATACTCGTGGTAAGCACGGAGAATGAACGTGGCGGGTACGTCGGAGCGCGGGGACATCTCTTAGCGGCTCGTTACGCTAACGGCAGGCACTCGGGAAGACTCGCTAACGACAGGTACTCGGGAAGACTCGTGAAGATTTTTCAACATGTTGAAAAATGTCCACGAGAGCCCCGAGTACCGACGGGTGGCCATTACCGTCAATCTCCGAGTTCGAATCAGGGCAAACTCGGGAGAGCTCTTGGAATGAACTCGTACCGTGAGACAGGGCTTTTAAGCATTTTGAGTACAATACAAAATGCTGGAGAACCCTTCTTCAGACCCTACCCAACTTGAAACGTCACCTATCCATGTCCTCCAGAGATGTTGTCAGATCCGTATCATTACTCCAGCAATTGGTATTTTACTCAGGATTTCAACATCTGCAATTTCCTGTGTCTACACACTCTCTTTTTAGACAAGTAAAATGTGCTGGTGGTCTTAATGTTACAGAGAGGTGATCAAATTAAAACTGACCATGACTTAAAGAATTAGCTGTGGCTCCGTACAATAAAACTGTGCGCAGCAGTGAGAACAATAAATGATAGATCGGTTCATCCCTGCTATCAATGGTAAGTGTCCCGAGAACTGCACTGGAAGCAGTATGTGACCCTAGACAACCTAATATTGTCTATGTGCAATGTTACCTAGAGACATTGTTACCATTGTCTAGCGAACAATTCAGGTTATCTCTGAAACCCACAGACTGCACAGAAAATCTGAAACTTTCAAAAGTGTTTAGTTTGACAGTTTTCAGTGATTATTCCGTGCACCACCCATGCCTTTAACTGTTGTTTCCTGCATCAACATGGTTCTGATAAAGATTTTGTACTAGCACACGGAAGGAAATGAAAAAGCGAAAAGCAAAAGGATTTGTAACCCCAGCTTCTTTATGAAAATAGACTTCTAGACATTTGACACCAGAAGAAACTGGAAACAAGCAAGTGTATCGTTCTCCAGCAGTGAGGCTGTAGCCAGGAATCTGTATTTCATGCACACATAAAAACAAAAAAAACAATAAAAGAAAAATAAATCTCACCTTCACGTGCAATTTAATACCAATGTAGGTCACTTCACAGAACTGATATGAGATGCCAGTATCATTGATAAAGTCAGGAGAGCAGATTGAAATAGCAGCAACTTAAATGTGCATTTCAGCAACACATTGTACAGTCTAATTAAGGTAAATACAGTTCGCTGAAGCTGCTGCTGCAAGCTCGGACATGGATAAAGAATGTCGTATCAAGATTCAGGTACTGCTGTGTTCCAACAAGCCAACGTCAAGAATACCATATGCATTGAAGATGCGTGTTTTAGTTCGGTGTGTGTTTGATTGGATTACGTTCCTCATCCATACATGTTACAGCAGGCAAACTCTTGGCTTTGTCCTCTTAACTGAGAGAATTAATGTAAAGCAGGAAATAGGAGAAGTACAAACCTTGTTTATGAAGTAAATGGAATTACATTTATATTAGTTATGAAATTAAAAGTTCCACAGTTATTCAGATATATTTTGGATGCAAGACAGGTCTCAACTTCAATCACCATTCCTACCTTCTCTCAGTTTGACAGACTTGTTAGTCAGGCAACTTCCAAAACTGAAGGTCAATTACTTATTGCCCAGCCTAAGCTCGGGTTGTTTTGTTTGGAACAGAGGAGGCTGTACTAAATAAAACAACCCCATACTTTATCTGGGCCCCTTGTGGGGAGATTTAACTGAGACGTAGTCACAAGGGGCCCAGATAACATAAGTAGGCAAATATGATAGAATTAATTTGCATTTGCATTTAGAAAATCACCAAGCTTCTTAGGTGCTTGACAGCTAATGGCTGCTTCAGGATACTCATCATGGTTATATGTGAGGGAAATTATATCTCACGGATTTGATTAAGTATTTTGAAGGTCCTGCGGGAAGGACGATACGATGGAACCTGTGAAATGTTTTTCCGGGAAGACTGTCAAATCTATTTGGCAGAATCTCCCATCATTAGAATGCACCAACAAAAACCAACCCTTCACTTAGCTGGCAGTGAGAGGAGCCCTCGTCATCAGATCCTTCATGCCTAGTAGGAGTCTCACTCCCAAAGCTTGCTGCTGTCAAGATGGCGGTAGTGTGGCGACATGATTGTCCACTTCTGTGTAGACTGTGCTTTTGTCAAGAAAGCCAGGAAAAGGATGCAAGTGGCCTTGGTTCCTAGCAGCTGTGTAATAGAGAACTCTCTGATCTAAAGCTGTTCTGAGGGACGCCTACCGAGATAGGCATCAACTTGGTGAAAGGCACATTTTAGTCTGTCCAAAACGTGTTGGTCTTCCAGTGCAATACGATGTCCATAAGAGATTACTGTCAATTGGCACATTCCAGGCTGCACGTGAAGTGTTAAAGGACACACTGACGTTTGGTGCAGCCACTAACCGCAAAGGTATCTCCAGAAACTGTTTTTAGTTCATCTTCTGCTTTGGCTGACTTAGTATCCTAATGCCCCTGTCCCACTTAGGAAACCTGAACGGAAACCTCTGGAGACTTTGTGCCCCACCCAAGGTTTCCGTGCGGTTCCCGAAGGTTGCAGGTGGTTGTCGGAGGTTGCAGGTAGTGGAAGCAGGTAGAGAGACTGACAAAAACCTCCGGGAACCACCGGGAACCGCACGGAAACCTTGGGTGGGGCACAAAGTCTCCAGAGGTTTCCGTTCAGGTTTCCTAAGTGGGACAGGGGCATTAGGATACTAAGTCAGCCAAAGCAGAAGATGAACTAAAAACTGTTTCTGGAGATACCTTTGCGGTCAGTGGCTGCACCAAACTTCAGTGTGTCCTTTAACACTTCATGGGAGGGGGGGGGGGGGGGGACGGGGGGGGGGGGGGGGGGGGGGGGGAACAGGCCTGGCAGATTAGGCAGGGCATGTCTGCCACTCCCAGAGAGAGAGAGAAAAATAAAGGAATAGAAACACACTGAGATAATATTGCAGATGTATTTTATAATTAACTTGTCTGAAGTTGTTGTATTCATAATTGAATCCAGAAGGTTAAAATGCACCCTGATGACAAATGAGCTGCCACAGGCCACAGGCCACAGGCTGAGAGGTGAGAGAGGAAGTGGGATGAGGAAGTAAAAAGTGGCTGGCAACAGAAGCTCAGTGTTGGCGCTGTGGATGAATGATTACGTTTGTAAGTTCATGTCATAGGAGCAGAATTAGATGATTTCACTCATCGAGTCTGCTCTGCCATTCAATCATGGCTGATCAATCTTTACCTCTCAACCCCATTCTCCTGCCTTCTCCCCGTAGCCTTTGACACCCATACTAATTAACAACCTGTCAATCTCCGCTTTAACAATACCCAATGACTTCACTTCCCCAACCATCTGTGGCAATGAATTCCAGAGATTCACCACCCTCTGACTAAAGAAATCCTCCTCATCCCTTCTAAAGGCACCTTCTTTTATTTTAAGGCTGTGCCCTCGGGTCCTAGATTCTCCCACAATTGGAAACATCCTCTCCACATCCACTCTATCCAGGTCTTTCACTATTCGATAAATGTCAATGAGGCCCTTCTTCTCCTTCCAGACTCCAGCGAGTACAAGCCTAGAGCTATCAAATGCTCATCATGCATTAACCTAATCATCGCAAGGATCAACCTTATAAACCTCCTCTAGACCCTCTCCAATGCCAGCACATCCCCTCTTCGATAGGGGGGCAAAAATGATCATGAGAAATTATAGTTATATTTTGTGTGCTTTTGCCTATGCTTTCACCCTAACTGCTCCCATTGACTTATTGACCAGATAACCTTGTTTTCAGCGTATCCCGTTGGTCACCTGTGTGGGAATCTTGTCCCTACCCCACCCTCCCTGCAGCTTTACACGTTTCTTTTGTCTCCTATTTTAGTATTTTGCTCAGTGAAACACTCAGCTTCTTGAGTAGATCCAGACTTAGGCTCAACATGTAAGCCAAGGCCCAACCAGGAAGATATAAACATGATTTATTTATGCATTTTGTCACAGTGTGTGGATGCTCCAGCATTTATAATCCACCCTAATAGTCCAGAGGCTGCCAACCACTTTGGTGGTCTGAGGTCACATAAATACCAGTTTGGGTAAGGACAACTGGTATCTTTCACTAAAGTATATTAAGGGCCTGTCCCATTTGGGCAATCTAATCCGTGAGTTCTGGTGAGTTTACCCTCGACTCATACTCGCAGCATGGTCGATACAAGGTCATAGGAGGTCTTCGTAACTCTCCTTCATGCTCGAGAGTAGTCTCCACGTACTTGAGGCCTCAGCTAGGTCGCTGCGTTTTTTTTCAATATGTTAAAAAATGCCTGCGAGTAAAAAAAGGTCGCCATGGAAAAAATCAATACTTTTTTTACTCGTAGGTTTAGTCATGGTAGGTCGTAGTAGGTCGTAGATGGTTATCATGTTATTTGTAGGGTAGTCAAAGGTAATCGAAGGTAGTCAAAGGTAATCCTAGATACTCTTCCTCATAGTCGAAGGGAGGTCTAAGGGAGGTCGAAGGAGATCGAAGGAGGTCGTCTTCACTCTCCACTATTCAGTGTCCAATTTTCCCGAAGTTATTCGTAGCTCATTGAAGCTGGTCTCCAACATAATCGAAGGAGGTCGAAGGAGGTCTTCTACATAGTCGAAGGAGGTCTTCAACATGTCATTTTTTCCAAACTCTCCTAAACTCTTCTAAACTTGCCAATTAGGTTGCCCAAGTGGGACAGCCCCTTTAGTGTGTCAGATGTGTTTTTACAACAATCCAGTTGGTCACAGTTAGCATAATTGAGACGTTTCTTTTCTAAATTCAAAATACATTTAAACACTTGAATTTAGATTCCCCAGCTTCCAAAGTGGGATTTAAGCTCATGCATCAATGGTACATAGCTCTGAATGTCTGTCTAATAATCTAATTAACATCCTCATTCAACTTAACTATTTATTTTGTACAATCAGCTACCATTTATAAGGGATACCACCTATATTTTTAAGAAGGAACTGCAGATGCTAGAAAAGGGTCTGAAGTCTGAAGAAGGGTCTCGACCCGAAACGTCACCCATTTCCTTCGCTCCATAGATGCTGCCTCACCTGCTGAGTTTCTCCAGCATTTTTGTCTACCTATATTTTTAATATTACGTTACACTCAGAGTTTGCCAGCAATTCCTTGTTGGACAGGGAACAAAATAAATAGCTGGAGATGGAATAATTCATCCAGGGGCAATGTCCATAAAAAGCTGGATGAATCATATTCCATTAGCATAGCAAACCCAGTCACACCAAGCCATGCCCATAACCCATCTCCTAATTTAGTACAATTTCACGGAATGTCTAATATAACTTCTCAATCATATCAGAATTTAGTAACACATTTTTGTGTGGACGAGGGAAAGTGGTTCTTGGTTCTTGGTTCTTGGTTTCTTGGTTTCTTGGTCCTCCAAAATATTCCAAATGGAATTTAAACTGGAGGTGGTACCCCATCTCCCCCCTCCCGCACACCTCTCTCCCCCTCTCCTCTCTCCTCCCCTTCCCCACCCCTCTCTCCTCCCCCTCTCCATCTCCCTCTCCTCACCCCTCTCCCTCTCCTCCCCCTCCTCCTCCCACCCCCATCCCTCTCTCCCCCACCCCCTTCCCTCTCTCCCTCCGCCCCCTTCCCCCTACCCCTCTGTCCCTCTTCCACCACTCCCCCTACTCCTCCCTCCCCACTCTTCCACTTCTCTCCCACTTACCCCACCCCTCTCTCCCCCTCTCTTCCCCCTCCCTCCCCTCTCACCCCCCACCCCTTCCCCTACCCCTCTGTCCCTCTTCCACCACTCCCCCTACCCCTCTACCCATCCCTCCCTACCCACTGTTCCACTTCTCTCTCCCCCTCCCCCTCCCACTCTCCCTCCCCACTCTCTCCCCTCCCTCCACACCCTTCCCCCTCCCTCCCCTACCCCATCTCCCTCCTCCCCTCCTAGTCTACTTCTGAATGGTGGGATTGAGAAGAATTCAGATAATAGGACGTGTCAGGATGCATGTTGGTGATTGAGGAATGGTGCGGGTTTGTTGTGTGAAGGGGATAAGATGCTGAAGGATAAACGTATATAATTTACTTATCTTTCAGGTACTGCAAGGTAATAACCCTGTTATTCTGGGAGTGCTCAAAACCTGGGCATTCTCAGGACGATGTAATCCAAGTTCCCCACAATGTGGCACCGGGAATACTGCATTGGGAATGGCAACTATCTGATCGTCAGGTTACAAGGGAGGGTCAAACAGGAAATACCTATTCTTAACTTCCAAGTGACGTGAAGTTACCAGGAAATGCTTCATTTATTGCGAAAAAATGATTTTCAGTTGCATAATGCTGAAAGATATCCCTGACTCACCAACGTAGCTTGGTAAGGAAGTACTCGATCTTGTACGTTACGTTAGACTGCTTCTGTCTGTCAATATCACATCATCGATGCCATGTTTGGACTTGACTGTATCTTGTGTTACGTAAGTTAGTCAAAATGGCCCGGAGTCATTCTGACAAACCTCTGACAATCACTCTACCAGCCCCAGCCTGTGAGATAAGTTTGTGGCTATAGGGTAACTTTTCACTCTTCGATCTTTACCCTTGAATGAGGTGCGCAATAGTACTGATGGCGATGATTGTCTCCTGTGCCTGTTGCTTCATCGTTGCATTTCCTGCGTACATTCCCTCCTCATGCTGCCTCATCAGCTGCATGAGAAATTGTAAGTTTGAAGCTAGATGTAAGTGTTCACATTAATGAAAACAGCACTGGGAGTACAATGGCCTACTCCTGCACCTATTTTTATGTTTCAATGTTTCTATCAGTGGTGGGTCTCATCAGTGACAACAATGAGTCGGCGTACAGGATGGAGGTGGAGCTGCTTACGGAGTGGTGCAGATCTCACAATCTCACCCTCAACGTGGAAAAGACAAAGGAGATGGTGATCGATTTCAGGAGGGCTGGTAAACACCATCACACTCCGCTGCATATTGATGGTGCTGCTGTGGAGAGGGTCAGCAGTGTGAAGTTCCTGGGACTTCATCTGGCGGACGACCTGACCTCAACGACCAACACCACAGCAGTGATCAAAAGGGCTCAGCAGCGGCTCCACCCTCTCCAGAGACTAAGAAAAGCAGGTCTCCCTACTCTTCACCTAAGAACCTTCTACAGGGACACCACCGAGAGTATACTGACCTACGGCATCACTTCCGGGTTTGGGAGCTGCAAGGCTTATGAACAAAAACAACTTAACAGGATAGTGAAGACAGCCAGTAGGATCATTGGTGCCCCACTCCCTTTCCTGTTGGAGATCTATCAGAAGCGGAGCATCAGTAGAGCCATCTCCATTATTAAGGACCCCTATCATCCATCACACCACATCTTCTCCATTCTGCCATCTGGGAAGAGGTACAGGAGCATCAGCTGCAAAACCAGCAGGATGCTACACAGCTTCTTCCCACAGGCAATAAGACTGGTTAACGGACTGTGTCCCCTCCCCATATATCATACACCAACACATCTAACCTCGCCCATACTTTGACAGCTAGGCACCTGTCAAAGCAAAGCCACTGTTCGGTCTAAATGTCTGTTTTTATTTCAATTTTTAGGCCTATTTTAGATATGGTAATTTTAATTTTTAAAGCTATATGTATTTATTCTGTTTTTATTAACCGCACTGACGGGAACTGATTGAGAAACTATTTTTTGTTTCTTCTGTGTATGTAAGTACTCAGTTAAAATGACATTAAAATAAATACGGAATACTGAATACTGAAATAATTTTGGATAAATAGTGAACTGAAAGAGTCAATGTCAAATTTGGAATCAACTTGGGGAATTCCCGAGAATCACTTCTGCTTATAAATCGTAGCTGAGCACATACCAGAAGATCTTCTCATACATTTCAGTGCTGCCTATCTCTGGGGAAACATGTGGACTTCCCACCTATAAGGATGGAGGGGAGAAGTGGTGGGCAGAGCCTCGAAGAAGATTCAGGAAGAGAGAATTAACTTAGAAGCACTTCCCCATTTTAAAGGAGCCAGGGCTGTTAAAAAATAAAGCAGGGTTGCAGAAAGGAAACCAAAATGTCTGGAACAAGAGAAGGAATAGCTCGAGTGCCTTGTTTTTCAGAGACTGAAGTGACAAAGTGCTGCTGGCACAAGTTAGAATGAAGAGGAATGCGGCTTTGCTACTGTTGACAAACCAGGGATGTTACCATCATAGGTACACAAAAAAGCTGGAGAAACTCAGCGGGTGCAGCAGCATCTATGGAGCGAAGGAAATAGGCAACGTTTTGGGCCGAAACCCTTCTTCAGACCATGGTACCATCATATGTGCTCCCCCAGTCATGTGGAAGTAGATGGCTGTGACTTGGACTGTGAATGAGACCTCCATTTTCTAAAGCATTTCTTTGCAATGCCTAAAAAGTTAATTACCTCACGAGGCCAACAAAGGTAAACAGTGTCTCCTATGTGAGCACGTGACTGAACTGGAGAGAGATAGGCATTTCCTAAGCATAATTGTCCAACTGTGTTTAGGTGCATAAATTTATGTCATAGTAGCAGAAGTAGGCCATTTGGCCCATCAAGTCTACTCAACCATGGCTGTTCGATCTTTCCCTCTCAATCCCATTCCCCTGCCTTCTCCCCATAACCATTGACGCCCTTACTAATCAAGTATCTGTCAATCACCGCCTTAAAAATACCCAATGACTTGGCCTCCATAGCCATCTGTGGCAATGAATACCATAAGTTCACCACCCTACTAAAGAAATTCATTCTTATCTTTCTAAAGGTTATCACTTCATTACAACAAAACAAAATCACGATAGAATTTGTGTTAAATGTATCACTAAAGTAACAAAAATAAATCTCATAAACCAGGCCCCTGATTCCTTCTACCCTTACAGGGCAAAACATTATATGAATTGGCTGATGTCGTTTCTGAATCATATGAAACAGTGTTAGAGCCTTTGCCTCACAGCACCAGAGCCCAAGTTTGATCTTGACCTCGGGTGCTGCCTGTGTGGAGTTTGCATGTTCTCCCCTGTGACAAAGTGGGTTTCCTCCGGGTGCTCCGGTTTCCTCCCACATCCCAAAGGCGTGCAGGTTTGTAGGTTAATTAGCTTCTGTAAATTGTCCCTAGTGTGTTGGGAGTGGATGCGAAAGTGGGATAACATAGAACTAGAGTGAATGGATGATCGATGGTCAGCCTGGACTTGTCGGCCGAAGGGTCTGTTACTTTGCTGTATCTTTCAATTCAATTATCTTTCACATGTAGGGTGGTGGGTGTACGGAACAAGCTGCCAGAGGAGGTAGTTGATGCTGGGACTATCCCAACGTTTAAGAAACAGTTAGACATGGATAGGACAGGTTTGGAGGCATATGGACCAAACGCAGGCAGGTGGGACTAGTGTAGATGGGACATGTTGGCTGGTGTGGGCAAGTTGGGCCGAGGGGCCACCAGCAGCGGCTGCCTCGCCAACAGTCTGTCTGTCCTTCCTTCTTTTTTGTTATTTTCAGTATGTGTTATAAAGTATGTTTTAGTGTTCCTCAGTTTGTTTTATGTGGGGGGTGCTGGGGGGGGGTTGGGGGAATCTTTTGCCTTGACGGAGATGCGCTTTTTTTCCATAACGTACCTCTGTCCCCACTGCGGCCTAACATCGTGGCGTTGGCGGCCTTCCCTGGAGACCGACCCGGTGCTCCAAGCCGCGAGAGTCTGCGGGACTTTAACATCGCGGAGTCTGCGATCCCTTTGACGGGGATCAAAGCTCCAATGGCGGGACCTGTGGACTTTAACAGTGAAGCCCGCGGTCTGTGGTAAGAAGAGGCTGACTAGGGAGCTCCTGCTGCGGAGAGAATTTCAACCGTCCCAACGCGGGAGTTTCGATCATCTCGACGGGGGCTTCGATCGTCCGCTGTGGGGGCTTTGATTGCCTCGACTGCGGATGGTTTGACTGCCCCGAACGTGGGAGAACAAAGAGGAAGAAGTTGAACTTTATTGCCTTCCATCACAGTGAGGATTGTGAAATCCACTGTGGTGGATGTTTATGTGGTTGTGTGTTTGTTGCTTTTCACTTAGTATGGCTGTATGGTAACTCAAATTTAATTGTACCTTAATTGGTACATGTCACAATGACCTTGACCTTGACTCTATGACTCTTGTACAGATCTATGAACAAATAGGAATGCAATACCTGCACAGTTGCACATGGCGGCACAGTGGTAGAGTTGCCTTACAGCACCAGATCTGTCAGGAATTTGTACGTTCTCCCTGCGACCATGTGCATTTTCTCTGGGTGCTCCAGTTTCCTCCCACACTCCAAAGATATAACAATAACCATATAACAATTACAGCACAGAAACAGGCCATCTCGGCCCTACAAGTCCGCGCCGAACAATTTTTTTTCCCTTAGTCCCACCTGCCTGATGTACCAAGATGTACAGGTGTGTAGGATAATTGGCTTTTGTAAATGTTAAAGTGTTCCTAGTGTGTAGGATATTGCTAGTGTACTGGGTGACTGCCAGTTGGTGTGGACTCAGTGGGCAGAAGGGCCTGATTCTATGCTGCATCTCTAAAGTTTCAAGTCTAAAGTAAAGTAATGAGGTTATTCAACAGGTGTGATAGTGTATGAATTGGAAGCTGTCGTCTCTGGAATATAAAAACAGTACAGATCCATACTAGTTTCTACAACATTATTCATGTTAGTTTATGGATCTGTACTGTTTCCATATGATCCAGAGACAACAACTGTCTATTAACACACTGTTTTGCCTCTTCGGGGCAAGACAATCCACTAGTCCGGAGCAAACAGGTGATTAGGGAGGAATGTCCCAATATCTGGAATGTGTAGAGAAAGCAATAGCTTTAACTGAAGAAGGGTTTCGTCCCGAAACGTTGCCTATTTCCTTCGCTCCATAGATGCTGCTGCACCCGCTGAGTTTCTCCAGCTTTTTTGTGTACCTTCGATTTTCCAGCATCTGCAGTTCCTTCTTAAACAGCTTTAACTGACATCCACTTGAGCCTGTTGAATGGGGATGAAGGTTTGAGAATCATTGTGCCTTCCCAGCATGAATGAGAACTGGCCCTATTACATTGTAGTATTCTTCAACTTTTTTTACTGGCTTCCGTTTTCTACGTCAGAAACGACCTGACATAGAAAATCTGCATTTATTTCAATGTAAAAAGCCTGACAGGTACGGCGGATGATGTCAGGGTGTGTTTGGGTACATGGGTCTGGGATATTATAGCCATAACAGAAACAGTGCAGGAGAGGACTGGCAGCTCAATGTTCAGGGGTACTGATGCTGCAGGTATGATAGAATAAGCATGTTCGGTATTCCGACTGCACATGCCCAGGTCATAAGTCACTCGCGATTAGCATTCAAGGCAGCTGTGCTGTTACGTTGTGCGCAGGCCTGCGTTTCATCCGTGGTCGGGGTCGGGCCCGGGTATCCGGCGCTGCGGGCGCAGTTGCGTTGCTGCTGGGCCTTCCCCGTCCACCGTCCCCTCCCGGGTGTCCCGTCCCTGTCCGGGGGTGGGCGGAGGTGTCCGGGGTGGCCCTGGGCTGGCAGCCAGCGTGGGGGGAGGGGAGGCACTGGCTTCAGCTCGACTCTGTCTGTCCCGCCGGGTTGGCCGGCAGCCCTAGACTGGCAGGGTGCCGGCCCAGAGTGGTGGCAGTTCTGGACTTGCAACCGGCGTGGAGTGGGGGCTGCTGGCTCCGGCTCGGCTCTGCTCCTGCTCCCGGGGTACCTGTTCCCCGGCGGGCCTGGGACCGTCAGCTGCGCCTCTCGCTTCGTCCAGGGCTGTCGATTGGCCCCCTCGGTGTTGGCGGGGTCTGAGAGCCAGTCATCGGCGGGGATGCACACGGGATGCTGAGGTGGCTCGGCGGGTCAGGCAACATCTCTGGAGAAGGGTCTCGACCCGAAACGTCACCCATTCCTCTTCTCCGGGGTTGGTGTGTGTGTGTCCCCTTTGATGGCTGGTGCTCAGCTTTTGCTGGCGCCGGGGGGGTTGGCTGGTGGCCGCTGGGTGGGGCGGTGGGTGTGGCTGGCGATCCCTGGCCCGTCGGGAAGCGGGTTCCTCAGGAGTTGGAGCGGATTTAGGCTGGAGTTGGCGCAGGCTGTGGGCCTGGGGACGCCGCTGCTCCAGGCCGGTGTCCCGTTGGTCCGGAGCTGTCGGTTGGACCGGCGGGGCAGACGGAGTTGAGCTGTGGTTGATGCTTCTTCTCCGGGGACGATCACAGTGGCACGGCTGCAGTGTTGCTGCATTACAGCACCAGCGACCCGGGTTCAATCCTAACTACGGGTGCTGTCTGTGTGGAGTTTGTACATTCTCTGTGTGACCGCATAGGTTTTCTCCGGTTCCTCCGGTTCCTCCCACACTCCAAAGACGTACAGGTTTGTAGGTTAAATGGCTTTGGTAAAATTATAAATTGTACAAAGTGTGTAGGACAGTGTGGTAAAGGATGATCCTAAGAGATTCTACAGGTATATAAATTGGTGCTATAGCGGACAGTGACAAAGGATATCTAAGATTACCGAATTATCTGAATCTATTAGAGAAGTAGTTCAAAGAATTTAACCCAGATGAGTGTGAGGTGATGCATTTTGGTAAGTCAAACTAGGGAAGGACTTACGCAGTAAAGAGTATGCCCCTGGAGAGTCATGTAGAGTAGAAATACCGAGGTGTACAGGTAGGAAACAAAGAACTGCAGATGCTAGTTTATACTAAATTACACAAGTACACAGTTCCCTCAAAGTTGTGAATCAGGTACAGGGTGGTGAAGAAGAAGGAATCTGGTGCGTTTGCCTTCATCGGTAAAGGGCCGGTCCAACCAGCATGCGACTGCATGCGGCAAGCGCGATCTAATGTGGTCGCTTGAGCCGTACAGCCTCGCGGGGCCGGTCCCACTTCGATTGCCGGAGCCATATAGAGTTGTGCGGAGCTGGTCCTGATCGCACGGGGCTCCGAAAAACTGACAGTGTTCAAAAATTCGGCGCAGTAACGGCCTGCCAGCCCGCAGCCGCATTGAGGCCGTACGCACTGCCTGGACGGGCATACACAGCGTCTTGACGCCGTACGCAGCTTCTTGATGCCGTACGTCACGCGCGAACTTCCCGCGGACTTCACTTGAACTTCATGCCACTCACTCGACCTCCGCGCGGCCCCCGGTTTGGTCGCGCTCTCCGCATGCAGTCGCATAGAAACATAGAAACATAGAAATTAGGTGCAGGAGTAGGCCATTCGGCCCTTCGAGCCTGCACCGCCATTCAATATGATCATGGCTGATCATCCAACTCAGTATCCCGTACCTGCCTTCTCTCCATACCCTCTGATCCCCTTAGCCACAAGGGCCACATCTAACTCCCTCTTAAATATAGCCAATGAACTGGCCTTGACTACCCTCTGTGGCAGGGAGTTCCAGAGGGCTGCTGGTGGGACCGGCCCTGTACGGGGATCACTCGACCTTCGCGTGACCCCCGCGCGGCCACCGCTTCCGGTTTGGTCGCTCTTGCCGCATGCTCATGGAACAGGCCCTTAAGGGTATAGAGTACATGAGTTGGGGTGTCTACAGCTGCACTAGATGTTGGTGAGATTACTTTTGAAGCATTGTGTGCAATTCTGATCACCCTGCTGCTGGAAGGATGTTGTTAAGGTGGAAAGAGTGCAGAGAATGATTCACCAGGATGTTACCAGGACCTGAGGGCTTGAGTTATAAGGAGAGATTGGATAGTTTAGGACTATTTTTCTTGGAGCGCAGGAGGCTGAGGGGTGACATATAGAGGCGTACAAAATCACGAGAGGCATAGATAAAATGAATGGTCGCAGTCTTTCTCTCAGGGTAGAGCACTCCGGGACTAAAGTTTAGAGTGAGAGTTGTAAGATTTAAAAGAAATCTGAGAGGCAATTTCAGGCAGCAGGTATGTGTATGGAACAAGCTGCCAGAGCAAGCTGTAGAGGTGGGTACAATGGTGAATTTAGAAGATGTTTAGGCAGGTACATGGATAGGAAAGGTTTGGAGGGATGTGGAGCAAGCAGAGGTAAATGAGACTAGCTCAGTTTTAAACTTGGTCAGCATGGACGAGTTAGGTCGAAGGACCTGTTTCTGTGTGTATGACTCCAGTAATCCTCAAAGTTCACTCATGTGAATACCATCAAGACCCCCAAAGTCCAGAGCCAAAGAGAACATTACGGAAGACAAGATCTATTCTGGTAAGCAAACAGTAACTGCAGCTGCAGGAAATTTGAAAGAAATGCTCAGCAGGTCAGGCCCCATCTCTGCAGAAAAGAATCAGAGATAACATTTTAGGTTGATGATCTTTCTTCAGATGAGTATTTCAAGCATTTTCTGTTTTTTTCATAAAGAGCCCTGATTATTGCACACGTGGTACAAATTATTCATGGAAAGGTCTGATGCCAACCTGTCCCTAAGCAAAATAGAACGTTGAACAGTACAGTATAGGACCAGGTCCTTCAGCCCTTCAGATCTGTACAAACCATGATGACAATCTAACTAATCTCATCGGCCAGAACATGATCTGTTTATCTCTATGTCTTGCTTGTTCCTGTGATTGTTTACCACCTACTATGGCCATGTGTTCCAAGTGCTTACCACTGTGAAAAAAAACTTGCCACACCAATCTCCTTTAGACGTTCTCCCTCTCACCTTAAATCTTTGCTTTCTAGTATTGGACATTCCCACCTTGGGAAAAAAAGACTTTATGCCTACAATATCAGATCGGCCCTCAGCCCTCATGTTCCCGAGAAACCAAACCAAGTTTGTAAAATCTCTTCCTATAGATAAACTGCTCAATCCAGGTAACATCCTGGTAAATCTCCACACTGCCATCTCCAGAATATCAGCATTTTCCCGATAGTTCAGTGAGCAGAATGGCATAGCTATATAATTAAAAGTCTCATCTTGACCACTTCCTGTCTGCGCTGTATATTGATTTTAGAAAAATCGCTACTCTGTATCGCTGTGGTTTTTATCCATCTTACTCACAGTCCTCCTCTGCTGAGCCAGCCACGAGGATTTTTCCCATCGATTAAAAATAAAAAAGTTATGAGCATTTAAAAAACCTTGAATCAGTTGATTGGTCCTCTCGCCTGTCAATCACCACGATGAAAGTAATGCCACTTCCGGGGGGGGGTAGGGGGGGGGGCAGGACTATAAACCCCGGATGCCTGGACGTGAATCAGTCACTCTGCAAGATCGTGAGAGGCCACGACTGTCATTCTAAGCTGTGAATCAACTGAACTGTGAGTCTGCAATGTACTTGCAATAAATGATTTGTTAGCCCTTAATGACAATGCCATGAGTTGTTTGGCCTGCTGCCCTGCCTGTGCTTGAAAGTGCAATGCTTAATTGGAAATGAAATAAAATGAAATGACAATGCCATGAGTTGTTTGGCTTGCTTCCCTGCCTGTGCTTGAAAGTGCAATGCTTAATTGGAAATGAAATGATAATGCCATTAGTTGTTTGGCCTGCTGCCCTGCCTGTGCTTGAAACTGCAATGCTTTATTAGGTCCGACTGTGTTTGGAAGGAATAAATACTTGATTAGGTCCGACTATGTTTGGAATAAATAAATACTTTATTAGGTCCGACTATGTTTGGAAGGAATAAATGCTTTATTAGGTCCGAATGTGTTTGGAAGGAATAAATGCGTTATTAGGTCCGACTGTGTTTGGATGGAATAAATGCTTTATTAGGTCCGACTATGTTTGGAATAAATAAATACTTTATTAGGTCTGACTATGTTTGGAAGGAATAAATGCTTTATTAGGTCCGACTGTGTTTAGTCCAAGTCCCTCTCATTTTGTGACTTTTGTTTAGTGGACATGTTGCGCTGATTGCGTAATTTCCGGTGAGAGCAGAGGTTGCGCTGATTACAGAAGTGATGCTGTCTGTGGAAGCCCCATAGTGAAGAGCCCGCGCTCAACCATGTGAGTAGATTCAAGAAAGTTTACTGTCATATATATGGTGTTTGAGTGTGAGTGTGTGTGTGAGTGTGTGTGTGTGTGTGTGTGTGTGTGAGTCTGTGTGTGAGTCTGTGTGTGTGTGTGTGTAAGTGTATGTGTGTGTGTGTGTGTGTGTGTGTGTGTGTGTGTGTGTGTGTGTGTGTGTGTGTGTGTGTGTGTGTGTGTGTGTGTGTGTGTGTGTGTGTGTGTGTGTGTGTGTGTGTGTGTAGATTGGAATTGGTGGAGAGGTGGAATATTGCGTTGGGGGACCAGCCCTCCCATGTGAAGCTGTGACCCAACGGGTCCCACTAAGTCTAGTAATACTCCAAATGTGGCCTAAGTATAGCTTTATTTTGCCACAACAAGACTTCCCAAACTTTTTATGCTCAATGCCTTGACTGAAGGCAACAGGTTTTGAAGATATAACACTCAACAAGAGATAAGTACATCCTACTGCATGCTATTATGAATGATACAGTTTTTAGCCAGATCATTAGGATGTCCTCGTTCATGACGTTGGTAGAACTTGGCTTTCATTTCCAAATTCCATTTCACATTAACATATTACATAGTATTTTTCTACAATTTCTGCCAGATTCCAGGGCAAATTACAGATTGTCATTAGCTGGTTAAATAAAAGAAAAATTGGTGAGATGGTTGGGAGAACCAATCTATTTGTTCAGGGAAATGGTTGCCATGCTGAGGTCCAGTGTATTCATTCACTTTGCTTTTAATTTAAAGCGGGCACAAAGATAAGGTTTTGTCAATTTGAATAAATTTTCGCAACTGAACAATAAATAGATCTCACGCATTACTTTTTGCAAAATGTACTCAAAGTTAATTTGTATCTTGTCTTGTTTCAAAGACATAGGGTAATATGGACCCAGGGGAAATGCAGCACATGCATCTGTGAGGGCAACAAGATGGCTGTGGTTCAGGAAGTGTTCAGAACACTAGGTGATAGTGGCAGGCAGATAGTTTCCCAAATACATACATAGGATGGGCAAGACTGGACTGCTTGCTTGCAAAACTGACCCCTTCCGAGTAAGAACACTCTGATACGGTTGTATATAATCCAAATTAACATTTTCAAAGTGTATTAAAGACTGAACTGCAAACATTTAGGAAAAAAGCTAGCATGTTGCCGGTTTGATAACATTACATGTTTATCTTGTAAGTCTGCTGTGGTTGAGGGAGTGGCTGTGTTAGATTGCCAAATGATAGCATACATTTTACAACTTGGACCAAATGAAACATGGCACCTTACTTTCTGATGTTTGCAAATAAATGTTATTGCTTGATGCTCTGGAAATGGAATAGAATTGAAATGCAACACTAAATTTCGTTCTTAAACATTTTATTTTTGATCAATGAACTTTGAATAAAAATAATACTTTGCTGCTAATATGTGAAGGTTACCACATACACTTTGCTTCATTGCACTCCTTTTGCAAGCAGCTGATCTAGGAAGTGGCAAACCACAAGGGTCATGCAACTAAGTGCACACTGAAGTGAAGGAAACACTGACATTAACAAAACAGTTTAAGACGTGCAGCTGCATTCCTTCCCATATTGCTACAAATAGGTGGAATAAACACAAATGGTGAATTATTTAGTTTAGTTAAACTAGAGATACAGTGCAGAAATAGGCCCTTCGGCCCACCGAGTCTGCGTCGACCAGCAATCCCCGCACATTAACACAAGCCTACACACAATGGGGACAATTTTGCACGTATACCAGGTATACGAACCCATGCCAATTAACCTACAAACCTGTACATCTACAATTAACCTACAAACCTGTACAATTAACCTACAAACCTGTGGGAGGAAACTGAAGATCTGGGAGAAAATCCACGCGGTCACGGGGAGAATGTACAAACTCCGGACAGACAGCACCGTGGTCGGGATCGAACCTGCGTCTCTGTCGCTGCAAGCGCTGTAAGGCAGCAACTCTACCGCTGCGCTACCGTGCTGCCTTAAAATTTATTTGGAATGTATGATATATAGTAGCTCTGGAATTAAGAGTTGACAATCAATTACTTTGAAAAGTTTGAACGATAAATTCTCAGAAGAAACTGAAGATTTGATTAATTTAAAAGGCTGCTATGAATTTACTGGTACTCCACAAGAGTGTGTTCCCAGACCTTGACTGTACAATCACAATTATGTGGCCAAATTCTGCTCTAACTCCACTTACGACTCTGCGGATGACATCACCCTAATGGGCCATACTGCAAACAATGACAACGCAATGTGTTTGAGGTACACCCTACTCTCTGGATTGAAAAGATCCCTCTCAATTCCCCTCTAAGTCTTTTATCATTCACCCTAAAACTGTATCCTTTACTTCTATTCAAATCTGCTAAAAGGAAAACTTACCCACGGTTTACTCTATCTATGGGCAATAGACAATAGACAATAGGTGCAGGAGTAGGCCATTCTGCCCTTTGAGCCAGCTACGATCATGTGATCACTGTGATCATGGCTGATCATCCACAATCAGTACCCCGTTCATGCCTTCTCCCCATATCCCTTGACCCCGCTCTTGAAAACATCCAGTGAATTAGCCTCCACTGCCTTCTGTGGCAGAGAATTTTCCAGATTCACAACTTTCTGGGTGAAAAAGTTTTTCCTCATCCCTGTTTTAAATGGCCAACCCCTTATTCTTAAACTGTGGCCCCTAGTTCTGGGCTCCCACAACATTGGGGACTTGTTTCCTGCCTCTAGCATGTCCAATCCCTTATTAATCTTATATATTTCAATATCCACTCTCATCCTTCTAAATTCCAGTGTATACAAACCCAGTCGCTCCATTCTTTCAACATATGGCAGTCCCGCCATCCGGGAATTAACCTTGTGAACCTACGCTGCACTCCCTCAATAGCAAGAATGTCCTTCCTCAAATTTGGAGAGCAAAATTGCACACAATACTCCAGGTGTGGTCTCACTAGGGTCCTGTACAACTGCAGAAGGACCTCTTTGCTCCTTTACTCAACTCCTCTTGTTATGAAGGCCAACATACCATTCGCTTTCTTCACTGCCTGCTGTACCTGCATGCCTACTTTCAGTGACTGATGAACAAGGACACCCAGATCTCGATGTACTTCCCCTTTTCCTAACTTGACACCATTCAGATAACAATCTGCCTTCCTGTTCTTGCCACCAAAGTGGATAATCTCACATTTATCCACATTAAACTGCATCTGCCATGCATTTGCCCACCCACTGCCACCCAGCTTTGTGTCATCTGCAAATTGGCTAATGTTACTTTTAATCCCTTCATCTAAATCATTAATATATATTGTAAATAGCTGCGGTCCCAGCACCGAACCTTGCGGTACCCCACCAGTCGCTGCAGTCCTCATAATCATGTCCACTGTTACAACCATGCCCTCTGCAGCGTTATAACTAAAAGGATACATCTCGAGCAACATTCCAATGAACTTCCTCTGCATTCTCTCCGACTATCTTATCCTTCCTATATTGTGGTGACCAGAACTGCACGTAGCATTTGCGATGATGTCTAACCAACATTTAAAAAGTTGAAGTATATTCCTGCTTTTATACTCAATGCCCCAACTATTGAGGGCCAGTACTCCATTTGTCTTTTGACCAGGTTATCTACCTCTGCTGCCACCTTCAAGGATCTTTGGATTTGTACACCAAGGTCCTTCTGTTCCTCAATACTCCCATTGACTTTTCCATTCATGTTTGCCCTGGTCTCATTAGTACTTCCAAAATGGAACAACTCCCATTTACCTGGATTAAACTTCATCTGCCCTTGGAGGAAGAACATTTAAACCGCTGACTCAGACTTGGTCGGTGATGGAGTTGAGGGAGGAGAATTAGGGACAGGTATTGCACCTCCTGCAGTTGCAGGAGAACGTGCCTGGGGTGGGGCCGGGATGAGTGGAAAAGGATGAATGATTCAGGGAGAATGGTCCCTGCAGAAACCAGAAAGAGGTGGGGAGGAGAAGATGTGATGGGTGGTGGTCATGAACTTATTGAAAGCCTCACAGAAGTCCTGATGGGGGTTGGTGGAAAATGAAGACATGAGATGCAGTAACCTTTTACCAGAAAGTTAGAAGGGTTGGTCAAAGGCATAGAGGTCACTCGACCAACAGCTGATCTCCCAATGTCATTCTATCACTTACAAATAAGATCATAACAGAGATGTGAAGGTGTACTCTGCTCTTGCCTGGTTGAGTGCAGTCAATCATATGCAAGAAACTCTACCTTGTACAGAACAAATCACTGACATGGTTGGTATTACGTCTACCACAAGGTGCATGGTGATTGCAGGGTGTGCCAAACACAAAGGTGCAGCAGCAACTCATTTGGGCTTTTTCTTTACATCACTTCGCAAATCTGCAATGTCTGCATTCTGGAAAGATCTGGGCGGCAGGATCACAGGACAGCCATGACTCCCAACTGATGTACCATTCCAGCTTCAACCTGCATCACTAATCCCTCACAGTCCATGGGTAAAGTGTACCAATTGCTTATTCAAGAACATTGTGGGGGTTCATTCAGCATTAATTCTGTAAAGTTTCAAGAAGGAAGTTTAATGCTACATTAGTACGGGTGTCAGGGGGTATGGGGAGAAGGCAGGTACAGGATACTGAGTTGGATGATCGGCCATGATCATATTGAATGGCGGTGCAGGCTCGAAGGGCCGGATGGCCTACTCCTGCACCTATTTTCTATGTTTCTATGTTTCTATTAAACATTGAACTTATGAGCAAGATCTGCATCCCATGAACAGAGCAAACGATTCCCTTGAGCTTCGGGTTCAGAGAAAGAAAGCTACTGTTAAAATAGCTACCTAGCTACTGTTAAAGAGAATAGGTTCCAAGTTTTGGTCCACCTATTTACAGAGGACAATTTATTTCAATCTGTACAAAGATGACATGAAACCAAACTTCATAAGTTCATAACTTGTAGAGAACAGAATTAGGCCGTTCGGCCCATCAAGTCTACTCCGCAATTCAATCATGGCAGCACTCTCTTTCCCTCTCAACCCCATTCTCCGGCCTTCCCCCCATAGCCCCTGATACCCGTACTAATGAAGAAACTATCTGAGGATAAATAAGTGTAAAATGGCCGTTGGTCTATTTGTTAATTTGCTAGAAAAACCTAACAGCAGAGTTCTCACTAGCCTATAATTATTAACCATGGGAAGCCAATGATTGTTGTATCCATTACAGGAAGTCAGTAGAGAGACTTTGTTATGTTATAATCGTCCATCTGTTTAAGCTTCTGAGGCATAACTAAATGTATATTTTAATGGGAACTGGCACAACTTTATGCGACTCTTTAAAAAACTCGGTGAAGTGTGTAATACGTAAGCATGTCCCGATAAAACCATATAACCATATAACAATTACAGCATAGAAACAGGCCATCTCGGCCCTTCTAGTCCGTGCCGAACACTTATTCTCCCCTAGTCCCATCTACCTGCACTCAGACCATAACCCTCCATTCCTTTCCCGTGCATAAAAGTGTATTCGTTCAAAGAAAAGCAGGATGGTTAATTGTAATTTTAATTTTAAATTTTCTCTTATTATTTAGCTTTTAAAATCGAATGGTGTGCATCTTGCGATTTATCCTATTCACAAGTGTAATCAAATTTAAACTGTGAAATAAATATTTTCTTTTTGCCTGCAGTTTGTTTATTAAAATAATTATGCAATAGTTGGGAGCAATTCTATTTTGATTAGTTTAGTTTAGAGACACTGCATGGAAACAGACCCTTTGGCCCACCGAGTCTATGCCGAGCATTCATTCACACTAGTTCTATGTTATGTTCCCGATGTTGGGCAAGTCCAGAACAAGGGGTCACAGTTTAAGGATAAAGGGGAAATCCTTTAGGACTGAGATGAGAAAAACATTTTTCACACAGAGAGTGGTGAATCTCTGGAATTCTCTGCCGCAGAATGTAGTTGAGGCCAGTTCATTGGCTATATTTAAGAGGGAGTTAGATGTGGCCCTTGTGGCTAAAGGGATCAGGGGGTATGGAGAGAAGGCAGGTATAGGATACTGAGTTGGATGATCAGCCATGATCATATTGAATGGCGGTGCAGGCTCAAAGGGCCGAATGGCCTAGCACCTATTTTCTATGTTTCTATGTTTCAAGATTCAAGATTCAAGAAGTTTATTGCCATGTCAACAAGTTGATAGGAATGTGTCTTGGTTCGCTCTCAGACAGATACAATACAGTACAATACAACCACCACATACACCACAATAAATAATAGACAATACCGTACGAAGGACAATATATACAGGAAGGACAGTACCCAGCAGCGTCATGTTAAGCGTAAGTGCAAGTGCAAAAGAAAGTGCAGAGTGATTAGTGCAAATTCAAATATCTGATGGCTTGGAGGTAGGTGCTGTCTCTGAAGCGAGATGTTTTACTTTTAATGCTTCTATATCTCCTTCCTGATGGGAGGAGATTAAAGAGGTAATGTGCCGGGTGAAAGTGATCTGCTATGATTTTTTTGGCCTTTCTGGTGAGTCTTGTTGAGTAAAGTGATGTCACTGAGGGAAGTCTGCTGCAACCGATGATCTTAGAAGCTCGGCGCACTATTCTCTCCAGCCGAATCTTATCCTGCGAGGTTGTGTGACCATACCAGACAAGCATGGAGAATGTGAGGGTACACAAAATTGCTGGGGAAACTCAGCGGGTGCAGCAGCATCTATGGAGCGAAGGAAATAGGCGACGTTTCGGGCCGAAACCCTTCTTCCTCTCTCATGGAGAATGTGAGTATGCTTTCCATGGTAGACCTATAGAAGTGGGTCATGGCTGGTCGACTGACCCTGAATTTTTTGAGCTGCCGCAGGAAGTAGAGTCGCTGGTGGCACTTACTGATTATGAGACTGGTATTGAGCTCCCATGATAGGGATTGATGTATGGTGGTCCCGAGGAACTTAAAGGAGGTGACCCTCTCAACCACCTCTCCATTGACGAAGAGAGGGAGGAGGGGGGTGGCCTTCTTTCTGAAATCAACAACCAGCTCCTTAGTTTTTGAGATGTTAAGTATGAGGTTGTTGTTCTCACACCACCTTACTAGCTCCTCTACTTCACTACGGTAAACGGTTTCGATCTTATTGGTAATAAGACCTGCCACAGATGTGTCATCTGCAAACTTAAATAACAAGACAGAGTCAGAGTGTGAACAGCAAAAATGTGTGTATACAGAGTACAGAAGAGGTGATAAAACGCAACCCTGGGGGGCGCCGATGTTCAGGAACCTAGCCAGTGAGACATGGTTACCAATTTTTACCACCTGTTTTCTGTCTCATAGAAAGCTATAGATCCATTTACATAGAGATGAGTTGACCCCCAGTTCCTGTAAAGTGTGTATCAACTTTACAGGAACGATGGTATTGAAAGCGGAGCTAAATTCCACAAAAAGAATGCGAGCATATGTGGATCTGGATTCCAGGTGTTGGAGGATGGAGTGCACACAGAGGGACACTGCATCATCTACACTTCTGTTGGCTCTGTAGGCGAATTGATAGGGATCAAGTGTAATGCTGGAAAGATGTTTGCATACCAGTCTCTCAAGAACCTTCATGATGACTGAAGTTAAGGCAACAGGCCTATAGTCGTTAAGACAAGTGATGTTATTTTTCTTGGGGACTGGTACGATCACAGCTGACTTGAAACAAGCAGGCACAATTGAGAGTTGAAGTGACCAGTTGAAAATGGAGGTGAGGACGGGTGTCAGTTCATTAGAGCAGTGTCTTAATGTAGCAGGCGCCACACCGTCAGGCCCTGCTGCCTTCCTGGTGTTAAGCTGGCGGAGCAGGGTTCTGACGTCATGTTCTGAGACAGTTTCTATGTTATCCCACTTTTACGTCCACTCCCAACACACTAGAGGCTACTTACGGAGGCTAATCAACCTAGAAACCCACACATCTTTGCAATGTAAGAGGAAATTAGAGCACCCGAAGGAAACCCACGTGATCACGGGGAGAATATGCCAACTCCACACAGGCAGCATCCTAGGTCAAGATCAAACCTGGGTCTCTAGCTGTGTGCCTGTAGTACCTTCCCTCACTGACACTGCTTTCTCCATGAGGCGCACTAGCAGAGAGCACTTCCTTGCAGCTTCTTTGAGCGTATCAAGTCACTGAAGGGGGGCCCACTCCCTGGCCATTGGCAGAACTCTTGTAGTGCACGATTGGAACTGATGCAAATGCAATTCCCTCAATTATTTTCAGCGGCAGTGAGTTATTTGTGAGTCAGTGCTCTTTTGAGAGATGGAGCCCTGAATTAATGATGGTTCAGTTTAACAGAAGTGTGGACGTGTGAAATGATTATTGCTTCAGATTCTTAGATCTGGAAATCGGGTGTGACACATATTGGACACTTGAATGAGGAGTGGAGTCGATAACCAAACTCTGATGGCAATGCTCAAACAATCATGAGTTGCCATGCAGTGTCGTTTTTGTGCTTACAGATTGCTAAACTGCCAACCTGCCACACCCATAAAAACATATTTTCTATAGTTGTGGCTTTATTTTCCTTTGGGTAGTTGGTACCCTGCTTTATAAACCAGAACACAACGTGGCAGGGATAGGGGAAGGTCAAACTTTAAATATGGGAAACAAGTTATCAATTACTCCTGAATTTAAAACAAAACACACAAATTGTGTGGCCGATGAATTAATGTATCTTAAAACGTTATACCCATGATCAGTTTTGGTATAAACATAATCTCTAGTATTCTGAATAATTCTAAAACAGGGAAATAATATATAATATATAATGCAACTTAAAAATAACTGTTTTAGAACTTATACATGTGTGCATTTATAAATGAACGAATTGGGTGTGGTGTGATCTGACCACACAACAACACGAAAACATTCTGCATAATATATTTTTATACACTGCTGGCATCTCATACACAACCCCCATGCTTTCAACTGGGTGGGTGGGTCATCTCTTGACAAGGGGTAAATTAGAGCAACAACTGAAGAAGGGTCTCGAGCCGAAATGTCACCCATTCCTTCTCTCCGGAGATCGGAGATGCTGCCTGTCCCACTGACTTATTCCAGCATTTTGTATCTACCTTCGATTTAAACTAGCAACATCTATCTATCTATCTATCTATCTATCTATCTATCTATCTATCTATCTATCTATCTATCTATCTATCTATCTATCTATCTATCTATCTATCATATATATATAAATATGAAATTTGTGATGAATACAGAGCAGAAATTACACACACACACACACACACACACACACACACACACACACACACATATATATATATATATATATATATATATATATATATATATATAAATTTGTGATAAATACGGAGCAGAAATTATATGCTGTGAGCTACACAGGCAAAAGATCCCCATGTTATTTTTTTTGTTGGTAGGAAAGCAGAGAGTCATCGTTTTTTTAAAGTGTGTGAGGCAGAAATAACAGCAAAAGGTGCAGGAGTAGCAGAAAAGACATCGATATTTTATATAAAGGAACAAGAGAAACTGAAGTTTGTTGATGGTGCAGGGAAGATTTGCCAAACTAAATCCGTGGGAGGGAACCAGTGGCAAGAGAGGCAAGGGAAGCTTGAATTGGATTTTTGAGAACAGAAGCAAAGAGAGAATTTAGAACTTAAGTTATGAAGATTTTTGGTCGTGTGAGTGAGGGAAACATAGTTCACGCGACAGATTGAAAATATTTAGCAAGATAGCAAGTGGAAAGATGTGGACATTTTTATTTTGGCACTGTGTAGTTATTGTTTGAAATGTATAGTATGAGAGCTTGATGCAACTAGCAAATTTTAAAAGGAATAATGGTGAGGCATTTATTGGGAGGCCTATGCTTTCATGTGCTATAGTAACGGTCATAAGGTCATAAGTGATAGGACCAGAATTAGGCCATTCAGCCCATCAAGTCTACTCTGCCATTCAATCATGGCTGATCTGTCTCTCCCTCCCAACTCCATTCTCCTGCCTTCTCCCCATAACCCCTGAGACCTGTACTAATCAAAGGGATCCTCAATGGTTTGGAACTCAGCTTCTGAGTGTGCACATGGTCTGTACACAGAGAAACATTGTCTAAAAGCATGTTCCAGAGAGCATCACTTAATTCAAAGCACTCGAATAATCCCTACATTGCTTCCGTGAAGTCCTACAAAACCGCTAACTTTAACTCAACCTCGCATTCCCACACTGACTTTCCCGTCCTTGGCCCTCTCCACAGTCTGAGTGAGGCCCAATACAATTTGGAGGAACAGCACCTCATATTTTGCTTGAACTGTTTACAACCGAGTGGTATGAATATTGATTTATCTAGTCTTCAAGTAAAGGGCCGGCCCCACGAGCATGCGACTCCAGGCGGCAAGCACGACCTAACGTGGTCGCTTGAGCCGTACGGCCTCGCGGGGCCGGACCCACTTCGATCGCCGGAGCCGTTTGGAGTTGGGCGGGGCTCCGAAAAACTGACCGTGTTCAAACATTCCGCGCGGCAACGGCCTGCCGGCCCGCAGCCGCCTCGACGCCGTACGCACCGCCTCGACGGGCGTGCGCAGTATCTCGACGCCGTACACAGCGTCGTGACGCCGTACGTCTCGTGCGAATTTCCCGCGAACTTCGCTTGAACTTCACGTCACTCGCTTGACCTCTGCGCAGCCCCCGCTTCCGGCTTGGTCGCGCTTGCCGCATGCAGGTCGCATGCTCGTGGGACAGGCCCTTAACTCTTGCTTTCCCTCAGTTTCATTGTCCTCCTGATTACATGTTACTGATTGTATGCCTCCTTGTTACCTTTCCCTCAGCTAACAATGAAGCATTCCACATTTCCTTATCAATCGTCTGCTTTGATCTGTGTTTTCACACTTTATCCTTCGTTATCTCTCTGTCTCCCTCTCCCCTGACTCTCAGTCTGAAGAAGGGTCTCGACCCAAAACATCACCCATTCCTTCTCTCCAGTGATGCTGCCTGTCTCGCTGAGTTACTCCAGCATTTTGTGTCTAGTTTCCGTTTAAACCAACATCTGCAGTTTTTTCCTACATAATTATAATCAAGCCGTCCACAGTGTACAGATATAGGATAAAGGTTATAACATTTAGTGCAAGATAAAGTCCAGTAAAGTCCGAATAAAGATAGTTCGAATGTCTCCAAGGAGACAGATGGAAGGTCAGGATCACTCTCTAGTTGGTGAGAGGATGATTCAGAAGACTGATAACAGCTGGGAAGAAACTGTCTCTAAATCGGGAGGTATGAGTTCTTATGTTTCCGTATCTCTTCCCTGATGGGAGAGGGGAGAAGAGGGAGTGTCCGGGATGAGACTCATCCTTAATTATACAGGTGGCCTTGCCAAGGCAGTGTGAAATGGAGTCAATGGAAGGGAGGTCGATTTGTGCGATGGACTTGGCTACATCCACAACTCACTGCAATTTCTTACAATCTTGGATGGAACTGTCCCAAATCACGCTGTGGTGCATCCCAAAAAAATGCTTTCTACCGCACATCTGCAGAGGTTGTTGAGGTTGTTGAGGTTGTTGGGGACATGGTGAAATTCCAAATTTCTAAGGATGTAGAGGTGATATTTATTCCCCAGATCTTGAAGCCACCAACCATCACAACTTCAGCACCATCAATGTACACCAGGGTATGTGTGCTGCTTTGCTTCATCAACTCAATCATAATCACCTTTGTCTTGAGGGAGTGGTTATTGCACTTTTAACCTGGTTATAATGTTATAAATGTAATATATAACTTTTATATTGCACTAATATCGCAATATAACAGTGCAATATCATATTATTATAATATAATATTTTACCTATTGCATATTATTATCGATTGCACTTGATTTTGGCTTGCTTGTATTTATGCATATTATTATTTGAATTGATTGGATAGCATCCAAGACAAAGCATTTCACTCTACCTCGCTACACATGACAATAATAAACCTAAACATAAACCACCACGGAACAAAAAGGAAGCAAGTGATCTCAACCCAAACGACTGCCTAAAATGAAGACCTGATGTATGAAAAGAAGTTAAAATAGAGCCAGGGAAAAGAATGACTATAAAGCTCTTTCAATGAGATGGTAGAGGCATGATATTCTTTGCCGCAGAAGGCTGTGGAGGCCGTCTGTGGATATTTATAAGGCAGAGATGGATAGATTCTTGATTAGTACAGGTATCAGGGGTTATGGGGAGAAGGCAGGAAAAGGGGGTTAGGAGAGAGAGATAGATCAGTCATGATTGAATGGTGGAGTAGACTTGATGGACCGAATGGCCTGAAGCGGCCTTTTCACGGGGCGACTTGACGCAAGAGTTAACCGGAGTTTAACATCGTGGGAACCTCGTGCGATAACAGTACGGCATTCGTGGACCACCGTGGACCACCGTAGCGCTAACGGCAGGTCATCGTGTAACTTGGTCACTCGGGAGAAAATTCAAGAAAGTTTGAATTTCTCCAAGAGTGACTTATACACTTGTGGTTGAGCATTGCAACATTATCTGAACGTAGTGGCCAGTGCGATATCCGTAACAACTCTTGCGGGTTCCGTGGGAACTCCTGCGAACGGTGAACCCGGAAGCTGGACAGAGGGGACAGAAGGTGATTAAAAATTATCTTCTGTGGGATTGAATTTAAAAAATAAATAAAAATAAAGATATGCATCCGCACTTATCACTTATGACCTTATGATGATGGGCTAAATAACTCCATTCTGCATGTCTCTTCTGAACAGTCCCCTAAGTTTTGGATAGTTAAATTGACATAGAAACATAGAAATTAGGTGCAGGAGTAGGCCATTCAGCCCTTCGAGCCTGCACCGCCATTCAATATGATCATGGCTGATCATCCAACTCAGTATCCCGTACCTGCCTTCTCTCCATACCCCCTGATCCCTTTAGCCACAAGGGCCACATCTAACTCCCTCTTAAATATAGCCAATGAACTGGCCTCAACTACCTTCTGTGGCAGAGAATTCCAGAGATTCACCACTCTCTGTGTGAAAAATGTTTTTCTCATCTCGGTCCTAAAGGATTTCCCCCTTATCCTTAAACTGTGACCCCTTGTTCTGGACTTCCCCAACATCGGGAACAATCTTCCTGCATCTAGCCTGTCCAACCCCTTAAGACATTTAACCTACAATATGGAATTCCTAATTTCTTCCCCTTTTGAAAGGATTTCATTCCCTTAAAATGATAGATAACAATGTCAGTGTTTAAGAAAGAACTGCAGGTGCTGGAAAAATCGAAGGTAGACAAAAATGAACGAAAGATAACAATGTCAGTGACTGCTTCTGCTCTGTTGTCAACAGGAACACCTTAGTTACTCTGGGAACAAGTGAAGGATCCCTTAGTACTTCCTCGAATTTACTTTGAATGGGTTGAACTTAATTTCACGTTTTCTGAATAATATAAATCAATATATTTTCGTTGCCCATCTCAGTTTGTCCATCAGTGCTCAAAACACAAAGCAGGATTTTAGACTAATCTCATAGTTGTCAATCTCACAACCTTAGATATGATCCTTGTAATCATTATTCTGATATCAACAATTTTGGAATTCTCCTTCGACAAAGTTTGATGGAGACGTAATGATATATTCATAATGTAAGTACGAGGCATGGACTTTGGACTTTGCAAAATTTGTAAATTGAAAATAGTCAAAATCATATGCAGAATCAGATATTTTGCCATATTGTTACAAGGTTAATATTGACCAAATATAAAAGGAACACAATTCTTTGCAGATAGAGGGCACATCATATTCCTGAGGATAAAAAAACTAACCAATCAGCTCCATGTGGACCTGTGTTGCCAAAATCAAAATTAATTCTTGAGGATCTGGAATAGATCTGCATTTACAATATAATAAATAACTTGTAGTAAATAACTTGTAATCATGGAATTATTTGTAGTAAATAACTTGTAGTCATGCAAAACATTAATAGATACCCGAATTGGAAGAGACAAAAGAAACAAAAGGGGAGATAGAAAAGATGAATATGTAGCTAGAACAATTATGTTCAGTGCAATGCCAATACAAAGTACCTGATAGCATAATTACTTTAGCTGTTGTGGGTATTATCATACCTCCGAAGATGAACAGGTTTTATTTCAATGCAATATGGTGGACAAAATCTTTAATCTGCTATATATAGTTACATAATACTGGTTTACCAACGTTGTTGTGTATGGAGGAAGATTTAAAGAATCTTGATGGGGATAATACAAGCTGAGTGAGTGGGAGAAAGCATGTTGCTGTTCCTCAGATACAGGGACCTGAGTTTGATCAGGACCTTAGTTGTAGTCTGTATGCAGTTTGTACCTTCTCTCTGTCACCATGAGGATCACCTCCAGGTGTTCTGCTCTCCTCCTCCATCCAAGTCAGGCTGGTAGATTGACTACTGTAAATTGTCCCTTAGGCGTGCATTAGAGGTGAGAAAAGTCAATGAGCATGTATAAAAGAGAACACGTTGCAGGGATACAAGGAAATAAGGAGGTAAGGAGTTGCTCTCCGGGAGCTGATATGGACCTTATGGG
Organism: Amblyraja radiata; assembly: GCF_010909765.2. Classification (NCBI taxonomy): domain Eukaryota; kingdom Metazoa; phylum Chordata; class Chondrichthyes; order Rajiformes; family Rajidae; genus Amblyraja; species Amblyraja radiata. Next base: position 132,986,848 of record NC_045957.1, on the reverse strand, counting down.
CTGCATGGCTCTCTTTTGTGTTGATGTATGTAATAATAAAGTGGAAAACAAATCAGAAAATCATAGGTTTCTTTTAAATAGTGAGAAAATGGGTGTAGTTGATTCTCAAAGGGATCTTATATAAATGTTACTGAGGGTCAACATGAAGGTGCAACAACTAATTAGGAAGTTAAATAATAGACATGTCCACCACTGATTTTCTGGCATCCTTGGTTTCAGAGCCTTGCTGGATTATCCGTTTTATAGACAATAGACAATAGACAATAGACACTAGATAATAGACAATAGACAATAGGTGCAGGAGTAGGCCATTTGGCCCTTTGAGCCAGCACCGCCATTCAATGTGATCATGGATGATCATCCCCAATCAGTACCCCATTCCTGCCTTCTCCCCATATCCCCTGACTCCGCTATTTATAAGAGCCCTATCTAGCTCTCTTGAAAGCCTCCACCTAAGGCAGAGAATTCCATAGACTCACCAATCTCTGCGAGGAAAATGTGTTTCATCGTCTCCGTTCTAAATGGCTTACTCCTTATTCTTAAACTGTGGCCCCTGGTTCTGGACTCCCCCAACATCGGGAACATGTTTCCTGCCTCTAGTGTGTCCAAGCCCTTAACAATCTTATATGTTTCAATGAGATTTCCTCTCATCCTTCTAAACTCCAGAGTGTACAAGCCCAGCTGCTCCATTCTCTCAGCATATGACAGTCCCGCCATGCCGGGAATTAACCTTGTAAACCTACGCTGCACTCCCTCAATAGCAAGAATGTCCTTCCTCAAATTAGGGGACCAAAACTGCACACAATACTCCAGGTGTGATCTCACTAGGGCTCTGTACAACTGCAGAAGGACCTCTTTGCTCCTATATTCGATTCCTCTTGTTATAAAGGCCAACATGCCATTCGCTTTCTTCACTGCCTGCTGTACCAACAGTTTTGCTGGACCAACAGAAGTCACGGCCTCCGAGAGGAGTGGTACGGTACCGGAACGGACCGCCGAGGCTATCGAGATACCAGCCCGCAAAGTCGGCCGCGGAAGTCGGCTAAGGGGATGGATCTGCCGGCTCCAGTCGGGCTGGGGTTCCAGAACCCCAGCCACACGGGGCAAATTCGATCCACCGATCAGCTGCGGAAGTGCTGACGAAGTTGAGAACAGCTGCCTTACCTGGCCTAGGTGCCACATTTTCAGGAGGTCTTCCTGGGGGGATTTCAATTACACTCTCACATAATGGTTTGGGAACAGCTCCATCCAAGACCACAAGAAATTGGAACTCAGCTTCTGAGTGTGCAAATGACTCCCGTGTTTGAAAAGTTGTGTTGAATCTACAACTCTATGACTCCTTGATTCCATGACTCTATGATTCCATGACTATGACTAATAATCTATGAAACGACGATTTTCCGGCTCTATAATACTATGAGTCCATGATTCTATGACCATATGACTCCATATTCTATGATTTACGACTAGCTGCCTTAATGACTCCATGACTCTAGTATCTTCCTGCAAGTTAGGACAGGAAATGAAGTCTTGGACGGCCTCAGGTTTACAGCGAATTAAGTGAATGAAGCTAACCAGGGGTGAAATAGCTTTGTCTAGAAGTAACTGAGCTATAGGAGGCGGACTCAACAAGATACAAGCTAAGGAAGCAATTGGGTGAAGAAATAAGTGTTCTTCGATATGATGTGGTTGTAAGTTCTGAAATACACGATGGTGGAAGAAATAACCGAGGTATTTTGAGTAGTTTATTTCAACATCAGGTAGTCAAGGGGAGAAAATGGGTCAGTGGTTAAAGTTCAATTGGCTTTAAAACAATGTTTCTCTAGCATCCACTAAAGTGCAAGTAAACTGAATAAAATCAACTTTCAGATAATTAATGTAAAACTGGTTTTCCGTGTCTATATGGTTGGAACAATTAATACAGTGTATTGTTTGTGTAATGGGGCACAAAGGGCAATAGAGATAATCAACTTATTTTGCCACTCTTCCGATTTCCATCATCATTAAATCAGGCTGTCAACTTATTCTCACCATGCAATAGCACAAAGGCCAGATCTGCCCCACTGTTTGTGAGCCTGCTGGAGTAGTCTCGCAACATGAGATGCCAGATCCCTCTTATCAGTCAAACTTCATCACTAGGAATGTGTGAAAAAAAGTTAATTTGTGACACTGCCATAAATTAACATGGCACAGTCACAAAGTAACTTGTTTTCTCTCTTCAGTCTTGACCCAAAACGAGTCTGAAGATGGGTCTTGCCCGAGACATCGTCTCCCCCTGTTCTCCGGAGATATTGCGTGACCTGCTGAGTTACTCCAGCACTTTAGATGCTTTCCTTTTATCTCTTTCTCAGTTCTGTGAAAGGGTCTCAGATCTGGAATATTAGCTGTTACTCCTTCCACAGATGCTGCCTGAGTGATTCCAGCATTTATGTTTTTATTTCAGATTTCCAACATCAGCAGTGTTTAAACAAAAAAAATCATTCACAATGCTTATTGGAACTTTAAAACTCAAATCAACTTTGCATCAACAACAGATGAGCAGCTGCAGTTCTGAACCAGCTACCGGCCTTGTGATGATCTACTGTTGACAATATTACCAGCTGCGCCACATGAGCTAATGTGAAATGTGCAAAATGTTACATGTTCACATGGAAATTTGTAACTGTTTAAGCTAAGAGTTCTGGGCCTGTATAAACTGCCTGTGTTATTTTACCACTTATCTGTAGTGTTAGCAATCCACCTTCTGCTATTTAAAATAACTTCCCAGTTCCAAAATAGTACTATTTTCCCCAATCGTGTAACTCTGTTTTTGTTTCGGAAACTGTGACCTTGATAGGTCAGATTTGCCAGGGTAGCGGGGCAGAGTGGCGCAGCTGGTAAAGCTGCTGCCTCACATAGAAACATAGAAAATAGGTGCAGGAGGAGGCCATTCGGCCCTTCGAGCTAGCACCACCATTCATTGTGATCATGGCTGATCGTCCCCTATCAATAAGCCGTGCCTGCCTTCTCCCCATATCCCTTGACTCCACTAGTCCCTAGAGCTCTATCTAACTCTCTCTTAATTCCATCCAGTGACTTGGCCTCCACTGCCCTCTGTGGCAGGGAATTCCATAAATTCACAACTCTCTGCGTGAAAAAGTTTTTTCTCACCTCAGTCTTAAATGCCCTCCCCTTTATTCTAAGACTGTGGCCCCTGGTTCTGGACTCGCCCAACATTGGGAACATTTTTCCTGCCTCTAGCTTGTCCAGTCCTTTTATAATTTTATATGTTTCTATAAGATCCCCCTCAACCTTCTAAACTCCAGTGAATACAAGCCTAGTCTTTTCAATCTTTACTCATATGACAGTCCCGCCATCCCAGGGATTAATCTCGTGAACCTACGCTGCACTGCCTCAATCACAAGGATGACCTTCCTCAAATTAGGAGACCAAAACTGTACACAATATTCTAGATGTGGTCTCACCAGAGCCCTATACAACTGCAGAAGAACTCACAGTACCAGAGACCCGACTTTGATCCTGGCCTCGGGTGCTGTCTGTGTGGAGTTTACACAATCACCTTGTGGGTTTCCCACTGGTGCTAAGGTTTCCTCCCACATCCCAAAGATGTGTGTGTTTATAGGTTGATTGACCTCTGTAGATTGCCCTGAGTTTGTTGGGAGTGAATGTGAAAGTGGGATAACGTTTAACTACTGTGAACGGCGAATGATGGGCGGCGCGTTCTCAGTGGGCCGAAGGGCCTGTTTCCATGCTGTATCTTTCTATCAATCAATCACACTATAATTTCCTCACAGTTTAGACCTCAGATATACAACTAAGAGTCTTTCAGTTTCTGGATACATTGAGGCATGTTTGCAAGAAGGGAAGTGGATGGCAGAGTGGTGGCATGGGGGAGGAGGGTGGGGAGGGCAGTGGGAGTAGGAACTGTAGATCAGACAATATTACTGATTTGATCTGTGTCTGGTTTTGCTGCTGATGACCTGATCCATAATCCATGTCAGGTTTCCCACACCACCGCCACCTCGTGCATGTGGGCAGCCATGTTGTGTTTACTCACTTCGATGGTCTCTGTATGTATACAAATTAAAGTACTCGTTATGATATATAATGATTCTGTATCATAAGTACTTTGCACAGGAACGTGCTGAAGTTTCTGAAGTACGGTGTTGTATGGGAGCCAGCATCGTTGTCCAAAGTGTAATTACAGCAGGAGGTTCCCAAAGAGATATTTCTAAAGGCAGGAGCAGCATTGATATAACCACGTGTCCTACAGCCTGTCTGTCTTTTTTTTATTTTTTGCCTAGTTAAATGTAGTATTTGGTGTTTTTTAATACTGGTTTTTAAATGTGTATATGTGGGGGGGGGGGGGGGGGGGGGGGGAAACCGTTTAAAATCTCTTCCCTGTCCGGGAGACCCGACCTTTTCCCTGTCGGGTCTCCGTTGTCGTTGGGGCCTAGCACCGTGGAGCGGCCTCCAGCCTGAACGACCCGGGGGCTCGGGAGACTGTGGAGGTGCGGACTACTCACCATCGTGGGGCTGGCCGGCCTCGGAACGTGGGGAGCGGTGGTGACTCGCTGCTGCGACTCGACTCCTGGGGCTCGGAGGCTCCAGCAACGCAGCCGCTGGTCCGGTGGACTGGGACATCGGGAGCTCGCGGGTCCGGGGGGAGAGAGAGACCGCTTCCCGAAGCTCCCGCAACGCGACTTCTCCAGCCCGTGTCGCGGGGTTTGGAACGACCCGGAGCGGGGAAGTACATCACCCGGCACGGCTTCGTGGCCATGGGACATTACAGCGCCCGCCGGGGGCTCCAACTTCGAGACTTCTAGACCGGGAGCGGGGCCGTAAATCGCCCGGCACGGCCTAAAATGACCGTGGGACTTATCATCGTCCGCCTGGGGCTTCGACATCGGGAGAGACATGGAGAGCAGGGGAGAGAAAAGGCTTTTGCCTTCCATCACAGTGGGTTCACTGTGATGGATGTTTGTGTGAACTTAATTGTGTGTATGTCTGTAGGATATTGTTTTTGTTTGTATGGCTGTGGAAACACAATTTCGTTTGAGTCTCACTGGGGCTCAAATGACAATAAATTTGTATTGTATATTGTATTATTGTGTAAAATGGACATCGTCCAGCAATCTAAGGCTTTGCACATTGCTGGCGGGAGCCTTTTATTTTTGATGTCTGCAGTGCAGCAGTTGGCAGCAAAGTGCCTCATGAGTCTTGCAAGGTTCCTGAGGCAACGTCGGTGAAATGGAGGGGTGGCCATGACTTTGGGAGCAACACATGCAATTGTTCTGGAAGGAAGGAACTGCAGGTGCTGGTTTACACTGAAGATAGACACTAAATGCTGGAGTAACTCAGCGAGTCAGGCAGCATCTCTGGAGAAAAGGAGCATGTGACTTGTCTCGACCCGAAACGTCACCTATCCCTTTTCTCTAGAGATGTCTAACTTGCAATCTTACAGTATACGTATTTGTCAGCTACTTAAGGATTTCCCTTAACCTCTGAAGACACCAGTTCACACTAATGCTCCCTTTGTAGTGTTGTGACATGATGACTTAAGGACTTCTTCCTGATGTCAAAGTTATGAAGGAGGGTGGCAAATGGTTTTAGTGCTGCCTACTTTCTCAAAATTATTTCTCTTTTTTTAAAATCTCACTTGGAATATAAGAACCTTAGAAACAGAAGCAATTCACCCACTGTGTCTTCTCCACCATTCACTAAGATAATAGCTGATCCAATCTCGGACTGAAAACAATTTTTTTTGTGCTCTCTCTGTAAACCCTGCGCTCCCTAGATATTTACATACAGTATCTACACAATCTCTGTCTTGAATATATTCAATAACATAGCCTTCACAAGTAACATCAAAAGTAACATCCTCCTGAGAGAAAAATAATTCTTCTTCAACTCAAACTGAAATGGGTGACACCTTAATCTGAAACTATTGCTCTATATTCAGGATAATCCTCATTTGGGAAACATCTCAGCATCTAGCTTGTTAATCACTCTTAAATCTATGACATTTTAATAAAGTCACCTCTAGAGTCACAGAGTCATGGAGTTGAGCAGCACAGAAATGTCTTTTCCAACGTTTTTGCTCATCTTCACGAATCTATTTGCCTGCAGAATAACCACACCCTTTTAAACCCCTGTCCCGCGGTACGAGTTCATTCCAAGAGTTCTCCCGAGTTTGCCCTGATTCGAACTCGGAGATTTACGGTAATGGCCACTCGTCGGTACTCGGGGCTCTCGTGGACGTTTTTCACCATTTCGAAAAATCTTCACGAGTCTTCCCGAGCTGACCTGCTGGTAGTGAGTCTTCCCGAGTACCTGCCGTTAACGCTAAGAGACGCCCCCGAGCTCTGACGTACCCGCTACGTTCATTCTCCGTGCTTACCACGAGTTTCATTTTTTTTAAACTCGGCAGAGCTCTTGGAATGAACATGTACCGTGGGACAGGGCTATTATGCCACTCCTATTTCAGTGTCTGAATAAATGCCTCTTTCACCATCTCCTTTGGCAGAGTGTTCCAGATATTAACTGCTCTCTGTGTGTAAAAAAAAACTAGCTCTCAGATCCCCATTGAAATTCCCACCTCTGATCTTAAAACCATTCCATTCTTTTGTACTCCAGTGAGTATAGACTCAACTTGCTCATCATGCTTCAACCCGTTCATCCCAGTGGAATTAACCAAGTGATCCTTTACTGCCAGATATCCTTCCTTGAATATAGAGATGAAACTCTATTCAACATATCAGTCCTGGGCTCTGCAGCATCCATTAAAGTTACATCAAAAGCTTCCTTATGTCTATCTTCCATAATCTTTGAAATAAAGACCAACATACCATCAGCCTCCTTCATTATTCATTCAACCAGCATGTCAATTCTTTATACTACGTGGAAGCTTACTCCAGGTCCCTTTGCATTGCAACATATTGTAGCTTCACATGGTTTAATAATAATTTGCTTCCAAAGTGAATAACCTGGTATTTTCCACATTGTAATTCAAATGTGAACTTCTTGCACACTTACTCAACCTATTTATTTAGAAACATAGAAACATAGAAAATAGGTGCAGGAGTAGGCCATTCAGCCCTTCGAGCCTGCACCGCCATTCAATATGATCATGGCTGATCATCCAACTCAGTATCCCGTACCTGCCTTCTCTCCATACCCCCTGATCCTTTTAGCCACAAGGGCCACATCTAACTTCCTCTTAAATATAGCCAATGAACTGGCCTCAACTACATTCTGTGGCAGAGAATTCCAGAGATTCACCACTCTCTGTATAAAAAATGTTTTTCTCATCTCAGTCCTAAAAAATTTCCCCTTTATCCTTAAACTGTGACCCCTTGTTCTGGACTTCCCCAACATCGGGAACAATCTTCCTGCATCTAGCCTGTCCAACCCCTTAAGAATTTTGTAAGTTTCTATAAGATCCCCCCTCAATCTTCTAAATTCTAGCGAGTACAAGCCGAGTCTATCCAGTCTTTCTTCATATGAAAGTCCTGACATCCCAGGAATCAGTCTCTGTACTCCCTCTACTTCTCTGTACTCCCTCTATGGCAAGAATGTCCTTCCTCAGGTTAGGAGACTAAAATTGTACGCAATACTCCAGGTGTGGTCTCACCAATACCCTGTACAACTGCAGTACAACTATATTTCCCTTGGGCAGCTTACAACCCAGTGGATAGACACAAAAAGCTGGAGTAACTCAGTGGGACAGGCAGCATCTCTGGGGAGAAGGAATGGGTGACGTTTCGGGTCGAGACCCGTCTTCAGACTGGTTAGGAATAAGGGAAACAAGAGATATAGATGGTGATGTGGAGAGATAAAGAACAATGAATGAAAGATATGCAAAAAGAGAGAGAGGGATTGCCGGAACTACCTGAAGTGAGAGAAATCAATATTTATACCACTGGGCTATAAGCTGCCCAAGCGAAATATGAGATGCTGTTCCTCCAATTTGCATTTAGCCTCACTCTGACAATGGAGGAGACCTAGGACAGAAAGGACTGTGTAGGGATGGGAAGGAGCATTAAAGTGTCCAGTAACCGGGAGATCAGGAAGGTTCAGGCGGGCTGAGCGAAGTTGTTTCGCGGAACAATCGTCCAGTCTGCGTTTGGTCTCGCCGATGTGTAAGAGTCCACATCTTGAACAACAGATACAGTAGATGACGTTGGAGGATGTGCAAGTGAACCTCTGCCTAACCTGAAAGGACTGTCGGGGTCCCCGGACAGAGTCAAGGGAGGAGGTATAGGGACAGGTGTTGCATCTTCTGCGGTTGCAGGGGAAGGTACCTGGGGAGGGGGTGGTTTTGGTGGGAAGGGATGAGTTAACCAGGGAGTTGCGGAGGGAGCTGTCTCTGCTGAAGGCGGAAAGTGGTGGAGATGGGAATATGTGGCTAGTGGTGGGATCCCGTAGGAGGTGGCAGAAATTTCAGAGGATTATGTGTTGCATGCGACGGCTGATGGGGTGGAAGGTAAGGACTAGGGGGACTCTGACTCTGTTGCAACTAGGGGGAGGAGGAGCAAGGGCGGAGCTATGGGGTACTGAGGAGACATGTATGAGGGCCTCATCTATGATGGGAGAGGAGAACCCCGTTCCCTAAAGAATGAGGACAGCTCGGATGTCATCTTGGGTGCAGATGTGGTGTAAACAGAGGAATTGGGAGTAGGGGATAGAGTATTTGCAGGAAACAGGGTGGGAAGAAGTGTAGTCTACATAGTTGAGGAAGTCAGTATGTTTGTAATAGGCAATCAATAGTCTATTTCCTGTGATGGAGTGTGAGATCATGAAATGGGAGGGAGGTGTCGGAGATGGTCCAAGTAAATTTGAGTGCAGGATGAAAATTGTAGGTGAAGTTGATGAAGTCCATATGTTCTGCATGGGTGCAGGAGGTAGCACCGATGCAATCATCAATGTAATGGAGATAGAGTTCAGGGACAGCGCAGTGTATGCCTGGAACAGGGATTGTTCAATGTACCCTACAAAGAGGAAGGCATAGCCGGGGACATTCGGGTGCCCATAGCTATGCCATGGAGGAAGTGCGAGGGACACAAAAAGCTGGAGTAACTCAGCGGGACAGGCAGCATCTCTGGGGAGAAGGAATGGGTAATGTTTAGGCTTGGAGACCCTTCTTCAGTAGGCCCCTTCTTCAATAGATACCCCCCTTGCAACCGCAGAAGATGCAAAGGTACCTTCCCTTGGAACCGCAGAAGATGCAAAACCATCTTCTCCCCAGGTATCTCTCCCTGCAATCGCAGAAGATGCAATTCATCCCTTCCCACCCAAACCACCCCCTCCCCAGATACCTTCCGCAGATGCAACCGCAGATGATGCAATACCTGCACTCTTGCTATACCTCCTTCCTCGACTCTGTCCAGGGACCCCTACAGTTCTTTCAGGTTAGGCAGAGGTTCTCTTGCACCTCCTCCAACTTTATCTACTGTATCCATTGTTCAAGATTGGGACTCATACATCGGCGAGACCAAACACAGACTGGGCGATCGTTTCGCGGAACACCTTCGCTCAGCCCGCCTGAACCAACCTGATCTCCCGGTTGTGGACACTTTAATTTTCCTTCCCATTCCTACACAGACCTTTCTGTCCGTGGTCTCCTCCATTATCAGAGTGAGGGTGATGCTTCTCATTGTTCGCTGTTTGTAGGGTGAAAATGAGAAGCTGGTGCGACTTGGGTGGGAGAGGGGTAGAGGGAGAGGGAATGACGAGGCTACCTGAAGTTAGAGAAATCAATATTCATACCACTGGGCTGTAAGCTGCCCAAGCAAAAGATGAGATGCTGTTCCTCCAATTTGCATTTACCCTCACTCTGATAATGGAGGAGACTGAGGTCAGAAAGGTATACCCTTTATCATCGTTACTTTTTTGCACATCTTTTATTCATTGTTCTTTATCTCTCCACATCAGGGATATCTCTCGTTTCCCTTATCCCTAACAAGTCAGAAACATAGAAACATAGAAACATAGAAATTAGGTGCAGGAGTAGGCCATTCGGCCCTTCGAGCCTGCACCGCCATTCAATATGATCATGGCTGATCATCCAACTCAGTATCCCGTACCTGCCTTCTCTCCATACCCTCTGATCCCCTTAGCCACAAGGGCCACATCTAACTCCCTCTTAAATATAGCCAATGAACTGGCCTCGACTACCCTCTGTGGCAGGGAGTTCCAGAGATTCACCACAAGAAGGGTCTCGACCCGAAACGTCACCCATTCCTTCCCTCCAGAGATGCTGCCTGTCCCGCTGAGTTACTCCAGCATTTTGTGTCTATATTCGGTTTAAACCAGCATCTGCAGTTCCTTCCTACACTCTTCATGTCACTTTGCAGGCTCCTGATAATAGCTAACCGTTCTATCTTCGCATCATCAGCAATTTTGGCTACTTCACATCTCATGAAAACACCTTCCTTTTCGCGCAATTTCTGATGTCACTTAATTTTGACATCAAATCTACTGAAACAACGGGGCTCTGATGACTGGAATCCCAGTTTGGTTCAGCGCACGTAGGCTTTGTTTGGCAGAGAGCTGCTTAGCACTTTGTGCACAAACTCAGGAGAACCTGCTTCACACAGGAAGGCTTCAATATCATTACAAACAGGCCATTCTGTCAGTGAACTGTGTCAATTAAGACAGTCTTAAGCAATTGAATATTTCAACAAAAAGCAACTTTGGACATTGCACAGCAGTTGACACATTTAGTTGTCAAAAAAACAATACAGGTTTCCCATGCCTATTCTAATAAACAAAAAACATTCATGAGAAAAAGGAAAAACACAAATGGTCCTACCATATCCTAAGGCGGTATAAAGAACAGGTGGATAATGAGCAATTAGTGGTTATTATCCTCTTGAAAGGCAACCTAATCTATGACTTGCCATGGGATATTATCTTTGTTAAAGGTAACGTGCACATGTAGTTTGTCGTTGTCACCAGAACAGTCCTGCAAGCAGATGAGACATGGGCCTAATGTCAGACAGACTTTTTTCTCTGCTAATTGCCATCAATAAGACTCCTAGTGTTTTGCAATTGGGAGCCATGTGTAATAATTGTACCCTTGATTTTATGCTCAGCTCATGCCAGGACAAGAGACAAGGAAGCACCTGACATCTCCGACCCTCCCCTTACAGGTCCACACGTGTGTGTTCCAGTTTCCTCCAAAGCAAAATGAATGGGGTGACTCCCCTGAGAGCCACAAGAAAGGTTCTATGTCTTCCACTTGGCCTTTGTGATTATCAAACTGGCACACATTTTCAAGCTTCTGGAAGGAGATTACAAGCCAGTCTTTCAGTCAGTGATTGCTCCTTGTTCATTTCAGTGGCGACCAAATTCATCCGGACCAACCAAGAGCCTGACATGAAAGGAGAGAGATGTGCACAAAATGCTGGAGTAACTCAGCGGGACAGGCAGCATCTCTGGAGAGAAAGAATGTGTGACGTTTTGGGTCGAGACCCTTCTTCAGATTGTGAGTCAGCGGAGAGGGAGTCTCGAGATATGGGGGTAAGGTGTGAAAACGACAGATCAAAGCAGACGATGCTAAGGAAATGTAGAATGGTTCATTGTTAACTGAGGGGAAGGTGACTTGGATGCATACAATCAGTAAAATGAATTAGAAGGACGATGAAACTAGTCGGAGAACTAGGTTGGGGGAGGGACCGAAAGAGAGGAAAGCGAGGGTTACTTGAAGTTAGAGAAATCAATACTCATGCCGATGGGTTGTAAGCTGCCCAAGCAAAAAATTGTGACATCCAAAAGTCTCTGAGACAGTTACATGAATCGGGAAGGTTGAGAGGGATATGGATCAAACACAGGGAAATGTATGTAGATGGGCATCTTGGTCAGCATGGACAGGTTGGGCCAAAGGGCTCTCACACCTCCCGCTGCTGAAAGACTCATCCATGCCTTCATCTCCTCCTGACTGGACTACTGCAACTCACTTCTCCTTGGCATCAGCTCCACCTACATCAACCGACTCCAACTGGTCCAGAACGCAGCCGCCCGACTCATCACCCACACCAAATCCTGGCATCACATCACTCCAGTCCTCAAACAACTTCACTGGCTTCCCATCTCCCACCGGATCACCTACAAAATCCTGGTCCTCACCTACAAAGCCCTCCACCATCTGGCCCCCCCATATCTCACTGACCTCCTCTCCCCCTACCAACCCTCCCGGTCCCTCAGATCCACATCAGCCGGTCTCCTCTCCATCCACAAGTCCAACCTCCGCAATTTTGGGGACAGAGCCTTCTCCAGGGCAGCTCCCAGGCTCTGGAACTCCCTCCCCCAACTGATCCACAATTTCATGTCCCTCACCATCTTCCAGTCCCGCCTCAAGACCCATCTCTTCACCTCTGCCTATCCTTAGCCCCACGTCCCCGTCCCTTTTCATCTGTGCTTGAATTGCCTCATATTGTGTTTTGAATTGAATTCTGTCTTTACTTTGTGTACTAGTCATGTCTCTACTATTTATTTCATTCCCCTTACATGTTTTTCCTCTACTTGCTAAATTTTTGTAAGGTGTCCTTGAGACTCTTGAAAGGCGCCCATAAATAAAATTTATTATTATTATTATTGAAGGGCTGTTTCCATGTTCTTTGATGCGATGATTCTAAAAATTTGACTATCTCATCAGTCCTCTGCAAGTACAGCATTTTAAGATTTTCTTGTGTGTGGCAATGGGTTCACATTTCAAATTCTCATATAATGCTATTCCAAAAATGGGACATAGGTCCTTTTACACATCGCATTAGTCTTTTCCATGACCTTTGACTGACAGTGACATCTCAAAGAATAGAGGGATGGGTGAGAGATTTAAAGGAAATTGATAGAATGGATGTGGAGAGGATGTTTCCACTGGTGGGAGAGTCTAGGACCAGAGATCATAGCCTTAGAATTAAAGGGGTGAGGAGGAACCTCTTTAGTCAGAAGGTAGTTAATCTGTGGAACTAATTGCCACAGAGGGCTGTGGAGGCCAAGTCAGTGGATATTTTTAAGGCAGAGAGAGACAATTTCTTGATTAGAACGGGTGTCAACGGTTATGGGGGGAAGGCAGGAAATTGGGATTAGGAGGCAGAGATCAGCCGTGATTGAATGGGGGAGTAGACTCGATGGGCCGAATGGCCTAATTCTTCTCCTATAACTTGTGAACGTGAACTTAATTTATAATTAGAATTTTGTTTCAAAGTCTGGCTTAGCACAATCACTACTCCATGTCTACAGGGCTTCTTGTGCAGGCTGCGTCTCTGCAGCTGTTGCCAATTTAATCCAGTGCTCAAATACAAGTCTGTGTATCGTGAGCCCCTCTTCTCCCCCTATTGGTGCTGTAGGAAAAAGTTATACAGTAGCTCCCACAAGTTGGATTTTGCAGAGGTTCAGATAAGTGCATATGAACTTTTACAGGATCAGTTCTGAAATTCTCCCCCTGAGCTAAAACATCTCAAACGGCCCATTCACGAGGAATCCTATTCTTCTGGTTGAAAGAAAGATCAAATTTCTGTTAGATAGCCAAGCCCTGTTTTCTTCTGCCCTTTCCAATACTTGCCATTTCTTTATCCTTCACAAGATAAAACATCAAGAAAAATATACATAATGTTATTTCACTATTGTTTGTTTGCAATGTTACCGGGACATTTTTAGGAATTGGTCAAGTTATTTCGTAATTACTAAGAACTTCTATTCTGTCAACCTGTTTGCTTTGGAACTCCATGCAATATTACAGTTATGACATTTATTTTATGCAACTTAAAGAAATGAACACAGGATTCAGGAGGCATCTCGTACCATTTTAAAAACATAGATTGCAACAAGATTTAAATTCTTGACAACACGAGCAAAGCATGGTTTTCAACATTAATGTAAATAAGTTCTCTAAGGTTGTCTTTGCCACTTTTTTTTCTAACTTTGAATTTTCATACCTTGAGTTATGACTTTAAAAGAGTGACAAAGTTCTTTGTGAGCAACACCAACCATGGAATCCGAGTTATCGCACTTCATTATGGCTCCATGTGATATCATGGGTTCCAATGATAAATATTAATATATATAGTAATATTTGATATGGAGTAAAACTCACCTTTGAATATCTTCTGATCTTCAAAACTGTTTCAAATTTGAGCAGCGAGCATGCACTATGTAATATTCAACGTTCTCTATTTGAGTAACATTTACCAATCAGTTTTCACTGGGGCAGGGACCGACTGTTTCCTGTGTTAACGGAAATAGGTTGAATGTTCGTTGAATAAAATTTAAAGAAGTAAAGTTCTCTCAGAGGCCTCAAAATGCCACCTACTGGATAAGGCATATCGCTCTGTGTAACTGTTTCCTTCCTCCTTGTGTGCATTTCAGGCCAGCATATTACAGCAAAGATGTTGAGTCTGTGCAGAAGAGGTTCACCAGAGTGATGAAAGGATTAGAGAGTATGAACTAGTTGTACAATTTAGGATAGACACAAAGTGCTGGAGTAACTCGGCGGGACAGGCAGCATCACTGGAAAGAAGGAATGGGTGACATTTTGGGTCGAGACCCTTCTTCAGACTGATAGTCCTTTTTGTCGCTCTTTGCTACAGTTCTCCTTCCATGACCCGTGTTCTGCACTGGCTGCGATGCACCAGCACCAGCAGACCCTCACTGACTCTCCCGCAGCTCTGGCCCTTGCTCATCCAGACCTTATTACACCTTCTCTCCAGTGAGTTACCCCAGCACTGTGTTTATCTTCGGTTTGAAGCAGCATCTGAAGTTCCTTCCTACATCTTGGACAATCTAGGATTGTTTTCTCTGGAGCGTCGGAGGTTAAGAGGAGACTGGATAGAATTTTATAAAATTTAATAGGCGGAGTAGATCCCTTGTTCCTTGTAGTCTTGTAGCCTTGTTCCCTGGGTAGAAATACTAGAGGGCATAGCTTTAAGATGAGAGGGGAAATGTTTAAAGAAGATGCATGAGGCAAATCTATTACACAAAGAGTTTGAAAGGGACTGCTGAGGACATGGAGGCAGGGTATGGTGTGGTAGCAGAATCAGACATGATAGTGACTTCGAGGAGTCATCTACACAGGTATGTGAACATGTAGGGGATGGTTAGATTACGGATTATATGCAGGCAGATGGGATTAGTGTAATTTGGTAAACTGGTCAGTATGACATCATGGGCCGAAGGGCCTGTCTCTGTGCTGTACTGTTCTATGTTCTAATTAAGTGAGCTTTGTTTCTCAATTGCATTTACTTATTCATATTTCTTGTTCATTAATTTCCCCACAAGTGAGAACATTTATGCCAGGAATCAATCTGGTAAACTTGGCCTTTATTCTATTTATTTCCGAAATACTTTTTTTTGTGCTCATGCTAATTTTTGTACAGTTCCTCATTTACTGCTGTTTCCACTATTTCTGGGAGGACTTCTGCATCCTCTCATGCAAAGACAAGCACAAAATATGTGAATACATTTCACTGACATTTCCTTGTTCCTCAATTTCCCTGCTTTAGTTTGTCTCACATAAATGTTTATGAATTTTACACATTTTATACATTTTACCATTTTACACGTTTGCAGAAACCATTACAGTCTGATTATGCCTCCATGGCCAGAGTGAGGCCCACCGTAAATTGGAGGAGCAGCACCTCATGGTTTGCTTGGCTAGTTTACACCCCAGCAGTAGGAACAATTTTAGGTAGTCCCTGCTTTCTCCTTCTTTCCCCTCCCCTTCCCAGCTCCCCCACAGCCCACTGTCTCCGCTTCTTCCTTTCTTCTTCCCGCCCCCCCCCCCCCCACCCCATATCAGTCTAAAGAAGGGTCTCAACCCGAAACGTCACCTCTTTCCTTCGCTCCATAGATGCTGCCTCACCCACTGAGTTTCTCCAGCATTTTTATCTATGTTTCTTTCTTAAATACTCTTGTATCTTACTTTCTCATTCTATCAAAATGGTTTGGCACTCCTTTTGTAAATTGGACATTCCCCAAATCATCATACTTATTCTTCTTCTTTGGCAACGTTGTAAGTTTCTTCCTCTAAAATATTATCTTAACTTCTCTTTTCAGCCACAACTTGAGTATTTTTCTTGTCTGGTTTTACTATGTTCAGTGTGTGGGAAGTATTGATGCAAATGTATTGTGCGCGGTAAAGCGATCTTTACCCTCACCAAGGTCCCCTCCAGTCCTGAGGAGATGTCCTCAACTCTGACAAAAGGCAGATAGCACAGACTTTGGGGCTGCCTGCAAGGAACTGCTGAAAAAACTAGCGACCTGCTTAACCAAATTCCCTTCTAATAGACACAATAATGGAGTAACTCAGTGGGACAGGCAGCATCTCTGAATAGAAAGAATGGGTAATGTTTCAGGTCAAGACCCTTCTTCAGACCAGTCTGGAGAAGGTCTTGACCTGAAACGTCACCAGTCTGAAGAAGGGTCTCGACCTGAAAGATCTCCCATTCTTTCTATCCAGATATGCTGCCTGTTCTGCTGAGTTACTCCAGCATTTTGTGTCTATCTTCGGTGTAAACCAGCATCTGCAGATCCCTCCTACACATCTCTTCCATCACTGCTATGTCACTTTAATTTCCCCCCAAGAATTGTTTCCTCTATCACCATGCTTTGCTCACTTTGCTCTGTGGCTTCTGCTCTTGTCCTGTACAAGAATTTCACACATTGGCTAAAGATTCTCCAGTACAGCCTTCTGCACCCCCCTCCCCCCTCCCCCTCCCCCTCCCCTTCCGTACTTGTTGCACCCCGCGGTTGCGCTCTCCTTTCCCACTTGCTAATCAGTTATGCAGTTTGGAATCTAAGGGCTGTGAATGCATTAAGAGTTCTTCCTAATGTGGATGCTAGCTGCTGATGTTGTCACCATGAGCTGCAGTGGCCAACATCAGTGTGCACATACTACAGTTACAACACATCGCTCATTTAATCATAGAAACAGAAATATAGAAAATAGGTGCAGGAGTAGGCCATTCGGCCCTTCGAGCCTGCACCGCCATTCAATATGATCATGGCTGATCATCCAACTCAGTATCCTGTACCTGCCTTCTCTCCATACCCACTGATCCCTTTAGCCACAAGGGCCACATCTAACTCCCTCTTAAATATAGCCAATGAACTGGCCTCAACTACCTTCTGTGGCAGAGAATTCCAGAGATTCACCACTCTCTGCGTGAAAAATGTTTTTCTCATCTTGGTCCTAAAGGATTTCCCCCTTACCCTTAAACTGTGACCCCTTGTCCTGGACTTCCCCAACATCGGGAACAATCTTCCTGCATCTAGCCTGTCCAACCCCCTAAGAATTTATCATGCGCACCTTAATTTATTTTTGCATTTATTTAATCTATCTCTCTAAAAATCAGTGAGGATAGGTAACAAATCATCTTCTACGCTAATCCTCAACACCCCACAGGGATGGGTTCTCAGCCCCCTACTATACTCCTTATACACTCATGACTGTGCAGATAAATAACAATTCAAGTTACAAATTCACAGATGACACCACTAGTGGGCCAGATATCTAATAATGACAAAACGGAGCACAGGGAGAGATTGAGAACCACATAACCAAGTGCCAAGATAACAACCTCTCCCTCAATGTTAGCAAGACAAAGGTGATTGTGATTGACTTCACGAAGTGAAGCAGTGCACACACTCCAATATACATTGATGGCACCAAAGTAGAGATGGTCAAATGTTAATATTCTTAGGAATAAATATCAGCAGCACATTGAAGTAATGACCATGAAAGCACACCAACACCTCTACTTCCTTAGAGGTGTAGGGAGTTTGGCACGTCCCTAACAACCTCCCCCACCTTCTACAAATATGCCATATAAAGCATTTGATCAGAATGCATCACAGCATGGTTTGACCACAAGAATTTGACGAGAGTTGTGGGCATAGTCAGGACCATCACACAAACCAACCTTCCTTCCACTGACTCCATGTACACGTCACACTACCTCGGCAAGGCCGCAGGCATAATCAAGGAGCAGTTCCCCCTTTGGTCACTCCCTCTTCTCCCCTCTCCCATTATACAAGAGGTACAGAAGTGTGAAAACTAGTACCTGCAGATTTAGGGACAGTTTCTTCCCAGCCTATTATAAGTCAAATGATCCGTCCTCTCGCCAGCTAGATATGATCCTGACCTCTCATCTACCTGTTTAAGAAGGAACTGCAGATGCTGGAAAATCGAAGGTAGACAAAAGTGTTGGAGAAACTCAGCGGGTGTAGCAGCATCTATGGAGTGAACGAATAAACTATCTTTAATTTGACTTTATCTTACAATACAATACAATACCATTTATTTGTGTCATTTGAACCTCATTGAACCTCATTGAGGTTCAAACGAAATTTGGTTTCTGCAGTCATACATACAAGAAAAAGAACCAAGACACAACACAATTTACACAAACATCCATCACAGTGAATTTCCTCCTCACTGTGATGGAAGGCAAAGTCTTATCTCTCCCCTGCACTCCTCATTCTCCTCCCGATGTCAGAGTCAAAGCCCCCGTCGGGCGATGGTAAGTGTCCAGCGCCATTAAAGCCACGCCGGGTGATGCAAGGCCGCGCTCCGGGTCTTGGTGTTGGAGCCCCTGGCGGGCGCTAACAAGTCCCGCGGCCATTTAAAGCCACGCCGGGCGATGATGTAAGGCCCCGCTCCAGATAATTTTCAACCCCGCAACTCGGGCGGGAGAAGTCGCCTTTGCGGAAGCCCCGAAAAGCGGTCTCCCAGCAGGGACCCGCGGGCTCCCGGTGTCACCGTCCAACAGACCTGCGGCTGGAGCCCCCGAATCCGCAGGGTCGGGTCGCAGCCGCACGCCACCACAGCTCCTCCCGCTCCGAACTCGGCCAGCTCCGCAATGGTGGGTAAGTCCGCAGCTCCGCGACTGGAGCTCCCAGGTCGTTCCGGTTGAAGGCCGCTCAACGGTGCTCGGCCCCAACGACAACGGAGACCCGACAGGGAAAAGGTCGGGTTCTCCGTGCAGGGGAAATATTTTAAAAGTTTCCCCCACCCCCTGCCCCCCACACACATACCCAGTTAAAAAAAAAAAGCACTTTAAACTACATTCAAACATTCAAACACGACATCTTGCACTATATGTTATGCCCTTTACCCTGTATCTGTACACTGTGGACAACTTGATTATAATTATGTAAAATAATTACATTTTGGATTGGCACATGGTAGCAATGTTGCAAAATTTTGAGATTTAAAAAATCAAGTCTGCAATTTATCCCATCAGATAAAGCATAAAAAGAAGTTTAATTTGACACCTAATTCACTTTCATATCTCAAGTATTTTAAAAGTTATGGCCATTTTCATACTCGGAACTTAGCATCTTGTTCCCTATTGATTTTCTATGGACATAACAAAAAAGCTGTGATCGTGGACAGTCAAAAGCCCATAACTTTCTTAAACATTAAGAGAACTGAATGAAATTTTCAGTTATCATAGATTGAAGCATTCTGAAACAAATATAAATCAATCTTACTTGGATGACCTGAAATTAAAGCATATAATTAGTTAGTTACCCAATTGGAGCTAATTTCAAACTTCAATTACTAGATCTAAACATCTATCCATTTCTTAATAAATGATTAACATTTTTAAATAGCCTAAGTGTCCAAATAATATTCACAAATAATTCACAATAAAACATGATTTTTAAATCTCATTTACATTAATTTATAGGTCAAATGGAAGGAATTTAGTGTTCAATTGCTGTAAATTAAAGTCAATTTAAATCAGATTTCTAGTGGGTTCCTGTGAACACGCTGGTTTAGAACGTTCACATTGCGCTAGATTTGTACCCCAAATGCCCAGAAAAATACTGCGGGATATAATGGGCCCAAAATGAGCTACTCGCAACTTTAAACTTTGTATAAAGGGATCTTAAGAAGCCCTTTTTAATGTAAAAATAAACAGCCTACCTTCTATTGTTTGCTGTATGAGACCCTGTCGTTTGCCGGTGGTCGCGGGTTTAGAGGTTAATTTTTAAACTACTGCAACAATTATATAAAGCCTTTAAAACTAATAATAGCTAAAGCGACGGAATATTCCAGCGATTTTCCGTTAATAATTAACTAGGCTGAACATCCTCGATTGGAACAGCCTATGGAAAATCGCGTTTTAAACCCGCCCCCTCTAAACGGCGCCAAAATCGCGACACTTCAGGTAGGCTTTGCAACATACCTACACATGGTATGCAGGGAATGGAAGGATTGGATCATTGCAGTCAGAGGAGATTAGCTTATCTCATAAAAGGCAAGGCAAGGCAAGTTTATTTGTATAGCACCATTCGTGCAAACAACAATTCAAGGTGCTTTACAGGAAAGAAAAAATAAAATAGTCAATAATTAAAAATTGCAAAATAAGTAATACGACAAATGTATGAATAATAAAACAACGTCAATGAAACAATAAAACGATTTAAAAAAGCACATAAAAGGGTTAAAATTAGACGGTTAAGATTACCTGCATGTCGGGTTATGGACAAGCTATAGTAAACAAGTGTTTTTAGGCCTGATTTAAATGCGCTTACAGTCTGTGCACACCTCAGGTGTTCAGGGAGCTTGTTCCACAGGTGTGGAGCATAAAAACCCAATGCTGCTTCAGCCTTTTTAGTTTTGACCCTGGGAACACAGAGTAAACCTGTCCCTGAAGACCTGAGGAGTCTAGGCGCCTCATATACAACAAGTAGGTCAGAGATGTATTTTGGACCTAGACCATTCAGTGCCTTGTAGGTCAGTAACAGAATTTTAAAATCTATCCTCTTACACACAGGGAGCCAGTGCAAAGATTTAAGGACAGGTGTAATGTGGTCCATTTTCTTGGTGTGGTCAAGAAGGGCTCCGGTGGGAAGGCGGCCGTTCCTGGCACCCCAAGCCGCTGGGGTTCTCCCGACGCCGGAGTACCATCACCCGGCGAGAACATCGGGCGCCGTGGCGGCGACTGTGGAGGCCTCAATAGGCCCGACTCTGGGTGGACAAGAGGATGAGGACTGGACGTTGTGCCTTCCCCCACAGTGGGAATCACTGTGGGGGGGATGTTTTTATGTTTTGGTGTGGAATTTCTTCATGAATACTATGTTGTATTTTTATTAGTGTGCTGCAAGGACATCTGAATTTCCCCTGAATAAGGGGATTAATAAAGTCTAATCTGATCTAATCTAATCTAATCTAATCTAATCTAAGACTCTGGCAGCAGCATTTTGGATAAGCTGCAGTTGTTTAATTGATTATTTCTTGAGACCTGTAAAGATGCCATTACAATAATCTAACCTACTAAAAATATATGCATGAACAAGTTAAAAAGAAAGCTCGGTACGCGTAATAATAATAAACCAAACTCTTTATTTTACCTGTTTACTTATTTTACCTTTTTTTTTCATTCATTCTTTAATTATAAAGCTGTTCAATATCTGCAGCTCGTGTCTGCAACAGGAAGAACATCTTTGGTTCAGGGATCATCAACATTGACATATGAACATAAGAAATAGGAGCATGAGGTCATTTAGCTCCTATTTGATATGAACACATCTGAACTGACTTTATCCAGAGCATCACTCTCCTGTCTGTTCCCATTAACATTGACTCTTCTATCGATCAAAATTATCATTGAATATATTCCATGGGGCTGGCTCTATAGATCTTTACAATTCCCTGAAAGAAAATATTCCTCATCTTCAATTAAATGGGTGACTCTTTACTCTCAAAATATAGCCATTGGTTTCAGATACCTCTACGTAATATGTTGTCAAGCTCCCTCATATCGATATTACTAAAACATTGATCTTGACCACTTCCTGTTGTTCTATATATTGATATTAGAAAAAACGCTGCCACTTACGGCTGTGATTTTTGGCCATCTTAGTCAGAGTCCCCCTCCGCTGCCCAGGACAAGAGGATTTTTCCCATCGATGAAAAATAAAAGAGTTATTAGTGTTTAAAAATGTTGAGATTCTCTCTCCTGTCAATCACACCATGAATGCCATGCCCCTTCTTGTGGGAGGTGGGGAGGGTCTATAAAACCCAGAAGTGTGGGCGTGGCTCAGTCTCTGCAAGATGGAGGAGGGAGAGGTCACGACTCACTGTCTTTAGTGGCCTTGCACCCTGCTTGAAATGGAATGAAACTGCACTTGAATTTGGTGGCCTTGCACCCTGCTTGAAATGGAATTTCAAGGAATAGCCGTGAGTCAACTGCCAGCCCACCAGCCGTGAGTGAGTGAGCTGCCAGCACAACAGGCTTGAGTGACTGAGCCTCCAGCCCAAGAATCCATTCGGCCCACAATGTCCATACTAGCCCTCTGGAAACCAGTCCCTTCAGCCCACAACACCCATACTAGTGTTCCAGCTTCCCCCCCCCTCCACTGGCCACCAATATTGGAATTGGTGCAAAGGTGGAATATTGCGTTGGGGGACCAGCCCTCCCGTGTGATGATGGGACCCAACGGGTCCCAATTAGTCTAGTCTTTCATAAAATCAAGAGAGTCAAGAGTGTTTTATTGTCATGTCCCAGATAGAACAATGAGATGCTTAAGGGCCTATCCCACTAATGTGACTTTTCAGCCACTGTCTTCGACCTTCAAGCTCGAGGGCACTAGCCTGAAAAACCTCGAGCTGGATCGACTGTCAGCGATGAAGACACACACACACACACACACACACACACACACACACACACACACACCCACCCCCACCCACCCCCACCCACACCCACCCACACCCACCCACACCCACCCACACCCACCCACACCCACCCACACCCACACCCACCCACACCCACCCACCCACACCCCCCCCCCCACCCACCCCCACCCACACACACACACACCCACACACACACAACCACAACCACATACACACACACACACACACACACACACACAAACACACACACACACATACACACACACACACACACATACACACCCACATCGCAAAGGCGGGGGCCAAGAAAAGTGGGGGAACGCTGTCTGAAATTCACACCCACGATGAAGAGGAAGGTAAAAGACGGCTGCATAGTGTACGGTAAGTCCTTTAGAGAGCGCGGAGAGGGAGGAAGAGAAGGGGAGAGAGGGGGAGAGAAGGGCAGAGAAGGGGAGACAGTGAGAGAAGGGGGGAAGAAGGAGTGGAGACACTTTTAAGAAGCCAGACAACATTTAATAAAGTTTAGCGGGCATTTAACAATACCGGTCGGTTTACTTACCTTTTTTTTCTCAATGAGCTTTACCTTCGACTAACTTCGATTACCTTTGATTGTCTTCGACTACCTATGACAGCAATACGACCTACTACGATCTACTTCGACTAAACCTACGAATAAAAAAAAATCTATTTTTTTCCATGGCGACCTTTTTTTACT
This sequence comes from Amblyraja radiata, assembly GCF_010909765.2. NCBI lineage: Eukaryota > Metazoa > Chordata > Chondrichthyes > Rajiformes > Rajidae > Amblyraja > Amblyraja radiata. The sequence continues at coordinate 132,963,482 of NC_045957.1, read as the reverse complement.
CGCGAGCATTTTTCAACATGTTGAAAAAAACGGCGCGACCTAGCTGAGGCCTCGAGTACGCGGGGACTACTCTCGAGCATTAAGGAGAGTTACAAGGACCTCGTGTCGACCATGCTGTGAATATGAGTCAAGGGCAAACTTCTAAACTCGCGAATTAGGTCCCCGCAGTGGGACAGGCCCTTTACTTTCAGCAGCACAACCGAATATGTAAATATAGTACACTGTAAACAATATAATAAATGAGAAAAAAGTTCAGTGTGTGTTTAGATACACATACTCACATATACAGTACACCTTTTTTCAGATTATATATTTATTTATATATACACACTTGCATACGCACACTACTCATTCAATTAATTTCTAATAGGACAACCTTGGACACTCATTCCTCATAAGACAACTTCTTCATCCCAGAAACCATAAATCTTCTCTGAATTGCCTCCAATGTTCACCTTTAGTTAGTCTTAATTCTTGAATGATTGCAGAAGCATTTGTTTTTTTAAATATCTCTGAGGTTTTCCCTCATATTCTATGTTGTTCTGCTATTACTAATGTAGTCATCTTTTCTTGTTTATAAGAATGTCCCTGTCTCTCAGCCTTCTTTACTATATTGTCACTGTTTATCTACTGTTTTACCACTTAATCTACTTTTCCAGTTTACTTTTGTTAAAGTAGTAAACACTGCCCAGTCCATCATCGGCTCTGACCTTCCTTCCATCGAGGGGATTTATCGCAGTCGCTGCCTCAAAAAGGCTGGCAGTATCATCAAAGACCCACACCATCCTGGCCACACACTCATCTCCCTGCTACCTTCAGGTAGAAGGTACAGGAGCCTGAAGACTGCAACAACCAGGTTCAGGAATAGTTACTTCCCCTCAACCATCAGGCTATTAAACCTGGCTCGGACAAAACTCTGATTATTACCAACCACTTTCTGTTATTTGCACTATCAGTTTATTTATTCATGTGTGTATATATTTATATCATGGTATATGGACACATTTATCTGTTTTGTAGTAAATGCCTACTATTTTCTGTGTGCTTAAGCAAAGCAAGAATTTCATTGTCCTATACAGGGACACATGACAATAAACTCACTTGACTTGACTTGACTTGATATCTTTGGAAATGCCTTCATTTATGTTTTAGACACTACAGTAGCTTCATAGAACATAGAACATGGAACAGCACAGCACTGGGACAGACTCTTCAGCCCAAAATGTCCGTGGCGAGATAAACTAATCTCCTCTGGCTGCAATGAACCAATCCTTCCATTCCCTGCATACCATGTGCCAATCCAAAAGCTTCTTAAATGCCACTCACATATCTGCCTCTATCATCTCCTCTGGCGGCATGTTCCAGGCACCCACCACTCTGTGTAAACAACTTGCCCTGCAGATTTCCTTTAGTTTTGTCATTCTCACATTAAAGTTTCACTCTCTAGTCTTTGACATTTCTACCCTGGGCAAAAGGTTCCGACCATCCACACAGTCTATGCTTCTCATACCTAAACAAAGAAACATAGAAAATAGGTGCAGGAGTAGGCCATTTGGCCCTTCGAGCCTGCACTGCCATTCAATATGATCATGGCTGATCATCCAACTCAGTATCCTGTACCTGCCTTCTCTCCATACCCCCTGATCCCTTTAGCCACAAGGGCCACATCTAACTCCCTCTTAAATATAGCCAATGAACTGGCCTCAACTACCTTCTGTGGCAGAGAATTCCAGAGATTCACCACTCTCTGTGTGAAAAATGTTTTCTCATCTCGGTCCTAAAAGATTTCCCCCTTATCCTTAAACTGTGACCCCTAGTTCTGGACTTCCCCAACATCGGGAACAATCTTCCTGCATCTAGCCTGTCCAACCCCTTAAGAATTTTGTAAGTTTCTATAAGATCACCCCTCAATTTCACAATTCTATAAGATCCCCCTTAAATTTCTCAATCTCAGTCCAAGTAGTAAATGTTACCATCTTAGGATCACTGTTTCCCAAATGAAGAAGTACATGATCACATCGTAAAATAGATCATTGATGAATCTTGCCCCCATATTACAGATGCCCAGATCTAAACCAATTGTTACTAGAGGAGCCCCTGCAGCCCGACATCTTGGCTGAAGTCCAAAGCTTAGGCACAGCTTCCATAGTGGGCGTTCTGACTGGAGCTTTAGAAATATTGTGGTCCAATCGACAGTGCTTCGTCCTGTCTGAATTCCTCATGTTGATTTTGCACCTGTTGCACAATGTCACATTGCTGCCCAATGGTTATTCCCATAACTAGCTTTGGCCATGCTGTGGGAATAGTTGAAAAGGAGAGGAATAACCTTTGTGATGGGCATGTGTCTCATTGGAAAGGTACGTTCTTAATATATGGTCATCCTCATTGTGGTGACTTCTGCTGTATCAGGAGTTGTACAGATCCCAGCAACTCTCCCTCTAGTTGTGGAGCCTGGAACTGCAGAGCCACCTAGTGGCACAAGGCGAGGATGGATCAAACCAAGAGACAAGTCAGAAATATTTAATTATCACCTGTACCGACAATGGGAAATGGAATTCTTACATGAAGCAGCATAACAGGCCTGTAAAAAACACACAAATATAATGTATAATAAACAAAAAATCAATTAATCAATAACCCCTAATACCAGTGCTAAAAAAGTCCTAAGTCTTTTTTGCAACCAGAGTTCCTAGTTCATCAGTTAGCATCGTGTAGTGTTCAAGAGCGTTGTGGTTGTGGGAAGAAGCTGTTCTTGAACCTTACACCACCTCAAGGCATATCTCAGCCATACTGTTTCAGCCGGCACCACCACCACTTGAGTAATCCTGGTCTCCCCCATTTACAGACCTTTCCTTTTATACCCCTGGACCCTTCCACCTTTGTCTGCAGCTCAAAACATCTTTCATTTCTAACTTTTTTCAATTCTGAGCAAAGGCCATCAAGCTGACACATTAATCTTGCTTCACTTTCCATTGATGCTGCTTGATCTGCTGAATATTTCTAATGTTTACTGTTTTTATTTCAGCATTTGAAATTTTATTTCAATTTAATTTAATCCAAGCCAACCTGCTTGGTTCTACTTTCCCTGGTCTTGCTGCCAGTGTGCCTCATCATCTTCTTATTGGACAGTTTAGATGATTTAGTTATGCTCCAACTGGTAGAATGGAAGCTGCGCAGGCTTGTCCCATCACAAGACATTGGACACAGATCTCATCTCGCAAATTACCGTCCACTAAATCATCAGCAAAGTGGCGAAAGGTGCTGTCCACGGCACAACCAAGCAACACTCCCTCATCAATAATCTGACATTGGACAAATTCAATCCAGTCAACTACCATCCAAAAATGTATTAGAAAAATGGTGAAGGGTGTTCTTCCCAGCGTAACCAAACGTCACTTACTCCTCATTTAAAAGCCATTGAGATAGTGATATGAATTTCAAGTTTCGAAGACTATAATAATAATAATAATAAATTTTATATTTAATGGGCGCCTTTCATACAAAATCTCAAGGACACCTTACATAGTAATCGGAATAAAAACATATAATCGGAGTAAAACAAGTAATTAAAGACATCACAATGACACAAATTAAAAACAGAATTCAATCCAAAAACAGAAAATCAAAAACACAGTGTGAAGAGAGAGCAGCGGCAACCAATTCGTGCCAGCGTCCACTCTCCCTTCACGGCAGCCATCTTGGACACAGACCTACAGGACTACAGTTAGACAAAAAAAAAATCATCCCCCCACAGTGGATAGCACTGTGGAGGAAGGCACAATGTCCAGTCCCCACCCCATGTTCACCCCAAAGTCAGGCCTATTGAGGCCACCGCAATTGCCTCTACGGAGGCCCGATGTCCCTGGCCGTTCTCACCGGGTGGTCTTGCCCCGGCGTCGGGAGAGTCCTTTTGGCGGCTGGGCCACTTGGAACGGCCGCTTCCTGGTTGGAGCCCGCGGCTGCCGAAGCCGACAAGGCCGCGCCGGTTTGGAGCGCCCAGGCTCCCGTTGGTAAAGTTGGCGCCGCCTCTCCGCTCCGCAGACCCGCAGCCCGGAGTTGTTGCTCTCGGCGGTCCAGCTCGCCAGAGCTCCAGCGCGTCGCTCCAGCGCTGCGACCCAGGCAAGGGATCGCCCGCTCCGCTCCAGTGCTCCAATGCTGTGCCGCCGCCGAGGCCGAGGTGCTGGGCGGTTCCCGCCAGGAAACGGCGCTCCAAGCCCGTAGGTAGGCCACTATAGGCCAAATGCAGATAAAAGAGACTAGCCTAGAATGCCAACTTGGTTGGCATGGATATAGTGGGTCAAAGGGGCGGATTCCATGCTGTATATCTCCATAACTTTTTATATAATCTGCTCACAAATGCCCATTCTGAGTTCCGCTTGGACCAGTCAGCTATAGACCTCTTCATTGCCTTGGTCCAAACATGGTCCAAAGAGCTGAATTTCACAGGTGATGTTAGAGTCATGTTTACTATCAAACTGTCCATAGTGCACAGGGACAGGACATTTAGTGCTTGGTAAAGTCTGATTAAAGATGATCTACAATGAGATAAGTCTCCAATGATAAGTCTCCAATGAGATAGATGTTCAGACAGGACCGCTCTCTAGTTGATGATAGGATGGTTCAGTTGCCTGATAAAAGCTGGGAAGAAACTGTCCCTGAATCTGGTGGTGCGCATTTTCCTAGTTCTGTACCTCTTGCCTGATAGGAGAGGGGAGAAGAGGAAGTGACCGGGGTGAGACTAGCCCTTGATTATGCTGATGGCCTTGCCGAGGCAGCGTGAAGAATAGATGGAATCAATGGAAGGGAGGTTGGCTTGCGTGATGGTCTGGGCTGCGTCCACAATTCTCTGCAATTTCTTGTGGTGTTGGATGGAGTTGTTCCCAAAGCATGCTCTGATGGATCCGGATAAAATACTTTTGACGACACATCTGCAGTAAAATGTCAAGCTGGTTCCTTTGCATGGTCTTACTGCACTGATTGAACAACACTCATCAGGTGAATGGTGTGTGCTGGCAAAGCAGATACCCAATACTGCACATCCCATTTTCATCGTGCTGAATTTTATGAGGTGTGATGTCTGAAGGGCAGGAAATCTGTCTCATGCTGTAAACTTCACAAAAGATTTACACCACTGGTGTGCTTCTCATTACATCAAATGGACACACCAGTTCAATTAGGCTGCTTTGTGGTGGGTAGAATCCTTCTCTTCAATTCACATCCCTGAAGTCGCTATTATTAACAACAACTTTGTTATTCTTTTCTTAATCCTTCTCTCTCAATTGTTCATTCAGAACTAATGGGAACATTTCACATTACTGCAACACACAATTTGGTCACATTAGCTCAACCTCTTAGTGTGTGACATATAACTTCACAACAGAGTGAAAAAATGCCCCAAATTGCCAAAATAGCTTTTCTGCCTAATAATTGCCCAATCCCTTTACTCTTACTCTGTGATGGAAGGTGTGGCTAATGCCCCTGTCCCACTTAGGAAACCTGCACGGAAACCTCTGGAGACTTTGCGCCCCACCCAAGGTTTCCGTGCGGTTCCCAGAGGTTTTTGTCAGTCTCCCTACCTGCTTCCACTACCTGCAACCTCCGACAACCGCCTGCAACCTCCGGAATCGCACGGAAACCATAGGTGGGGCGCAAAGTCTCCAGAGGTTTCTGTTCAGGTTTCCTAAGTGGGACAGGGGCATAACTGTGGTATCAGGCAGCACTTACATGCTCACCAATTACATGCTCAATAAAGCCCTGTTTATGGTTTCACTATAACCTCTTGGCTTCAGCCTTCATAAGGCTGATGAAGCTTTCCACTCAGTCCAAGTAAGGACCAAAGGGTTGAATTCCAGAACTAAGTGACTACTTTTGACACAACTGCAGCATTTTATGGATTGTAACATCAAGGACCCCTGGTAAAACTGGTCAATGGGCACACCCAGTGGAAAACATAGTAATGGTTGGATTTATACTTTGCACAAAGGAAGGTAGTTGTCACAGAGATTGATCATCCCAGACCAGAAGATCACTGCTGGAGCTCCTCAGAGCAGTGTCCTGGGCCAAAACATCTTCAGCTCTCCATCACTGATCTTCCTTCACTAGTATCAGAACTGGGGATGTTTACTAATGATTGTGCAATATTTGATTTCATTCCAAGCTACATAATACATGAAGTAGTCCATGCATCTCTCTAGCAAGACCTAGACCACATTTAGACGTGGCCTGGTAAGTAGCATTCGTGTCACTCTTGTTGCAAGTAATAATTGTCTTCAATAAAGGCAAGAATGAACAGCTGTCCTTGACATTCAGCAGCATTATCATCAACAACTCATTTACTATCAATGCCCCAAGATTAAAAGATCTGAAGGTGATTAGTTTATTTGTTATCAGTTACCCTGTTTCTGCCTAAAGTTTAACTCTGTGTTGATTGTTGGAAAATATGCAGATGCTGGTTTACAACAAAAGACACAAAGTGCTAGTCACTCAGAGGTCCAGGCAGCATCTCTGGAGAACATGGATAGATTACGTTATGGGTCGGGAAACTTCCCATACATATTACAAACTTCCTGCAATTTAATGTTCCTCCATTCTCCATTTCATTGCTCTAGATTGGGGTCGCCTACCAAGAAACACTTTCGTTGCCCTGCGTTAACTTTCCCATTAATAATGCTTCCCAGAAATGTAATTCGTTAACAATGCAACCGTGCCTTATTGGGAAATCTGTGGCAAGGTCTACCTGCGATGGGTGTGCATCCCGGCGGTTAAAAGGTTAAAGCCCTCATTAGTTTCTGGAATGCCACATTTAGCATTCACTCGCAGAGCTCGGGAAGGGGAGGGGGTCTGGTGGGCGCTGGGACTGAGTAAACACCGGGAGGAAGGGGAAACTCGGGTTGGAACCAGCGCTTGAGAGCTAACAAACACATCCGCTCCTTGAGGTAAGATTCCCGAAAAGTGTGAGTGGTGAGACTTACAGGACAGTGGCGGGTGTAAGGTCCCAGTGAGCGCGGACAGTACCGATGTGTTATCATTAAAGCTTGCTGTTTGTGGAATCAATGTGTTTCTCTCTTGTTTCCCAGATAATACAGAACCGGCGGGATGCATTGGGCGTTGCTCCCACTCCTGCTCCTGCCGACCTGCCTGCATTTAGCACCAAGTACTGGGGCCACTGCTGAGGTCTGTCGAGGTGTCCACTGCTACTCGGCGGCCAGTGGCGAAGGGAGCCGGCTCTGCCACGGACCCCACTGCCAAACCAGGTCCTACATACCGTCCCGGGCCAATCCGGGGCAGATTCGAGACCGGACTGGCTGGGCGTTTCGAGGTTATCAGAGAAGCACAAGCGGCGGGGCAGCTTCCCCGACCACAGCTGACCCCAACCTTAGCCCGCACGCCGTGAGAAGGAAGGGACAAGGTGCTGGGGCCAGCGGGGTTCCCTGCCCGCGGGCTGGGGGCGACTGCCCAGGGAGGCAAGTCAAGCACAACGCTACGAAGGGGTGCAAGGGTATCGAGTGCAGGCTGCCCCTGAGGTCGCGGCTGAAGCCCAGACCCTGGGCTCAGTGTGCCGGGGTGCACTGTGCCCCTGGCCCGGTCCCACTCCCACTGGGAGCCGAGGTCCTCGCCCAGCCCAGCAGCCCCATCCACGTACGGGACACCACCGCCCAGTTAATCGGCGAGATCCCCGACCTCGGCTACTCCTCCCCTGAGCTGGGAGGCGCAGCGCTGGGAATTCAGCTGAGTTGTGACATCAAACCAGGTGGGTGGAAAAGTCTTCTGGGATCTCAGCAAATTACCGATTCAAAATGAAATATTTAAATCAAACATACTCAAAACTGCAGGGGCTGCTTTACACTGAAGGTGGACGCAAAAATGTTGGAGTAACTCAGTGGGGCAGGCAGCATCTCTGGAGAAAAGGAATAGGTGACGTTTCGGGTCGAGACCCTTCTTCAGTCAGGGGAGAGGGAAACGAGAGACATGAAAAGGCATATAGAACAAATGAATAAAAGAAGCGCAAAAGAACAAATCAAAGCCAGCAACTTGAATTGACTTAAGTGTGTGTGGGGTGTGGGTGGTCTCTCCCATCTGAACATCCCTCCCATCCCATCCCATCCCATTGGTACGGAGCTTTTGCATTTTTCAGCTTGAAATGATGCAATCCAGTGCATACTTTAGCGAGTCTTTTAACATACACTTGAATGCAATATTTATGCTTTAAATTCGATTTGTATTAATAAGGTTAGGCTAACTTACATTCTTAATTACATTCCACAGTAGAGCCAGGCTCTGATCAACAGGTGCAGCACATGAATGATCTTAGTTTATTCATGCATGGAAATCAGATTATAATCAAACACTTGGCCCATGTTGACCAACCTGGGTCTCACTGCACACCTGGTACTACTCCTGACCCTGACTCCAGTTGCATACCTTATCTCATTCCTGACCCTGAGTCCAGCCTTACACCTGGCCCCCTATTCTACCCTGATCATACCTGCTTACATGCTTAGGTTCCCAGTGCTGAACACTCCCATTATCCCCGCTGTGACTGCACACCTAGTACTATTCCAGACTTTGACTCTGGATGCACACTTAACCTTGCTCCTAGCCCCTCTGCACTGACAATATATCTGGTCCACATATAAAGCCCCATATCTGACCCACAAGAACTCCAAATATGGTATTAATTTATATCTGGCTGTTTTGGGAATAATAATCAAAAGATCTTTGTGGTTTCTCCTTTCCATAGTGAGATGCTGTTAGCCACATTATTGTCTATGTTATGCAATCTGTCCATATTATGTAGTTTTTCTGGAGCTGTTCCAGCACTAATGATGTACAGCAGTTAGATTACATTTTAAGAGAAAAACAGAGTTTAAATACCACAACCAGAGTTAGTTATCCAGTAGATTTACCATGATAATAATCAGCTTACTGACTGCCAGCTTTGACATCATTGGAGAAGATTTCTCCCTGTGTATTTGTATGGACATTACAAATCCATGTTTAAAAGTGACATATTTCCAAATTTGGCACATAGGATGGGGTAAGGGTGATATTTAGGTTTAGTTTAGACATACATCGTGGAAACAACCCCTTCGGCCCACCGAGTCTGTAACGACCAGTGATTCCCGCATATTAACACTATCCTACACACACTAAGGTCAATTTACAATACATTCAGAAAGTGTTCAGACCCCCTCACTTTTTTCACATTTTGTTACATTACAGCCTTATTTTAAAATGGATTAAATTCTTTTTTTTTAATCATCAATCTACACACAATACCCCAAAATGCAGAAGCAAAAACAGGTGTTCAGAATTTTGGAAAGTAATTAAAAAGAAAAAGCTGAAATATCACATTTACATAAGTATTCAGACTCTTTGCTATGACACTCAAAATTGAGCTTAGGTTCATCCTGTTTCCATTGATTCTCCTTCAGATATTTCGACAACTTAATTAGAGTCCACCAGTGGTAAATTAAATTGATTGGACATGGTTTGGAAAGGCACACACCTGTCTATATAAGGTGCCACAGTGGATCATGCATGTCAGTGCAAAAACCAAGCCATGAAGACGAAGGAATTGTCCGTAGATCTCCGAGACAGGATTGTGGCGAGACACAGATCTGGGGAAGGGTATACAACAATTTCTGCAGCATTGCAGGTCCCAAAGAGCACAGTGGCCTCTGTCATTCGAAAATGTAAAAATGTCCGCCTGGACTCTTCATAGAGCTGGCCGCCCTGCCAAACTGAGCAATCGGGGGAGAAGGGCCTTGGTCAAGGAGGTGACCAAGAACCCGATGGTCACTTTGACAGAGCTCCAGATTTCCTCTGTGGGGATGGAAGAACCTTCCAGAAGACAACTATATCTGCAGCACTCCACCAATCAGGCCTTTATGGCAGAGTGGCCAGATGGAAGCCATTCCTCAGTAAAAGGCATATGACAGCCTGCTTGGAGTTTGCTAAAAGGCACCTAAAGGACTCTCAGACCATGAGAAAGAAGATTATCTGGTCTGATGAAACCAAGATTGAACTGTTTGGCCTGAATGGCAAGCATCATGTCTGGAGGAAACCAGGCATCGCTCATCACCTGGCCAATACCATACCTACGGTGAAGCATGGTGGTGGCAGCATCATGCTGTAGGGATAATTTTCAGCGGCAGGAACTGGGAGACTAGTCAGGATTGAGGGAAAGATGAACGGAGCAAAGATACTTGATGAAAACCTACTCCAGAGCGTTCTGGACCTCAGACTGGGGCGGAGGTTCACCTTCCAACAGGACAACAACTCTAAACACACAGCCAAGACAACGCAGGAGTGGCTTCGTGACAAGTCTGTGAATGTCCTTGAGTGGCCCAGCCAGAGCCCGGACTTGAACCCGATCGAACATCTCTGGAGGGACCTAAAAGTAGCTGTACATCGACACTCCCCTTCCAACCTGACAGAACTTGAGAGGATCTGCAGAGAAGAATGGGAGAAATTACCCAAATACAGGTGTGCCAAGTTAGTAGCGTCATACCTAAGAAGACTTGATGTTTCCAAAGGGGCCTCAACACAGTACTGAGTAAAGGGTCTGAATACTTATGTAAATGTGATATTTCAGTTATTTCTTTTTAATGACTTTGCAAAAAATTCTAAACACCCGTTTTTGCTTTTTTATTATGGGGTATTGTGTGTAGATTGATGATAAAAAAAAAAGAATTTAATCCATTTTAGAATAAGGCTGTAACGTAACAAAATGTGGAAAAAGTGGAGGGGTCTGAATACTTTCTTAATGCAATGTACATTTATACCAAGCCAATTAACCTACAAACTTGTCCGTCTTTGGAGTGTGGGAGGAAACTGAAGATCTCGGAGAAAACCCACGCGGTCAAGGGGAGAACGCACAAACTCCGTACAGACAGCACCAGTAGTCGGGATTAAACCCAGGTCTCTGGCGCCTCAGTGCTGTAAGGCAGCAACTCTACCGCTGCGCCACCATGCGACCCTATGTGACAGATAAATCTTCATGCATATTATTTGGCATACTTTTCTGTGAAATTTAATTACCTATGTACATCCTTGTGGGAAAGTGGCATGTATCTGCTAAATATATTAATGCTCCTCATCATAATCCTGAAAATCCTTACCTAATAACATTTTAGAGGTACTTTCTCTGCAGAAATCGCAGTTGTTCACGAGGTCAGTTGCTGAAAATGAAAAATCAACTATAGATACTGGAAATCTGAAATAAAAACTGAAAATGCTTGAACCATTCAGAAATTTAGGCAGCATCTGTCGAAGGAGAAACGGGGCTAACTCGTCAGCTTGAAGACCCAAGGAAAGGTCTCGAACTTGAAATGTTAACTCTGTTTCTCTTTCCACAGATGCTGCCTGACTTTCTGAGTGTTTCAAGCAGAAAAAAATTGAATTTGTTTTGTTGAAACACGGCTCATTTACCATTCCACATTGCCCATTGCTTCATGTGCTGCACTAATTGCCTTGATTACATTTTCTGCAAAGAGCTTATTGCAGTCAAGGTTTCTTCAAATATGTTTCCTCTTGTGCCCAAGATACATTCCCGTCATACTGAGCCTGTGCATCAACTAATTTTGGAATCTATGTAATGGACAAACAGCAAGCCTGATTATATTTTGTGGATTACGAACTGGATTACGATTACATCCACTTGTGCACACTGCTGCCAATAGACAATAGGTGCAGGAGTAGGCCATTCGGCCCTTCGAGCCAGCACCGCCATTTATTGTGATCATGGCTGATCATCCCCAATCAGTGCCCCGTTCCTGCCTTCTCCCCATATCCCCTGACTCCGCTATCTTTAAGAGGAAGGGGAAGTTCTTAGGGCCAGTGATTGTTGTTGACGTGGGGGATTTTGGTGCCACAAGTCGACGAGGTGATAGCTTTCTGTGGTAAATGACATAAATTTCCTCAATGTTTCAGGACATAACGAGGTGCCGTCGGAAGATGCCCTGATCTTGCAACTCCAGTTGTCGAAGGGGCAAGAGAAATTTGTGGAAATGCTGAAGAGTCAGCAGAAAACTATCTCTGATTTGCAGCAGACGCTCACAGAGCAACACGCCACCTTGCTTCACCAGCAAATAGAAATTGTGGGACAGCAGAGGAAGATGTTTGAACAGATGGAGCTGGTGAAAGTCCAGTATACCATGCTCTTTGATTCCATTAAGCAGACCTCATTCCTGAATCTGCAGGCTGAGATTCAGAGCCAGTTTGAGTCTCATTTTCATGGTTTGCAGAGTCGGATTCAAAGTCAACTCCAAAAGACATACGCAGTGCATAAAGTGGAAGTGGATGCCGAGGTTATTGATGTGGGTGACCACCTTCTGGAGTGTGGTTTTTGCCCAGCTGCTGAATATTGTGATTTCCAGAAAGTGCCGCCGCAGTGCGAGAGATGTACCACGTGCCCTGCAGGCTTTTTCCAGGTTACTGAGTGCTCTGCCGCTGCTGACCGGATATGCCAGGTAAAGAAAGCCGCCATCTTCTGCTTGCTTCCGTCTACTGGGACACTTCCTGTTGTCTCTGTGTCATGGCCACTGTTTCAAATAAGAGTGAAATACTTATTTAAATCCAGGTTCCATCATTTTCTTCACGTTTCCCACCTGTCCCTATGAAAACAAGAGAGCTAGCTCATCAATACTTTTATTTGTTGACACTGGGCAAATACTCGTTGGAGTTTAGAAGAATGAAGGGGGACCTCATTGAAACATAGTGAAAGGCTTGGATAGGGTGGATGTGGACAGGATATTTTCACTAGTTTTACTAGTTTCACTAGTCATAGCCTCAGAATTAAAGGAGTTGAGGATAAATGTCTTTAGTCAGCTGGTGGTGAATCTGTGGAATTCTTTGCCACAGAAGGCTATAGAGTCCATGACAGTGGATATTTTTAAGGCAGGGATAGATAGATTCTTGATTAGTACAGGTGTCAGAGGTTATGGGGAGAAGGCAGGAGAATGGGGTTAGGAGAGATGGATCAGTCATGATTGAATGGCAGAGTAGACGTGATGGGCCGAATGGCCTAATTATTCCTTATGACCTTATGACTTTGCCTGAATAGTTTTCCTTAGTGAATGAACTTTGGAAGTCATATGAATAATGGAGGCTGTTCTTATCATTCAGGATCTAGGGCTTGTGGAAATAGTCACTGAGGCGCTTGTCGATCTGTTTATGTCATGCATAGAAACATAGAAAATAGGTGAAGGAGTAGGCCATTCGGCCCTTCCAACCTGCACCGCCATTCAATATGATCATGGCTGATCATCCAACTCAGTATCCTGTACCTGCCTTCTCTCCATACCCCCTGATCCCTTTAACCACAAGGGCCACATCTAACTCCCTCTTAACTATAGCCAATGAACTGGCCTCAACTACCTTCTGCGGGAAAGAATTCCAGAGATTCACCACTCTCTGTGTGAAAAAAGTTTTCCTCATCTCGGTCCTAAAAGATTTCCCCCTTATCCTTAAACTGTGACCCCTTGTTCTGGACTTCCCCAACATCGGGAACAATCTTCCTGTATCTAGCCTGTCCAACCCCTTAAGAATTTTGTAAATCTTCTAAATTCTAGCGAGTACAAACCGAGTCTATCCAGTCTTTCTTCATATGAAAGTCCTGACATCCCAGGAATCAGTCTGGTGAACCTTCTCTGTACTCCCTCTATGGCAAGAATGTCTTTCCTCAGAATAGGAGACCAAAACTGTACGTAATACTCCAGGTGTGGTCTTACCAAGACCCTGTACAACTGCAGTAGAACCTCCCTGCTTCTATATTCAAATACGTTTGCTATGAATGCTAACATACCATTCGCCTTCTTCACTGCCTGCTGCACCTGCATGCCTACTTTAAATGACTGGTGTACCATGACACCCAGGTCTCGTTGCATCTCCCCCTTTCCTAATCGGCCACCATTCAGATAATAATCTACTTTCCTGTTTTTGCCACCAAAGTGGATAACCTCACATTTATCCACATTATACTGCATCTGCCATGCATTTGCCCACTCACCCAGCCTATCCAAGTCACCTTGCAGCCTCCTAGCATCCTCCTCACAGCTAACACTGCCCCCCAGCTTCGTGTCATCCGCAAACTTGGAGATGTTGCATTCAATTCCCTCGTCCAAATCATTAATATATATCGTAAATAGCTGGGGTCCCAGAACTGAGCCTTGCGGTACCCCACTAGTCACTGCCTGCCATTGTGAAAAGGACCCGTTTACTCCTACTCTTTGCTTCCTGTCTGCCAGCCAGTTCTCTATCCACATCAATACTGAACCCCCAATACCGTGTGCTTTAAGTTTGTATACTAATCTCTTATGTGGGACCTTGTCGAAAGCCTTCTGAAAGTCCAGATATAACACATGCACCGGTTCTCCCTTATCCACTCTACTAGTTACATCCTCGAAAAATTCTATAAGATTCGTCAGACATGATTTACCCTTCATAAATCCATGCTGACTTTGTCCAATGATTTCACCACTTTCCAAATGTGCTGCTATCCCATCTTTAATAACTGATTCTAGCAGTTTCCCCACTACCGACGTTAGACTAACTGGTCTGTAATTCCCCGTTTTCTCTCTCCCTCCCTTTTTAAAAAGTGGTGTTACATTAGCTAACCTCCAATCCTCAGGAACTACTCCAGAATCTAAAGAGTTTTGAAAAATTATCACTAATGCATCCACTATTTCTGGGGCTACTTCCTTAAGTACTCTGGGATGCAGCCTATCTGGCCCTGGGGATTTATCGGCCTTTAATCCATTCAATTTACCTAACACCACTTCCCGGCTAACCTGGATTTCACTCAGTTCCTCCATCTCATTTAACTAATCTCTTTCTCTTCACATATCTATAAAAGCTTTTGCAGTCAGTTTTTATGTTCCCTGCCAGTTTTCTTTCATAATCTATTTTCCCTTTCCTAATTAAGCCCTTTGTCCTCCTCTGCTGGTCTCTGAATTTCTCCCAGTCCTCTGGTAGGCTGCTTTTTCTGGCTAATTTGTACGCTTCATCTTTTGTTTTAATACTATCCCTGATTTCCCTTGTTATCCACGGATGCACTACCTTCCCTGATTTTTTTTTTTTGCCAAACTGGGATGAACAATTGTTGTAGTTCATCCATGCAGTCTTTAAATGCCTTCCATTGCATATCCACCGTCAACCCATTAAGAATCAATCGCCAGTCTATCTTGGCCAATTCACGTCTCATACCCTCAAAGTTACCTTTCTTTAAGTTCAGGACCCTTGTTTCTGAATTAACGATGTCACTCTCCATCCTAATGAAGAACTCAACCATATTATGGTCACTCTTGCCCAAGGGGCCACGCACAACAAGACTGCTAACTAACCCTTCCTCATTACTCAATACCCAGTCTAGAATAGCCTGCTCTCTCGTTGGTTCCTCTACATGTTGGTTTCGAAAACTATCCCGCATACATTCCAAGAAATCCTCTTCCTCAGCACCCTTGCCAATTTGATTCACCCAATCTATATGTAGATTGAAGTCACCCATTATAACTGTTTTACCTTTGTTTGCCGCATTTCTAATTTCCTGTTTGATGCCATCCCCAACTCCACTACTACTGTTAGGTGGCCTGTACACAACACCCACTAGCATTTTCTGCCCCTTAGTGTTTCGCAGCTCTACCCATATCGATTCCACATCCTCAAAGCTAATGTCCTTCCTTTCTATTGCGTTAATCTGCTCTCTAACCAGCAACGCTACCCCACCTCCTTTCCCTTTCTGTCTAACCCTCCTGAATATTGAATATCCCTGGATGTTCAGCTCCCAGCCTTGGTCATCCTGGAGCCATGTCTCCGTGATCCCAACTATATCATAGTCATTAATAGCTATCTGCACATTCAACTCATCCACCTTATTACAAATGCTCGTTGCATTGAGACACAAAGCCTTCAGGCTTGTTTTAACAACACTCTTACCCCTTATACTATTATGCTGAAAAGTGGTCCTTTTTGATTTTTGCCCTGGATTTGCCAGCCTGCCACTTTTACTTTTCACCTTGCTACCTATTGCTTCTACCTTCATTTTACACCCCTCTGTCTCTACGCTCACACATTTAAGAAACCCTTTCCCTTTAACTCCATCCTCCACTATCCCATTCGACACCCCACCCCCCTAAAACCACCCGTGTAGCAGTGGCAAACCTGCCTGCCAGAATGCTGGTCCCACACCTGTTAAGATGCAATCCGTCCCTTTTGTACAGTTCCCCCTTACCCCAAAACAGATCCCAGTGATCTAAGAATCTAAATCCCTGCCCCGTGCACCAGTTCCTCAGCCACACGTTCAGGTCCCGTATCTCCCTGTTCCTGCTCTCGCCAGCACGAGGAACTGGAAGCAAACCGGAGATAACAACCCTGGAGGTCCTGCTTTTCAGCATTTTTCCGAGCTCTCTAAAGTCACGTTGCAGAATATTCATCCCCTTCTTTCCGACATCGTTTGTGCCGACATGCACTACCACTTCCGGATGGTCACCTTCGCCCTTGAGGATTTTCTGCACTCTGTCCGTGACATCCTGGATCCTGGCACCAGGAAGGCAGCATACCATCCTCGCATCCCGTCTGTTGCCGCAGAAACCCCTGTCCGTCCCTCTCACAATGGAGTCTCCCACTACAATGGCGTTGCCTGCCTTAGGCCTTTTTGGTTTTGGCTCAACAGCCCTATTCACATCGCAAGCCAGTCCGCCGCTCAGTGTAAACACGTCTTCTGTCCCGACAGCTTCTAAGTGGGTGAACCTGTTCACAAGAGGTACAACACCCGGGGACGTTGGCATTCCATGCTTCCCTCCCGTTCTCACTGTTTCCCACCTTCTCTCTTCCAGTACCTTAGGTGTAACAATCTTACTGTAGGACTTGTCGAGGAACGACTCCGTTTCTCGGACGAACCGGAGGTCATCCACTTGCTTCTCCAGTTCCCCAACACGGCCCTTCAGGAGCTCTACCTGGATGCACTTCTCGTATTTGTAGCAGCCAGAGGCACCAGCGGTGTCCTTGACCTCCCACATACTGCAAGCATCGCACTGAATCAGCTTGCCTGACATCTCCTTCTTTCGTCTCTACCTCTCAAGCGTATTGCGTGGTCTCCTCGCCGAAGACTCACACTTTACTCACGGGTACTTCCCTCACAAGGCCGCTCACTCACTGCCGCTCCCTAAGAGCAGTCTTGCTTAAATACTATGGTGTCCTTAGCTCCCTATTATGGTTGATGGAGCCCTTCCCGCAACAATGTTGCAATCACAGAACACAGAGTCCTGCTAGCAAGTTTTTTAAGTTTAAAAGGCTGAAGAGGAGGGTTGGGAGTGCTGGGGGAGGCAGGGGAAGTACAAGTGGATTATTTTTAAAGTCCTGGCGTCAAGTGCAATTAGGAGGCTGAAGAGGAGGGGGAGGGATTACTGGTGGATAAGGGCAAATTAGCCATTCCAGCGCAGTTGGGGGCTATGGGTGGGTGGAATATATATTTTGGTGGAAAGCGTTGCGTTGGGGGAACGGGTGAGTGGTGGAATATTGTGCTGGGGAAATGGGTTGCATTGGGGGGAATGGGTGAGTGGTGGAATAATACACTGGGGGAGCGGGTTGCGTTGGGGAACCAGGACTCCCATGTGACAGGGACCCAACGGGTTTCACTTGGTCTAGTATATTACTAAAACTCTCATCTTGTGTGTGTGTGTCTGTCTGTCTGTCTGTCTGTCTGTCTGTCTGTCTGTCTGTCTGTCTGTCTGTCTGTCTGTCTGTCTGTCTGTCTGTCTGTCTGTCCCTGAATTACGCCAAATTGGTAAACGATAGCACTACAATTTTTGGACCACAGTCCTCACCATTGTCCTGTGGTGTTGTGTATCGTTTCGTTCAGATTGATGTTATATATTATATTATTCATATTTTTAACTTTACAAAACCCCACTTTGAAAAAAATCTTTCATCTGCACTGGCAGTTAGCAGCTATGATGTCACTATAGGATCTCATTTACATAAACTGCCCCTCACCAGTGTTCCACTGGCAGTTAGCAGCGTATTACATCACAATAGGATTTTATTTACATAAACTGCCTGTCAACAGTGTTCCACCCAATGCAATGAGAGATTTGTTACATTGTTGTCAGGAGGGGGAGGAGGAGAAATCTTATTGAAACATTGTGCTTAGTGGGGGATGTGATAGGGGAGAGGTGAGGAGTGGGCAACAGGGAGATAGAGGAAGAGGAGGGGGGTAGGGAGGGGAGAGGGTTTATGGAGGGAGCGAGTGACTGAGGGTAGGGGAAAGAGGGGGAGGGAGAGGTTAGGGAGGGAGTTGGGGAGGGATGGAGGAGAGGGGAAAGAAAAGGGAGTGTGAAGAGGAGGGGGATGGGGGGTGCTGGAGGCTGGAGGCTGAGGGGAAATGAGCTGCGCCTGCGCAGTTGGCGGCTATTGGTGAGAGGAATATTGCGTTGGGGGAACGGGTTATGTTGGGGGTCCCGGTCTCCCGTGTGACAGGGGCCCAACGTGTCCCACTTGATCAAGTTCACATTTAAAGCATTAATATAAATAATGATCAACAGTGCACCTAGCACTGCTCCCTGTGATACACCCCTTGTTAAAGCCTGCAATCTGAAAAACAGCCCTTTACTACCACCCTCTGTTTCCTACCATGCCAGAGATGTCTGTGGATGTTATAGTGCAGCTTCATCGCGTTTGATTCAGCTTAATATCCTGTGTGAAAAAAATCAATACACAACTCAACAAAATGAAATGCAGAAAAAACTCCCATTATGAATTTCTGATCCCACCCCTATCCACCGAAGAGAAAATCATAAAGTAATCTTAGAGCTGCAATATGCTTGGTCAAATTGATGGTTAAATAACATAAGGATTCAAAGAGGAAATTAGACATTTGAAAATAGCTTAATCGTAGAAGCATCTTTGCATTGTAGGAAGGTTTTTATACTGACATGAGAAAATGCAGCTTGCTGGCTTAGCATATGGCAACCTATTAGCAATTTTTACACTCCGTAGATAACCCATTACAACTAATATTGCCGTTTCATTTACTTTAATACTGAATCTGATAAGTTTCTTGAACTCCACTTTCATTATGCAGTTTCAGTCCCACACAATTGAAACAGTTCTGTATAATGTAATAAAAAACAGAAAATGCTGGGACACTCAGCAGATCAGGCGGGGTATGTGGAGTATCGGTGTATACTACAGGTGGACTACTCTTGTTTGGGTAACCTTGGTTCCAGAGAGTAGACGCCTTAAGTTTAACAGCCTCCCATCAGATCTGAAGATTAGTTCTTGTCTTGAATAGAATAGAATAGTTTCTTTATTGTCATTGTAACATGAACCATGTACAACGAAATTGTAAAATGTCAGCCAGTCAGTGCACCATTCAAACATTTCTAAAAGCTAACGATACATACAAGGTAAAATATTTAAAAAAAGATAAACAACTAAAATAAATATCATGAAAATAGCACGCATAAACACCCAGCCCTACATCCTTCTGTCGATTTCACAGTCTCTTAGTATGTATCGCCCCTGCGTTCCTTGGCGGCTACATTTAGTGCCTTTATAGCAGTGGGGTAAAAACTGTTTTTAAGTCTGTTTGTCCTTGTCCTTGTAGATCTGTACCGTCTGCCTGACGGTAACAGTTCAAACAGGGAGTGTCCGGGGTGGGAAATGTCCTTTATAATACTCTGGGATTTTTTGATGCAGCGGGAACTGTGTAAGTCCTCCAAGGTAAGGAGAGGGCAGCCGACAATGCAGGAGGGTTGTTGGATGTGTTGTATCTGGCAAATGATCTAATGTCATTAGCCTATCCCAATCCAATGTTCTGAGTACCACGGCTCTAATGACACTTGGTCGGCCATGTTGGGCATCCGCATGACGTGCATGCTGAATAACAGATTCCTGAATCAACCACATTATCCTGAGCTCTATTTAGAGATCACCAGGCCATACCCTCTATCCTGTAACTACACTGTGGACAGCTTGATTGTAATCATGTATAGTCTTTTCGCTGATGGTTTGATCGCATGCATCAAAATGCTTTTCATTGTATTGTGACATTAATAAACTAAACTGAACTGAAGAAAGATTCAAGGATATGATCACAGCTTCCTTTGAGAAATGTAATACCTCCACTGACACCGGAGTATTCCCTGGACCGTGACTGCTAATGTGGAGATAGAGCATTCAGGATGGCATTGAAACTCTCAAGGCCATGCATAAATGGTAGAAACCATTTGCCACCTCACACACTACCCAACTAGTCCTGTTGGCCAAAGCCTGCCTGATCTGCAAGGCTGTAGATCTCTGCAGTTCCTACAATGGCCACATTATTCATGTTAGAACCCACAAAACTGAAGTGGAGGTGTCGGCCTCGATCCTGAAGGATACCTGTAAAGAAATGAGCTGCATCAGATTTCATTTTTCTTTTTCCTTTACCTCTCTCTTTTCATCTGAATTTGCAACTTAGCAAAGACTGCATGCAGTGAAAATATGTGTCCTTAATACTATTGTATCTTTGAGAATGCCTTATATTTGATGTGCCATGTAATTCTCTTACCTTGAAGTGTAGAATATTCCACACCAGTCTTTCTAGAATGGCCTTTGGTTTTCACATTGAATGTTACTTTTGCCTGCCATTATCTGCAGAATTTCTCTCAACAGATTAAAGTTGATTTGAATTGTTCCCGAGAGAGTGTATCATTGTTTTTTGAGAAAAAAGAACTGCCATTTTAATAAATGATGTCTTGCTAGCTCACTGCTTGCTCTTCCTTATAGATTTAATTAAACATAGAGATGGGAGAATCAGCTACAAATTATGCTTTTTTGAGAGGCAGCCTTTGTGTCTTTGAGATTTCAGTTGATTAATAGCGCCACATTAGAAAGGCTTTCATAGCTAATGATAATGGAAGACAGCTGCTAGCTGAGTTAACACTCAAATCTAAGTCTCTTTTAAGATAACTCCAACTCGGATCTTTATGAAGAATCCATGTGAGTTTGGTAAAGGTGCCAGAGACCCGGGTTCGATCCCATCTACGGGTGCTGTCTGTACGGAGTTTGTACGTTCTTCCCGTGACCGCATGGGTTTTGTCTGAGATCTTCGGTTTCATCCCACACTCCAAAGACGTACAGGTTTGTAAGTTAATTGGCTTGGTGTATGTGTAAATTGTCCCTAGTGTGTGTAGGATAACGTTAATGTGTGTGGAGATCGCTGCTTGCCGAACTTGCCGAACAAGACTCGGTGGGCCGAAAGGCCTGTTTCCACACTGTATCTCTAAACTAAACTAAACTAAACTCCAAGGAACTTGATTCTCTGTACTTTGGTTCAAAAAATAACGTTTTGGAAATTACTGTGTGAAGCTGGAGAGGAAATTGCAGGAGCCCTGACAGATGTATAAAACATCGTTACACAGGGGTGAGGGGCCAGATGACTTGCGGGTGGTTAATGTTGTGCCTCTATTTTAAGAAGGGCTGCAAGGAAAAGCCTGGGAACTGTAGACGAGTGAGCCTAACATCTGTGGCAGGTAAGCTATTGAAGAGGATTCTGAGGGATAAGATATATGTGCATTTAGGCAGACGACCTGATTAGGTATAATCTACATGATTGTGAAAATGACCATAACCTTTTTAATACTGAAGATATGAAAGTGAATTAGGTATCAAATTAAAGTTCTTTTTATGCTTTATCTGATGAGATAAATTACAGGCTTGATTTTCAAAAACGTAAAATTTTGTAACATTCCTACTGACATGCAATCGAAAGGTAAACAATATCTGTTGATGCTGCCGAATGTGCAGCGTGTAATGCCAAGTCTAATTTTGTGTTGAACTGTGAATAGTGTATTAGGCAAAAACCCAAAGTGCCCAGGCTGCAGCAAAGAGAGACAGATGTTGTGAATACTATCTTCAAGCGAAGCCTTCAAATAGAGTTTGTTTTGCACCATACATGTGCCTGATGGTTTTTGTTAGTGGCCTGGTCTTTGTTGAAGTGGGATGTGGCAAGAAGCACATAGCAAGATGGTGATGTTATTGATTAACAGGCTAAAATATTGAAAATATTAGTAATCTCAGATATAAGTGCTGGAAATACTTACTAAGTCAGGTACCTTCATAACAAGAGGATCTGGGTATAGGAGCAAAGAGGTCCTCCTGCAGTTGTACAGGGCCCTAGTGAGACCACACCTGGAGTATTGTGTGCGATTTTGGTCTCCAAACCTGAGGAAGGACATTCTTGCTATTGAGGGAGTGCAGCGTAGGTTCACGAGGTTAATTCCCGGGATGGCGGGGTTGTCATATGTTGATAGATTGGAGCGGCTGGGCATGTATACTCTGGAGTTTAGAAGGATGAGAGGATATCTTATTGAAACATATAAGATTATTAAGGGTTTGTACATGCTAGAGACAGGAAACATGTTCCCAATGTTGGGGGAGTCCAGAACCAGGGGCCACAGTTTACGAATAATTGGTAGGCCACTTATAACGGGTATAAGGAAAAACGTTTTCACACAGAGAGTTGTGAGTCTGTGGAATTCTCTGCCTCAGAGGGTGGTGGAGGCTGGTTCTCTGGATGCTTTCAAGAGAGAGTTTGATAGAGCTCTTAGGGATAGCGCAGTTAAGGGATTATGGAGAGAAGGCAGGAACGGGGTGCTGATTGTGGATGATCAGCCATGATCATATTGAATGGCGCTGCTGGCTCACAGGGCCGAATGGCCTACTCCTGCACCTATTGTTTATTGTCTATTGTACCATCATATTTAATGATTCAGGTTGATCCACGGTTATTACCCGGAAAGACTAATGCTGTAGCACCCTGCACAGATGCTGCCCAATCTGCTGAGAATGTTGATGCCCCACCTGCTGAGGAATCGTATTAAATCAGGATCTTGTCAATTACCATTTTCTTGCCTTGTAATCAGTCGAACAATCAAACTGGAGGAGACACTCCAAACCATTCCAAAAATACCCAAAGGTTGGCAATTTTTCCTCCAGTTTGATTCCTCCCATATTCTTATGGTTTGACTTCCTACTTGAGTAAGTGTTGTTCTGAATTGGTGCTGCAGCTGTTCTGAGATGTAACAAGTGATTGAAAAGCATGAGATTCGCACATGATCAATATAAAGATTGACTTTAAACCCTAGGCACGGGAATAGCAGTGCATCGTCTGAACATCGTCTGAAATAATGTTGGTACAACTATAAAGCATTAGTATATTGGATGGGTCTGCAGATGCTGGTTTTACACCAAAGATAGACACATAATTCTGGAGTAACTCAGTGGAACAGGCAGCATCTGTGGAGAGGTGGAATGGGTGACGTTTCCGGTCATAGAAACATAGAAAATAGGTGCAGGAGTAGGCCATTCGGCCCTTCGAGCCTGCACCGCCATTCAATATGATCATGGCTGATCATCCAACTCAGTATCCTGTACCTGCCTTCTCTCCATACCCCCTGATCCCCTTAGCCACAAGGGCCCCATTTAACTCCCTCTTAAATAAAGCCAATGAACTGGCCTCAACTACCTTCTGTGGCAGAGAGTTCCAGAGATTCACCACTCTCTGTGTGAAAAATGTTTTTCTCATCTCGGTCCTAAAGGATTTCCCCCTTATCCTTAAACTGACCCCTTGTTCTGGACTTCCCTAACATCGGGAACAATCTTCCTGCATCTAGCCTGTCCAACCCCTTAAGAATTTTGTAAGTTTCTATAAGATCCCCCCTCAATCTTCTAAATTCTAGTGAGTACAAGCCGAGTCTATCCAGTCTTTCTTCATATGAAAGTCCTGACATCCCAGGAATCAGTCTGGTGAACCTTCTCTGTATTCCCTCTATGGCAATAATGTCCTTCCTCAGATTAGGAGACCAAAACTGTACGCAATACTCCAGGTGTGGTCTCACCAAGACCCTGTACAACTGCAGTAGAACCTCCCTGCTCCTATACTCAAATCGTTTTGCTATGAATGCTAACATACCATTCGCTTTCTTCACTGCCTGCTGCACCTGCATGCCTACTTTCAATAACTGGTGTACCATGACACCCAGGTCTCATTGCATCTCCCCTTTTCCTAATCGGCCACCATTCAGATAATATCAGGGTCGAGACTCTGTTTCAGATTATGAAGTGTCAGTGTTGAAGTTTGTGGCGGGGAGTTGGCAGTGATTCTTGGGAGCCTGCATAACAGCTTGCAGGCAGCATAAGTGGTTAAGGGAAGAATGCTCAGGGTTAGATAACAGAGATTGTAGTTGTTTGAATCCAGAATAAAAGCTGAATGCATGGTCTCTACTTGGGTCGGCACGGTGGCGCAGCAGTAGTTACTGCCTTGTAGTGGCAGAGACCCTGGTTCAATCCTGATTATGGGGGATATCTGTACAGAGTTTGTTCGTTCTCCGTGTGACCATGTGGGTTTTCTCTGGGTGCTCCGGTTCCCTCCCACATTGCAAAGACGTGTAGATTAGTAGGTTAAGTGGTGTTGGTAACTGTAACATTGTCCCTAGTGTGTAGGATAGTGTTAGTGTATAGGGATTGCTGGTTGGCGTGGACTCGGTGGGTGACTCTTCCATTGTGCATCACCCATTATTGAAGTTCTATATGATTAAATTCACACGCACTGTACAGCTAAGCAGTGATAGAAACATTTATTTATTTTGTGGCTACAGTTTCAGCTATAAGTGACAATATGACTTTGTGCATGTTGTAAGGCTACTTGTTTAAGAAGGAACTGCAGATGCTGGAAAATCGAAGGTACACAAAAATGCTGGAGAAACTCAGCGGGTGCAGCAGCATCTATGGAGCGAAGGAAATAGGTAACGTTTCGGGCCGAAACCCTTCTTCAGTACTTTTATAAGGCTACTTGCCTCCTTTGGATGGGGCAACAGTATGTCAGAGATTATTTATTCCACATTATTTAGTTTAGCTTACTTTAGAGATGCGGCATGGAACCAGGCCCTTCACCCCACCAAGTCCATCACTCACCCATTCACATTTGATTGACATTATGGCACTCATCCGCTCCCTACACAATTGCATTAATTTACAGAGGCTAATTAAGCTACAAAGCCGCTCGTCTTTGGGATGTGGGAGGCAATCGGAGCACCTGCAAGAAACCCACAGAGTCGCAGGCAGTACGTGCAAACTCCACACTTATAGTACCTGAAGTTAGGATTGAACCCAGGTCTCTGGTGCTGTGAGGTGGCAGCTCTACCAGCTGCACCACTGTGCCACCACAATTGCCTACCACTGTTGAGATTACAGAGCTAATCAGCATGGAAAAGTGTATGCACTTTTCTCAGCTCCGTCATTCTCTTGCACATGAAAGATTGTTTGGGTGCTGTAGAGTGTTCATCATGTTAACAAACTCTTGTTATTTTGGCTGCCCTGATCACACATAGAAACGATTAAGGAAAAAAAACCCAATGTGTTCATACTACGGAGAATGTTGGTATAATAATTATGGGAGAGTCAGTTACCCAAAGACAATGATTTATGGCAGCATAATAAATGATCAAAGCCTATTCTAAGTAAAAGGAAATATTTTAGGATAATTGTTAAAGCCTAGAATGCTCCAACACATGGGTTGAAGTAGATTTAAAATAGCTTTCATAATGAAATTGAATGATAGGGAATTGAGAAAATAATAGGGGGCTGACGCGATCCTTTGGCACAGTAGATCATGATCTCTTTCTGTGTTGTATCTCTCCATGATTCTATTACCCAGAAACATCTGAGAGTTAGTTTAAATAAAGCAGGATACCACTACTACAAGCCACTTTCTACTTCATCTCTGTAAATTCGCGATATCACGTGGCAAGGGAAACTGATCATTGAAACCAAAAATGTGTGAGTATGGTTGCTGCTGGTTATGTTCACTTTTCACACATTCAGTTCCTGGGAATATAGAATCATAGTCATATAGTGTGGAAACAGGCCCGTCAGCCCAACTTTCCCACACTGACCAACATGTCCCAGCTACACTCGTACTACCTGCCTGTGTTTGGCTCATATCCCTCTAAACCAGTCCTATCCATGTACCTGCCTAAATGGTTCTTAAACATTGTTTAGATATATGTGGAGATAAGTATAAAGTTCCTGTGAAGAACTATCACCAGCAATTTGTCCTGGACCAGTTACATGGAACCTATCCTCACCAACCCTCTCTGACTTGAGAATTAAGGGACTGAAGTTTAGGGGTAACATGAGGGGGAACTTCTTTACTCAGAGAGTGGTAGCTGTGTGGAATGAGCTTCCAGTGAAGGTGGTGGAGGCAGGTTCGTTTTTATCATTTAAAAATAAATTGGATAGTTATATGGATGGGAAAGGAATGGAGGGTTATGGTCTGAGCGCAGGTAGATGGGACTTGGGGAGATTATGTGTTCGGCACGGACTAGAAGGGTCGAGATGGCCTGTTTCCATGCTGTAATTGTTATATGTTATATATTATATGTTATGTGTCGTAGAAAGCATCATATCAGAATTCATCACATGGGAACAGCTCCATTCAAGAAATTGCAGCGAGTTGTGGACCAAGCTCAGACCATCACACAAACCAACCTCCCTTGCATTGACTCAATCTACACATCAGGCAAGAGTTTCAGAAGTCTGGAAATGCATACTCCAGTTTCAATAGATAATAGGTGCAGGAGTAGGCCATTCGGTCTATCGAGCCAGCACCTCCATTCAATGTGATCATGGCTGATCATCCCCAATCAGTACCCCGATCCTGCCTTCTCCCCATATCCCCTGACTCCGCTATCTTTAAGAGCCCTATCTAGCTCTCCCTTGAAAGAATCCAGAGAACCAGCCTCCACCGCCCTCTGAGGCAGAGAATTCCACACTCACAACTGTCTGTGTGAAAAAGTGTTTCCTCATCTCCGTTCTAAATGGCTTACCCCTTATTCTTAAACAGTAGCCCCTGGTTCTGGACTCCTCCAACATCGGGAACATGTTTCCTGCCTCTAGCATGTCCAAACCTTTAATAATCTTATATGTTTCAATAAGATACCCTCTCATCCTTCTAAACTCCAGAGTATACAAGCCCAGCCGCTCCATTCTCTCAGCATTTGACAGTCCCGCCATCCCGGGAATTAACCTTGTAAACCTATGCTGCATTCCCGCAATAGCAATAATGTCCTTACTCAAATTAGGGGACAAAAACTGCAAACAATATTCCAGGTGTGGTCTCACTAAGGCCCTATACAACTGCAGAAGGACCTCTTTCCTCCTATATTCAACTCCTCTTGTTATGAAGGCCAACATGCCATTCGCTTTCTTCACTGCCTGCTGTACCTGCATGCTTACTTTCATTGACTGATGAACAAGGACCCCCAGATCCCGTTGTACTTCCCCTTTTTCCAACGACACGATTTAGATAATAATCTGCCTTCCTGTTTTTGCTACCAAAGTGGATAACCTCACATTTATCCACATTAAACTGTATTTGCCATGCCAATTTGCTAATGTTACTTTGAATCCCTTCATTTAAATCATTGATGTATATTGTAAATAGCTGCGGTCCCAGCATTGCTGTAACCCCCTAGTCACTGCCTGCCATTCTGAAAGGGACCCTAATCGCTACTCTTTGTTTCCTGTCTGCCAACCACTTCTCTATCCATGTCAGCACCCTACCCCCAATACCATGTGCCCTAATTTTGCCCACTAATCTCCAATGTGGGACCTTATCAAATGTTTCCTGAAAGTCCAGGTACATTACATCCACTGGCTCTCCCTTGTCCATTTTCCTAGTTACATCCTCAAAAAATTCCAAAATATTAGTCGAGCATGATTTCCCCTTCGTAAATCCATGCTGACTCGGACTAATCCTGTTACTGCTATCCAAATGTGCCGCTATTTCAGGGAACAATTCCTTCCCAGTTGTTATCAGGCAACTAAATGGTCTTTTCATCAACTAGAGTGTGGTATGGGCCACCTATCTACCTCTTTGGAGACCTTTGATCTATCTTTGATTACACTTTATCAGACCAATAATATATCTTGCACTGAATATTGCACCCTTTATCTGTGTATCGTGGATCGGTTGGTTATATTAATGTATAGTTTTTTTAATCTTACTGGATATAATGCAAATACTGTACCTTAATACACGTGACAATAATAAACTAAACTCCACTAGGGACTGATACTTTTGTGGACATTCAACAGGAATGTGATTTTGTGTGGAGATTTCAGAGCAGCAATGTGGTCACATTATATTGAATGACTTTCAGTCACGGTAGCTATTTTAATCTTTTCTTTTAAATCCAGGACAAAGATGAGTGCATGGAGGAGTCAATGGATTTTTGTGGTGATCGATTAAAGTGCCTTAACACTCCAGGTAGGCTTTTGCATATATTGGGTGTTGGCAACATGAGGATTTCCCAGCATGACCATGGGGCACTTACAGAGAGACTGAGTCGTACGGCACGGATGCCCAACTCATCCATGCCGACCAATATGCACCATCTAAACTAGCCCCATTTGCATGCGTTTGGCCATATCCTTCTAAATCTTTCCCATCCATCGACCTGTTCAAAGGTCCTTCAAATGTTATTATAGTACCTGCTGCAACTACTTTCTCCAGTATTTAGTTCCATATACCCTCTACCCTTGGTGTGAAACGTTGTCCTTAACATAGAAACATAGAAAATAGGTGCAGGAGTAGGCCATTCGGCCCTTCGAGCCTGCACCGCCATTCAATATGATCATGGCTGATCATCCAATTCAGTATCCTGTACCTGCCTTCTCTCCATACCCCCTGATCCCTTTAGCCACAAGGGCCACATCTAACTCCCTCGTAAATATAGCCAATGAACTGGCCTCAACTACCTTCTGTGGCAGAGAGTTCCAGAGATTCACCACTCTCTGTGTGAAAAATGTTTTTCTCATCTCGTCATAAGATTTCTATTAAATCTTTCCCCTCTCATCTTAAACCTATGGCTTTTAATTCTTGATTCCCCTACCCTAGTAAAAAGAATGTGCATTCACACACTCCGTTCCACTCATTATTTTATACACCTCTATAAGATCACCTCCTAGTCTCCTACTTTCCAAGGATTGAAGTCCTAGCTTGCCCCACTTCTCCCTATAACTCAGGCCCTCGAGTCTGACACTTAGTCCATCTCTATCTCTCTCTTGCTCTGAACAGGTGGATTCCGATGCCTGGGCTTTGCAGAAAGTGATCTTCCCTTGGGGCTCTGTGGGCACGACTACTTCTTCAACAGT
The DNA here is from genome assembly GCF_010909765.2 of Amblyraja radiata. NCBI lineage: Eukaryota > Metazoa > Chordata > Chondrichthyes > Rajiformes > Rajidae > Amblyraja > Amblyraja radiata. The sequence goes on along the minus strand of NC_045957.1, from coordinate 132,934,283 downwards.
GAGATGCAGGAATGCCAGGCCTGCTTGCGATGTGACAAAGGCACGGTGGTTCACCACTGCTCCCAATACAGTGACACCCTTTGCATCCTGTCGCCCGGAAGCCGCCTGTCGGAATCCTGGTCGACGAACACCGTGGTTGTGTCGCTGGACCCCGGGCAGACCCCTGTTCATCTGGGCTTGAACCTGCCCTTGCAGGGGAACCCCTCATCCGACCTGGTGAAAAATGAAGGTGGCAAATTGGTCTTCAGGCAGCATGGCCTGATCTGGGCCGATTACAACCTGGCCATCAGGCACAACTGCAGGAATTTCCTCCAGTTTTCACTGAGGCTGAACATGGAGGTGGAGGCAGAGAGGGAGGAGGAGAAGGAGGAAGATGGGCACGTTCTCAGTGGTGTCCGCATCGAGCAGCCCGAGGGAAAGTACTACCAGAGCGCCAGTGTGAGTGGCTCAGCTGAGGTGGAGCCTGGCCATGTGCTCCACCTCTTCGTGGAAAGCCCCAATCAGTTCTGCAACCAGAGCAACGATTTCAACTTCTACCAACTCCACAACCCATTCAGCTTCTTCTGGCTCTCCCACGACACAGGAGCAGTGGCTATGAGTGCCCTTATGACGAGCTCCGTTCACTACCAGACCAGCTATCGGCCTGTCTTCAAGGTCGTGTCCATCTCCGACCCCTACATGATCACCTTGTCCTTTGACAGTAGGGCAGTAAGATTCACAGAGGAAGGGGTGGTGAAGTTTGTATATCACCAGGCGCTCTACGCCATGGGCCACACGTGCATCCGCGAAGGCTTCACCTTGATTTCCTTCATTACCAGGAATGGAAGCGCTGACGAGTTGATGCAGGTTTATAAATCCGGGGTCAACTATCGGGACACCTCGATATCTGCCTCTGGAGCCTCCATTGTGTACGCTGGAGACACGGTCAGCTTTCAGATCCACACCCCCGCGCAGTGCAGCGTGCGTTACTTTGGAGAGACGACTGGGATCAGCGTGTTCAGCCTTGTGTGGATTCCATCGGCCATATCCTCGGCTATCAGGCTCGTGGTGTTGGGCTCCGCTTTACCAACAGGTGCTGTGAGGAACAGGTTCCTCAGTTTCCAGGAGGTTTTGCCTGTGGCAGAACAGAGGCCGGTTGTGCTGGTGACAACGGGGCAGTTCGCACACAAGCGCATCCTGTTCCGCGACGGCGGGGTGGCCAGCCTTGCGTTCAACATCAAACTGATTCACTCGTGTGATATCGTCAAAGTGTCCCTGAACGTGGTGCCGGATGATCGCGGTCAGCCATCTGTTGTGGCATACCAGATTGGAGGTCGGATGCCTTTAGGTAGTCAATGGGCAAGTGTCGGTCTGCGGGCTTCATTTACCATCCAGAACGGTACAATGGCCGCCATCTCCCTGGACTGTGTTCGAGGGCGGATTAATCAGATTGCGCACAAATACGGGACAAACCTCTCCATTCTGTGGGTTTCATCCTAATCATTCTGCTGATTGGGAAAATTGCCTTCCGTGCTATCGAGAGGGAAAATTAAGCTAATAAAGTATCACACAAGGACCGGTTTCAGATAATGGGCTCCAGCTACAACTCATGATGGTTTTGAACTTTCTATGATATCTGACAGGAGCATGGTTGAAGGTTGCATTCCACCCCAAATCTAACAGTGTAGAGAGAAAAACTTCAAATTTTCCACAAACTGGTGCCAAAGGAGAATAGAAACTGACAATGTACATTCATGCAATAATTTGTAATGCCCCTGTCCCACTTAGGAAACCTGAACGGAAACCTCTGGAGAATTTGCGCCCCACCTAATGTTTCCCGGAGGTTGCAGGTAGTGGAAGCAGGTAGGGAGACTGATAAAAACCTCCGGGAACCGCACGGAAACCTTGGGTGGGGCGCAAAGTCTCCAGAGGTTTCCGATCAGGTTTCCTAAGTGGGACAGGGGCATAAGGCAGCAATTATAAAGATCCAGCACTATGATCCAGAAAACAAGTCATGCGCTAGGTTTGACTTTTCATAACAAGGAAACGTGTGAATGTAGTATGATGGATTTAATATAACTAGCACAGAAATAGGTCTTTTAAGAGTCATAGAGTCATAGAGTGATACAGTCTGGAAACAGGCCCTTTGGCCCAACTCGCCCACACTGGCCAACATGTCCCAGCTACACTAGTCCCACTTGCCTCCGCCTTGTCCATATACCTCCAAACCTGTCCTATCCATGTACCTGTCTAACTGTTTCTTAAACAATGGGATAGTCCCAGCCTCAACTACCTCTTCTGGCAGCTTGTTCCACAACCCCACCGCCCTTTGTGTGAAAAAATTACCCATCGGATTCCTATTAAATCATTTTCCCCTTCACCTTGAACATATGTCCTCTGGTCCTCGATTCCCCTACACTGGGCAAGAGACTCTGTGTGTCTACCTGATCTATTCCTCTCATGATTTTGTACACCTCTATAAGAACCCCCTCATCCTCCATCACTCCATGGAATAGAGACCCAGCCTACTCAACCTCTCCCTATAGCTCACACCCTCTAGTCCTGGCAACATCCTCGTAAATCTTTTCTGAACCCTTTCAATCTTGACAATATCTTTCCTATAACATGGTGCCCAGAACTGAACCCAATATTCTAAATGCAATCTCATCAACGTCTTATACAACTGCAACATGACCTCCCAACTTCTATACTCAATACTCTGACTGATGAAGGCAAAAGCTCAAAAGCATTTTTGACCACCTTTTTGACCACCTCTGCTCTACAACACTACCCAGAGGCCTACCATTTGCTGTGTAGGTCCTGCCCTTGTTCGATGTCCCAAAATGCAACACCTCACATTTCCCTGTATTAAATTCCATCAACCATTCCTCCGCCATACCGGGCCATTCAATATTATCATGGGTGATCTGGCAGAAAATTTGCCTTCTTTTCTGTCCCTTAGCCTTCAATTCCATGATTCTTCAAAATAAAATATCTATGTTCTCATTCAATACCCACAATGCTTCCACAACCTATTGGAGCAGAAAATTCCAGATTCACTAGCCATGTGAGACGTTCCAAATTTGGTAACAATATTCCCTTATTCAAGATAATCCAACAGGTGGAGATACAGTATTCTAGCATCTACCCTACCATGCCACATAATATGTCTCAAAAATATAATTTCCCATTCTTCTAAATTCCAAAGAAAATAATCTAATTTATTTAGCCTGTATGATGGGACAAACCATCTTTCCCGGAGTTAGCCCAGAGCTCCGGTTTCACAAGTTCACAGGTTATAAGAGTGGAATTATGCCATTCGGCCCATCAAGTCTACTCCACCATTCAATTTTGGCTGATCTCTGCATCCTTATCCCATTTTCCTGCCTTCTACACATAACTCTTGACACCCGTTCTAATCAAGAATTTGTCTATCTCTGCCTTAAAAATATCCACTGACTTGGCCTCCACAGCTCTATGTGGCAATGAGTTCCACAGATTAACTACCCTCTGTCTAAAGAAGTTCCTCCTCACCTCCTTTCTAAAAGAACACTCTTTAATTCTGAGACTATGACCTCTAGTCCTAGACTCTCCCATCAGTGGAAACGATGCTTTGCAACATCCACTCTGTAAGTTTCAATGAGATCCAGCCCAGTGCTGTCAAGTGCTCATCATATGCTAACCTACATTCCTGGAATCATCCTTGTAAATCTCCTTTGGACCCTCTCCAGAGCCAGCACGTCCTTCTTCAGATATGGGGCGCAAATTTCAAGGTTTCAACGTCAGTTTATTGTCACATGTACCAATTAAGGTACAGCGAAATTCAATTTATCATATAGCCTTACTAAAAAAAAAAGCAATAAGACACACACCTACATAAACATCCACCACAATGGATTCCCCACATTCCTCACTGTGATGGAAGGCAATAAAGTCCAATTTTCTTCACTCTTTATTTGCTCACAGTACTCCAAATGTGGCCTGACCGGCACCTTATAGAGCCTCGGCATTCCATCTCTGTTAACTCTCACACTCCAAAGATGTATAGGTTTGTAAGTTACTTTGCTTGGTAAAATTGTAAAAATTGTTCCTAGTGTGTGTAGGATAGTGTTAGTGTTTAGGGATCGCTTGTCGTCACAGACTCGATGGGTCGAAGGGCTTGTTTTTGTGCTGTATCTCTAAACTAAACTAAACTAAATCTATTTTTCGCTATCTCCATTGTGAATATATTCTTTCATAAATGAGGGGAAGAATATTGTGCACATTCCATTAGATGTGACTTCAACAGTACCGTAAACAACTAGAACAATGCTTCCCTGCGTCTAAATCCCAATCGACTTGCAATAAAGGACAATAACCGATTTGCCTTCCTAACCACTTGCTGCACCTGCCTTCTGTGATTTATTTACAAGAACATTGCTCATCATCAATCTTTCTCCATTTAGAAAAGGGCTTGCCTGCAGACTCCTCTTCCTGAGTTTAATGACCTCACACTTTCCCACAATAAACTCATTGAATTCTTGCCCATTCACTCTATCCAGGTAGTGGGTCATGAGCAAAAAAAAGTGCTGGAGTATCTCAATGGGTCAGATAGCACCTCTGGAAGATGGATAGGCAATGTTTCAAGTTGGAACCCTTCTTCACATTGATTTTAGTTGGGTGGGTGGGGGGGGGGTACAGGTGGAGGGGAGTTGATGGGTGGCCCAGAACCAGAGATGAGTAGGAGACAAAAGGCTGTGAAGGAGAGAGGAGGCATGAAATGTGAGGCCAAAAGAGGGGATATAGGTAGAAGGGGATGGGGGAAAGAAGAAGGAGGGTGGAATAGTTGGAGTAATGGGTGTGCATCCTGGTGGGGCAGAAGGAAGAATACAGGAGAAAATTAATAGGGCGGGGATTATTGGTTAGGTGCTGAAAGTTGGCGGAATCAATGTTCATACTGCTGGGTTATGAATATCATATGCTGAGAGAATGGAGCAGCTGGGCTTGTACACTCTGGAGTTTAGAAGGATGAGAGGATATCTCATTGAAACATATAAGATTGTTAAGGGCTTGGACACACTAGAGGCAGGAAACATGTTCCCGATGTTGGGGGAGTCCAGAACCAGGGGCCACAGTTTAAGAATAAGGAGTAAGCCATTTAGAACGGAGACGAGGAAACATTTTTTCTCACAGAGAGTGGTGAGTCTGTGGAATTCTCTGGAGGCAGGTTCACTGGATGCTTTCAAGAGAGAGCTAGATAGGGCTCTTAAAAATAGCGGAGTCAGGGGATATGTGGAGAAGGCAGGAACGGGGTACTGATTGGGGATGATCAGCCATGATCACATTGAATGGCGGTGCTGGCTCGAAGGGCCGAATGGCCTACTCCTGCACCTATTGTCTATTGTCTATTATCTTCATTGGTACATGCCTTCCCACCTATTTTCATGCCATTGATAAAGTTTGGATACCTTACACTTTGCCCCCTCCCCCCTCCATGTCTTTAATGTAAATCATAAATAATTAAGATGCTAGAACTGATCTTTGCGACACTTAACTAGTTACATCCTTCCAGCCTGAAAAAAGATCTATTTATTCCAACTCTATGTTCTATGTGGTAATTAATCTTCGATCCATATTAAAACATTTCTCCCTCCACCTTGTGCTAATCCCATGTGCACCAACCTGTTTTAGGGCATCATGCCAATGGTGTTCTGACAATTCAAATACACCATTTCCAGGTTCCCCTCTATTGATGCTACTTGTTAGATCATAAGGTCATAAGGACTAGGAGTAGAATTAGGCCATTCGTCTACTCCGCCATTCAATCATGGCTGATCTATCTCTCCTTCCTAACCCCATTCTCCTGCCTTCTCCCCATAACCTCTGACCCCTGTACTAATCAAGAGTCTATCTTTGCCTTAAAAATATCCACTGACTTGTCCTCCACAGCCTTTTGTGGCAAAGAATTCCACAGAATTACCACCCTTTAACTAAATAAATTTCTCCTCATATCCTTCTTGAACGAATGTCCTTTAATTCTGAAGCTATGATCTCTAGTCCTTAACTCTCCCACTAGTCGAAACATCCTCTACATCCACATCCACTATTCAAGCCTTTCACTATTCTGCATGTTTCACTGAGATCCCCCCTCATTCTTCTAAGCTCCAGCGAATACAGGCCCAGTGCCGACAAACGCTCATCATAGGTTAACCTACTCATTCCTTGGATAATTCTTGTAAACCTCCTCTGGACCCTCTCCAGAGCCAGCACATCCTTCCTCAGATATGGTGCCCAAAATTGCTCACAATATTCCAAATGTGGCCTTACCAGCACCCTATAGAGCCTCAACATTACATCCCTGTTTTTGTATACAAGCCCTCGTGAAATAAATGCTAGCATTGAGTTTGCTTTCTTTACTACCGAATCGACTTGCAGATTAATATTTGGGACTCCTGCACCAGCACCCCATAGTCACTTTGCACCTCAGATTTCTGGATTCTCACCCCATTTAGAAAATAGTCTGTGCCTTTATTCCTACTACCAAAATGCTTGACTGCACATGTGTAGAAAAGAACTGCAGATACTGGTTTAAATCGAAGATAGACTCAGCGGGACAGGCAGCACCTCTGGAGAGAAGGAATGGGTGACGTTTCAAGTCGAGATCATTCTTCAGACTCCACACTTTGCTACACTATATTCCATCTGCCACTTCTCTGCCCACTCTCCCAACCTGTCCAAGTCATTCTACAGAGTCCCTGCACTACCTGCCCCTCCACTTATTTTCGTATCATCCGCAAACTTTGCCACAAAGCATTCAAAGCCTCCTGTGCCTGAACCCCTCTGTCGGTGGATCACCAGCTTCCTGACAGACAGGAAGCAGCATGTGGGGCTGGGAATGCACATCTCGGAGCCGCAGACCCTCAGCATAGGAGCACTGCAAGGCTGCGTACTCTCCCCTCTACTCTCTCTACACCATGACTGCACCTCCACTGAATCCTCTGTCAAGCTTCTCAAGTTTGCGGACGACACAACCCTGATTGGACTGATCCAGGATAGAAACATAGAAACATAGAGTGTAGGTGTAGGCCATTCGGCCCTTCGAGCCTGCACCGCCATTCAATATGATCATGGTTGATCATCCAACAGTATCCTGTACCTGCCTTCTCTCCATACCCCCTGATCCCTTTAGCCACAAGGGCCACATCTAACTCCTTCTTAAATATAGCCAATGAACTGGCCTCAACTACCTGCTATGGCAGAGAATTCCAGAGATTCACAACTCTCTGTGTGAAATGTGGATGGGGAGGAATCTGCCTACAGACAGGAAGTGTCACAGCTGGCGTCCTGGTGCCATTGCAACAACCTGGAGCTCAATGCTCTTAAGACAGTGGAATTGATTGTAGACTTTAGGAGAGCCCCCCCTTCCCTCGCCTCACTCACCATCAACAACACCACAGTCACATCTGTGGAGTATTTTAAGTTCCTGGGAACCATCATCTTCAAGGACCTTAAATGGGGGGGCCACCATTGACTCCACAGTCAAAAAAGCACAACAGAGGATGTACTTCCTGCGGCAGCTGAGGAAACACAATCTGCCACAGACAATTATGGTATAATTCTATACGGCCATCGTAGAGCCTGTCCTCACCTTCTCCATCGTGGTCTGGTTTGGCTCAGCCACCAAGCACGACATCTGGAGGCTGCAACGAATCGTCCAATCAGCAGAGAAGATTATTGGCTGCAACCCTCCCTCCATTAACAAACTGTACACTGCAAGGGCCAGGAAGCGAGCGGGCAAGATCATCTCTGACCCCTCTCACCCTGGCCACAAACCCTTTGATTCACTTCCCTCTGGAAGGCAACTCCAGACTGTCAAAGCTGCCACAGCCAGACATAAAAAAAGTTCCACGAGTAGTAGCTCTACTCAATAACCAAAAATCTGTAGCCTCCTTTTGCTCCGGTATTTTATTTAATTCACATGATTAATCGATGATGTTTTGTTATTAGTGTTTAATGTTTTATGTATCATTCCTAACTTTCACTGAACCCCTGTTGTCACATGCAGGGGGAGCACCAAGGCAAATTCCTTGTGTGTGAATACTTGGCCAATAAACTTGTCAATTAATTAATCAATTAATTAATTAACCAATTAATTAATTAATTAATTGATACATTGATTCAATCCCCTCGTCCAAATCATTAATATACAACGTGAAGAGTAGCGGCCCCAGCACCGACCCTTGCAGAACTCCACTAGTCACTGGCAGCTAAGGCACTGGCATTCTCAAAGTACTTGGGCAAATGTTTTCAAACAGGGTTTACCATTCATAAAACCATGTTGACTTGGTTTGATTTACCGTTCAGCAAAAAAATGTTGACTTGGTCCGCATGCAATGATCTTCTCAAAATGATTATTTCTTCATTGATAACAGATGGCAGCATCTTGCCAGCAGCACATATTAAGCTGACAGACCTATAGTCATTGCTTTTTGTCTTTCTCCCTTCTTGAGCAATTCATGTTTTTTCATCAGGCCGTGGAGGCCCGATGACTTGTCTGCATTCAGTCTCATTAGCTTTTCCTGTAGTCTGTGTCTCACAACAATGATTGCTGCAGGCTCTTCCATAATTTTCCTCAGTAGCCCATCTGAAATCATTGGCATGTTTGCAGTGGCAGTGAGGATTATAGCAAAGTATTGGTTTAACCGATCCCCCCAATTTCTTGTTTCCTGTCATTAACTCCCTAGTCTCACTGTCTCGTGCTCACACACTTAGCATTGGCTAACTCTTATTATAAATCCATAAAATGTCTGGTTTTTGTTTTGATATCATGGTTCATTCACAATCAATGTTCTCCCTCCTGATTAATATTTTAGTCTCTTGAATGTCTGTGCTGAACAGACGCCAAGATAAACTAATCTCCTCTGCTCCACATTTTCCATTTCCCTCCACTCCCTGCTTATCCATGTGCCTATCTATAAGGTTCTTAAATGCCACTACTGTATATGTCCCGCTGAGTTACTCAAGCACTTTGTGTCTATCTTCCTTTTACTCTTACTGGAGCCCCACTTGATGTTCCATAAACACACCGGGGCCCTATTCTCAGGCTCCTTTGAACTTGCTGGTGTTCAGTTCCCTTTAAATCAGAATCAGATTTTATTCACCAAGTATTTTTTGGAACATACGAGGAATCTCACTGGCCAGGTCAGTCATACAATTAAAAGCAACAGACTCAAAAACACATTTTAACATGAACATCCACCACAGTGACTCCTATACATTCCTCACTGTGATGGAAGGCGAAATAAAGTTCAAGTCCTTCCCTTTGTACTTCCTCGGTCGTGGGCCTCGAGCCCACCGTTGACGAGACGGTCTTGACTCCCGTAGCCGGCGGCATTCGGGCACTCCGCGTCGAGGCGTTCAGCTCCTGCATCGGGGGGTTGTCAGCTCCCCGCTCAGGGCGACCGAACCTCGCGTCAGGGCTGGTATAACCTTCTTCGGCATTGGAGCTCCCGACTAGCCTCTCCCGAGACTGCGAGCTCTTGATAGTAAGTCCGCAGGTCGCGGTGGGAGCGATCCCAGGCAAGGGATCCGCTCCGATGTTAAGTTTGCGCCCCGCGGTGGGGCTCACGACAATCCGAGGCGGCTTCCAGCTCAGCTCCAGCGATCGTAGGCCGCAGAGCCCGGAGAATGTGATCCGAAAATTGATCACATCTCCGGGAAGGTAAGAACTTGAAAAAAAGTTTCACCTGATCCCCCCCCCCCCTCCCCCCACATAAAACATACCGAAGTACATTAAATCAAACTCTTAACAGACGCTAAAAATAACAAAAGATTAAAAAACGAACGGAATGCCGGCAGGGCTGGCCATCTCCCTGGCGCCCCTGATGGTCTTAAATAGCACCAAAGTTCTCAGGCTTACCAATTTTGGGGATTTTTGCCTTTCTAATATTCTAATTTTGTAATTCCTATATTATATATTTTCGCAGTGGAGCTTGTAATGATGATAAAATGGTTGTCATAGAAAATGTGTGGGTCAAGGATCCTGGAAAAAAAACTAATAATGTGGTAAATGTAACTCCTTTTAATAAAGGGAGTTTCGGTGTGTTTGGTATTGAGTCCAGACACCAAGCAAGTTAATAATGTCTATGTTTTAATCACAACCACACTGCATCTATGTTTTCTAGTAAAACCAGAATCGTAATCATCATAATCATAAACATACTTTATTAGCCAAGTATGTATTGCAACATACGAAGAATTTCATTTGCCATACAGTCATACCAATAAAAAGCAACAGAACACACAAAATACATTTTAACATAAACATCCACCACAGTGATTCCTCCGCATTCCTCACTGTGAAGGAAGGCGAAAAAAAAGTCCCTGTTTAAGAATGAACTGCAGATGCTGGAAAATCGAATGTAGACAAAAATGCTGGACTTTCTCCTCCCCTTCTCAGCTCTCCCTCAGCCCACTGGCTCCACCTCTTCCTTTCTTCCTCCCGCCCCACCCTCACATCAATCTGAAGAAGGGTTTCGACCCGAAACGTTGCCTATTTCCTTCACTCCATAGATGCTGCCTCACCCGCTGAGTTTCTCCAGCATCTACCTTCAATCTCTTCCCTTCTGTGTTCTCCCACGGTCATATGCATGCTTTACTTCAAATCCTATGTCAAAAATGTACAGTTGTTTGATAACTCTTTTGTTTTAATCTTTATCAAACTTAGCACCGCTGTTCGTAATAAATAACTAGTATAACCTGTCAATCCTATTTATTTTATAAACTATGCAGTTTAAACATAATATAGTACAGCGTTTTTAAAAATCTTTTATTGTTTCCTAATATCTGTAATACTTTTGCTGAAATAAAATGTTATAACCGCAGGATGTGTCAACATGGAAATATTTTGAGAATGAATTGTACTTGATAGGAGCTATCATCACAGTGGGAACACTTTTATATATTCAACATGTGGCTGAAGACTGAGATGCAGAACTAATGCTTGAATACATCAGTCTCAAAAATTCGCTCATATATTTTACTTAGGCCTGGTTCTCAATTATGCTTTGCATTGTAATTCCACATTTTCCTTCACCATAAGAGTGGTAAAACTGCGGGTAAGTTACTGGCACAACATCAATGCAGGGTCTCCTATTAATACTACAGGACAGCTCCGGGTCGGAATTTCTCGATTGATGCTTTTACCACAACCATTGTTGGGCCAAGTTCTCCGGATGTAATTTTCTGTTTTTTGCTGAGTTAGGATGATGGATGTGATTTATTCTTTCGCCAATTGCCTCAATTTGCATTTCAGTGTCCAGAGTATATCATAAGACATCAGATATTGAGCAAGGTCAGACCTTATGCCTCCTAAACAATGTATTTGTCTGTCTCAATTTATATAATTGGACACAAGTCTCATGTTGATGGAGATACCAGGCAAGATGATGGCAGATTTAAGCCAGCATTTCTTAATATACATTGAAGCCATATATAATACTACATTGTCTTCACTTTATTGTCGTCACAAGTTTCATAGATATACAATTCTCTATGCCCATGGCCTTTCTCCAGCATGGTTTCCAGTGAAATGACTCGATAAAATCTGTTCATTGCCAAATTATAAATGGCAGTTGAATATCAAGATGGGTCTCGACCCGAAACATCACCCATTCCTTCTCTCCAGTGATGCTGCCTGTCCCGCTAAGTTATAGCCCTGTCCCACTGTGCGAGTTCATTCCAAGAGCTCTCCCGAGTTTAAAAAAAATCAAACTCGTGGTAAGCACGGAGAATGAACTTAGCGGGTACGTCGGAGCTCGGGACGTCTCTTAGCACTAACGGCAGGTACTCGGGAAGACTCGCTAACGGCAGGTAAGCACGGGATGACTCGTGAAGATTTTTCAACATGATGAAAAATGTCCACGAGAGCCCCGAGTACCGACGAGTGGCCATTACCGTCAATCTCCGAGTTCGAATCAGGGCAAACTCAGGAGAACTCTTGGAATGAACTCGTACCGTGGGACGTTGATTTTACTCCAGCATTTTGTGGCTATCTTCAGTTTAAACCAGCATTTGCAGTTTCTTCCTGCACAGGTGAATATCCTCTGTTATTTAGCAGGCAGCAATTATTGTCAGACTTGTCTTGGAGATTTGCAGAGAAATCTTGTCCCACAGTGGCAGAGTGGGTATGTTCATTGTTACCACTAACTAGTTTATCTAATGGATTAGAATTCTTCGGATGATCCTTTTATGTGACGTGGATTGTTAATCATCACATGGGGATTCCAAAATTATAGCTCCAATTCACTGAGATCTGAAAGGTTGCAACATCATTTGTTAAATTAAAAACACATGTACAGGGACTCAAACCGGAAAATATGTTGAGCCAGTAATGAAATTGAAGTTTTCTGCCAATAAGATTGTTTCAATTGATAATTATCTTTTGAAAGCAGTTAATCATTAGCTTTCCACATTAGGAAAGTTAGGGTATCTATCCATGTGTCATCGCCCTTTGGAAACAGGCCCTTCAGCCCATATTGTCCTAGCTGATCAAGTTGGCATACTGGGTTCGTCCCATTTGCCTGTAATTGTGAATAACTCTCTAAACCCATACATATGTCCAAATGTCTTTGAAAAGTCACAATTATATCTGCTTCTACACCTTCCTCTGGCAGCTCAATCCAGATATGGATAAAGCTCGGAGTGAAAAGGCTGTGCCTGAGGTCCCTTCATGCTGTATTTCAAAACTAAATCTCTCCCATCTCTCTTTAAGTCGATGCCCTCTAGTTTTAGAATTCACTACCTTGGGAAAAAGTCTGCCAGTATCACTTTATCCATGCCTCTCGTGATCTTCTACACTTCAATATGGTCACCCCTCAACCTTTTGTGCTGCTTGGAAAAAAGTCTCAATCTAACCAGCTTTTTCCTGTAATTCAAGCCCACAAAGCCCATTTAACATCTTCGTGAATATCTGTTGCACCCTTTCGAACTCAATGCAACATAGCAACAAGATGTCCTCAAGTAGGATGCAAGTTATTTAGACAACTTCCAATAACATGTAGTCACTTTGCAACCTTACAGTTTCATTGGATTACTTAATTAACTTTTATTGAGGGATGGATCACTCAAATATCTTCCAATTTAAGATAGGATTTTAAATTGTCTCACTGCAAGAGTGGAGTTTCATTTGTCTTGAAAAATCTGTGCAGAGTGAATCAATTATTTTCTCTATGGGGAATGGCCATGGCAACAAGAGAGAGTGTTAGCCAGCAAATTGCTCAAAATAATAACCTATTTATTCTTAATAGACAAATGAAATATAATGCATAAAGTTTAATATTAACCATTAATATATTAATGCCATGTGGGGATTCTGGAAGTACAGACAGATGATTGAGAGTGTGTAGGATTGAGAGAGGTGGCATCTTTTGAATATGACATTAAACCATGGTCCTATCTTCCCATATATTTTGAACAACAAATGAGTTCTCCTGGTGTCCCGGCCATTATTTCTCCTTCAACCCTTATCTTTAAAACAGTTGATAATTGATCATTCATCCCATCCAGTCAGAATGTTTTTTTTTCCCAGGGTGGAAATGTCAAATACTGGTGGTCATTGCTTAAGGACAGCTTTCCACAGAGGTGCCTGGAATGTGCTGCCAGGAGAGGTGATAGAAGCAGATAAGATAGTAACTTTTAAGAGGCATTTAAAGAGACACATGGACATGCTGGGAATGTGGGGAATGCAGGCAGATGTGCAGCTTAAATTGGCATCATTATCGACATAAACATTGTGGGCTGGAGGGCCTGTTCCGGTGCTTTACTGGTTTATGTAAATTGAGAGTATATTTCTAAAGTATTCTAATATCTGTAGCATGCCTTGAGACATCCTGAGTGGGGGGGACCGCCATGAGGGAGGTGGGGGGAGAACAATGGGCAATATGAATGGGGGGGGGGGGGGGAATGGGGAACAATAGGGACCTGGCGTGGGGGAACTGTTGGGGGAGAGGGGGGGCAAAAGGAGAAGCCGGCAAGCATAGTCACTTTGTCAGCACCGTAGGTGGCTGCTATGTGTATACATTGTGTATGCAAGCAAAGAATCTCACTCTGCCTATTCACATGTGACAATAATGTATTCCTATTCCTTTCATAAGGTCATGACGTGCACTAAGGGCCTGAAATTCTATACAGAACACAATATTTTGTGCCGGACGTATTTAAATGTTATGAAAAACCTGGCTTTCACTGGCATTCAATGTCCTATGTTATTTGGTCACCTTCACTCCAGGATATCACTTCTTCCAACATAGCTGGTTGATTTTGAAATTTCCTAAAGTCTCTTGAGTTCAAACTATTTGAGATACTTAATTCTTCTTCAGAAACGGAGTCACAATCAGCTCTATTGCACCATGTGTGTATCAAAATAACGGTCTTTGCAGCAAGATGAAATAAAAACAACCATCGAGTAATTCCTGTACTGCAATTGAAAACCATTGGACAATGTTCCCATATCACTGTAGCCGTTTTGTCATTGAATTACTTTATTTAATTGAAAGCAAATAAAGTTAATTCAAGTCCATGTGTAGAAACTATACTTAAGAATTGAAAAATGTGAACTTAGTTCTGCATTTTAAAAAAAACAAGAAATAATTATCTCTTTGTAATATTTTCTACTTGTTCTCACAAATGCAATGGAATTATGTTGACGTTGCATCACATTAGAGTGACGCTGGTTTCCTGAGGTGTCTTTTAATGGCCCAGTGAATAAATTCCACGTGTTCTTCCTGACAACATTCAACAATCCTGTTCTGTTCGGACAAGCAACATGATCCTTCAGGTAACCTTTTGCTTCCTCACACGCATTTCCTTTAAGCTTTGCATTTGAAATGTGTTGCATTAGAAATGCCTGTTTGCAGGGACAGCACATGAGAGCGAAAGGAAATAGGAAATGAGAATCCCTAGAACATAGAAAGACTAATAGAGAGCGAGTGACAGAGTGTGACGAACATAAAGGGAGAGAAAAAATCAGTAATAGTGAGATAAATTGGAAAACATTTAGGAAAAAGAGAGGTTAGAATCTCCAGTGGACAAAAATGTTGGAGAAACTCAGCGGGTGAGGCAGCATCTATGGAGCGAAGGAAATAGGCGACGATTCGGGTCGAGACCCTTCCTCAGACTGATGTGGGGGTGGGGGGGGGCGGGAAAAAGAAAGGAGGAGGCGGAGGCAGTGGGCTGTGGGAGAGCTGGAAAGGGGAGGGGAAAGAAGGAGAAAGCAAGGACTACCTGAAATTGGAGAAGTCAATGTTCATACCGCTGGGGTGTAAACTACCCAAGCGAAATATGAGGTGCTGTTCCTCCAATTTACGGTGGGCCTCACTCTGGCCATGGAAGAGGCCCAGGACAGAAAGGTCGGATTCGGAATGGGAGGGGGAGTTGAAATGCTGAGCCACTGGGAGATCAGGTTGGTTATTGCGAACCGAGCGGAGGTGTTGGGCGAAGCGATCGCCAAGCCCACGCTTGGTCTCACCGATGTAGAGCAGCTGACACCTAGAGCAGCGGATGCAATAGATGAGGTTGGAGGAGATGCAGGTGAACCTCTGTCGCACCTGGAAAGAATCTCCCATCGTTTGAGATTGAAATATGATAATAAACACGTAGCAATTCTGTCAGTTTTATGTTTCTATAGATGTGATTTTTTTTTTTTTCAGAAATGTGAAATCACATCGAAAGCAGACATGTACTGTTAGTAGAACCCAAGATGTTTTTTTTTGCCTTCTTTTGTATTTCAGCAGTTCCAACTGTACTGTTTTACAGGCCAGCCCACCACAGTCTTAATTTGTGTTGTTCAGATGTGATTACTTTGGTTTTATAGAATTTTGACTGTTAACTAAATTGTAGGGTCTGAGTTGACATATTTATCTCTTCTGAAACCTTTTGGCTTCAGGTCTGTGTACAAACCTGCCAGTGTAGTTGGTGAGGTGAGGGACTTGCAGAGAAGTACGTTGTATTTCAGCTGGTAGTTACCAATCAATAAAGGTTTTAGTCGTGATGAATAGTGATGGTCATAGAGTCATAGATTTATACAGCACAGAAACAGGCTCTCTGATCTAACTTGTCCATGCTGACCAATCTACAGTATCTGAGCCGTTCCATTTGCCTGCATTTGGCCCATATCCTCAAACGTTTGAAATCATGTACCTATCCAAAGGTTTTTTAAACATTGCACCCACCACTACTGCTTCCTCTGGCAGCTTGTTTCATCTACCCACTACTTCGCTCTGTGAGAAATGGTTGCCCCTCAGGTCCCTTTTAACCCTTTCCACTCTCAACTTGGATCTACACCCTCTTTAGACTATAGAGTCTCCTGCCCTGGGAAAAAAAGGCTGGGACCATCCATCTCTTCTATGTCCCTCATGATTTCATATACCTCTACAATGTCACCTCTCTAGCACCTGTATTCCAGGGAAAGATGTCCCAGCCTATTCAGCCTCTCCTCCTCTACCCCATCTTCAGCTTAACGACATCCTTCCTATAGTTGGACTGTCAAGACTGTGCACAGTAGTTCAAGTGTGGTCTCACCAATGACTTGTACATTTGTTAAATGACGTCCCAAGACCTGCACTTAATGCCTTGACCGATGAAGGCCAGCATCCCAAATGCCTGCGTTACCAGCCTTTCTATCTGTGCCAACACATTCATGGAACTAAGGTACACAAAAATACTGGAGAAACTCAGCGGGTGCAGCAGCATCTATGGAGCGAAGGAAATAGGCAACGTTTCGGGTGAAGAAGGGTTTCGGCCCGAAACATCGCCTATTTCCTTCGCTCCATAGATGCTGCTGCACCTGCTGAGTTTCTCCAGCATTTTTGTGTACCTTCGATTTTCCAGCATCTGCAGTTCCTTCTTAAACACATTAATGGAACTATGTGCCTGTATCCCAAGGTCTTTCTGTTCTCCAGTTCTACACTCCTCCAACACCCTTATTATGCAAGTCCTGCCGTGGTTTAACTTACCAAAATGCAACAGGTTACACTAAGAGTCCAGGAGCCATACAACATGGAAACTTCATCCTAACCTGGCCATACTGACCAACATGCCCATCTACTCTAGTCTCACCTGCCCTCGTTTGGCCCATATCCTTCTATGTACGTCTAAATGTATTTTAAACCTTGTCTTCCCCCCTTAATCTCTGTGTCCTCTGGTTCTTGATTCCCCTACTCTGGGTAATGGACTCTGTGTCCTATCTATTCCTCGCATGCTCTTATTCACGTCTATAAGTTCACCCCTCATCCTCATGTGCTCCAAGGAATAATGTCTTAGCCTGCTCAACCTTCCCCGATAGCTCAGACCCTCGAGTCCTGGTAACCTCGTAAATCTAATCTGTAACATTTTCAAGCTTAACAACATCTTTCCTGTAATAGGGTGACCAAAACTGAACACAATACTCTAAATGTAGCCTTACCGATGTCTTTTACAGCTGTAATTTAACTTCCTAAATTCTATACTCAATAGTTTAACTAATGAAGGCCAAAGTGCCGAAAGCCTTCTTGACCACCCTTTCTACCTGTGATGCCACTTACGAATAACTATGTATAACCATATAATAATAACCATATAACAATTACAGCACGGAAACAGGCCATCTCGACCCCTCTAGTCCGTGCCGAACACATAATCTCCCCTAGTCCCATATACCTGCGCTCAGACCATAACCCTCCATTCCTTTCCCATCCATATAACTATCCAATGTACCTGCACTCCTAGATTCCTCTGCCCTACAACATACTCCCAACGCCTGCCATTCACAGTGTAGGTCCTGCCATGATTTGGCTTTCCACAATGCAACATCTTGCACTTATCTGTATTAAACTTCTTTAACCACCTGAGCCCACCTGTCCAACTAATCAAAGTCATGTTGCAATTTTTAATTACCATCTTCGCTATCTATAATGGCGCCCACTTTTGTGTCATCTGCAAATTTGCTAATCATGCCTTGTGCATTCTCATCCAAATTCAACATATAAGCCACAAACAGCAATGCGGCCAGCACTGGACTCTGAGGGACACCACTAATCACAGGTTTCAAGTCCAAAAAACAACCTCCACCATCACCCTGTGCTTCCTTCCATGAATTCTCTATCCAGTCAGCGAGCTCTCCCTGGATCTCATGCGATCTAACCTTCCAGAGCAACCAACTGTAAGGAACTTTATCAAATGCCTTGCTGAAGTCCATACAGGCAACGTCTACAGTTTTGGTCTCATCAACCTTTTTAGTTACTTCCTCCAAAAACTCAATCAGATTCGTGAGACACAATCTCCCATGTATAAAGGTGTGGCGAGTCTCCCTAATCAGCCCGTTTACCAAATGCAATATATATTATCCCTCAGAATACTCTCTAGTAACATGCCTATCACAGACGTTAGACTCACTGGTCTATAGTTAACAGGCTTTTCCTTGCAATCCTTCTTAAATAGAGTCACAACATTAGCCACCCTCCAGTCTTCCGGCATCTCAACCTTTTCTTTTCTTTTTTTTAATTTTTATTTATTAGAAGTAAGTACAATAATGTGATACCTTGTAGATACCTAATATATATTGACATTACATTTTATGTACAACTTCTTATTTTATTTATTTTTAGCAGTAAAAGAAAGAAAAGAAAGAGAATAGTAGAAAAATAGAGAAGTGCGTGATACTGAACAGTGAGAAGAAGGAAAGAAGAAATGAGAGAGAATAGAGAGAGAAAAAGAAGTGATAGAAAACAGGAGATTGAAGGAGAAATAGCTCTTTATTATTCTTGACCACCCTTCACCCGATCCTGAAACAGTTAATTTCTACGGTTATGTTGCACCATATGCTTGTAAGATGTCGATAAATGGAGACCAAATCATTAAGAATGGGTCTACTTTGTCTGTTAGGAGGAGTCGCATTTCTTGAAGATGATCTCACCCTTTTCCAATAATGCTTCATATATCTGAGCCAAGGCACCTAGAGAAGTCTTCTCTAGCTTCCCATAGTGTCTTCAGATATATCTGATCAGGCCCGGTCGATTTATCCACCTTCAAACGCACTGAGGCAATCATCATCTCAATTGTAATATTGAATGTCCTCTAGACCATTAACTGTCTCAAGTTCCCCAGTCTTCACATCTTTCTCCACAGTAAATATGTCCGAATTAAATTTCATCTGTCATTTCTTGGCCCATTTTCCCAGTTTATCGGCATCCTGTGGTAATCTTACATAATATTTTTCATTTTCCACTTCACCACCAATTTTGATGTCCACCGCAAGCTTAAAAACCCATGTTAACACCATTGTCATCCAAACCATGAATGTGGATAACAATAATTCTAGCACTGATCCCTGTGGCACATCACTGATCACAGGCCACCATTCAGAATTACAATCTTCCTCTGCCACCCCCAATATGCACAAATCCATTTGGCTATCACACCCTGGGCCCCATGTGACTGATTGATTAATTTATTGATTGATTGATTGATGGCATGAATTATGCAGCATGGAAACAGGCCCTTCGGCCCATTCACATTGAGCATCATTCGTCCTTTCACACTAGATCTATGTTATCTCACTATGTCATCCATTTCATACAATCTCGGGGCAATTTACAGTGGCCAATTAACCTACAAATCTGCATGTCCTCGGGATGTGGGTAGGAAACCGGAGCATCCTGAGGAAACCCATGCGGTCACAGGGAGGACTTGCAAACTCCACACAGAACACCACCCGAGGTCAGGATCAAAACCAATTCTCTGGCATTGTGAGGCAGTAGCTCTACCAGCTGTGCCACTGTGTCGCTGTGCTGCCCTCCTGATCTAACCCCAGGATATAACCTTCCATTCTAGCCTATTGTGCAGGACCTTGTCAAAGGCCTTGTTACATTGTCTCCAGACAACATCTACTCCCTGTACTCATCAATCCTCTTTGATACCTTATTTATGAGTCAAGATTTCCCATGCACAGAGCAATCCTGACTATCCTTAATCAGTCCTTGTCTTTCCGAATGCCGGTAAATCCTGTCTGGCAGAACCCGCACCAGATACTTTCCACCACTGATGCAAGGCTCAATGGCCTGTAGTTCCCTGACTTGGCCTTGTAGCCCTTAAACAAAGGTGGTATGTACTCCATCTTACATAGTGCTCATGTTATTGAAAGAACATGAATACAGCTCCATATTGTACATCGAGTTCTTAAATCTCTTTTACACTTGATTGCTTCCAAATGTGCTTTCATCTGGAGATAATGTACATATTTAATAACAGATGCATTTTCTATATCAAAGCATCGCATTCCCTTTATAGTGGGGAAACATACTTTATATTCTAAAGGAATGACCAGAGCAGAGATCTTTCACATTTTGTCCAACATTCTCACAAACAGACACCCAAGAAACAATTTTGCTTTCAAGATCTAACATTTTTTTGTTGATGGATTAGGAGGCAAGTGAGAGGTGCCATTAAATAATAAACTACAGACATTTTAAACTTTTCCTATGAAGAGTAAACCTTTCATGATATGAAAGTTAATAAATAGTAGTAGAATTACCCATTGGATAGGCTGCCATAAAGCAAAAATATGAGAAATAACTGTATTTAGGTTCGGACTCAAAGTAAATTTCAAGAGAATTGCTAATTGATCACATTTTTTTTAGAACTTTCATTTTTTAATTTTTGTTTTTCCATATTTCAGAAGATGAACAAATGTAAATCCATAGTTCCTTGCAAGCAGCTGCACAAGTGGATAGTGTGACCAAAAGGCATAAGACTCACTCTATACCCATGACTGCGTAGCCAACCACAGTGCGAACTCCATCATCAAGTTCGCTGACGACACCACTATTGTGGGGCCTATCACTGATGGGGATGAGTCAGAATATAGAAGGGAGATCGAGCAACTGTCCATATGGTGCCAGCGCAATAACCTGGCCCTCAACACCAGCAAAACCAAGGAACTGATTGTGGACTTTGGAAGGAGTAGGAGGGGGACCCACAGCCCCATTTATATCAACGGGTTGATGGTTGAAAGGGTCAAGAACTTTAAATTCCTGGGCGTGCACATCTCTGAAGATCTTTCCTGGTCCGAGAACACTAACGCAATTATCAAAAAAGCTCATCAGCGCCTCTACTTCCTGAGAAGATTACGGAGAGTCAGTTTGTCAAGGAAGACTCTCTCTAACTTCTACAGGTGCACAGTCGAGAGCATGCTGACTGGTTGCATCGTGGCTTGGTTCGGCAATTTGAGCGCCCTGGAGAGGAAAAGACTACAAAAAGTAGTAAACACTGCCCAGTCCATCATCGGCTCTGACCTTCCTTCCATCGAGGGGATTTATTGCAGTCGCTGCCGTTAGCGTTATGCCCCTGTCCCACTTAGGAAACCTGAACGGAAACCTCTGGAGACTTTGCGCCCCACCCAAAGGAGTCAATAGAAATAGATAGGAGCACAATGTAAATAGGGGCATTTAGACAGATATATTAACAGGCAGAGAATAAAGGAATATAGACCAAGATCAGCCAGTTGCAATTAGCTTAGAAAGGCATTATGGTGGTGCATACATGATGAGCTGTTGGACTAATTCCTGTGCTGTACTGTCCTTCCTTCTATGTTCTAAATCATTTTCTCAATGGCAATTCTAATTTTCTACTCAGAAATATTTCAATTCCGATTGACACAGTTCAATTACAAAACAATTGTTCAGTATAGTAGGTATGTTGCAAAGCCTACCTGAAGCGTCTTTGAAAATCTGCCGCTGCGGGTGTGCGCGATTTTGGCGCCGTTTAGAGGGGGGCGGGTTTAAAACGCGATTTTCTCTAGGCTGTTCAAATCGAAGATGTTCAGCCTAGTTAATTATTAACGAAAAATCGCTGGAAGACCCCGTCGCAAAAGCTATTATTAGTTTTAAAGGCCTCGTATAATAGTTATAGTAATTTAAAAATCAATCTTTAAACCCGCGACCGCCAGCAACCGCAGGGTCTCATAAATGAGACAGCTGAAGGTAGGCTGTATATTTTTACATTAAAAAGGGCTTCTAAAGATCCCTTTATACAAAGTTTAATATTGCGAGTAGCTCATTTTGGGCCCATTATATCCCGCAGTATTTTTCTGGGCATTTGGGGCACAAACCTACCGCAATGTGAACGTTCTAAACCAGCGCGTTCCACAGGGACCCACTGAAAAGCTGATTTAAATGGACTTTAATTTACAGCAATTGAACACTGAATTCCTTCCATTTGGCCTATAAATTAATGTAAATGAGATTTAAAAATCATGTTTTATTGTGAATTATTTGTGAATATTATTTGGACATTTAGGCTATTTAAAAATGTTAATCATTTATTAAGAAATGGATAGATGTTTAGATCTAGTAATTGAAGTCTGAAATTAGCTACAATTAGGTAACTAACTAATTATATGCTTTAATTTCAGGTCATCCAAGTAAGATTATTTTATATTTGTTTCAGAATGCTTCAATCTATGATAACTGAAAATTTCATTCAGTTCTCTTAATTTTTAAGAAAGTTATGGGCTTTTGACTGTTCACGATCACAGCTTTTTTGTTATGTCCATAGAAAATCAATAGGGAACAAGATGCTCATTTCCGAGTATGAAAATGGCCATAACTTTTTAAATACTTGAGATATGAAAGTGAATTAGGTGTCAAATTAAACTTATTTTTATGCTTTATCTGATGGGATAAATTACAGACTTGATTTTTTAAATCTCAAAATTTTGTAACATTGCTAAGTATAGCAACCAATTTATCATCATTTATCTGGTCTTTTTACAGTCCTTGCAATGTTTTACCCACAGTGTTTTGCTGATTGCAAAGCACTGTGGCTGGGAATAGGGTAATAATGACTGGGTCTTGTTTAAAATGTAATTTCTTTCCACCTACTAGGCTGGAAGGCATCCAAGGAAGATTGTATGAGTTAACATTAAAATAATATTTGACTGAGATAATTAAACTAAATAGGGAAGCATAATTAAATAGTAGGTTGGATAATGGGATGGATTAAGAAATATGAGCCACTGGTCTGCAAAGGTCTTTATTGCACTGAAAAAAATGACAATGCTTTCATCACTTCAGCGTTTGAAAACATCTCAGTAGATAGATAGATAGATAAATAGATAGATAGATAGATAGATAGATAGATAGATAGATAGATAGATAGATAGATATAATTTATTGCCACACAACCAGGGTTGGTGGAAATTTGAGTTGTCAGCAGCAGTACAATAATAAAGAACACACAATAAAACTAACACAAACATCCACCACAGCATTCATCACTGTGGTGGAAGGCACAAAAATTTGGCCAGTCCTCCTCCATTTCCTCCCCGTGTACAGGACCAGAGTCCAGTCAGTCCAGGATCGGCTCTTCCTCACCGGAGACCGCGGCTTTAGATTGTTGTAGGCCGCAGGCCGGCGGTCGAGATTTAAAGTCCCCGCCGCAGCCAGAAGCACCGTAGACTGCAGGGCCGGCGGTCGAAGCTCCCCTCCAGGGGTGATGGTAAGTCCATGCCAGACCTGCGGTAGAAGTTGGCCGTGGGCCGGCAGTGATGGCTTCTTCTTCCCCCGGGTCCCCCACGAGGGATGCCGGGCTGTAGATGCCGCACCAGCTGGAGCTCTGCAGACCGCGGCTTCAGGCTGCGACTTCAGGCTGCCGGCTGCCCCGGGCCAGCGAAATGGAGCGCTCCCCTCCAGCGAGCCCCAGCGAGGGTCGCCCGCTCCACATCGAGAGTCCACACTGCGCCCGCCGCTGAAGCCCCGGGCGCGTCTCCGGGAAAGGCCGCGTCGACCCTTGATGTTAGGCCACGGGGGGGCAACCTGGAAAAAGTCGCCTCTCCATGGAGGAGGCGACTGAAGCGGTTTCCCCCTCCCCCCCCCCACACCACCCCTCACACAAAACACACCGAGAAACACAAAATACACACTTTAAAACATACTAAAAAATAAAAAAAAGCTGAAAAAACTGACGCGCTGCTGACATGGCTGCACACAGAGGAGCGCCCCCTACATACAGTATGATGATTAAGATGGAGAATTGGCACCTAATGTACACTCAGGTATAGAATACTGGAGATATCTTTGCAAGAATGGATTTCCTCATTTCCTGTTATCTTTTATAAATGGCTATTCAAGCAAGATTTGATTTCACTAGAGGTCTGATGACCACCAGCCACTATGTTAACAGATTTTAACAACTGAGTTTCACAATTATCATTTGAATAATATGTCCTGTGAATATTTAGTGATTGCATTACCAATGCAAATTGTGATAATTTAAACTTTGGCACACTCATACACCACATTAAAAACGACATTGCTGACATCAATGGAATGAGATCAAACTGAAAAATATTTATTTAATTTGCTTGTGATATCTGTCTCTGGTTGCCTCAGGAAATGGCATTCTTTTGCAAGAGGCCCAGGCATTAAGGCATTAGGTTAGACAGAAGTCACATATAAAGGGCCTGTCCCACTTACGTGTCATTGGCATGCAAATTACACGACCTCGTGGTCGCGTTGAGGCGCACGGGCATCGTATGGCCGCACGGGGCCGGTCCCACTGAGAAACGCGGAGGGGTATGTAGTTGTGCGCGACATCGCGCGGGTGCTCTGAAATTTTTGTAGGGTAAATCTTGTGAGGTAATTAAGAAGATTGATGAAGGCAAGATAGTTGATGTAGTTTAAATGAACTTTAGTAAGGCGTTTGACAATGGTCCTGCATGGTACGCTGCTCGAAAAGGTCAAGGCAATGTGATTTAAGGCAAGCTGGCTAATTAATGATGTTAAGGATAGTGAGGAAGGTTGTTGAGACTACAGTGGGATAACGATTAGATGGAAAATTTGATAGAGCATTGGCAGATGAAATTTAATCTGGACATGTGCAGGACAAATGTATTGTGGCAAATCAAATTGTGGCACAAACAGTAAATTGTAGGGAGCTAAGGATTATTGATGAACGCAGGGAACACGTGATTCAAACCATTAGTTCCCTGAAAATGGCAGCACAATAGATAGAATGATGAAGAAGGCTTAAGACATTAGCCTTTTTAGGTCTGTCAGGACGTAAAATATAAAAGTTGGGCGATAATGCAAAAACTTTACAAATTGTTGGTTAGACCGCACTTGGAGTGTTACCTGCAGTTCTGGTTATCACTCTGGAAGAAGAACAGGGTCGCACTGGAGAGAATGATGAGGATATTACTTGGATCAGATGGGAGAATTTTAGTTATGCAGAGAGATTAAATAGAGTGGGCTTGTTTTCCCTTGAGAAAAGGACGAGCTATGACCTGATTGAGGAATATAGAATTATGAAAAGAATAGATAGAGTATATAGTTAGAATCTTTTCTTCATGGTAGGGGGGTTAAAAACAAGAATCCATAGGTTTAAGGTGAGAGGATGGAGTTTTGAGGGACAACATTTTTACGCAGAGAATGCTTCTTACTTGGAACTCACTGATAGAGGATGTGAGTTATAATCAGATAAAATCTCTGTTTAAGAGATATTTAGATGGACACAAATAGGTAAGGCACAGGAGGACATATAATGTGCAATTAGTGTAGATAACATGCATCTGTGGGCTAAATAGCCCATTTCTGTGGTGTACGCGTCTGTTACTTTATTTATCCCCTTTCTCCTCCAGTGTCTGAGCTGCACGCAACCGATGGTAATTTTTTTTGTATTAGTGTCCATTTCATTCACCCCATTCCTCACCACAGTAAGCAGCAACGTTTCCAAGCCTCTGCCTTATCCTCCTCTTCCTCCAAGCAACCCATCCTAACCCCACAGGCACCTTCCTGGGACAGGGGTGAGCAGCTCCATCTTCTGGAAGAATGGTGGAATTTCATGGTTCAGAGGAGTGTGAATAAATATAATACACTAGAGTAGGTGATTAAAAACATAGTGGGAGAGGAGAGAATGGATGAGAGAGTCAGACAGGCAAGTCTAGAGATTGGGGCCCAGACGGCTGAAGGCAGCTAGCAATAGTAAAAGAGTTAAGGCCATGAGCAAGATGTAGACATTTGCGGATCATAATCCAGGCAGCAGAATGCCACAACTGTTAGAGATGTTGCCTCTTAGCTCCAGCAACCCTGGTTCCATCCTGAACTTCGGCATTTCCCGTCTGGAATTTTCCCATTTTCACTCTGACCCTGTGGGCTTCCCTGGTTATACTTGTTTCCTCATACATCCCAAACACATATGGATTAGTATGTTAATTGGTTACTGTAAATTGTCCCGTGTGTGTAGATGTGTGGTAGAATCTGGGGAAGTTAATGGGAATGTAGTCGGCCCCCTTCAGTCATGACTGACCATGGGTGATGCATCCTAGTTTGCAGGTGATGTGTGGTCGGATGCAAGCCTGGGCGATGTCATATGGAGGACAGGGTGTTGCCCATGCAGCACGTCCCCCCTCTCCACATCGCTGATCGATCCAAAGGAACAGCAGGGCCGTTACAGTTTGGCACCTGCGCCATCGCAGGAGCTGCCAGAGCAAGGTTGTAGACAACGACGAACTGCCTTTGGGGCTCTGACTCCGGATTTTCTTGAGGTTTAGACCATGAGCCTTTTCCGTGACTAGATATGGCCACAAGGCAGTGGAGGTTTTAAATCAGAGTTTTCCCTCTCCTAGATGGACTGCCTTCCCAGGCTGATGAGCCCCATCTGCCCGTGACTCATGGGGGCGGGAGCGTCTACCTTCCCCTGCAGGTCTATAACACCTGCCCACTGCCCATGATGGGAATGTAGGAAGAAGCAAAAAATAGGATTAATGTAATTGGGTGTAAATACTCAGTGTGGTTTCAGTGGGCTCGTTTCTGTGTTGTAACTCTCCATGACATAGAAACATAGAAACATAGAAAATAGGTGCAGGAGTAGGCCATTCTGCCCTTCGGGCCTGCACCGCCAATCAATATACAATACAATACAATTCAATTTATTGTCATTTAGACCCCTTGAGGTCCAAACGAAATGCCGTTTCTGCAGCCATACATTACAAACAAATAGACTCAAGACACAACATAATTTACATAAACATCCATCACATCGCTGTGATGGAAGGCCAAAAAAACTTATCTCTCCACTGCACTCTCCCCCCCGATGTCAGAGTCAAAGTCAAAGCCCCCGGCGGGCGATGGCGAATTGTCCCGTGGCCATTAAAGCCACGCCGGGTGATGCAAGGCCGCACACCGGGTCTTGGTGTTAGAGCCCCCGGCGCGCGCTCGCAAACTCCCGTGGCCATTCCAAGCCGCGCGGGGCGGTGATGTAGGCCCCGCTCCAGGAGCTCTTCAACCCCGCAACTCGGGCGGGAGAAGTCGCCGTTGCGGGAGCCCTGAAAAGCGGACTCCCTCCAGGGACCCGCGGGCTGATGATCATGGCTGATCATCCAACTCAGTATCCTGTACCTGCCTTCTCTCCATACCCCCTGATCCCTTTAGCCACAAGGGCCACATCTAACTCCCTCTTAAATATACTCAATGAACTGACCTCAACTACCTTCTATGGCAGAGAATTCCACAGATTCACCACTTTCTGTGTAAAAAATGATTTTCTCATCTCAGTCCTAAAAGACTTCCCTCTTATCCTTAAACTGTGACCCCTTGTTCTGGACTTCCCTAAAATCGGGTATAATCTTCCTGCATCTAGCCTGTCCAACCCCTTAAGAATTTTGTAAGTTTCTATAAGATCCCCCCTCAATCTTCTAAATTCTAGTGTGTACAAGCCGAGTCTATCCAGTCTTTCTTCATATGAAAGTCCTGCCATCCCAGGAATCAGTCTGGTGAACCTTCTCTGTACTCCCTCTATAGCAAGAATGTCTTTCCTCAGATTTGGAGACCAAAACTGTACGCAATACTCCAGGTGTGGTCTCACCAAGACCCTGTACAACTGCAGTAGAACCTCCCTGCTCCTATACTCAAATCCTTTTGCTATGAAAGCTAACATGCCATTCGCTTTCTTCACTTAAGCACTTTAGAGTAACTGCCAGAAAAAGGGGAACACAAACGAAAGAATACTCACTAATGGATGCAAAAGGTCATCACCTTTAAGTGTTAATTCTGTTTCTCTCTCTTAGTATTTCTCACATTTCTATTTTAACACAAAACAGACTGTGTCAGCTGCTTCTCAGATCAAAATTGTTTTCATAGTTCTGTTAACTCTTCCCAATTATCCGCTGCTGGTATTTGAAGGTGGGGGGAAGAACATATGTGCCAATGGATATTGAGGTATCGATTGAAAGATATGGTATGGAAACAGGCCATTCGGCCCACCGTGTCAACGCAGACTGTTGATCACCTGTTCATACTAGTTCTATGTTATCCCACTATCGCATCCACTCCCTACGCACTTGGGGCAATTTACAGAGGCCAATTAACCTACAGATCCGCACTGCTTTGGGATGTGGGATGAAACTGGAGCATCCGGAGGAAACCCAAGCAGGGAGGACATGCAAACCACACAGCCAACACCCGATGTTATGATCAAACTCATGTCTCTGGCACTGTGAGGCAGCATCTCTACCAACTGCGCCACTGACTGGGCTCCTCACAAAGGACACTTCTTTTGAGAGATAAGTCTAAGAATGTGGGAGGGCGAGAAATACTTTGAGAATGAAGGATAGGTTCTTTAGGATTAGGATGACGAGAGATTTCTTCACTCCGAGAAATGTGACCTTTGGAATTATCTAACCAAGAGTGACGTGGCCTTTCAGTTATAACTTTCATTAAAAATAGAGATTAATAAACTGTTAGGCTTTCAGGGATAAAGGGGATAAAGGGATATTGAGCGAAATGGTGCTAAGTATGTTCCCAACAACCCTCACCAACCTTTACAGATGCACTGTAGAAAGCATTTTATCATGATAGGTCATAGCATGGTTTGGGACCAGCTCCATTCAAGACTAAGAAATTGCAGAGAGTTTTCATGCAGTTCATCATGCAAACCAATATCCCTTATATTAACTCCATTTACACTTCATTTTGCCTCAGCAAGGCTACCAGCATAATCAAATACGAGCCTCACCCCGGTCACTCCCACTCCCACGTGGCAAGAGGTACAGAAGTTTGAAAATGCATACCTCCAGATTCAGGGACAGTTTCTTCCCAGCTGTTACCAGGCAACTGAATCTTCCCATCCACCTCGTTGGAGACCTTCAAACCAACTCTATTTGGACTTTATCTTACACTAAGCGTTATACCCTTGATTCTATGTACACTGTAGATGGCTTAATTGTAATCATATATATTCTTGAAAGCATCTGTACATAACTAAAGCTCGGATATTGTGCTCTACAGTTTGCACGGTTTTTTTATTTGCGCAAAAACGGTTCGCGATAGCGCTACAATTGTTCGCCAGCTCACTCACCGTTCTCCCGTGCCGCAAGTGCAACAAGTTTCGTTCCGATTGGTGATGTATTGTAAAAGTTGGCGAGGTTTAAATATCAGCACCTCGTGGATTGGTCTCTTCTCCTGTCATTCCCCGGGACGGTCCGCCCCTTCCTGCACCATTGCGTCTTTACTGGAGCTGAGGGACACTGTGGGTGTCTTGTGGAAGTCTCCAACCGGACACAATTTTCGGAGGGACCGGAAGCCACACACTGCCATCGCAACGTCCTGCAGCTCCAGCCCCTTCCCCTCTGGTCCCCCTCGCTGGCACCTGCCCCTCCTCCCTCGTGATACCCCACCTCTTCCCCATGGCTCTTCCCCCGTCTTTTCTCCGAGCTCTCCCCCCCCCTCCCGCCCACACATCGGCGTGGCCGTAGCTGCTGGTGCTTCCAGGCCGATCCGAGGCCTGGCTCTAAGGGCACTGATGGCTGATGCTCCTCCGGGGCACGCAAGAAGGGAGAGGAGCGACATCCTCGAGATCTTGGGGAGGGAGATTGGGGAAGGAGAGGGGATAGAGGGAGAGGAGGGGAGTAGGGAGGGGAGGGGAGTTATGGAGGGGGGAGGGAGTGATTGAGGCTAGGGAAAAGGAGAGGTGAGGGAGGGATTGGGGGATGGTTGGAGTATAGGGAAAAGAAGAGGGAGGAGGTGAAGAGGGTGAGTGGGGGTGGAGGGGGGATAGAGGGAGAGGAGGAGGGGGTAGGGGAGGGGGGACTGCGGGAGGTGGGGAATAGAGAGAGGAGGGCAGTGGTGGAGGTGAGGAGGGATAGGGGGAGGTGAGGAGTGGGTGAGATGGGGATTAGAGGGATAGGAGGGTGGTGGGGAGAGGAGTTATGGAGGGAGGAGTGACTGAGGGTAGGGGAAGGAGCGGGAGAGAGAGGTGAGAGAGGGGTTGGAGAGGGGAGGAGAGGGGAAAGAAGAGGGAGGGTGAAGAGGAGGGGGAGAGAGTGCTAGGGATGAGGGGAAATGAGCTGCACCTGTGCAGTTGGGGGCTATGGGTGAGTGGTGGAATATTGCATTGGGGGACCAAGCTTCCTGTGTGACAGGGACCCAACGGGCCCCACTTAGTCCAGCACAACATAAAAGCTTTTGACTGAACCTCTGCATGTGGCTATAATACACTAAACTAAACCAAACTTCCGTTCTTATGTCCTAGTGGTGTGTTGTGTTAGAATAAAGCTATCTGGATGATGTTTATTGTAAAAATGTTTTTGGAGCTTCCCTCTTTCAATGTAAGGGTGTTGAAGATATCAGGAATACGTGATATTCCTGTTTTTTAGAAACCAAGTGCCTATTTGATTTATTGCTTTAAGGAATATTGGGACACCAACTATCCAATGATGAAACTGCTGTGGGAGCTGCCAAGGCATTATAGAAACATAGAAACATAGAACATTGGTGCAGGAGTAGGCCATTCGGCCCTTCGAGCCTGCACCGCCATGCAATATGATCATGGCTGATCATCCAACTCAGTATCCTGTACCTGCCTTCTCTCCATACCCCCTGATCCCTTTAGCCACAAGGGACCACATCTAACTCCCTCTTAAATATAGCCAATAAACTGGCCTCAACTACATTTTGTGGCAGAGAATTCCAGAGATTCACCACTCTCTGTGTAAAAGTCATCTGCTCTTAGTTGTGGTGGTGTAAGACTGCCTGGATTTGATGAATTAATTAAATTTCAATTATTTCACAGCGTTCTGAAAGCAACATGGATATTTCCATGCTATCCTTTTATTACTTTCCATTAAGAAATAAAAGGAATACGTTTGACAGACGCAAGATTCAAAGTAGTGGCATCACCAATGGGAATACCTGTTAACCTCAGCGCTGCATGTAATGAGAAGCTTACAGTGAGCTCCGTGTCTCTCTCTCTCCCTCTGTGTTGGAATGTGGAAGAGAGAGCGGTTCTCTTTTGACGCATAAAAATGGAGTGTAATTAGTTTGAAGAAGGGATCTGACCCAAAATGTATCTGTTCTGATTCCCTCCACTGATGTTGCCTGACATGTTGCTTACATTACATGAACCAGACACACAGAACTGGATGTGTCAGAAGAGAGAAACAAGACACATCAGATGCTGGTATCTAGAGCAAGTGCTTAAGTGCCCCATTGAGTTCCTCCAGCACTTTTCTTTACTCACAATTCCAGCATCTGAAGTCCCTTGTTTCTCTCTTCTGACAAATCCAGTTCTTTGTGTCTGGTTCATGTAATGTAGATCAAGGGTCACCAGGCAAAACCAATACCATCTACCCTCCTTCCCCTCCCTTCCTCCTCTCCTTTCCCTCCCACCCTCTTTCCCTATCTCTCTCTTCCCTCATCCTCTACCCTTTTTCTAATAGAGTTATAAAACTATGGAGTGATACAGCGTGTGACCAGGCCCTATGGCCCAACTTGCCCACACAGGCCAACATGTCCCAGCTACACTAGTCCCACATGCCTGCATTTGGTCCGTATCCCTCCAAACCTGTCCTATCCATGTACCTGTCAAACATTTTTTAAACTTTGGGATAGTCCCAGCCTCAACTACCTCCTCTGGCAGCTTGTTCCATACACCCACCACCCTTTGTGTGAAGAAGTTATCCTTCAGATTCCTATTAAATCTTTTCCCCTTCACCTTAAACCTATGCCCTCTGGTCCCCGATTCACCTACTCTGGGCAAAAGACTCTGTGCATCTGCCCGATCTGGTACCCGGACGGGACGTCGAAGGACGAGAAGCCGAAGTCAAGAAGTGGAAGCCAAGATATAGAAAGTACATTATGCCGAAAAGCCAAGATAGCGAAGTACATCGCGCTAAAAAGCCAAGATACCGAAAGTACATCACGCCGAAAAGCCAAGATAGTCAAAGTACATTAAGCCGAAAAACAATCTGATGCCAAATGCACATGAAGCCGAAATGATAAATAGGTATGAAACACTTTAAAAAATCTATATTTGCTGGAAGAATTGTTGTACCTTGTTACAATTTGAAATAGTTGAATAGTTTTTACCTTGTACGTCTCCGGGGATGGGATTGGTCCAACAACTTGTCAGTCATCAACAAAGGTCAACGATTGATCCAGATCCCTGCGGCGTCCATCACATCACTGTCTCTGTGGCGATTGCAGCAGCTTGGAGTCACTGCCACCATTTTACAAAAACAAGCTCAAGCTCCCCCCCCCCCCCCCCCCTCCCCATCTCCCCCCGGCCAGTGAAGTGATGGACGTGGGAGGCTGGATCAATCGCTGACAAGGTCTAGGACAAATCCCGTCTCCGGAGACGTCATGTCCGATCGGCGACTTTTCGACGTCATGTCCGTTCTGCGTCTTGTCTTTGCGGTGTGGTGTCCGTTCGGGTTCGTACCCTTTCGCCGCGATGTACATTCGGTATCTTGGCTTTTTGGCGTGATGTACTTTCGGTATCTTGGCTTCCACTTTTTGACTTCGGCTTCTCGTCCTTCGATGCCCCGTGCGATCTATTCCTTTCATGATTTTATACACCTCTATAAGATCACCCCTCATCCTCCTGTGCTTCACGGAATAGAGTCCCAGCCTACTGAATCTCTCACAAAATGCAACACCTCACATTTATCTGTATTAAATTCCATCAACCATTCCTCAGCCCATCTGGCCAATCGATCAAGATCCTGCTGCAATTTTCCACAACCATCTTCACTATCTGCAAAACCACCCCTTTTGTTTCATCAGCAAACTTGCTAATCTTGCTGTGTATGTTCTCATCCAAATCATTGATGTAGATGACAAACTATAACGAGCCCTGTGCCCAATGCTGAGGCACACTAGGGTGCTCTTCCAATTCTCCAACTCCTCCCTCCTTCCCATTCCTCCTTCCTTCCATCTCCTCGTTTGCTCCCCTCCCCCTTCTACCCCTCCTCTCCATTTTCTCCCCTTGCCCTCATTCCTTTCTCATTTACCCCATCCATCTCCTTTTAGATCTTTCCCTTCCTCTCCTCCACCTCCACCTCCTTCCTCCATTTTCTCAGACATTTTTTTGGAGAAATTTTCAGAGGGAGAAAATAATCAAGACTTAAATGCTGAACGAGGATGTTCCAGGTTGCAATATTTAAGAGGGAGTTAGATGTGGCCCTGATGGCTAAAGGGATCAGGGGGTATGGAGAGAAGGCAGGTACAGGATACTGAGTTGGATGATCAGCCATGATCATATTGAATGGCGGTGCAGGCTCGAAGGGCGAATGGCCTACTCCTGCACCTATTTTCTATGTTTCTATTTTCTATGTAATATTGTGGAGATAGGAGAGGAATAATGAACGTATGTATGCATAATCTGTTAATTGATACCAAAGAGGAGATTTTAGAAGCAATATAATCCTGTCGTTCCAGTAAACTGAGTTTTATGCAATATAATGACACCAGGGCCCTTGGTTAAATGAATGTCTTTGAAATCATTCCCTGTTACTGTTTTTTCCATATGGACACAGTGATCAGTCAGTGATTAACTCAGAAACGTATTTCCATCACATTTAAACACTCTCTATTGCTGTCACACTGAAATCATTTAATCTGATGGAGCTAGGAGGGGGAACATTTGTCTTGCTTGGTTCTCAGCTCAGTTGAGATCAATCACAACCTCCCTCACATGTGAGACAGCGCTTTAATTGGATTCCATCTGCAACATCTGAAGTATTTTATCCACAAAGGATGATGAGACCAAACAGAGACACATTTCTACTAAAGAACACTGATGTGAAATTCAGATGGTTCGTGGCTGCAGCATTACTATTGACGAAGGGCATTAACCATTGTTGTACTGAATTAACTTTAATTTTGAATAAAGTATTTTAAATTTATTTTTAATTATTTGTTATTTTTTTAAATAATGTGATCCTGAATAAAATCCAGTTGAAGAGGTAAAAACAGAAAATGCTGGAAACTCAGCAGGTTACTTGCTTCTGTGAAAAGAGAAAGAAGGCTTAACGCCTCAGGTCGAAGCCTCCAGATGAAGACATTGCCTGATCTGTTTAGTTCCAGCACTTCTGTGGTTATATTTGTTCTAATCCCCTGTCACTTTTTTAAATTATGTTTAATTGACGATCCTCTCCCAACCTTGCCAACCCTTGACAATCTTTGGCCTTCATCAAATAGGTCTTTAAAGTTCACAGAAAGGCTTCATTTTTCAAACATGTGCAGAGCTTTTGATTTCTATTAAAGGATATTTGCCAAATATCCATAACATCTGTGACAATTTATTTAGACTTAGCATATTTAATCATATATAATCATATAACAATTACAGCACGGAAACAGGCCATCTCGACCCCTCTAGTCCGTGCCGAACACATAATCTCCCCTAGTCCCATATACCTGCGCTCAGACCATAACCCTCCATTCCTTTCCCATCCATATAACTATCCAATTTATTTTTAAATGATAAAAACGAACCTGCCTCCACCACCTTCACTGGAAGCTCATTCCACACAGCTACCACTCTCTGCGTAAAGAAGTTCCCCCTCATGTTACCCCTAAACTTCAGTCCCTTAATTCTCAAGTCATGTCCCCTTGTTTGAATCTTCCCTACTCTCAGTGGGAAAAGCTTTTCCACGTCAACTCTGTCTATCCCTCTCATCATTTTAAAAACCTCTATCAAGTCCCCCCTTAACCTTCTGCGCTCCAAAGAATAAAGCCCTAACTTGTTCAACCTTTCTCTGTAACTTAGTTGCTGAAACCCAGGCAACATTCTAGTAAATCTCCTCTGTACTCTCTCTATTTTGTTGACATCCTTCCTATAATTAGGCGACCAAAATTGTACACCATACTCCAGAATTGGCCTCACCAATGCCTTGTACAATTTTAACATTACATCCCAACTTCTATACTCAATGCTCTGATTTATAAAGGCCAGCACACCAAAAGCTTTCTTTACCACCCTATCTACATGAGATTCCACTTTCATGGAACTGTGCACAGTTATTCCCAGATCCCTCTGTTCACCTACATTCTTCAATTCCCTACCATTTACCATGTACGTCCTATTTTGATTTGTCCTGCCAAGATGTAGCACCTCACACTTATCAGCATTAAACTCCATCTGCCAAGAAGTATTTAAATCTGTAAAACATCACATGGTTCACTGGAATATTGTCAAATAAAATTTAGTGTAAATCATGTTTTCGAGGCAGCTGACCTTCAATTTGTCGGTGATGGTTTACCTACTTCAATATCAGTTGTGAATCACCATGAAACTGGGTGCTTAACTTTAGCTGACACCTTCATATAATACCGAATAATACAGTGGCTTGCAAAAGTATTCATACCCCTTGAACTTTTCCACATTTTGTCACGTTACAACCACAAACGTAAATGTATTTTATTGGGATTTTATGTGATAGACCAACACAAAGTGGCGCATAATTGTGAAGTGGAAGGAAAATGATACATGGTTTTCAAATTTTTTTACAAATAAAAAACTGAAAAGTGTGACGTGCAAAAGTATTCAGCCCCCTTTACTCTGATACCCCTAAATAGAATCCAGTGCAACCAATTGCCTTCAGAAGTCACCTAATTAGTAAATAGAGTCCACTTGTGTGTAATCTAATCTCAGTATAAATACAGCTGTTCTGTGAAGGCCTCAGAGGTTTGTTGGAGAACATTAGTGAACAAACATGAAGCCCAAGGAACACACCAGACAGGTCAGGGATAAAGTTGTGGAGAAGTTTAAAGCAGGGTTAGGTTATAAAAAAAATCCCAAGCTTTGAACATCTCAAGGAGCACTGTTCAATCCATCATCCGAAAATGGAAAGAGTATGGCACAACTGCAAACCTACCAAGACATGGCCGTCCACCTAAACTGACAGGCCAGGCAAGGAGAGCATTGATCAGAGAAGCAGCCAAGAGGCCCAAGGTAACTCTGGAGGAGCTGCAGAGATCCACTGCTCAGGTGGGAGAATCTGTCCACAGGACAACTATTAGTCGTGCACTCCACAAATCGGGCCTTTATGGAAGAGTGGCAAGAAGAAAGCCATTGTTGAAAAAAAGCCATAAGAAGTCCCGTTTGCAGTTTGCCACAAGCCATGTGGGGGACACAGCAAACATGTGGAGGAAGGTGCTCTGGTCAGATGAGACCAAAATTGAAGTTTTTGGCCTAAATGCAAAACGCTATGTGTGGCGGAAAACTAACACTGCACATCACCCTGAACACACCATCCCCACTGTGAAACATGCGGAGATCGGAACCCTAGCAGACAAGGGGATACAATCAAAACATTCCCATGCTGTGGGGATGCTTTTCTTCAGCAGGGACAGGGAAGCTGGTCAGAGTTGATGGGAAGATGGATGGAGCCAAATACAGGGCAATCTTGGAAGAAAACCTGTTAGATTCTGCAAAAGACTTGAGACTGGGGTGGAGGTTCACCTTCCAGCAGGACAACGACCCTAAACATACAGCCAGAGCTACAATGGAATGGTTTAGATCAAAGCATATTCATGTGTTAGAATGGCCCAGTCAAAGTCCAGACCTAAATCCAATTGAGAATCTCTGGCAAGACTTGAATATTGTTGTTCACAGACGCTCTCCATCCAATCTGACTGAGCTTGAGCTATTTTGCAAAGAATGGGCAAAATTTTCAGTCTCTAGATGTGCAAAGCTGGTAGAGACATACCCCAAAAGACTTGCAGCTGTAATTGCAGCGGAAGGATGTTCTACAGGTATGGGTGAAAGATGATTTAGAATATTAAAAAAAACATCTCACTGTGGCAATGGAATAATCTCCCTCCTGCTTTCCTTCTTCACTTATTCCTTCTCTTTCACTTTTTCTTTATTGGTTTTTCACCTACGCTCACTAATCTATTCTTCACTTTTCACAACCTCTTTTTCTTCTCTCCTTTCTCACCTCTCTCTTTAAAAAAAAAAAAAGGGAAGTTGTACAGAGAATGTAATATGTTAACATCGTTTTTGTACCAATGCATTGTACTCACTTCTAATAAAAAAAAAAAAAAAATTTAAAAAAAGGTGGTTCTACAAAGTATTGACTCAGGGGGTCTGAATACTTTTGCACGCCACACTTTTCAGTTTTTTATTTGTAAAAAAATTTGAAAACCATGTATCATTTTCCTTCCACTTCACAATTATGCGCCACTTTGTGTTGGTCTATTACATAAAATCCCAAT
The DNA here is from genome assembly GCF_010909765.2 of Amblyraja radiata. Classification (NCBI taxonomy): domain Eukaryota; kingdom Metazoa; phylum Chordata; class Chondrichthyes; order Rajiformes; family Rajidae; genus Amblyraja; species Amblyraja radiata. The sequence goes on along the minus strand of NC_045957.1, from coordinate 132,896,799 downwards.
AAAATAAATTTACGTTTGTGGTTGTAACGTGACAAAATGTGGAAAAGTTCAAGGGGTATGTGGTAGAAGTTTCCAACTTTCGATTGATATTTTAAACAACGATGTTTAAAACCTTTAGAAAGGAGATGAGAAGGATTTTTTTATAGTCAGAGGAAGGTGAATCCATGAAATTCTTTGCCACAAATGACTATGGATGCCTAATCATTGCGTATTTGTCAAGCGGAGATTGTCAAATTCTTGATGACTTATGCCCCTGTCCCACTTAGGAAACCTGAACGGAAACCTCTGGACACTTTGCGCCCCACCCAAGATTTCCTTGCGGTTCCCGGAGGTTTTTGTCAGTCTCCCTACCTGCTTCCACTACCTGCAACCTCCGGCAACCACCTGCAACCTCCGGGAACCGCACGGAAACCTTGGGTGGGGCGCAAAGTCTCCAGAGGTTTCCGTTCAGGTTTCCTAAGTGGGTCAGAGGCATAAGGGTGTGCAAGGTTATGGGGAGAAGGCAGGAGAATGGAGTTGAGAGTGATCAGCCATGATTGAATGGCAGAGATGACTCAATGGGCCAAATGGCCTACTTCTGCTCCTATGACATATGAACTTATGAGATGCTGCCAGCTCCCTGAGTTGGATAAATACTGTACAAGATTCAATAGGCTACTGATTAATAACCCTTTCTGGCTTAATCCCTCCCTTCACCACCTCCAGTTTAAATTCCAGTTGGAATATTTTGGAGGACCAAGTAACCAAGAACCAAGAACCAAGAACCAAGAACCAAGAACCAAGATTAGATATCAGAATAGTTCTCTGGATGTTGGAGACTAGAACTACCCCCAAACAACCCCAATGTAAAATGTAATGTTAAAAATTGGCTTAACCTGAAGCAGATCCATTTTCGGCCCTATTTTGGGTGTGGTGATGCCATGTGGGGATTTTGGCAGGATTTTCATTGTATTTTAAAACATTTTTACTTTTAAAGAGAGGGTGGGGACAATCACTTTACTGGAGATATACTGCAGGTCAACTTCCCCAATATTAACTGGTTCACTTTAGTTTGAACGGCATAGTGCCAACAGCAGAGCTTTTTGAACTGCTACAGAAGGGATGGCGCTGGCTCTAATATTAGGGAATGTAACAGGACAACTAGTTGAAGTGTTGATGGGAGAGCATTTAAAAAATAGTGATCACTGTAAGTTTCAAAGTTAATGGAAAGGGACAAACCTAGTCCAAAATTAAGGTCCTGATCAAGGGAAAGCCAATTTTTAATATCATAAGACAGGACTCAGCAAAAGCATTTGAGTAGCTGGGAAGTTTACTTCAGACAGTAAAGCAAAAGTGAAATAGTGAGAATTCAGGGCCAATGTATTCCCATCAGGATAACAAGTCCATGGACCCCTCAAATGTATGGATGTTAAGTGCATGATAAAAGAAAGAAATCCAGTGACAGGTATAGAGAAAACAGGGGAGGTCTTTCAGGAATATAGAAAGTGTAGAGTAGTAGATAAAAAATAAATTAGGAGGACAAAGAGATTCACAAAATAGCACTAGCATCTCTGGATGGGTCAAGACACTTCAGACTGAACAACGATCTCAACCTGAAACTCATCTATCCATTCCCTCGACAGATGCTGCTTGGCCCATTGAGTTCCTCCAGCACTTAGTATTTTGCTCAATATTCCAGCATCCGCATTTCTTTGTGATTGTATGAAATATCAGAGGCTGGTAGAATGAAGAAAAATTGGAAAGTGTTTTTAGAAATCTATTAAGGACAAGCAGATATCCAGAGAGAGAATAGGGATTTAGGGACTAACATGGCAATCTGTGCCTGGGTACACAAAAATGCTGGGGAAACTCAGCGGGTGCAGCAGCATCTATGGAGCGAAGGAAATAGGCAACGTTTCGGGCCGAAACCCTTCTTCAGACTGAAGACTAATTTCATTGACTGATGAACAAGGACCCCCAGCTCCATAGATGCTGCTGCACCCGCTGAGTTTCTCCAGCATTTTTGTGCACCTTCGATTTTCCAGCATCTGCAGTTCCTTCTTGAACAATCTGTGCCTGTATCTGGATATCTCAATTTAACATTTCACATCTCTATTCATTAACGTGAAGGACATTATAGACAATAGAAGATAGACAATAGGTGCAGGAGTAGGCCATTCGGCCCTTCAAGCCAGCAACTCCATTCAATGTGATCATGGCTGATCATCCCCAATAATAATAATAATAACTTTATTTATAGAGCACTTTAAAAACAACCACTGTTGCAACAAAGTGCTGTACATGACTAATCATGGACAAAAAATTATTACACAACAATAAAAACATTAAAAGAGAGAGTAAAAACAATAAAATTAAAAACATTAAAAGCACTAAAACAGGAGCAAAGTCTCAAGCAGGGTCAAAAGCCAAGGAATATAAATGTGTTTTAATACTGGTTTTGAAGATGGACAGTGAGGGGGCCTGTCTAATGTGCAACGGCAGAGTGTTCCAGAGTGCCGGAGCAGCAACAGAGAAGGCTCTATCCCCTCTGAGCTTCCGCTTAGACCTCGGTACCTCCAGGAGCAGCTGATCAGCTGACCTGAGGCACCGGGCAGGAGCGTATGGATGAAGCAGCTCAGAGAGGTAAGGCGGGGCGAGCCCATTTAAAGATTTTAAAACAAATAAAATAATTTTAAAATGAACTCGAAAGTGCACCGGGAGCCAGTGGAGGGAGGCCAGAAGTATCCCATTCCTGCCTTCTCCCCATATGTCCTGACACCGCTATCTTTACGAGCCCTATCTAGCTCTCTCTTGAAAGTATCCAGATAACCGACCTCCACCGCCCTCTGAGGAAGAGAATTCCACACTCACAACTCTCTGTGAGAAAAAGTGTTTCCTCGTCTCCGTTCAAAGTGGCTTACCCCTTATTCTTAAACTGTGGCCCCTGGTTCTGGACTCCCCCAACATCGGGACCATGTTTCCTACCTCTAGCGTGTCCTCTCCCTCCCCTCTCCAGCTCCCCGCCCATTGCACGGGCGCGGGGGCTTTGCACTGTCATCACGTCGGCAATGCCAGCAGGTCAGTGCCAGTTACCGGAGATGTCAGGACCAACGGGACACCAACCCCCAGGCCCACTGCAAGCACGGAGATCCCAGAGACCCACAGCCAGCAGCAGCCCAGCCCCGTTCGAACTCCAGAGGAAAACTGCAAACTGGCTGGAGACGTCAGGACCACCAGAAGCCACTCCCCGATGGGCCGCTACGGCGACAAGTGGCAGTTCGCCCACAGCCCGAGCTGCGCCCCCTCATCGGGACACCGACCCCCAGGCCCACTGCAAGCACGGAGATCCCAGATCAGCAACTCCAGCCCAGCCCCGCTCCAACTCCAGAGGAACACGCTCCCCGTAGGGGCAGAAGCTGATGGTGTGCAAGGTACGTCTTGTTCTTGGGGTGGCGCAGCTCGGGCTGTGGGCGAACTGCCACTTGTCGCCGTAGCGGCCCATCGAGGAGCGGATTCCTCTGGAGTTGGAGGGGGAGGGGGTATTGTGCTGTTTGATCGCCCCCTGCTATCCCAGGGACAGGGAGACACAGCGGCTTTTGAGAATGGTGGGCAATCACTTCCAAAGTTCTGCCCACACAGTCAGTACACCTCTCCTACACTTGTCTCCCGCACTAAGATCATCTCGCAGAGAATGATCCCAGCCTAACCCTCCCTATTCTCTCCTATTCTGCAAGAAAAAACTACATTGAAGACTCAAACTCGCGATCGAGTAACTGCCGGGATCGAGGCGCAAACTCGCGACCTTGCGTATATGAGCCGAGCACTCTACCACTGAGCCAGCCGTTAAAATCTACGCTAAAAATCTTCCATTCCTAAAGCCGAAAAATTCCGAATTACGAAAAGTGTCTGGTCCCAAGGCTTTCGGATAAAAGGTTGTGCACCTGTATATTGTAAATAGCTGCAGTCTGAGCACCGAGCCTTGCGGTACCCCACTAGTCACTGCCTGCCATTCTGAAAGAAACCCATTAAAACTACTCTTTGTTTCCTGTCTGCCAACCAATTTTCTATCCATGTCAGCACTCTACCCCCAATACCATGTGCCCTAATTTTGCCCACTAATCTCCTATGTGGGACCTTATCAAATGTTTTCTGAAAGTCCAGGTACACTACATCCACTGGCTCTCCCTTGTCTATTTTCCTAGTTACATCCTCAAAAAATTCCAGAAGATTAGTCAAGCATGATTTCCCCTTCATAAATCCATGCTGACTCGGACCGATCCTGTTGCTGCTATCGAAATGTGTTACTATTTCATCTTCTATAATTGACTCCAGCATCTTCCCCACCACCAATGTCAGGCAAACTGGTCTATACTTCCCTGTTTCCTCTCTCCCTCCTTTCTTAAAAAGTGGGATAACATTAGCTACCCTCCAATCCACAGGAACTGATCCTGAATCTATAGAACATTGGAAAACTATCACCAATGCATCCACAATTTCTAGAGACACTTCCTTAAGTACCCTAGGATGCAGACCATCAGGCCCTGGGGATTTATCAGCCTTCAGTGCCATCAGTCTATCCAACACCATTTCCTGCCTAATGTGGATGTCCTTCAGTTCCTCCGTCACCTCAGGTCCTCTGGCCATTAGTATACCAGGAAGATTGTTTGTGTCCTCCTTACCCTCTTATCCCTTCTCGAACTTTCCTTCCCATTAATTCGAGAGTCTTTTGTAAATTTTCCTGTACTCACTTGCCCTTCAACGCCCTTCAACTCCATCTTTATATTCCCAATATGTCAATCCTTCCCCCCCCACTATTTAGTTTAAACCCAGACGTGTATCCCTAGCAAACCTGCCTGTCAGAACGTCGATCCCCCTCCAGTCCCTTTTGTACAGGTCACCCCTACCCCAGAAGAGATCCCAGTGGTCTATAAATCTAAATCCTTGCACCCTGCACCAGCCCCTCAGCCACACATTCAGATCCCCTATCTCCCAGTTCCTGTCCTCACTAGCACGAGGTACTGGAAGCAATCCAGAGATAACCACCCTAGAAGTCCTGCTTTTCAGTCTTCTTCATAACTCTCTAAACTCATGTTGCAGAAACTCCTTCCTCTTCTTCCCGATGTCGTTTGTGCCTACGTACACAACTATTGCCGGCTGGTCACCTTCCCTCTCGAGGATGTTCTGAATTTGGTTCGTGACATCTTGAACCTTGGCACCAGGGAGGCAACAGACCATCCTCGCATCTCGTCTGCCGCCACAGAATCTCCTGTCTGCTCCTCGGACAATGGAGTCACCCACCACTATGGCTCTGCCCGACGCCGGTCGAGTCCCATCTCTAGGATTGGAGCCACCGACCTGTCCACCACTCGGACTGGAAACATCGTCTCCCCCGACAGTTCCCAAGAGGGCGTACCTGTTTTCATTAGGCACAGCCACCTGGGTCTCCTGCACTCCACAGTTACCACCCTTTCTCTCAGTAACACACCTTCATTCTTCTCGTATCCTTGGTGTGACCACCTCACTGTAGGTCCTGTCCAGGAAACTCTCGTTTTCCCGGATGGCCCTGAGGTCATCCAGCTGCTGCTCCAGTGCCCCAACACAGTCCTTTAGGAGCTGAAGCTTGTAGTTGTAGCAGTCAGAGGCTCCATCCGTGTCCCTGGCCTCCCACATCCTGCAAGCCTCACACTGTCTCATCTTACCTGTCATGTGTTCACCGCATCCCGTCCTCACCAGCTTTTTGCGTCGTCTCCTCTCCTCAGCCGCCTCGCCGACGACTCTCGAGCCAGACTCACACTTCCCTCACAAGGCCACTCCCTCACTGCAGCTCCCCCAGAGCTGACTGATAAATTGCCTAATTTGCAAATTTACAAATCAAATTCATCAGTTTTAAACTGTTTTCCCCCTCTGACTCACCTTTCCCACGGGTTTCAGCCAATAAGCTCGTCTCCCTGCTTCTCTTTGATTGCTGCTTCTCCGAGATCCACGTAAGCACTGGACATTCAAGGGATGATGGTGGTTGTTAGGTGGAGGGTGAAGTAAGTGTTGAGGAGCAATGTGATGGTTTAAGAAGGAGGATGTGTTAGATGTCTAAACATGAATAAAGGTGGATAAATTTGCAAGGCTGAATTTTTAGTTTTTTTTAGTTTTAGTTTTAGAGATACAGTGTGGACTATGGCCCTACGGCCCACACCGACCAGCAACCACCCGTACACTAGTTCTATTCTACAAACTAGGGACAATTTACAGGGTCCAATTAACTGACAAACCTGCACATCTTTGGAATGTGGGAGGAAACTGGAGAACCTGGAGAAAACCTACGTGGTCACAGGGAGAATGTACAAACTCCATACAAACAGCACCCGTAGACAGGATTGAACCCGGGTCTCTGGGACTGTAAGGCAGCAACTCTACCACTGCGTCGCTGTGCCATCCTGACGTATCCCAAGCTGCTATAGGAAGCAAGGGGAGATTGGTGGGTTAGTGGCAGAGTTTTTATAAATCTTTGTTGGCCGTAGGTATCATGCCAGATCGTTGGAGGACACAACATATGCTATCTTTTTTCAACAAGACCAGCAAGGATAATCCGGCTAATTGCAGGCCTGGGAGTGCATTCTCCATGGTAGAGGAGTTATTGGAAAAATTAATCTACACGATTAATCTACACTTGGAAAAAAACAGGGATTAATTAAAAATTATAAGCAAGGTTTTGTCTGGGGAAGCTCCTGTTTTACATATTTAATCTAATTAAATGTTAAATGTTAAATTAAATTGGTCAAAAGGATTTTACAAGGGCTCTGTAAATGGATTAAAAACTTGGTTGTTCTGTAATTTTGTTCTCTCCAGGAAATATGTTTCAGTTTCCCACAATGGCACGGGTTTTATTCAACAGGGTGAGGATTAATGTTGAAAAGCCCTTCCACTTGTTTTCAAGAATCTCAAGCACCAATTAATTGAACCAAGCTCTTGGATTTCTGCAGTGGAGCTGGGATAGAAACATTTGAGCACTACACTACATCTGGAGTGTGTATTAAAATGAAGGAAGGCATTTACATTTAATTTCCTTTCAATTAAAGGAAGCGGTTGTCACATACAAGGTTTAATGCTTTTAAACTGGGCCCTCTTGAAGAAAAGCTCTCTGAAATATTATTTGCAGGATAGTTGAAGCACTGAAGGTCACGGTAGAGCCAGGGATGGGGCAGACTGGCTGACCTTAATGACCATGTCGATCTGGCTTCCGATCTCCAGCAAAGCCATCAGGTAGCTTGGTAAAATAGATGGGAGGGCATCTCAGCAGAAGAAAAATGCAAGTGGGAATCATAGGCAAAAAAACGTTGCAGCACAGGATGGGGCTACTGAGCCCATAGTGTCAGTGTGTGCTCTACGAAGACCAATTCAATCAGTCCCAATACCCCTGCTCTTGATGCATAATCCTGCAAGTTTTTTTCATCCTTCAATATGTTGAAAACCACAAATGAAACTGCTTTCATTATACATTCAAGCAATGTCTTTGGATCACAGCCATTTGCCACATTATTTTTTGTTACTCAAATCACGCTTGGATCATTTGGCTATCACTTTGAATCAGTGTCTCCTTGAATCTTTCATCAATAGGAACAGCTTCTCTATACTCTGGATAGAGTCTGATGAAGGGTCTCATCCAAAATGTCATCCATTCCTTCTATCCAGAGATGCTGCCCATCCCACCGAGTTACTCCAGCATTTTGTGTCAATCTTCAGTGTAAACCAGCATCTGCATTTCCTTTTTACTTATAACTTATGTGCCTAATCATGATTTTGATCATGTTTATCAAATCCCTTCTCAACTTTCTCTGCTCCAAGGAGGCCAACACTAGTTTCCCTAGTTTATCTACATGAAGGAAATCCCTAATTCCTAGATCCATACAGATATATCTTTACTGCACCATATTTATGGTCTTCTTAATGGGCAATGACAAGAATAGTGGTGTCGGAAGCCACAGGTTAATGTAGTGCGTGAGGCTGTCGTCGGCAGCATCATGGTGGCGGACGTATCCATAACGCAAAATCCAAAATACCGTATGGGGTTTGTTGGTGTCACCAATGTAGAGACAGCAAACATTGTGAATAAACGGTTTCATTATTCAGGCATTATAGGTTAGGCATACATGCACGTTTGGCATTCTAACACAAATGTAATTGTTGCTGCTGCGAGGCACATCTGTATACTAATGATCTCGAGGTAAGTTTCTGCTGATGTGGCAGGACACTCCACTTAACTAATGATGTCATGTTCCCGCCAAAGCCTGTCACGTGACAGGCCCCGTTCTGAAGACGAGCGTTCGACCAGTGAGTGGCCTGACCACCAGGTGGCGCCACACAGGATTTGGACCCGAAATGCTGACTATGCCTTTGTCTCCACAAATGCTGCTTGACATGTTCTTCTAGCAGTTTGGTTTTGGCTCTAGATTTATTTTAACAACTGAGGATACATTTTCTAGAAGCGCAATTTAAACTCACTGAGGCCCCCCACTTGATATGAGCCTAGAATGACTATGCTAATGTACTCCAAGTACAAGTCAAGTTCGGAAATGATTTGCCGCTCAGTGATGGCTAACAGAGATGACAGGAAAACATAACTGTTGTCACCCAAGGTGTCAATTTAACTGCTAAGATTGAACAGCAGCGTATAATTATTGCCTGCTGCCAAACTAGTGTGGGAGACAGAATGAGGTGATTACTATGGATGAAAACTACGCTTGGTTGAGTCATTGTCATTGAGTCAAAGTGTCAGAGTGTCAGACAGCACAGAAACAAGCCCTTCAGCCCTACTCATCCATACCGATCAAGATGCCCCATCTAAGCGACTGTCATTTGTTCACATTTGGCTCATAACCCTCTAAACATTTCCTATCCATGTACCTGTCCAAATGTCTTTTAAATATCGTTATTTTACCTGGCTCAACTATTTTCTCTGGCAGCTCATTCAATATACCCACCACCTTCTGAGTGAAAAAGTTGCCCCTCAGGTTCCTATTAATTGTTTCCCCTCTCACCTTAAGCTTATGTCGTCTAGTTCTTGATTCCCCTACCCTGGGAATAGTAATATAGAAAAATAGATGCAGGAGTAGGCCATTCGGCCCTTCGAGCCAGCACCACAATTCAATATGATCATGACTAATTATTTAAAATCAGTATTCAAGAAGGAACTGCAGATGCTGGAAAATCGAAGGTACACAAAAATGCTGGAGAAACTCAGCGGGTGCAGCAGCATCTATGGAGCCATTTCATTTTAAATCAGTACCCTGTTTCTGCTTTTCCCCCATATCCCTTGATTCTTTTAGCCCTAAGAACTAAATCAAACTCTCTCTTGAAAACATCCAGTGAATTGGTCTCCACTGCCTTCTGTGGCAGAGAATACCATAGATTTACAACTCTCTGGGTGAAAGGTTTTTCCTCATCTCAGTCCTAAATGGCCTACCCCTTATTCTTAAATTGTGATCCCTGGTTCTGGACTCCCCCAACATCGGGAACATTTTTCCTGCATGTAGCCTGTCCAATCCTTTAAGAATTTTATATGTTTCTATAAGATTTCCTCTCATCCTTCTAAATTCCAGTGAATACAAGCCCAGTCGACGCATTCTTTCATCATATGTCAGTCCCGCCATCCTGGAAATTAAGCTGGTGAACCTACGCTGCACTCCCTCAATAGCAATAATGTCCTTCCTCAAATTAGGAGACCAAAACTAGACACAATGCTCCATGTGCAATCTCACCAGGGCTCTGTACAACTACAGTAGGACCTCCTTGCTCCTAAACTCAAATCCTCTCGCAAGGAAGGCCAACATGCCATTAGCTTTCTTCACCGTCCGCTGGTTCTGCATTTTCACCCTATCTATACACTCATGGTTTGATACAATGATAATATCACCGTTCAGCCTTCTGTACTCCAAGGAATAAAGTCCTAGTCTGCCCAACCTCTTCCTATAGGTCAGGCCTTGAGTCCTGGCAACATTGTTAGATGTCTTCTCTGTATTCTTTCCAGCTTAATGGCATCTTTCCTACAAGATGACTAAAAATGAGCACAATACTAAACACAACACAAGTGTGACCTGACCAACGCCTTGTAATCTGTGTCATGACGTTCCAACCTCTATGCTTTATTCAAAACACAAAGTTCTGGAGTAACTCAGCCGGTCAGGCAGATGGGTCCCGACCAGAAACATCATCTATTCATTCCCTCCACCGATGCTGCCTGACCATTGAGTTAATTCGGTACTTTGTGTTTTGCTCAAGATTCAAACAACCATATTACAAAGCTTTCTCTGCTCTCCTCGCACCAGTCCTGAGAGATATGTACAATGAGGCGTTTTTACATCGTCGCCTACCGCCCACCTTGTCGTGGGCTACTATCTCCCTAATTCTTAAAAAGGAGAAAGATCCCCTGCTTTGTAGTAGCTATAGACCAATTTCACTCCTGAATGTGGACCTCAAACTCCTCTCTAAAGCCCTTGCGCTCTGTCTTCAATGAGTGATGCCCTCTATTATCTCGTTAGACCAAACAGGTCATACCAGGCCGACAGTCTTCCCACAATACTAGGCGTCTCCTTTACATCATCCATTCACCGAGTAGTGAGACCCCGGAGATAGTGGTCTCCCTTGACGCCGAAAAAGCTTTCGACAGGGTCGAGTGGAAGTACCTATATGAGGCGATGGACAGGTTTGGCCTCGGTAACAGTTTTATTCTTTGGGTCAGTCTATTATACTCGTCCCCGGTGGCCTCAGTACAAACAAACGGCACACTGTCACCCCACTTCCACCTTCAGAGAGGTACCAGACAGGGTTGCCCGTTATCACCACTCCTGTTTGCTGTCGCGATAGAACCCTTGGCGGTTTGGTTACGCTCAGAAAAGGGCTTTAAAGGTATTACACGGTTCGACACAACTCATAAAGTCTCATTGTATGCGGATGACCTGCTCCTGTACATCTCGAACCCAGTCAGCTCTCTCCCTGTGATTACGAATATTTTTGAACGGTTTGGTGCGTATTCTGGTTATAAACTTAACTACCAAAAGAGTGAGCTATTACCGATTAACTCATTGGCTAAGCAGCTCCCTCGCTCTTTAACCTCATTCAAATGGGCAGAGGACGGGTTTCGCTAGCTCGGCGTCTTTATCACAACACCCTTATCTGATATGTTCTGCACAAACTTTCTGCCTCTGGTTGAGAAAGCCGTAAGAGATTTTGACCGCTGGTCAGTTTTACCGCTATCCCTCGTGGGCCGGATAAATCTGGTCAAGATGGTCGTCCTACCCAAATTCCTGTATCTTTTCCAGCACGTCCCTATACTTATCACTAAATCTTTTTTTGATAAATTAGAAAGGACAATATCTAAATTTTTATGGGGTAGCAATCCGAAAGGCGATACTACAGTCTCCTAAGAGTGACGGCGGTTTGGCACTTCCTGACTTTAGGTGATACTACTGGGCTGCTAACTTGCAAAAAATCCTGTACTGGATGAATGATGATCGCGACCACCTACCGACCTGGGTACACATGGAAAAGGCGAGTTCACATCTCCCGTTGCGGTCTAGCCTATGTTCCCAACTCTCCCTTCCTATAACATCTGTGGGTGCAGGCCCAATTGCGTCCCTCTCGCTCAAGATATGGAGTCAACTCAGGAAAAACTTCGGTTTACAAGGCCCTTCCATCTTGACCCCACTGCTTAAAAACCACATCTTTAAACCTTCAAGTACAGACCATGCATTCAAAACCTGGCATAGCAACGGTATCAGTAGTATCAAAAACCTATACAAGGATGGCATCTTTTCGTCTTTTGCGGAGCTCTCGTCCAACTATAGCCTCCCAAACTCCCACCTTTTTCGTTTTTTCCAGATTAGGGATTTTGTGAAGAAGACATTCCCCCATTTCCCAAATCGTCCCCCTGAAACCCTGACCGATACCATCTTAGCTCTAGATCCCAACCGGAAGAAATGCATCTCTGTTTTGTATAACTTGTTAGGGTCGGTTATATTGAAACCTCATACCTCATTAAAAGCTGCGTGGGAGGGTGAGCTGAATACGAAACTAACAGACCAGCAATGGGACTCTGCCTTGGATTTGATCCATTCTTCCTCCATATGTGCCCGTCATGGCCTAATCCAATGCAAAGTCCTTCACAAAGTCCACTACACAAATGCAAGATTATCTAGAATTTACCCCGCTGTTAGGGACACCTGCAACAGATGTAATCAATCTCCTGCCAACCATAGCCATATGTTTTGGTCTTGCCCTAAGCTAGCAGCCTTTTGGAGGAGTGCTTTCGACTTGATAAGCAGAGCCTACGGCCAGACTATTCCTCCAAACCCACTGTCAGCCATTTTCGGTACCCCTCCCAACCCCAACACAAACCTCTCTGTTGCGGTGAAACGGGTCCTAGCTTTTACAACCTTGTTAGCCCGGAGACTGATTTTGCTTAACTGGAGGCTCACCTGTCCCCCGACACACGCCCGCTGGATTAAGGAGGTGCTTTACAATTTAAAGCTTGAAAAACTTAGGTTCTCTCTCAAAGGCTCTACCAAGACATTCCTAGATACATGGAACCCTTTCTTGGAACTTGTTAACTCTCTCAACTTGTCCCCGGACTCGGAAGAGGACTGAGTGCTCTCCACCATTGTTCTGCTCTACTGCAGCTGCTCTCCCCTTAACCCCTCCCCTCCCCAAACTTATTTATTTAATTACTTACTTATTTACAGTTATTAGTGACCCCTTTTAAAAAAAATTTTTTTTAAATTTACATTTTATTTTTTTTAAATTACTTTTTGTTTCGTTTATCTTACCATATTTGTGTGGATGTGTATGTATGTGAGTGTTGTTTTTTCCCCGTTTGGTTCAGACCTGATTCGGGTGGGTTGAAGGTGGGTAAGGGCTTTGAGGGTCGCTTACATACTGTTGCACAATTATGCCTTGACTGTCACTATCTGTTATCATTGTTTGTATGCAAATTGCTGTGAAATTCAAATAAAAAGATTTAAATCAAGATTCAAACAACCACAGCAACTACAGTTCCTTGAGACTCCATTCTATACTCAGTTCCCTGACTGTTGAAAGCCAAAGTGTCAAAAGAAGTAACTTTTTGCATATCTTTCATTTATTGTTCTTTATCTCTCCACATCTCTTTAATTAAAAGTCTCATCTTGACCACTTCCTGTTTGCGTTGTTGCTGATTTTAGAAAAAATGTTACCACGTATGGCAGTGATTTTTGGCCATCTTACTCAGAGTCCTGCTCCGCTGATCAGGCCCAGAGGATTTTTCCCATCGATGAAATTAGTTATTAGTGTTTAAAAAATCTTGAGATCCTGTCGCCTATCAATGACCGCCATGAATGTCACGCCCCTTCCGGGGGGGTGGGGAGCGGGACTATAAAAGCCCGGGTGCTGGACGTGACTCAGTCTCTCTGCAAGATCGCGAGGGACAGGCCACGACTCTCATTCTGCTGTGGATCAACTGAACTCAACTGTGAGTGTGTAAAGTACTTGAATAAATTATTTGTTAGCCCTTGATGAAATGAAATGAGTTATTTGGCCTGCTGCCCTGCCTGTATTTGAAACCGCTATGTTTTATTTATTAAATCCAAGTGTGTTTAGTTCAAAAGTCCTGCGCATTTCATGACTGTGAGTGTGAGTGTGAATGTGTGTGTTTATGGGTGGTGTGTGTGGGGGTGTGGGTGTGTGCGTGTGGGTGTGTGTGTGTTTGTGTGTGTCTATGTGTGGTGTGTGTGTGTGTCGTTGGGGTGTGTGTGTGTGTGTGGGTAGTGTGTGTTGTGTGTGTGGTGTGTGTGGTGTGGGGGGTGTGTGTGGGTCTGCCTGTGTGTGTGTATGTGTTAAGTAAGTAAGTAAGTTTATTGGCGAAGTATTCACATACAAGGAATTTGTCTTGGTGCTCCGCCCACAAGTAACAACATGACATACAGTGACAGTTACGAATGACCCAGAAAACACTAGACATTAATAATAATAAAACATTAATGATAAAACACCATTGATCAAGCATGTGAACCAACAAAATACTAGATCAAAGGGAGGCTACAGATTTTTGGTTATTGAGTAGAGCTACTACTCGTGGGTAAAAACTGTTTTTATGTCTGGCTGTGGCAGCTTTGACAGTCCGGAGTCGCCTTCCAGAGGGAAGTGATTCAAAGAGTTTATGGCCAGGGTGAGAGGGGTCAGAGATGATCTTGCCCACTCGCTTCCTGGCCCTTGCTGTGTACAGTTCATCAATGGAGGGAAGGTTGCAGCCAATAACCTTCTCTGCTGATCGGACGATTCGCTGCAGCCTCCAGGTGTCGTGCTGGTGGCTGAGCCAAACCAGACCATGATGGAGAAGGTGAGAACAGACTCTACGATGGCTGTGTAGAATTGGACCATCATTGCCTGTGGCAGATTGTGCTTCCTCAGCTGCCGTAGGAAGTACATCCTCTGTTGTGCCTTTTTGACTGTGGAGTCGATGGTAGCCCCCCACTTAAGGTCCTTGGTGATGATGGTTCCCAGGAACTTAAAAGACTCCACAGATGTGACTGTGGTGTTGTTGATGGCGAGTGGGGTGAGGGGAGGGGAAGCTCTCCTAAAGTCTATAATCAGTTCCACTGTCTTAAGAGCATTGAGCTCTAGGTTGTTGCTACGGCACCAGGACGCCAGCTGTGACACTTCCTGTCTGTACGCAGATTCCTTCCCATCCTGGATCAGTCCAATCAGGGCTGTGTCGTCCGCAAACTTGAGAAGCTTGACAGAGGTGTCTGGAGGTGCAGTCGTTGGTGTAGAGAGAGTAGAGGAGAGGAGAGAGTACGCAGCCTTGCGGTGCTCCTATGCTGAGCATTTGTGTGTCCGAGATGTACTTTCCCAGCCTCACATGCTGCTTCCTGTCTGTCTGTCTGTGGCTGTGTGTGTGTGTGTGTGTGTGTGTGTGTGTGTGTGTGTGTGTGTGTGTGTGTGTGTGTGTGTGTGTGTGTGTGTGTGTGTGTGTGTGTGTGTGTCTGTCTGTCTGTCTGTCTGTCTGCCTGTCTGTCTGTCTGTCTGTCTGTCTGTCTGTCTGTCTGTCTGTCTGTGCGTATGTGTGTCTGTCTGTCTGCCTGTGTGTGTGTGTGTGTGTGTGTGATTTTCTGTGTGTGTGTGTGTGTGTGTGTTTGTCTGTGTGTGTGTGTGTCTGTTTGTGTGTCTGTGTGAGTGTGTCTATGTGTGAGTGTGTCTGTGTGAGTGTGAGTGCGTGTGTGAGTGTGAATGTGAGTGTGTGCGTGTGTGGCGGTGGACGTGTGCGAGAGTCTGTGTGTGTGTGTGTGTGTGAGGTGGAGGGTGTGAGTGTCTGAGTGTGAGTGTTCAATAAATAACAAATAGTACAAATAATATAGTCTTTTGTAGTTCAGAGCTTATTCGCAGTTTAATAGCCTGATGGCTGTCAGGAAGAAACTGTTCCTGAATGAGTGTGTGTGAGTGTGTGTGTGTGACTGTATGTGTGTGTGTGAGTGCAGGTGTGTGTGAGTGTGTGTGTGAGTGTGAGTGTGAGTGTGTGTGTGAGTGTATGTGTGTGTGAGTGTGTGTGTGTGAGTGTGAGTGTATGTATATGTGAGTGTGTGTGTGAGTGTGTGTGTGAGTCTATGAGTGTGTGTGTGTGTGTGAGTGTATGTGTGAGTGTATATATGTGTGTGTGTGAGTGTGTGTGTGAGTGAGTGTGTGTGTGAGTGTGTGAGAGTGTGTGTGTGAGTGTGTGTGTGAGTATGAGTGTGTGTGTGTGTGAGTGTGTGTGAGTGTGTGAGAGTGTGTGTGTGAGTGTGTGTGAGTCTATGAGTGTGTGTGTGTGTGTGTGTGAGTGTGTGTGTGTGAGTCTATGAGTGTGTGTGTGTGTGTGTGTGTGTGTGTGTGTGTGAGTGTGTGAGTGTGTGTGTGTGAGTGTGTGTGTGTGTGTGAGTGTGTGTGTGTGTGTGTGTGTGTGTGTGTGTGTGTGTGAGTGAGTGTGTGAGTGTGTGTGTGAGTATGAGTGTGTGTGTGTGTGTGTGAGTGTGTGTGTGTGTAAGTGTGTAAATCCATACGGCTCGCAATGTCCATACTAGCCCTCTGGAAACCAGTCCCTTCGGCCCACAACACCATGCTAGCGCTCCAGAAATAGTGGCCAGCAATAATGGAATTGGTGGAGAGGTGGAATATTGCATTGGGGTACCAGCCTTCCCGTGTGAAGCTGGGACCCAACGGGTCCCACTTAGTCTAGTCCCTGTCTATATCTCTCATTTCCCTTATCTCTAACCAGTCTGAAGAAGGGTCTCGACCCAAAATGCCACCAATTCCTTTCTCCAGAGATGCTGCCTGTTCCGCTGAGTTACTCCAGTTTTTTGTGTCCATCTTCAGTTTAAACCAGCAACAGCAGTTACTTCTTCACCACCATATCTACCTATGACATCACTTTCATAAGATTATGTCCATAAGTCATAGGATCAGAATTTGTCCATTTGGCCCATCAAACTATGTACTTGTACTTCCAAGATCCCTCTGCTGTGCAACACTCCACAAGGCCTTATATTTGACTATGATAGGTCCTGCCCCTGTTTGACTTCCCAAAATGCAGCATTTCACACATCTGAAATAAACTCCATTAGACACTCCTCGGCCCACTTGGCTAGTTGATCAAGATCCTGCTCTATTTCTTGATGACCATCTTCACTGTCTACAATACCACCTATTCAAGTGTAATCTGCAAATTACTAATCATCCCTGGATATAGATAACAACCAGCACTGGGTGCTGCACCGATCATTGAGGCAATCACTAGCCACAGGCCATCAGTCCGAAAAACAACCATCCGTCACCACACTCTGCATATACCATATAACCATATAACAATTACAGCATGGAAACAGGCCAACTCGGCCCTTCTAGTCCGTGCCGAACACTTATTCTCCCCTAGTCCCATCTACCTGCACTCAGACCATAACCCTCCATTCCTTTCCCGTCCATATACCTATCCAATTTATTTTTAAATGATAAAATCGAACCTGCCTCCACCACTTCCACTGGAAGCTCATTCCACACAGCTACCACTCTCTGAGTAAAGAAGTTCCCCTTCATGTTACCCCTAAACTTCTGTCCCTTAATTCTCAAGGCTTATCCACGTCAACTCTGTCTATCCCTCTCATCATTTTAAAGACCTCTATCAAGTCCCCCCTTAACCTTCTGCGTTCCAAAGAATAAAGACCCAACTTGTTCAACCTTTCTCTGTAACTTAGTTGCTGAAACCCAGGCAACATTCTAGTAAATCTCCTCTGTACTCTCTCTATTTTGTTGACATCCTTCCTATAATTAGGCGACCAAAATTGTACACCATACTCCAGAATTGGCCTCACCAATGCCTTGTACAATTTTAACATTACATCCCAACTTCGATACTCAATATACCGTCTGAAGAAGGGTTTTGGCCCGAAACGTTACCTATTTCCTTCGCTCCATAGATGCTGCTGCACCCGCTGAGTTTCTCCAGCATTTTTGTGTGCCTTCTATACTCAATGCTCTGATTTATAAAGGCCAGCACACCAAAAGCTTTCTTTACCACCCTATCTACATGAGATTACACCTTCAGGGAACTGTGCACAGTTATTCCTAGATCCCTCTGTTCAACTGCATTCCTCAATTCACTACCACTACCATATACAATGAAGCAAATTCCGCACCTAGTAAATTAGTTCTCCATGTATTCCATGTGATCTCACATTCTATAGCAGCCTACCATACGGAACTTTATCAAGGGCCTTGTTGAAGTCCGTAAAGACTACAGGTTTGTCTATTGCCTTACCCTCGTCAATCTTCTTGGTTACTTCTTCAAAAAATGCAATCAAATTCCTGAGACAATCTCCCATGCACAAATCAAGGTGACTATCACTAATGAACTCCATTCTTCCCAAATGCATGTATATCAGAATCTTCTCCAGTAACTGTCCTTCCACAGTTGTTTGGCTTACTGGTCTATATTTCCCAGACTTTTCCTTGCAGTTTTTCTTAAACCTAGGCTCAAAATTAGCCTTCTCCAGCCTTCTGGCACCTTCCCTATGTCTAATAATGATTCAAATATCTCAGCCACGGCTCCTGAAAATTTCTGCTCCAGCTTCCCCATGACCTAAGATATATCTAATCATGCCCAGGGGATTTATCTATCATCCTATGTCTTAGAACATCCAGTAAATTCTCGACCGTACTACAGACTGCCCTCAAGACATCTCCATTAACTTTCCCAAGTTTCCTCATCTTCATCTCTTTCTCTGCAATAAAAAGAGAGGAGAAATATTAATTGAAGACCTAGCACATATGCATAGATGACAACTTTGGTTCCTGCGAGGCCCTATTCTCTCTCTTTGGCTTCTCCTTAATATTAACTGCCAGAGTTACCTCGTACCCCCTTTTTGCCTTCCTGATTTCCTTCTTAGGTATTCTCCTCAATGCCCTGTACTCCTGCAAGAATACACTTTATCCCAGCTGCCTATACCTGACTAATACCTCCTTTTTCCTGACCAACAGTGCAAATTGGAGGAACAATACCTCATATTTTGCTTGGGCTGCTTACACTCCAGCAGTATGAATATTGAATTCTCCAACTTCAAGTAACCTTTGCCTTCCCTCTCTCTCTCCATCCCTCCCCCCTTCCCTGTTCTCCGACTAGTTCTCGTTTACATTTTATCTCTGTTTGCATTGTTGTTACCTTCTCCTAGCTAACCATGATCTATTCTACATTTCCCTTGATCAACATCCCCTTTGTCTCATTTTCACACCTTAGTTCTCCTAGCTAACCATAATCTAATCTACATTTCCCTTGATCTCCATCCCCTTTGTCTCATTTTCACACCTTTCATTTCCTTATCTCTGTATCTCCCTCTCCACTGATTCAGTCTGAAGAAAGATCTCGATCCGAAACGTTAGCCATTCCTTCTATCCAGAGATGCTGCCTGTCCCGCTGAGTTACTCCAGCATTTTGTGTCTATACTCAATTTCTCAAGTCATCCAGGATTCCCTATTCTTACTTGCCTTGCCCTTCACTCCAGCAGGAACATGCATACCTTGAACTTTCACTTTTAAAAGAGTCACACTTTCTGGTCGTCCCTTTGCATGCATATAAGTTACTCCAATCAACTTTTACAGGTTCCTGTCGAATACAGTCAAAGTTGGCCTTGCCCCAATTTAAAAGGTTGACTTGTCCTGTCCTTATCCATAACTATTGTGGAATTCCCTGCCACAGAGGGCAGTGGAGGCCAAATCACTGGATGGATTTAAGAGAGAGTTAGATAGAGGCTAATGGAATCAAGGGATATGGGGAGAAGGCAGGCACGGGTTATTGATTGGGGACGATCAGCCATGATCACAATGAATAGCGGTGCTGGCTCGAAGGGCCGAATGACCTCCTCCTGCACCTATTTTCTATGTTTCTATTTAAAACCCAATAGAACTGTGGTCGCTGGTCCCAAAAGACAGACACTTCTATCACCTGCTATGCTTTTCTCCTGGTATTTGGGCTGATCTTTGTAAAAAATATATAACATTTCAGTGTAACACATGATAGATGAGTTTTCTAAGGTTTTTGGATTAAAGGAAGTTACTTTCGTCAATCAATCTCTGGAAGCATTTTCTTCCTCTTGCTATCACACTTCTCAAGTCGAGTCTGTCCAAGTTACGTCAATATACTGGCAGAAGTGCAGTACACCTGGAGCTATGTTTGTTGACCGTACCCATTAATCTGTAATGAGATACTTTAGCAAAATAACAAGGCAAGCTTGACTACATCTGGGGCTCAGTTTGCAACTCACAGACAGACAGGACTGGTTTAGATGTTTCAACTGTAGGTAAGTTTTTGAATTACCATGGGAGCTCTTTACAATGGGAGCTGAGTCTGACGGTTTGAAAGATTGCAGTGTGTAAACTGTGGCTCAGTGAGTGATTCAGGTTCCATTCGACGAGTTGCACACAAAAATGACACCTTAGGTGAGAACATCTCCGTTTTACTGCCTAAGTGGCTAGCTATGACTGGGACCTGAAAATAGTCTACTAATGAATGGTATTTTTCCAGGTGTTACTTTCGTAATGAGATTATTGCAACACACTTCACGTCTGCTCTTTCAGATGGGCATTGGAGAATGTATGCTGTTAATGGGGGTCAAAAACTGGAGAAATCACTTGAATCCTGGCCAAACCCTCAGTCAATAAAAGTATAACATTAGCTAGTCAGGCTTGCCTTGCCTTGTTATTTTGCTAAGGTATCTCATTACAGATGAATGGACAAGGTCCGATAAATATGCAGTCTAGGGGACAGGTGGCAGAACGGATTGCTGTCTGGTTTCTGGGCAGAAGGCAGAGAGTGGGAATGATATGTAGTTGACAGTGCCACAAAGATCACAACTGGGAGTACAGCTGTTCAAAATTAAAATTAACATTTTAGACTGCGGTATCAAAAACGCATTTTCTAAATCTGCATTTGATACCAAAATGGGGACATATTTAATGTTGGGAAGCAGTGAAATGAATTACAGGAGGATATTACAAATGTATATTGGGCAACTGATTTTCAATTAAAATTTCAAATGCGATGAGTATGTTTTTGCTCGGAAGAAAAGCGAGATCAGATTCATAGGTGCAAGTCAAAGTGGGGTAGAAGGTAAAAGGGATTGCGAAGTAGAAAATCATGAACTGCTTTAAGTTGTGCCATAGTTTAGCAAGAGCATAAACAAAGCACAAGAGTTTATTTCTACATTGAGTGAATTAAAATGACCCTACTGCATACATTTCTGATTGCCATATTATTAGAAGGATAGAGAAGTATTGGAAAAGGTACCAGGAAGTTTACAAGAATGATAGCAGAAATGCAAACGTATACATATCAGGAAAAGGTGGACAGACAGGGTTTATTTTATGAGGAATAACCTCATAATTTTATTTTTTTTAATTATGGAAGGGTTTTTTGGTAGTTTAGATGAAGAGAGAGAAGGCTTCGATTTGTGAAGAAGAGCATAACTAGAAGCTACCTTGAATCAGAAATTCAAGGGGGAATTCAGATTAAAAACATTAGAAATAAAGATTCGTGGAGAAAATAGAACTCACTACCATAATTGAATTGAATTGAATTGAATACCTTTATTGTCATTCAGACCTTACGGTCTGAACGAAATTTCGTGCCTGCAGTCATACATACATCATACAATAATAAACAACAATAAACACAAATTAACACCACCATAGTGCATCCTCCAAGCACCTCCTCACTGTGGTTGATGTATATTATTGACACATTTAAAGGAAGCAGGATAAGCATGAAAAGGAAAGGGTGATAAAGGATTACACAGACAGATCTACAAAGTTGAGCATGAGTGCCATCAAGGACTAGTTAGGTCATATACTCTGCTTCTGTGCCATAGATCCAATGTAACCGATGTAAACGCATTCTTGAAGATCCCGATTTTCATTTCCAATATTTCCAGACCTGCTGCCACATAGTGCTGGAAACCCAGTTTCAATCCTGACCTCAGCTACCGACTGTGTGGAACCTACACATTTATTATAGTGTACAGCATTAGGTACAGTGATTAAGAAGGAACTGCAGATGCTGGAAAATCGAAGGTAGACAAAAGTGCTGGAGAAACTCAGCGGGTGCAGCAGCGTCTATGGAGCGAAGGAAATAGGCACCGTTTCGGGCCGAAACCCTTCTTCAGGTACAGTGAAAAGCTTTGTTTTGCATGCTATCCATCAAATCAGACAAGTCCATACATAAAGACAATCAAGCCCAGTAGGTGGAGCAAATGGGAAAATACAAAGTGCAGAAAAAAAGTTCCCAGCATTGTAATGCACCAGTTCCAGAGACAAAGTCCAATATCCACAAGGGGTAAAGGTTAATCAGACAGTATCTTAACTTATGGAAGGACTGCACAGACGCTTGTGCTAGTGAAGACGGTTATCAAAAATTACTGTAGGAACTTGATCAGCTGGATGTGGGCTGAGGAATGGCTGGTAGAGATTAATGTAAATAAGTGTTTTGGGCAGTAAACCCAGGGCAGGAGCTTCACTGAATGGCAGAGCCTTGGGAAGGTTAGTAGAGCAGAGGGATCTAGGAGCACAAGCACATTCTCCCTGAGGATGGTGTCACATGTGATAAAGAAGGATTTTGGTACATTGGCCTTCATCAGTCAGTATACTGAGCATAGAAAATGCAATTATGGACATGATCTTATGAAAGTGGTATCATGGGTAGATGTGGTGGTGAAGAAGGAACTGCAGATGCTAGTTTAAACCGAAGATAGACACAACAAGCTGGAGAAACTGAGCGAGACAGGCAGCATCTCTGGAGAGAAGGAATGGGTGACGGTTCTGGCCGAGACCCTTCTTCAGTCAGAAACGAGAGATATAGACGTTGATGTGGAGAAATAAAGAACAATGAATGAAAAATATGAAAAAAAGTTACAATGATATAGGAAACAGGCATTGTAAGCTGATTGTAGGGTGAAAATGAGAAGCTAGTATGACTTGGGTGGGGAAGGGATAGAGAAAGAAGAAATGTCATGGCTTTTCTTCCATCGGGTGGTTCCACCGTAGTGGCTGCTTTGCCAACAGTCTGTCTGTCCCCTCTGTTTTTAGTATGTCTTAAAAGTATGTTTTAATATTTTAGTATGTTTCATGTGGGGGGTGAGGGTTTGGGGAAAACTTTTTTTTCAGTCTCGATGGAGTTGCGATTTTTCTCCGTGTTGCATCTCTGTCTCCCCTGCGGCCTAACAACGTGGAGTGGTGCGGCCTTTCCCGAAGACTGGCCCGGAGCTTCAAGCCACGGGCGCAGCGCAGACTTACCATCGCGGAGCCTGCGATCCTTTGCCGAGGATTGTGGAGAGCTCCAACCGTGGGGCCTGTGGACTTTAACACCGTGAAGCTGCGGTCTCCGATAAGAAGAGGCCGACTCGGGAGCTCCATGCTCCGATCCGTCCCAACGCCGGAGTGTCGATCATCCCGACGCGAGTGCTAGGACATCGGACCGTCGGCAGCGACAATTGCCGAGGGTTCAGTCCCGACCACGGGTGAACAAAGGAGGAAGATGACTGAACTGTATAACCTTCTATCACAGTGAGGAATGTTGATTCCACTCTGGTGGATGTTTATGTTACATTTTATTTTATGGGGTTGTGTGTATTGTTATTTTTCCATTTAGTATGGCTGTATGGTAACTCAAATTTCACTGTACCTTAATTGGTGCATGTGACAATAAATGCGAACTTGAACTTGAACTTGAACTTGAACTTACATGAGGTGAAAGAAATCAATATTCATACCCCTGGGTTGGAAGCTGCCCAAGCGAAATATGAGATGCTGTTCCTCCAATTTGCATTTAGCCTCACTCTGACAATGGAGGAGACCGAGGACAGAAAGGTTTGTGTAGGAATGGGAAGGAGAATTAAAGTGTCCAGCAACCGGGAGATCAGGTTGGTTCACGCGGGCTGAGCGAAGGTGTTCCGTGAAACGATCGCCCAGTCTGCGTTTGGTCTTGCCGATGTAAAAGAGTCCACATCTTTAACAACGGATACAGTAGATGACGTTGGAGGACGTGCAAGTGAATCTTTGCCTAACCTGAAAGGACTGTCGAGGTCCCTGGACAGAGTCGAGGAAGGAGGTATAGCGACAGGTGTTATATCTTCTGCGGTTGCAGGGGAAGGGACCTGGGGAGGGGGTGGGAAGGGTGGGAAGGGATGAGTTCCCTTCAGGGAGTTGTGGAGGGAACGGTCTCTGCAGAAGGCGGAAAGTGGTGGAGATGGGAAAATGTGGCGGGATCCCGTTGGAGGTGGCGGAAATTTTGGAGGATTATGTGTTGTAAGCAACGGCTGATGGGGTGGAAGGTAAGGACAAGGGGGAATCTGTCTCTGTTGTGACTAGGGGAAGGGGGAGCAAAGGCAGAGCTGCCGGGTACCAAGGAGACACAAGTGAGAGCCTCATCTATGATGGGAGAGAGGAATCGCCGTTCCCCAAAGAATGAGGATATCTCGGATGTTCTAGTAGGGAACACCTCATCTTGGGCGCAGTCTTTCAAGGAAGCAAGGTGGGAAGAAGTGTAGTCAAGATCAAAGATCCTATAGCGGAGCAAGATGGATTACTCTCACGCAAACGTGTAGTACGCTCATGGGCGGATTCATGGGTGATTTTATGACCCATTTTAGCAACCTGCCCCCGCCATCTTGTTCCGCCATTTTGCTCCGCCCTCTTGCTTCCGGCCAAAGATTGGATCCGCAGCGGGGAGAAGGAGTGCGGGGCCCGGGGCAGCGGGGAGAAGGAGTGCGGGGCCCGGGGCAGCGGGGAGAAGGAGTGCGGGGCAGCGGGGCAGCGGGGCAGCGGGGAGAAGGAGTGCGGGGCCCGGGGCAGCGGGGAGAAGGAGTGCGCGGCCCGGGGCAGCGGGGAGAAGGAGTGCGGGGCAGCGGGGAGAGGGGCATAGGAGGGGGGGGAGACATTGTAGTGAGGGGGCAGGCGAGGGAGTGCCGGGGGGGAGGGGGGGGATAAGGCCTAGTGTGTGTGTGAAGTTGCGGGGAGGTTTACAATGTTTCTTCTTTACAATGTTTCTTATTTAATGTCCCTTGTCTAGTCTGAAATAAAGTTCATTATTGGATCAGAAGAAATATAATTGTGTGTGTTATATGATTATATACATTTACATAATTTTCATGTATGTGTGTTTATAAACATTTTATTCTTTAACAAGAATTAACAGAATTATGAACTAACAGAACTAACAGAATTATGAATCTAACCCTATATATCAAGCACACAAACTTCCCCTGCAATGTCAATCACCCTGCGAGTCGGGTCGGTTCCGGTTACTACGAAATCAACTCAAACACTGCTTGTGAACCATTTAAAAAGAAATGATTTAAAAAACATTAAAAAAGACAATTACCAGAATCAAATTTTATTGTTGACAAGAAGTATGAACTGACAGATTTATGAATCTAACCCACACAAACTGTTGCCCCACAACATTGATTACACTGCGAGTCGGGTCGGGTCAGGTATGCTCAGGTTACTAAAATGGGCGTGGAAAAATGCCCATGATCCCCTCCATAGCGTACTACACGTCAGTCCATTGCATTTCGCAGGAGTAGCCTATCTTGCTCCGCTATAGGATCTTTGGTCAAGATAGTTGTGGAAGTCGGTGGGTTTGTAATAGAGGTCAGCAAATCGTCTATTTCTTGTAATGGAGACTGTGAGATCACGAAAGGGGAGGGTATCGTAGGTAGCACCGATGCAGTCATCAATGTAATGGAAATAAAGTTCAGGGACAGGGCCAGTGAATGCCTGGAACAGGGATTGTTCAACGTACCCTACAAAGAGGCAGGCATAGCTGGGGCCCATGGGACTTGGAGGAAGTGGCAGGAGTCAAATGATAAGTTGTTGAGGGTGAGGACCAGCTCCGCTAGGCAGAGTAGAGTGTTAGTAGAGGGAAATAGGGTGGTTCTGTGGTCGAGGTTGAAACGGAGGGCTTACGGCCTTCCTGTTGGGGGATGGAGGTGTAGTGTGACTGAACATCCATAGTAAAGATGAGGGAGTGGTGTCTCGGAAAGGGGAAGCCATTAAAGAGACGAAGGGCATGTGAGGTATCTCAAGAGTCAAGAGTGTTTTACTGTCCCAGATAGAACAATGAAATTCTTACGCGCAACAGGATATGTAAACATAATAAATAATATAACAAAAACTCAGAAAAAAAAGAACAAATGATAACAATAACATAAAATGGACATAGGTCGGGTGAAATTGGACCAGGGGGGATAGGATGGTGTCGAGGTACGTGGAAATATTTTTGTGGGACTGGAGCAGGCAGAAACAATGGGTTTGCAGGGCAGTTGTGTTTGTGGATTTTGGGGAGCAGGTAAAACCGGGTTGTGTGTGGCTGGGAAACGATAAGGTTGGAGGCTGTAGAAGGCAGCCAGCCAGAAGTGATGAAGTCAGTAATGGTGTTTGAGATTAAGGCTGGTGCTTATCTGTGGGATCATGGCCCAGGGATAAGTAGGAGGAGGTGTCTGAGAGTTGTCTCCTGGCCAAAGCCCGGTAGAGGTCAGTACGCCAGACTACCACATCACTTCCCTTGTCGGCGAGTTTGATTATAATGTCAGGGTTGCTGCAGAGTGAGCAGAGGGCTGTACGTTCACGGGTGAGTTTGGAGTAGGTAAGGGGAGGTTGATGTCATGCCGGCAGTTAGAAATAAAGTGGTCTGGAGAGGGTAGAAGGCCGTGCTGAGGAGGGGGACCGGTGGAGATGGGAGAAGGGGTCATCACTGGATGCTGATGACTCCCCATGGAAAAAGACAATGTCCTGTTACAGTTGTACAACATGTTGGAGTATTGTGTTCAGTTTTGGTCATTCTGCTGTAAGAGGTATGTTGAAAGAGTGCAGAATAGAGTTATGAGGCTATTGCCAGGACTCAAGGGCCTGAGCAATTGGGAGAGGTTGGGCAGGCTAGGATATTATTTCTTGGAGTGCAATTTGAGGGGTGTTCTAATAGAGATGTATAAAATCATGACAGTAATAGACAGGATGATTGGACAGTCTTTTGCCCAAGGTCGGGGAATCACAATTCATAGGTTTAACATGAGAGGGGCCACCTTTTCACTTAGAGGGTGGTGAGTATATGGAATGAACTGCCAGAGAAGGTAGAATTTAAAAGACAGGTAGTTAAGAAAGAACTGCAGATGCTGGTTTAAATCAAAGGTAGATGCAAAATGCTGGAGTAACTCAGCGGGACAAACAAGACAAAACAAAAAACAAAAAACAAAACAAAAAAGACAGGTTTATGGATAGGAAAAGTGTAGATATGGCCCAAATGCAGACCAATTTGACTAGCTTAGATAGAGCATCCTGGTAGGCACAGATGAGTTGAGACGAAGGGCCTGTTTCTGTGGTGTATAACAGAGGGAACAAAATTGTTCCTGTATCTGGTAGTGTGTGCCTTCAAGCTTCTGTATATTTTGGCCGACGGGAACTGGGAGAAGCAGGAATGACAGGGGTGGATGAAGTCTGATTATGTTTACAGAGAAAGGTTGAACAAGTTAGGGCTTTATTCTTTGGAGCGCAGAAGGTTAAGGGGGGACGATAGAGGTTTTAAAAATGATGAGAGGGATAGACAGAGTTGACGTGGATAAGCTTTTCCCACTGAGAGTAGGGAAGATTCAAACAAGGGGACATGACGAGAATTAAGGAACTGAAGTTTAGGGGTAACATGAGGGGGAACTTCTTTACTCAGAGAGTGGTAGCTGTGTGGAATGAGCTTCCAGTGAAGGTGGTGGAGGCAGGTTCGTTTTTATCATTTAAAAATAAATTGGATAGTTATATGGATGGGAAAGGAATGGAGGGTTATGGTCTGTGCGCAGGTATATGGCACTAGGGGAGAATACGTGTTCAACACGGACTAGAAGGGTCGAGATGGCCTGTTTCCGTGTTGTAATTGTTATATGGTTATATTATATGGTTATATGTTGGCTGCTTTTCCAAGGTAAAACTAAATGTAAATGGTGGGGAGTCTACTCTTTGTGATGGACTGGGCTACATCCCCAACTCTTTACAAGTTCCCGGGGTCTTGGCCATGATGTGATGCAGAAATGGCAGCAAATGTACGATCTAAGAAGCTGTTCAACTTACTGCATCCACGCCTGTCAAGGAATGACTGTCTAACATAATTCACATTCCATCACCATGTCCATAGTCTTGTGGGTCACAGTTCTTCAATTATTCATTTGAGTGTTTAAAATATATTTGAGGCTTGCTTTCTGTATTACCCTCACAGTCAGTGAGTTTCAGATCTTCACCACATCCTGCATTAAATGTTCCTCTAATCTTTCTAGCATTTACTTTCAATATAGATTTCCCTCTTGTTATCTTTGCAAAGATAAATTCAAAATATTTCAAGGTTCTCATAAATCTCCCTTGCAAACTGTCGAGAACATTAATACTTTCCAATTAATGCTGCTGTGAGAATGGTGTGCAACACTCAGCTGTGGGGAAAGTATTTATGCAGTCCTGGCATACACTCTTGGTTGTTATATTCTACGACGGGTCATTAGGTTTAGATTTATTATTGACATGTGCACCAAGGTACAGTGAAAAGTTTTGTTTTGCATACTATCCAAAAGATACATAAACACAATCGGGTGAGCGATGGTCAAGAATACAAATACTCCTATCTCCTATTTTCTACTCTTTCTCTTTTTTCTTTTTTACTTTTCTCCCTCACTATCTCTCTCTTTTCGGTTTTTTTTTTTTCTTCTCACACACTACACGTTTTTCTACTCTCTATTAAAAAAAAAAGAAGGGAAAAAATAAAATACAATCGTCAACCCCAAGTACGGTAGAGCAAAAGGGAAAATACAGAGTGCTGGATATAGTTCACAGCATCCTAGCATTGTAGCGCATCAGTTCCGTATATAGAGTCCGATGTCAAATATAGAATAGCATCCTGTGTACGTTCTTAACCACTATATTAGCACCTTTCAAATTTCTCTGTCCCGTAATTGGTTAAGTGAGAAAAATGTGAACTTGAACTTGAACTTCCTCCTACTCTTAAGGATCTGAGAAAATATACTCTTAAGATTCTCTAAACCACTCAATAATGTTACACTTGTTTAGCTTAGTTTAGTTTAGTTTAGAGATACAGCATGGAAACAGCCCATTTGGCCCACCAAGTCCATGCCAACCAGCGATCCCCGTACACTAGCACTATCCTACACTCTAGGGGCAATTTACAATCTTTACCGAAGCCAATTAACCTTCAAAGCTGTACGTCTTTGGGGTATGGGAGGAAAGCGGTGCACCCGGGGAAAACCCACGCGGTCACGGGGAGAACGTACAAACTCTGTACAGACACCACCCGTGGTTAGGATCGAAACTGGATCTCTGGCGTTATAAGACAATTCGCCACCATGCTGCCCTATGTTTCTTGTTCCTTTGGCTTTGGAAATCCCTGATCCCTCACCCCAAATTTAAATTCCATTTGCTGTTTTTCTGCCCAACTGCAACTTCATTGTCATCTACTTTGACCACTTTTATATCACCTGCAAACTTCCTTATCATACCCTCTACAAGTAAGTATACATCATTAATATATATGTCACAAAGCTGGGGTTGGAACACTAAGTTCTGTAAGACTTTACTGGCAAGACCTTCCAAAACCAACCATTAACCATTTAGTTCTTGCCATCATACCAATTTCCAATCCAATTTGCCAATCTTCTGAGGATCCCACTGCTTTGATCAGCTTGCCATGTGGGAGGTTTTACAAAAACAGGGATTCCAAAAGTAAGTCTTCCAATTGGCATTCCACTCAGAAATTTCTCTCATCCTTGATACATCTCCCCTCACCAATTCTCATGTTTTTTAAAAAAATATTGTAGGCTGGTTTGAATTTATTTCCAGCAAAAGCAAAACCAGCCGGTACAACAATATTAACGTGACAGAAAAATCCCAATATTTAAAAAACTGGAGAGATTTAATACTGGACAGATTTTTAACAGAATTAGAGTGGATCAGCGAGCTCTGGACAGGGTGTTGGGTAAACAGGAGATTCTGTAG
Organism: Amblyraja radiata; assembly: GCF_010909765.2. NCBI lineage: Eukaryota > Metazoa > Chordata > Chondrichthyes > Rajiformes > Rajidae > Amblyraja > Amblyraja radiata. The sequence continues at coordinate 132,867,243 of NC_045957.1, read as the reverse complement.
TACAGGATAGGTTGATACCCAGAGAGTAGTTTTCTATGAGAAGGATATCATTGCACTGTGACAAAGGACTCTGAAATACATTGAAAAATCTACCTGTTCATCAGCCCAAGTGTGGGCTTGTGCTGCCTGGGAGGAGAGATTAAAGGCAGAGCTAAAGACGGGTGCTGTGTCTCAGGCACGGATCTGTTTTGAGTTCCTTGTGAAGAATGGCAACTGTGAATGCAACCACATTGCTAATTTTGAGTAACGTTTTCTGGTCAATAAAGGGGTAAAACTAGTGGGCAAAATTATAATTAATGTTTTTTTCCTCTTGGACTCTTGATGAGTATCAATTTCAATCTAAGTTCATATTGCTTAATCAATAGTTAATAAATAATTGCTGGTTTAGTTATTTTACCTTTTAAAAAAAAACTACTTTTTAAAAAATTGTGATTGTTTTAAGTTTATTCATCTTTGGCAGAGCTGGTCTTGTTTATAATGATGAAAATATAGTGCAACATACTTCACAAAGAATCTATTTGGACAAACAACTTCCCCACAGCCATCAGGCTATTAAACTTGGCTCGGACAAAACTCTGATTATCAATAACCCATTATCTGTTATTTGCACTTTATCAGTTTATTTATTCATGTGTGTATATATTTATATAATGGTATATGGACACACTGATCTGTTTTGTAGTAAATGCCTACTATGTTCTGTGTGCTGAAGCAAAGCAAGAATTTCATTGTCCTATCAGGGACACATGACAATAAGCTCACTTGAACTTGAACTACTAAGCAACTGAAACTTTTCTATGATTGCATTTTTATAGTATTTTATCTTTAGCTTTTTCTTGTTAAGTGTTAAAACTACATTCCAAAAAATTAATCAGTTTGGAACATTCTACCGTCAGAGTTTATACATTTTCTGCTTTTCATCTTCTGCCAGAAATGCCAAGAGGATGATCTGTCTTGGCATCATCCTGAAATCTTCACTGCCATGGAAATCTGTCTTCAGCCAATTTTACGTACTCCACATGACACTGAGTAATGATGGAGAGCACAGGGCAAATCAGAGACAACAGGACTTGACAGGATCCCATCTGTTTCTGAAGGCTTGCACTCCATAACTGCGTCTCCAGTTGAACCTTTCTAATACATTTGCAACACCAGCATCTGCTTTATAATGACTCAAAAGAGTGTGGCATTGGAGATAGTGAAGATGGTTGTCAAAAAGTGCAGCAGGATCTTGATCGGTTGGGTAGGTGGGCTGAGGAATGGTTATAGTCATAGAGTCACAGAGTGATACTGCGTGGAAACAGGCTCTTCAACCCAACCTGCCCATACGGGCCAACATGTCCCAGTTACGCTTGTCCACCTGCCTGTGTTTGGTCCATTTCCCTCCAAATCTGTCTTATCCATGTACATGTCTAACTGTTGATGGAATTTAATACAGAGAAATATGAGGTGTTGTATTTTGGGAACACTACATGGGCAGAACCTACACAGTGAACGGTAGGGCTCTGGGAGTGTTGTAGAGCAGAGGGATCCAGGAGTACAGGTACATTGTTCATTGAATGTGGCATTTCAGGTAGATTGGGCTGACAAAAAAGTTTTTAGAATGTTGGCCTTCATCAGACAGAGCATTGAGTATAGATATTGGGAGGTCATGTTCACAAGGTCTTAAGGTCATAAGTCATAGAGGCAGAATTAGGCCATTTGGCCCATTGTCTAATCCGCCATTCAATCATGGCTGATCTATCTCTCCCTCCTAACCCTATTCTGCTGACTTCTCCGCATAACCCTTAATATACATGTCTCCTGCCTTAATAATATCCACTGACTTGGCCTCCACAGCTTTCTGTGGCAAAGAATTCCACAGATTCACCACCCTCTGACTAAAGAAATCACTCCTCATCTCATTCCTAAAGGAACATCTTTTAATTTGATGACCTCTAGTCTTAGACTCTCTCACTTGTGGAAACATTCAATCAACCTTTATTGTAATCTTGCAAGCAACAGTTGTACAGTGCAAAATGAAAAGACGTTTCCCAGGGAATAGCGGAGCATTGCACATAAAATTTAAAACATTTCACACATAATAACACTAAAAACAATCCAGTCTCTGATGAAACAGTATAAATAGTTAAAAGCAGGTAAAACAACAACGTTAAAATACAGTAAAACCAATCATAAAAATGTCCGGGGCAGCTGATTTGAGTGGCCAGTGCCAGTTATTAAAGTGTCCGTGCCAAGCCGCAGAATCAAGTGACTGTGAGTACAGAGTGACTGTTTAGCAGCCTCACAGCCTGGCAGGAAGCTGTTTAGCAGTCTTGTAGTCCGGGCTTTGATGCTACGGTATCTCTTGCCTGATGGCAGGAGATCCAGGTGTATGTGGAGGGGGTACAGTTTGTCCTTAGCAATTCTCTGAGCTTTTTTCAGACAGCGGCTCTGGAACAGTTCTTGTACCGAGGGTAGGGAGACGCCAATGATCCTCTCTGCTCCCCTCACTACCCTCTGCAGAGCCTTCCTGTCCGAGCAGTTGCAGGTGGAGTACCACGTATTTATGCAGTACGTGAGTACAGACTCCACCGTACCCCTGTAGAAAGTCCTGAGGATGTTGGTGGGGAGTGAGGCCTGTTCTCTCCACATCCACTCTATCTAAGCCTTTCACTATTCAGTAAGTTTCCCCATTATCCTTCTAAACTCCAGCGAGTATAGGCCCAGTGTTGTCAAACGCTCATCATATGCTAACCCACTCATTCCTGGGATAATTCTTGTAAACCTCCTCTGGACCCTTTCCAGAGCCAGTACATCCATCTTCAGAAATGGTGCCTAAAATTGCTCACAATTCTCCAAATGCGGTCTGACCAGCGCCTTATAGAGCCTCAGCTACACATCCCTGTTTTTGTATTCACTTGAAATAAATGCTAGCGTTGGATTTGCCTTCCTTACTGCCAATTTGACTTGCAAATTAACTTTTTGGGAATCCTGCACCAGCACCAGTCCCTTTGCACCTCTGATTTCTGGATTCTCTCCCAGAGTTTCCCAACTGTTGCAATTGTATAAGACTGGATACTGCATTTAGAGTATTATGTTCAGTTCTGGGCACCATGTTATAGGAAAATGTCAAGCTGGAAAGAGTGCACAGAAGATTTACGAGGATGTTGCCAGTACTCGAGGGCCTGAGCTATAGAGAGAGGTTGAGTAGGTGAGGACTCTATTCCTTGGAGAGCAGGAGGTTGAGGGGTAATCTTATAGAAACATAGAAACATAGAAATTAGGTGCAGGAGTAGGCCATTCGGCCCTTCGAGCCTGCACCGCCATTCAATATGATCATGGCTGATCATCCAACTCAGTATCCCGTACCTGCCTTCTCTCCATACCCTCTGATCCCCTTAGCCACAAGGGCCACATATAACTCCCTCTTAAATATAGCCAATGAACTGGCCTCGACTACCCTCTGTGGCAGGGAGTTCCAGAGATTCACCACTCTCTGTGTGAACAAAGTTCTTCTCATCACGGTTTTAAAGGATTTCCCCCTTATCCTTAAGCTGTGACCCCTTGTCCTGGACTTCCCCAACATCGGGAGCAATCTTCCTGCATCTAGCCTGTCCAACCCCTTAAGAATTTTGTAAGTTTCTATAAGATCCCCTCTCAATCTCCTAAATTCTAGAGAGTATAAACCAAGTCTATCCAGTCTTTCTTCATAAGACAGTCCTGACATTCCAGGAATCAGTCTGGTGTTTTATTTAATTCACATATTTAATCGATAATGTTTTATTATTGGTATTTAATGTTTTATGTGACATTCCTAACTGTCACTGTATGTCATGTTGTCACTTGCGGGTGGAGCACCAAGGCAAATTCCTTGTATGTGAATACTTGGCCAATAAACTTATTCATCCATTCATTCATGATTCAGTAATAAATGAAAGTCCGAAAGACAAAAAACACGATGATGGTAGGAATGTAGGAAGTTTGCGTCATGCGTACCACTCGGACAAGCGTAAATCCTCTACACTCCACGACAGGCTAATCCTCTACACTCCTGCGGTCTGCTGATGGTTCTGTTGTTCTCTGAGCAGCCCCTGTGCTACCCAGACTTTCCACAGTACTGGAAATTCTTCACATTGGTAACAAAAGACACAACGGTGCAACTGGGAACTACCACAGTTGATTAGAGCCTGGAGAAGTCCAGGGCATGTTGCACACACAGGGAGGGAGCCAGATTTCATTAGCTCGACATTCCTTCACAACGGGCCACTGATGTTTCACACCAGCCACCAGCAGCTCTCACAGCCAGCACTGGTGCAGTCAATCGTGCCCAAATCAGCAAAGCAGCAGGATTAGGCAGGTGTGACAGATGATGTCAAGTCAGTTGGAAAGTAGTAATCAGCAATTCCAACACTTAATTTCTTTTCTATCACAGCATTTCATTGCTGTTCTTGGCTTTGTTTGGAAGCTTTATTTTGTACTTTTCTAAGCCAATGGTGCCGTGATTGAAACAGAACAGTCAGGAGCTCTGTCACTTTGCCAAAAATACAGAGCTGGTGTCTGTGTTTGAAATGTGAGCTGAGGCTTTTAGCCCTTGATATGAGTTCCCTGCTGGAGAGTAAAACTTCACCAGGCAATGATATAACAAAGTAGCAGACTTTGTTTTTGACATGATGGCTCTATTTGTGATTTCAGTACACTTCAAGGTATTTTAAATGTTGAGCATTTGGTGAGTACTTGGAAGGATAAAGAAATAAAAATGATGGTGTGAACCTAATACCTGCTGAAACACAACAGATGGGTCTTTTACTGGTCCTCTCACCAGTGCTGTGTGTTTAATTCTGAAGATGCACAGAAGTAGACGTCCATTCCAAGAGATGCATTGCAAACTGGGATTGTCGCCTCTCCACGGTTGTGTTTGCTGTGCTTGGGTTCTCCGCTGTGTGTAATATGCAGTGAATTAATGTTCATATGTTCATAAGTTCGAGGAGCAGAATTAGGCCATTCGGCCCATCAAGGCTACTCCCCCATTCAATCGTGGCTGATCTATCTTTCCCTCTCAGCCCCATCCTTCTGCTTTCTCCCCATAACTCCTCACACCCTTCCTAATGAGCCTCTTATGCTTGAGACACCATCAGTGTGTTGGAGAGGCAACACACTAAGTTGCTGTGGACAGTCAGAACCTTTTTCCCAGGGCGAAAGTGTTCAGCACCATAGCTATATGGTGAAGGGGGGAAAGTTTAATGGAAATGTATGGAACAAGTTTTTACGCAGAAAGTAGTAGGGACCTGGAATGCAGTGGTGGTTGAGGCAGATACAATAGTGGCATTTAAAAGGCGTTTAGATAGGCATATGGAACTTCAAGGAATAGAGGGATATGGACTATGTACAGGCAGATAAGATTCAGATTCAGATTCAAACTTTATTGTCATTGTGCAGTGTACAGTACAGAGACAACGAAATGCAGTTAGCATCTCCCTAGAAGAGCGACATAGAATATGATCACTTGGCAAGACGTTTGGCAGGACATTGTGGGCCCAACGGCCTGTTGCTGTGCTTTACTGTTCTATGTTCTCATTATTAGAGTGATGTGTATTGAGAAAGCCGTCTAGGTTGCTTTCTGAAGAAGGGTCCTGACCTGAAGCATCACCTATCCATGTTCTCCAGAGATGATGTCTGACCCGCTGAGTTACTCCAGCACTTACTGCCTTTATTTCTAAGCCAGCACCTGCAGTTCTTTGTGTCTACATCCAATTTACTGCTCCTCTCACTGGCCTTGTGCACTGTATATTGCTGGGCCTTGGTTCAAGTTATGGAGATGTAATCCTGAAACCGGAATTAAAAATCCGGGGACTGAAGTTCAAACCCAACCATAACAACCAAGAAATTAAAATTCAGTTAATAATCTTGAATTATTAAAAAGGAATATGTTCATTGGAGCACCAATCACTCGGATTGTTGTAAAACATCCCACTAAACCCACTCAGTGAAGGCGGTTTATCATCTTAACCTGGTCTATAATGTGATCTAAGTAAAACCTACCAATATTGATGATTAATGGCTCAATAAAATTGAAACTAACCACAAGATTTGCTGTACTTTAGTGACAAGCAAGCTTTGCTATACTGGGAATGCTTCAAAGCTTAGCTACAAACCAATTAATAGTCCATAATCCTTAATTTATCAGTAATTAATGCTACAGGAAGACACTGTCCAATATTCTCAAAATATATTGTTCAGAGAATGCAAATTGATTCATAACATAGTTACTCAATTCTTTCAGAATAAATTTCGATATGTATTCCTCAAACTGACAAGCGCCTGATGGAGATTCATTGTTGCCAGAATGGTCCCATTCATATTGATTTAAGATACCCGTGAGGAATTGATGTAGATACCATTACCCCTACAAACTTAATCATGTCCTTAATCATTTAAGGGCTGCATATACAAATTGTGACAGTATTATACAGGAGTTTGTCCTCAGATTTGAATCATATGGCTCGTTGCATTTTCAGTTCAGTTCAGTTTCAGTTTAGTTTATTATCACGTGTACTGACGTACAGCGAAAAGCTTTTGTTGCGTGCTAACCAGTCAGCAGAAAGACAATACATGATTACAATTGATCCATTTACAATCTATAGATATGTGATAAGGCAATAACGTTTACTGCAAGGTATTACAATCGGATCTTTGGAGGATCATTGGGGAACAACAAATTATTTTGTTGAACGTTTTAGGGAGAACGTAACTTAAAAATGGAGATTATTTGTTATGGTGAAAAATAAGAACTAAAGGAAGCAGAAATATTCATCTCTATTTTATGGCAAGTGACTTAGTAATGATCAAATACATTTTAAGATGCTTTTACACTTGGTTGAATGATTTCTGAAAGATTTTTATTCAGATTCCTTTGCAGGGACTCACCTGACTGGTAATTTTGAAAGAATGACGACTTTTTCCTCCTTTCAAGCTGGCTTTTTTACATTAGTTTCTAAAGTAATTATAAAACAGATTGAGGAACACATGTTCAAAATTCACCAGAAAGAGATGAACAAAGAGACATATTCAAAACTATATATATAACCATATAACCATATAACAATTACAGCACGGAAACAGGCCATCTCGACCCTTCTAGTCCGTGCCAAACACGTATTCTCCCCTAGTCCCATATACCTGCACTCAGACCATAACCCTCCATTCCTTTCCCGTCCATATAACTATCCAATTTATTTTTAAATGATAAAAACGAACCTGCCTCCACCACCTTCACTGGAAGCTCATTCCACACAGCCACCACTCTCTGAGTAAAGAAGTTCCCCCTCATGTTACCCCTAAACTTCTGTCCCTTAATTTTCAAGTCATGTCCCCTTGTTTGAATCTTCCCTACTCTCAGTGGGAAAAGCTTATCCACGTCAACTCTGTCTATCCCTCTCATCATTTTAAAGACCTCTATCAAGTCCCCCCTTAACCTTCTGCGCTCCAAAGAATAAAGCCCTAACTTGTTCAACCTTTCTCTGTAACTTAGTTGCTGAAACCCAGGCAACATTCTAGTAAATCTCCTCTGTACGCTCCCTATTTTGTTGACATCCTTCCTATAATTAGGCGACCAAAATTGAACCCCATACTCCAGAATTGGCCTCACCAATGCCTTGTACAATTTTAACATTACATCCCAACTTCTATACTCAATGCTCTGATTTATAAAGGCCAGCACACCAAAAGCTTTCTTTACCACCCTATCTACATGAGATTCCACTTTCAGGGAACTGTGCACAGTTATTCCCAGATCCCTCTGTTCACCTGCATTCTTCAATTCCCTACCATTTACCATGTACGTCCTATTTTGATTTGTCCTGCCAAGATGTAGCACCTCACACTTATCAGCATTAAACTCCATCTGCCATCTTTCAGTCCACTCTTCCAACTGGCATAAATCTCTCTGTAGACTTTGAAAATCTACTTCATTATCCACAACCCCACCTATCTTAGTATCATCTGCATACTTACTAATCAAATTTACCACACCATCATCCAGATCATTGATGTACATGACAAACAACAGTGGACCCAACACAGATCCCTGAGGCACCCCACTAGTCACTGGCCTCCAACCTGACAAACAACCATCCACCATTACTCTCTGGCATCTCCCATTCAGCCACTGTTGAATCCATCTTGCTACTCCACCATTAATACCCAACCATTGAACCTTCTTAACCAACCTTCCATGAGGAACCTTGTCAAAGGCCTTACTGAAGTCCATATATACAACATCCACTGCTTTACCCTCATCAATTTCCCGAGTAACCTCTTCAAAAAATTCAAGAAGATTAGTCAAATATGACCTTCCAGGCACAAATCCATGTTGACTGTTCCTAATCAGACCCTGTTTATCCAGATGCTTATATATATTATCTATAAGTATCCTTTCCATTAATTTGCCCACCACTGACGTCAAACTAACAGGTCTATAATTGCTAGGTTTACTCTTAGACCCCTTTTTAAACAATGGAACAACATGCACAGTACGCCAATCCTCCGGCACTATTCCCGTTTCTAATGACATTTGAAATATATCTACTTTTATTTTTCTCAAAAGTGTCAGTACTTCCTCTTCTTTGAATCTCATAGTTTCCATAGCTACTCTACTTGTTTCCCTTACCTCACATAATTCAATATCCTTCTCCTTGGTAAATACCGAAGAAAATAAATTGTTCAATATCTCCCCCATCTCTTTTGGCTCTGCAGATAGCTGTCCACTCTGACTCTCTAATGGACCAATTTTATCCCTCGTTATCCTTTTGCTATTAATATAGCTGTAGAAACCCTTTGGGTTTACTTTCACCTTACTTGCCAAAGCAACCTCATATCTTCTTTTAGCTTTTCTAATTTATTTCTTAAGATTCTTTTTACATTCTTTATACTCCTCAAGCACCTCATTTACTCCATGCTGCCTATAATTATAGTAGATTTCCCTCTTTTTCCGAACCGTGTCCAATTTCCCTTGAAAACCATGGCTCTTTCCGATTTTTACTATTTCCTTTCAACCGAACAGGGACACAAAGATTCTGTACTCTTAAAATTTCACCTTTAAATGTACTCCATTTCTCTTCCACATCTTTCCCATAAAACAAAATGTCCCAATTTACTCCTTTTAAATCCTTTCGCATCTCCTCAAAGTTACCCTTTCTCCACTCAAAAATCTCAACCCTAGGTCCAGTTCTGACCCTCTCCATAATTATATTGAAACTAATGGTATTGTGATCACTGGTCCCGAACTGTTCCCCAACGCATGCCTCTGCCACCTGCCCCGTCTCATTTCCTAACAGGAGGTCCAGCACTATGTATTGCTGCAAAAAACTATCCTGCACACATTTTACAAACTCCAACCCATCCAGCCCATTTACAGAATGTGTTTCCCAGTCTATGTGTGGAAAATTGAAATCTCCCACAATCACTACCTTGTGCTTACTACTAATATCTGCAATCTCCTTACATATTTGCTCTTCCAATTCTCGCTCCCCATTTGGCGGTCTATAATACACCCCTATAAGTGTTGCTACCCCTTTCCCATTTCTCTGTTCCACCCAAATAGCCTCCCTAGACGAGCCCTCTAATCTATCCAGCCAAAGCACCGCTGTAATATCTTCCCTGATAAGCAATGCAACACCTCCACCTCTTGCCCCTCCAATTCTATCACACCTGAAGCAACTAAATCCTGGAATATTTAGTTTCCAATCACAGCCCTCCTGCAACCATGTTTCACTGATCGCCACAACATCATACTTCCAGGTGTTAATCCAGGCTCTAAGTTCATCCACCTTTCTTACAATGCTCCTAGCATTAAAATATACACATTTAAGAAACCCACCCTCCCTTATTCTCTGTTTATTGTCTTTTTCTTCTCTCTCCCCTACATTTTGGGTCAGAGTGCTACCATTCTCTGCCTCCTGCCTCACACAATGACTGCTAGCTTTCCCAATTTGAGTCCCTCCCCCCAACCATACTATGCACAGAATGTCTTCCATGTGTATCTAGAATAACCATATAACCATATAACAATTACAGCACAGAAACAGGCCATCTCGGCCCTTCTAGTCCGTGCCGAACACGTATTTTCCCCTAGTCCCATATACCTGCACTCAGTCCATAACCCTCCATTCCTTTCCCGTCCATATAACTATCCAATTTATTTTTAAATGATAAAATCGAACCTGCCTCCACCACCTTCACTGGAAGCTCATTCCACACAGCTACCACTCTCTGAGTAAAGAAGTTCACCCCTCATGTTACCCCTAAACTTCTGTCCCTTAATTCTCAAGTCATGTCCTCTTGTTTGAATCTTCCCTACTCTCAGTGGGAGAAGCTTATCCACGTCAACTCTGTCTATCCCTCTCATCATTTTAAAGACCTCTATCAAGTCCCCCCTTAACCTTCTGCGCTCCAAAGAATAAAGACCTAACTTGTTCAACCTTTCTCTGTAACTGTGCTGTTTGTTTGTCTTGTTCTTGAAACGGAGAGGTTAAATTAATTATCAATTTAAATTACTCTTATTTAAATTACAATCGTTTCCCTTCCCCGATCTAAGTAGTTTTGCAAGTTTTAAAATGGACGCACTGCAGTCAAGAGTTAGAAAATATATGAGCATTGTGAAAGAACATGTAAAATTGTAGGAACAGGAAATGGTCACCAGCTCTCAAGTACTCCTCTCCCCCACAGATAAATATAACATCTGCTTCAGTAGCCTCACGCACTAAGGATGCACAGGTATTGTTCTTCTGAGGAAACATAATATCATTCAATAACAACACAAAGTATTTGCATGGGGCCTTTGACATTTTAAACCACGTCAAGCTGCTTCCTGGGAGCTTTGCACAATTTTGACACGGGGATATGAGGTTACATGATGAACAGCAATGTTGAAAAGCCATGTTTGATAGCCTTAGTGCACCCTTTAGGGAGGGAATTCTAAAGTGTAGTGTTTTATCAGCTCAAGTTCCCATCAAATCTTTCCCCTCTCAGCCCTCTACTTGATTTCCTTACCTTGAGGGAAAAGGCTCTGTGCATTCATCCTATCTATCCCCCTCATGGTTTTATACACCTTTATAAGATCACTCTCAAGTCTCATGCACTTTAAAAATAAAGCCCTAGCTTGCTCAATCTCAGGCGCTTGGGTCCTGGAAACATCTCATAAATCTTGTTGTTGGTAATAATGGAACAAGTAAATTTGGGGGTAGTCATGACACCAGAATTATGGTAGATATTCTGGAGATAAAAGGAAAAATAACAGGTTCACAGTGAGGTAAGACCACTCACTCCAAGACAAAAGGAACACATTCAGATCCATGTCAATTTCCCACAGAACAGTCTCATGTCCCATTCTCCAGCTCTTTTCCCTTGCAACTTATTTTTTCTCACATGCCCATCAACTCTACTTTGATTCTTTTGCCAGTTATTCACACCAAGTGTGCATAATTTTCAATAGCCAATTAATTGATTATAATCATGTATTGGAGTGAAATTCACAGCCTTTCCCAGCTGTAAAGGCTGAAATTTATTTTAATATGCTTAAATTAAGTGAATAATAAAAAGTACAATTATTTATAATATAGGATAACTAAAATGACTAATAATGTACAAATAATTAAAAATATTAAAATATAAAATTAAATAATGTCCTTTTCCCTTTGCCTCCTAATCGTAATTCTATAAACTTCATTGAAATCAATGGTCGTCTTGGACACTGTGTCAGGTCAAACCAGGCAGTGACTGAGAAGGAATTCCTCGGTGTAACGTAGCGGAATCTCAGTATCAGTGGTCAATGGTACTTTATTTCTCACATGTGCAACTCTTGTGAAAGTCTTTTTGCATATTTATACATGCTGGCGCGCCTTGTTTTGGTGCCATTTCCAAAGACCAAAGACAGATCCGTCCATGCACTCGGTCTGCTGGAGCAGTTCCCGATCCCGACCCGATCCCAGTCCAATAAACTGCACTGTTGTCATATGGAGAGCATATGAAGCTCAGCAGCAAAGTGAGCAGGCTGATTTACCCTTTTTAGGACACAGGAGCATGTCTGGACATTGCAGTTTAAAGGCTTAATACCATGGCTTTAATTTAAACCATTATCCACAGGAAGGGATAATCATCAAAGGCACCCGCTATGACATTGTTTACTTTTAATTTATTGTTTCACTGAGGATAAAATGTTTTAATATTGATCCTGAATTTAACAGAGCCTAGGTTTATGCAGAGTCACAATAGGGTTATGGCATAGCTTTAAGTTGAAGGGGGCAAGGTTTTAAAGGAGATGTATGAGGAAAGATTTTACACAGAACGTGGTGGATGCCTGGAATGTGCTGCCAGGGATGGTGGCGGAGGTAGTTACAATATTGTTTTTTTAAAGAGGCATTTAAATAGGTACATGAATATGCAGAAAATGGAGGGAAGTGAATCATGAGCACGTAGTTGAAATTAGTTTATGTTGTCATCATGACTGGCACAAACGTTGTGGGCCGTAGGGCCTGTTCCTCTGCTGCATTATTCTATGTGTAGGAAGGAACTGCAGATGCTGGTTTAAACCAAAGGTAGCTGCAAAATGCAAAATGGAGTAACTCAGCGGAACAGGCAGCATCTCTGTAGAGATGGAATGGGTGATGTTTCGGGTTGAGACTGAAGGGTCTGAAGAATGGTCTTGACCCAAAATGTTACCCATTCCTTTTCTCCAGAGATGCTGCCTGTCCTGCTGAGCATTTTGTGTCTAACTGCACTAATAGTAAGATTAAACGAGAACTTACCAGTTCGAAGTTTGATCATTATTTTATGAGGAGTAAAGTTGAGGGATTACGTGAAGAACCCGCCAGGGCGCATGCGTGTCATTCTTCAAAGCAGCGGTGTGAAATCACAGATAACAGTAAATGACTGAACATAGTAAGATTAGAGAAGAGGATACCAGTTGAACTTTATGATCAAGGGTGGGAGCGGAGGGCACGTAATCCCTCAACGTTACTCCTCATAAATTAATGATCAAACTTCGAACTGGTAAGTTCTCGTTTAATCTTACTATTTTACTTCGGAGTCACGTGAGTGACTACGTGAAGATTTCAAAGCTCTGTGATTTCATGCCATGGAAACGAGTCCATGCATCACATCTGCCTTAATTGACTAAGGGAGGAATCGTGTTAACATGTTTAAACATGAATCTGATATTGAAAATCCATGATAAATTTATTAACAACAAATTATAGCCCCTATTTTATGGGGTGAAATCATATTACAGAACTTAAAATTGATTCTGCAAAAGTTCCACGTTTAACCACTGGTTTATGGTAGAATTGTTGGAACGTTTTTTCCCTTGACCATCCTGCTGTCTCCAGGATTTGGTCCATCGGTACGTCCAACTCCATAGCTGCCGATGTAGCTGCTGCCCTGGAGGAATGAGATTTGAATATGTTAGTATCCACCCCAGCTGTTGTTAAAACCTGTTTCAGCCATCTGGAAATAGTTTGAACCGACACTTTTTTGTGGGGTTGCTTGTGGCTGATTAGTAGTGCCATCTCATTGCCTCTGATGTTTTTGGTGTTCTCCATATATAACAATAAATGTCTTATTATACAGAGACGATCATCTATAGGGTAGGCCCTAAATTCTATTTTGAGGCCTGATGATCCCGGTCTGTTCTGTTTGACTAATTCGTGAATATGAAAAGTTATATTTTTTGTTGAAGAAGTCATATTGTCCAGCCTTAACTTATGTGAAGACTGTACGCTTTGTGCTGTGATCAAAGCCATCAGCATGACTGTTTTATGCGTCAGCTTTTGCAGGGATAGAGCTGTTGCTGGAGACCAGTTCCTTAGCAACGTTAGGACAATACTCACATCCCATATTTGAGAGTACCTGGTTCTTGGGGGATTGATATTAAAAATTCCCCTCATAAGTTTGGTTACCAGGGGTGAGTCCCAACAGAATGACGCTCTGATCCTCACCATAGATATGCTGAAAGGGCACTTCTGGTGCAGTTAATGGCACTGTAACTGAGCCCCTCATCATAATGGAGGCCTGCCAGGAATTCCAGAACAGACGTTATGTTCATCGAGCTATAAGTGATGTTGTTTCTGTGAAAATATATCTCCCATTTCCTGATGTATACCAGATATTGTTTTTTGGTGGACTGCCTGTGAGCCGCTGAGATAATGTTCAATGTTCGGTCCGTCAGTCCCAGTTCCAGTAGAGGTTTCTTTAGACTCTACAAATTAATAAGTTTGTCGTTTTATGACATGGATGGCTATCCCCAGTTACGGGATGAACCAACAAATCTGGTCGTTTCAGGCTGGTGATACATGGTTCTAAGACCATGTCGAGTATCACAGAGAACCATGGTTGAGTAGGCCAATCGGGCACTACCAAAATACCAGACGCCGAGTCTTGTTGTATTTTGTGTAATACCCGATTGATGAGGCAGGAAGGAGGGAATGCATAGAAAAACAATTTCCCCCAATGCAGCGAAAAAGCATCAATCACTGATGCCCCAGGGTCTGGTTCACAAGAAACATAGTTTGGTAACTGGTGATTGAGTCTAGATGCAAATAGATCGATATCTGGTGTTCCATACCATGCTACAATTTCAGTAAATACTTTTATATCCAACATCCATTCGATGTTTTCATTGAATTTGCGTGACCTGGTGTCTGCCACTGAATTTAGGTTACCTGGTAGGTAAGTAGCTGATATCCAAATATTTCTCTGGATACACCATTGCCAAATTGTATTAGCCAGATTGTCACGATGTAGATTTGATTCCACCCATATGGTTAATATATGCCACCACGGTGGTATTGTCAATCTGTAGTCTAACATGCTGGTGATATATTCCAGAACAGTATGACTTTAGGCCATAGAACGCACCCAACATTTCCAGGTAGTTTATGCCAAGTGTCTGTAGCAATGATGCCTCCTGTGCATTCCATCTACCTCCACAACTGGAGATGGAATTGGTTGCACCCCATCCAAGCGCACTGGCATCAGTTTGTAGCACCACTGAGGGGTTGCTGATAATAATAGGGCTGGAACAATGCCGAATGTTATCCCTCCACCATTTTAATTCCATAATTGCTTTGATTGGTAGCTTCATTGGTCTGTCGAAATGACCAGCATTAATTTTGAGTGCTTGTATTTTTGCCCTTTGTAAATTTTGATAATACAAAGGTCCATATTGTGTGGCTGGAAAAGCAGCCACTACTTTGCCAATCACCCTTGCTCCCACTTATTTCCTTCGCTCCATAGATGCTGCTGCACCCGCTGAGTTTCTCCAGCAATTTTGTGTACCCTTGCTACCGATCTGATTGATGGTTCACTGATGTCAATGAGGTTGTTGCAGGTCTCAGTTAAGACTGTAGCCTTATCCTTTGGTAAAGTCACCGACATGTGAACTGAGTCAATAGTGAACCCCAAATAATCCATTATGGTGGAAGGCGTTAGTTTAGATTTAACTGGATGGATGATAAACCCCAGTTTCTCAAACAATTGTTTGGTGGCTGACACAGCTAGTTTGGCTAATTCCAAAGTTTTGCCCACAATCAATATGTCATCTAGATAGGCCATGATCATATGTTTTTGTTTCCGAAGAAACACTAGGGCTGGTTTCAAATTTTTTGTAAACAGCCTGGGGGCTGATGTTAAACCATTTGGTAGAGCTCTATACTGCCAATGCTGCCCCATCCAGTTGAATTTTAAATAACGTCTGTGGTCAGTCCGTATAGGCACTGAATAGTAAGCATCTTTTAAGTCGATGCTAGCCATGAAGTAGCCTTCGGAAATCAATTGTTTGGCAGTAACAAAGGTTTCCATTTTGAAATGAATATATTGCACATATGTATTCAAGTTGGTCAAATCTATAATGATGCGACAACCACCATCTTTTTTGTTTTTGGTAAAGATATTAGACACAAATTCCAGAGAATCGTGTTGGGTTTTTTCAATTACCCCCTTTGCGTGAAGTCTCACCAGTTCAGCATGTGCTTCTAATTTTTCTTTTCGTGAAAGTACGAACGTTCGGTTCGGTACATGCTGAACTGGGGGCTATTTTTGTGCACAAATTCAATGGTATATCCCTGGATACTGTTTAGGATATAAGTGTCTGTTGTCAATGCACTCCATGCCTCCCAAAAGAAGTGTAATCTCCCACCGATATGTGTATTATCCACACTTCCTATAATTTGTAAGGGACTAGACCCACCTACCTCCATGCTTACCAGTGGAAGGTTTACTTCTTCCTGTGTGGTCTTCGACAAGGTTGAGGTGCCGGTGTCCGGGTTTGGGTTTGGGGTTTGCGCATTTTCCACGAAGGCCGGTCTGGGCCATGGCCTAAAAAAGACCGCTGTCCTGTACGCCCGGCCTTTGAGCTTTCACCAGCTTCTCCTGTTCTGCTGGTGGGTGCGTAAGGGTGCTGTCTGTGACTGTGGGAAGTCCTTGCTGTTGTTGCCTTTATGAGCCCCAGGGATTTTGCCTCCTCATCGAGCTCCTTAACCTGCTTGGACAGGTTTCCACCAAATAATAATATTGGTGGCTTTGTGTCTCCAGGTTTGCACAGGCCTGCAAATTTTGGATTTAAGGCAGGTCGGATGGCACTTTTTCTGACACTATTGATTTCATACTGCGTATTGCAGAATAGTATCAGTGCATCCTGTTGTTCTTGCGACATTTCCTTCCCATCCACTGTGCGAGCGAATGCTGTGATCCCTGCTGTTAGTAGTTTTAGTATTCTCTGGAGCTTGACATCCATGCTTCTAACTGCTGCTCCGATGTGTTTCCAGATACAATTATTCACGACTGGAACATTCAGGGATACGCAATTTCCTGGTGCCAGATATTTGGCAGTGGTGTCCATCACAGCCTGTTCCTGTAGTTGCTTGAATGACAGGATATCAATGCTGGCAGCTAGTTTCTGTTCTAGGTTTTGTCCAGTCTGATCCGGCTATATGTAGTTGGACACCATGTCCAGTAGATTTTCGCCTTCCTGCACCCCCTGCACACTTGTAGTTTGTTCAGCAAACCCCTCTTCGGGGTCAGCCCAGAATTGACCCCCAGTACTCCCCTCTGACGAGGGAGATGCACTGTGCAGCCCTACGTAAGGTGCTGTTGTGGGTGTTATATATGACCCACGGTGACTAGACTCCATCTTCCGGAGTCTGTCACGTTGGAGCATTTGCTCCATGAGCCGCTCCATCCGGCTCCAGCGCGCACGGTCGCTGGCCGCTCGCGGCTCCTCAAAGTCGGACTCATCAGAGTCAACGGCTCTGTTTGATTTTCTTTTTGACTTCCCGCCTGGCCGCGGTGTTGATCTGGCCGGTGCGGGGGCTAAGTCGGGCACAGCTGATCCCATTACGGATGATTCCTGTGCCGCCGGCCGCTGCTGGCTGCCCGCAACTCCGCGGTCCTCCCCCGCCAGCTTTGTCGCAGCTCTGGTTGATTTTTTGGATTTGTTCATTGTTTCCCCACCTGTGAAACAGTATGGGAAAAATAAAGACCGCAGAGTAACCACTTACCTGTCGGTTCCGGCTTTTAAACTTGCCGATGCGGGGGAACGTCGTTCCACCCCGCCTGTCGTTTCGCAATGCATGTAGCGATATGACACGCATGCGCCCTGGCGGGTTCTTCACGTAGTCACTCATGTGACTCCGAAGTAAAATCTATGTTCTATGTTCCATGTTCCAGAACAAGGGGTCACAGTTTAAGGATAAGGGGGACATCTTTTAGGACCGAGATGAGAAAAACATTTTTCACACACAGAGTGGTGAATCTATGGAATTCTCTGCCACAGAAGGTAGTTGAGGCCAGTTCATTGGCTATATTTAAGAGGGAGTTTGATGTGGCCCTTGTGGCTAAAGGGATCAGGGGGTATGGAGAGAAGGCAGGTACAGGATACTGAGTTGGATGATCAGCCATGATCATATTGAATGGTGGTGCAGGCTCGAAGGGCCGAATGGCCTACTCCAGCACCTATGTTTCTATGTTTCTATGTTACTTCAATCAGTTCACTAAAGATATGGGAAATTACTTGGTGGCTTGTGAATAACGGATAGGAGTGTAATCCAATTATGTAATTATTTGGCGGACCATTCGATAAAACAACATAGTTATTCATTTTGTAACTTTGCTGGAGGAATAAAAATAAACCCTTAATAGATATAATTTTCAATGATCCATTACCTTCAAGTCAAGTGAGTTTATTGTCATGTGTCCCTGTATAGGACAATGAAATTCTTGCTTTGCTTAAGCACGCAGAAAATAGTAGGCATTTATTACAAAACAGATAAATGTGTCCATATACCATGATATAAATATATACACACATGAATAAATAAACTGATAAAGTGCAAATAGCAGAAAGTGGTTATTAATAATCAGAGTTTTGTCCGAGCCAGGTTTAATAGCCTGATGGCTGTGGGGAAGTAGCTATTCCTGAACCTGGTTGTTGCAGTCTTCAGGCTCCTGTACCTTCTACCTGAAGGTAGCAGGGAGATGAGTGTGTGGCCAGGATGGTGTGGGTCTTTGATGATACTGCCAGCCTTTTTGAGGCAGCGACTGCGATAAATCCACTCGATGGAAGGAAGGTCAGAGCCGATGATGGACTGGGCAGTGTTTACTACTTTTTGTAGTCTTTTCCTCTCCAGGGCGCTCAAATTGCCGAACCAAGCCACGATGCAACCGGTCAGTATGCTCTCTACTGTGCACCTGTAGAAGTTAGAGAGAGTCTTCCTTGACAATCCGACTCTCCGTAATCTTCTCAGGAAGTAGAGGCGCTGATGAGCTTTTTTGATAATGGCGTTAGTGTTCTCGGACCAGGAAAGATTTTCAGAGATGTGCACGCCCAGGAATTTGAAGTTCTTGACCCTTTCAACCATCGACCCATTGATATAAATGGGGCTGTGGGTCCCCATCCTACTCCTTCCAAAGTCCACAATCAGTTCCTTGGTTTTGCTGGTGTTGAGGGCCAGGTTATTGCGCTGGCACCATATGGACAGTTGCTCGATCTCCCTTCTATATTCTGACTCATCCCCATCAGTGATACGCCCCACAACAGTGGTGTCGTCAGCGAACTTGATGATGGAGTTCGCACTGTGGTTGGCGACGCAGTCATGGGTATATAGTGAGTACAGCAGGGGGCTGAGCACGCAGCGTTGAGGTGCTCCCGTGCTGATTGTTATCGAGGCTGACACATTTCCACCAATACGAACAGACTGTGGTCTGTGGATGAGGAAGTCGAGGATCCAGTTGCAGATGGATGCGCAGAGGCCCAGTTCTGCGAGTTTGGTAACCAGTTTGGAGGGGATGATTGTGTTGAATGCCGAGCTGTAATCGATGAATAACAGCCTGACATATGAGTTTTTCTTGTCCAAGTGGTCCAGTGCGGAGTGGAGAGCCAGCGAGATCGCATCCACCGTTGATCTTTGTGGCGGTAAGCGAACTGCAGTGGGTCCAGGTTTTTGTCGAGGTAGGAGTTGATTTGCTCCATGATCAGCCTCTCAAAGCACTTCATCACCACCGGCATTAGTGCCACTGGTCGATAGTCATTGAGGCACGTCACCTTACTCTTCTTGGGCACCGGTATAATTGATGCCCTTATAAAGCACCTTTCATTGCCCAGGAAAGGAAAGGCACATTGTAGTATATGTTTTGGGATATATTGTGATTAGAAGGTCCAATTGCAATCTGAATTTAACCATCACCACTTGATTAAACTCAGTCTAGTGAATAATGCTTGAGAAACATCCAGTCATAGAGTGATACAGCGTGGAAATAGGCCCTTCGGCCCAACTTGCCCACACCGGCCAACATATCCCAGCTACACTAGTCCCACCTGCCTGCATTTGGCCCATATCCCTCCAAACCTGTCCTATCCATAGGGAAAACTACCTGATTTCCCTAAATCATTCCTTAAAAATGTGCATGGGGTTGTTCCTTCTAAATACTATGATCTTAACCCCTCTAATCAACATATGATAAGGCAGAAAAGTTTCCATTCCACAGGGTCTTTTTAATGTTTGTCAGTGGTTTGGAAATACTAACGTCTGATAAATCTTCAGATCGATGAAACAGTCCCTTCAGAGATGCAGTAAGAACACCTCTGTGAAAACGTGAACTATTTAATTGGCTAGAGTCTAACCTTTTGAAGATAACCTTGTGGTCAGAAATCAGGTCTTAACCCTGAATAAAAATTAATAGATGGATTAAAAGCAATATGGCTCTATGCCAATGGTAATGTGTCATCAGTGCAGATGGGTATTTTATACCCTTTAATTCTGAAACATATGATTGAAAGCAGATAGTATAACAGTATTGCAAAAAGTGAACACATTTCCTGCGCATTCCTCAGCAATTGCAAATGTTCATGTCTTTTCATGTTTTTTATATTTTGCAGGCTTACTACTTAGCCCCAGCTCTCAACTGCTCTTTGTAGAGGTAGTGTTCTCATTGTTCACTGCAGGTTGCACTCTGCAGGTGGAGAGCCTTGCTCACCAGGGTGTGATTCAGAGGAAATTGTGCACAGCCTCAAGTTGCCATCCATTGAATACAGCAGCTGGGAAATTGTTGGCGAGCACACGTGGCTTTCCTGTTTGTAATTCTGATGAACAAAGTCTGTTAGCGGTGTATAACTGGTCAATCTACCCTTTCTACATCCTATTTTAGTTTGTTTTGAGATAAAACGCGGGAACAGGCTCTGCAGACCACCGAGTCCACGCCGACCAGCGATCCCCGCACACTAACACTATCCTACACACACCAGAGACAATTTATAATGATACCCAAGCCAATTAACCTACGAACCTGTACATCTTTGGAGTGTGGGAGGAAACGGGAGATCTGGGTGAAAACCCACATAGGTCACAGGGAGAATGTACAAACTCCATACAGGCAAGCAGGATCGAACCCGGGTCTATGGCTCTGTAACGGCTCAGGGTCTTGGTGAGACCACAACTGGAGTATTGCGTATAGTTTTGGTCTCCTAATCTGAGGAAAGACATTCTTGCCGTAGAGGGAGTACAGAGAAGGTTCACCAGACTGATTCCTGGGATGTCAGGACTTTCATATGAAGACAGACTGGATAGACTCGGCTTGTACTCGCTAGAATTTAGTAGATTGAGGGGGGATCTTATAGAAACTTAAGAAATTCTTAAGGGGTTGGACAGGCTAGATGCAGGAAGATTATTCCCGATGTTGGGGAAGTCCAGAACAAGGGGTCACAATTTAAGGATAAGAGGGAAGTATTTTAGGACTGAGATGAGAAAATCGTTGTTTACACAGAGAGGTGAATCTGTGGAATTCTCTGCCACAGAAGGTAGTTGAGGCCAGTACATTGGCTGGATTTAAGAGGGAGTTAGATGTGGCCCTTGTGGCTAAAGGGATCAGGGGACATGGAGAGAAGGCAGGGATGGGATACTGAGTTGGATGATTAGCCATGATCGTATTGAATGGCGATGCAGGCTCGAAGGGCCGAATGGCCTACTCCTGCACCTTTTTTCTATGTTTCTATGTTTCTATGTAAGGCACCAATATACGCTGCGCCACCATACCGCCCTTGATTAATGCAAATAAAACCCGAACTGCTGCAAGAACTCGGCAGGTCAGGCAACTTCTGTAGAGGAACAGGGATAGACATTGTTTTAGTTCAAGACACCATCAGGTTTTGACCTGAAATATTGAGTTCCTCCTGCTGTTTGTCTTTTGCTCCAGATTACAGGATCTGCAATCCGTGGCTATTACTCTGTTTCTGGATTATTTTCTTATGTTTTTCCCCATTTATTCTATTCTGCTGCCTAGAGCTGTAACACATAATTACTCTCTTGGATTGTTATATTTGCCTCTTGTGGTTGCAGAAAAGCAGAAGGTTTTAAATCCCTCCTGTTTCAGGTACTTCAGTACAAAGATCCAGCCTGACACACAATGGGAACATTACTCTTGTCTTTCATAAGAATTGCTGCCCTGAGACCCCACTGACACTTGCAGGTGAACATTCAAAAGCTCATGGCTTTATGAAGAAGAACAAGTAGGTTATCTAGCATTCTGACCAAATATCAATTCATTAAGTAACATTAACAAAATAGATCAAAAGAGATTTGGCTCTGCATGTACATAGATCACTAAATAGATCACAGACCGGCCACCTCATATGGAGGAGGAGCCATCTTGGAGGAACGGCTGCTAACCAGCAGCCGTCCGCTAAACTCGCTTTAAAAAAAGTTTTTAGTTAGTCCTGTCTCGTCCGTTTGGAGAAATTGACTTTTTAATGTGGGGGGTAGCGGGTAATTTTATTTCTAGGTCCCTACCTGGTCGGTGAGGCAGCTTTTTCTCCGGGCTGCCCGTCGACCCGTCCTCGTGGCCTACCAGCGGGCTTGGAGCGCCGTTTCCTGGCGGGGACCGCCCAGCACCTCGGCCTCGGTGGCGGCACAGCGCTGGAGCGCTATCGCGGAGCGTAGCGGGCGATGCCTTGCCTGGGTCGCCGCGCTGGATCGACGCGCTGGAGCTCTGGTGAGCTGAGACCGCCATGTTCAACACCTCCGGGCTGCGGGTCTGCGGAGCGGAGCGGGCGCCGTTTTCAACATCGGGAGCCTGGGAGCTCCAAACCGGCGCGGCCTTGTCGGCTTCGGCAGCCACGGTCTCCAGCTAGATAGCGGCCGTTCCAGGTGGCCCAGCCGCTGAGAGGACTCTCCCGACGCCGGGGCAAGACCACCCGGTGAGAACGGCCATGAACATCGGGCCTCCGTAGAGGCAATTGCGGTGGCCTCAATAGGCCTGACTTTGGGGTGAACTTGGGATAGGGACTGGACATTGTGCCTTCCCCCACAGTGGTATCCATTGTGGGGGGATGATTTTTTGTCTGTAAGGTAATCCTGTTAGTCTTTGTCCAAGATGGCTGCCGTGAAGGGAGAGTGGACGCTGGCGCGCTTTAGCTGCCGCTGCTCTCTCTTCACATTGTGGTTTTGATTTTTGTTTTTGGACTGAATTCTGTTTTTAATTTGTGTTTCGGTGATGTCTTTATTATTTATTTTATTCTGATTATATGTTTATATTTCCTGTTAACCTATGTAAGGTGTCCTTGAGATGTCTGAAAGGCGCCCAATAAATAAAATTTATTATTATTATTATTAAATATCAAGGCAGATACAAAACATAATCAAAAAGGTGAAAGGAGTGAGTGTCGGCCTTAATGAATACCGTATGAGGGGATAGCAATTGCACCACAAGCATGTATTTTATGGTTACATTACATCAAGATAACATAAAGGGCCTGTCTCACTATGGCGATATTTTAGGTGATGGCTGGCGACTAGGTTGTCGCTGGTGGTCGCCGGAGTGTCGCCTGTATGGTCGTGAGTGGTCTCTTCAGTCACCCAAAGAGTCGTAGCGTTTTTCTGGTCACCACTGGATTTCGAAATGTTCAAAACCTTTCGGCGACAGTCGGCAACCGTGGGCTTGTGGTAGTTTGTCTTCTCCTGACGTAGGTTCTGTCGTAGGTTGTCGCCAGGATGACGTAGGTTGTTGCCTGGTGACGTAGTTTGTTGCCGGTGGTGACTTCGGTGAATTCAATTGTCATAGTCGCCGGCGGTTGCCTAGAAAATCACCAAAGTGGGACAGGCTCATTAGTCCAGTTGCCGGTTTTTCGGCGACCTGCTACGACTATGACAGTCACCGGCAGTGGCCTAAAAACATCGCATAGTGGGACAAGCCCTTAAGCAGTTTTGAGCACCACATCTTAAGAAGGAGATATTAAACATAGGTGAAATGTACATTTACTAGAATGGTGTCTAGTGACTGTAGTCTAATAAAAAAGGCACAGTATGCTGCAGTAACTCACAGCAGGCAGCATCTCTGGATGACTTGGATAGACAACGTTTCAGGTCAGGACTCTTCAGGCTATCATCTAGTGGTTGGTGTTGGGCCTTTCAGGAGTGTGGGAATGTGAGATTCCTTTACACAAACATAATTAATGGTGGGCCAATTATCAATTTAACATCCGAGATTTTGGTACCCTCAGTGTTAGAAGATATGGCAAAAAATGGGTCAAAATCAATCAACATCTCATTGAATGGTGGAAAATGCTTAAGGAGCTGTATAGCCTTTTGCTAACTTCTGAGATTATCACGCTGCTGTTAGTAGGGCATTGCTGAATGAAAGTTGACTGCTGCATCTCCCAGGTGACCATGGTAACTAGACTTCAAAATTATTTGTAGAAACAAGGAACTGCAGATTACAAAATTACTTAATTGGCTGTGAAACGGATGTGAAATTGGCTCATGAAATGGACACGAAAGATATTTGAAGGTCCTACTCCCTTTCTTACTTTTATAATTCTTGTCTCTATTACACGCTGTTGCATCTGCTTCTGATGGGATATGATTCTCTCTGATCTATATTGTTATGCTTGTCCTTCCTGTCAGTTTCTGTATAATAGAATCTTACTTTGGTACCTTAATTTTCTGCGTTGGCTAGACATCTCATATTCCCATTATATAAGACTAAGGAGTACATACGTTTTCTATTTGCAAACACGTTTCGTTTGGTCCTAATGTCATTATAAAATGCTTTGCCTGCCTTTCTGCTTTGGTTTTTTTTTCTTCCTCTCTTTTAACAAGCCTTTGTTCTCTTCAACTATTGGATTTATCCTAATCTGTTTTCTTTGTAGTTCCAACATCCTTTTAATATTACTACACCTCCCCCACTCGTCTCACACAGGAATAGAAAGCTGGATAAGCAATTTTATAGCCGACACACTGGCTGCAGATTGTAGTGGAAATTGTTCTAACCTGATCATCCATGAATAGAGGTAAGTTACCCAAATGTGCAATTCTTTCTGTAAAACAGCATCTGGACAATTATGCTTTTTCTTCATAAACATTGGCCTGGAAAGTTGTAGCTTTCACAAGGTCTGCTTAGATTATTTCACTTGTATCATGTTAATTGCTTCATGTGAAACCATTAATGGATCTTTACTCCAATGTATGAACATACTTTCCTTCCCTTCAATATAGATGCTCCTATGATTCTGCCTCATTAAGTTACTTAAAGTGACTGCCTGGCCATTGAGTCAAATTCATTTTGTTTTAGATAAAGTAGCTTAAAATTATGTTAAGTTTGAGCATTTGTCAGGCTACAGAACGGTGTCTTGGACATGGTAGTGAGCAACTCAGGGAACCCACAGGGAACGGTCCTCTCTCCCTTCCTGTTCACCTACACCTCGGACTTCAGATATAACTCTGTCTCAGGCCATCTGCAGAAATTTTCAGATGACTGCAATTGTGGGCTGCATCAGTGAGGGGAGGGAAGCTGAATACGGAGGTGTAGTCAACGGCTTTCTTATGTGGTGTGGGCTGAATCACCTGCAGCTCAACACCGACAAGACTAAGGAGTTAATGGTGGACTTTAGGAGGGGAGGAACACCCCTGTCCACTGTCTGCATCAATGGTGTGGATGTGCAGTTTACCAGGGAGTACAAATACCTTGGAGTGTACCTGGACAGTAAACTGGACCGGTCCAGGAACGCTGAGGCCCTGTACAAGAAGGGACAGAGCCGGCTGTACTTTTTGAGAAGGCTTCAATCCTTCAACGCCTACAGTACGATGCTGCAGATGTTCTACCAATCGGTGGTAGCCCGTGCTATCTACTTAGCTGTCGTGTGCTGGGACAGCAGGGCGAAGGCCACAGATGCCAGTACGATTAACCAACTCAACAGGAAGGCTGGCTTTGTCCTGGGGGCATAGAAACATAGAAAACATGTGCAGGAGTAGGCCATTTGGTCCTTCGAGCCAGCACCGCCATTCAATATGATCATGGCTGATCACCCAAACTCAGTACCCCGTTCCGGCTTTTTCCCCATATCCCTTAATTCCCTTAGCCCTAAGAGCTAAATCTAACTCTCTCTTAAAAATATCCAGCGAATTGGCCTCCAATGCCTTCTGTGGCAGAGAATTCCACAATTTTACTTCGGAGTCACGTGAGTGACTACGTGAAGAACCCGCTCAGTGCGCAGGCGCGGCATTACGCCAGCAGTGCAACAGCGGCTTGCAACGGGAGCTAGGCACTCTCGTTACAGGATGAACCGGACCGTCAGGTGAGTACCCTGAGGTCAGGTTTTCTTTTACAGGTGAGCCTTTTTCTGCTTGTGTTTTTTACAGGCAGAGAAAAAGGCTCTGGAACAAAACTGTCCCCCGTTTTCCCGTTGGGGAGGGGGGCAGCAACAGGCGGTAGGAGCGACCCGGTGTTCCGTAATTCCCCGACACCGTGCCGAGGCCAGCCCGCTAGTACCTGAAGCAGCGGGCTGGACGCATAGCCACTCGAGAGGCATCCGGCAGGTGTTCCCGATGTCGGACGGGACGTCTCTCCACCCGCACGGGGGGAGAGAGAGCCGCCTGAGCCGCTGGAGTGGCTCACGGAGCAGTGCCTGCGAGACGCGCTGCTTGAGGGGCGCTCTCGCTACACAAGGCAAAAGCTCCAGAAGAACCTGTCCCCCGCTCGACTCCAGCGGAGGAGCGTTCCATTGCAAGGGGGGGCAGCAACAGGCGGTAGGAACAATTACCGGTCGCCCCGCTATCCCCATCACCGCGCCGAGCCCAGTCCCGCTAGTGCCTGAACTGCGGGCTGGATGTCTAGCCATCCGAAAAGGCATCCGGCCGGTGGCGTCCGATTCGTCGGACGGGGACATGTCTCCACCTAAATGGAGGAGAGACAGCCGCCTGAGCTGCATCCAACAGCAATTGGAGCAGCTCCAGCGAGATGCGCAGAAAGAGCGCTCTCGTGGAGGGAGGTCAGGCACCCCCTCCACAGTGCCTCATGCACTGCCCTCTGCTCCCTCATTACTGGAGGCTAGCATTGGTGACCAGGGCTGGGCTGGTCTGGAACAGGGGCAGGCGGACAAATTCGGGAGTATGCCAGGGGTGCAGGAACATGAAGAGCTGTTGGGTGTGAAGGACCGCTTGTAGCAACCCCACGGGCTGGAGCACCGCTGGAACCAAGAATGGCGGCCAGCATCAACCATTACTGGAAAAGGTGCTCGCTGAGGTGCTGAAACAACACAGCACCAGAAAACGGTGAGGCCCTCAAAGTAAAAAGTGTCAACAGCCAAATCTGGGGGCATGTGGGTCACACATCCAGACCCAAGAACTCAAGCTACAGCGGATCCTAAGGCTCCTGACGTCAGCCATCACAGCCTTTGCTCGTTCCGTGGAGACCACGGAGATGGATACCTGCCAGCAGGATGTGCTGGCATTAATGTGTACCACACAATTTGAGATCAACAATCTCTGGAGGGAAACATAAGACCTGCCCTCAATCCCAAATTTGCTGGCTTGTGTAAAGCCCCAGCTGCGGAGACGGACGCGCTGCCATTTGGGAAAGATTTCAATAAAAACTGAAGGAGATGCAGGAAGCATCAAAAACCTTCGGCCTAATGAGGGCAGGCCCCGGGACGAGCAAACCAAGACCTCCGATACCCAAGTGGCAGCACCCCACGGCATCCACCAGTCGACGTCCGCAATATGGGACTGGTGAACGCTTGGGGTCCGCACATTATCCCCAAAGATCTTTCAGATCAGGGCCCGCAGCGGACCCCCTGGAAAATGCGCCTCCCCCCAACATCGCCAGCACGTCAGAACAAAATCTTCAGGAAAATGAAGAAACAGAATCGCCAATAACCATGGAGGTAGGTGGGTCTGGTCCCTACCAGCATATAGAGAATAAGGGTGCTTTATTAACAGGGGGGAGATTACACTTGTTTAAAGAAGCATGGGGTATGGTCACGAGTGACAAGTATATACTCAACAACATTACAGGATATAAAATACAATTCATGTCAGAAAAAACGCCGCCAGTTCAACAATGGCCCCAAAGGGTATTTCTCCCTCCGTCAAAGAGAAACGTGAGGGACAAGCTGAACTGGTGAGACTTATCACAAAGGGGGTCATCGAAAAGACCAAACATGAACCTTTGGAAATTGTATCGAATATATTCACTAAAACCAAAAAAGATGGTGTCTGTCGCATCATCATTGACTTAACATCACTAAACAAATTTGTTAAGTATATACATTTCAAAATGGAGACATATGTTAGTGCCAAACAACTGAATTCCAAAGGACACTTCATGGCAAGCATTTATCTTAAAGATGCTTACTATCTAGTACCCATATACAAGGATCATCGCAGATACCTAAAATTTATCTGGATGGTACAAAGCATTGCCCTATGGGCGAACTTCAGCCCAAGATTATTCACCAAAATATTGAACCCAGCCATGGCAATACTAAGAAAACATATTGTCATGGCATATCTGGAGGATATTCTCATAGTAGGGAAAACGATGGAATTGGCTGTGGCAGCAGTATCAGCTACAAAACAGCTCCTCGAAACTCTGGGGTTCGTCCTACATCCAGATAAATCTAAGTTGAAGCCATCCACTATCATGAACTACCTGGGCTTCACAATTAACTCAGTCCATATGACTGTTACCTTGCCAAAGGCAAAAATGGTTGAATTAGCACAATCATGCAACAAATTAATGGTCAACGAGCGACCAACTATTCGACAAGTAGCAAGAGTAATTGGGGAAATGGTAGCAGCATTTCCGGCTACACAATTCGGACCTTTGCACTATCAAAAAATTTTACAGAGAGCAAAGGTACGGGCAATAAAACGACATACAGGTCACTATGATCGTGTCATGAACTTACCCACTGAAGCAATATCAGAGCTACAGTGGTGGGCAGAAAACGTTTGGCATAGTTTCAGCCCTATCTTTATCACTAACCCTACTTTAGTTATTCAAACAGATGCCAGTGCTCAAGGCTGGGGAGCGACTAACTCCATATCCAGCACAAGTGGTAGATGGACTAAACTAGAGTCATCATTACTACTTACACTGGGCATTAACTATCTAGAGATGTTGGGCGCCTTTTATGGTTTAAAAGCATATGTATCTAATATGCAGCACTTGCATGTTCGGTTACAAATTGATAAATACTACGGTGATGGCTTATATTAACCATATGGGTGGCATAAAATCATTATCATGCGACAAATTGGTCAACATGATTTAGCAATGGTATGTCGAAAGACATATTTGGCTATCAGCTACTTACCTACCAGGTAAGCTAAACACCCATGCCATGAGAAAATTAAACGCCAGGGTTGCAAGTTTGAACAGACCTTACCTGGAACTGGGATTGTCCAAACAAACCATCACCACCATGTCGGCATCCCTTCGAACATCCACCAAGAGGCAGTACTTAACCAGCATCAAAAAAGGGAGAAGTACTGCCAGGAAACATGGACAACATACGCAACAGCTACAGCCACCAACATACTGGAGTTCCTGGCCATCTACACCACGATGTAGGGATCAGTTACAGTGCCATCAACACAGCGCAGAGTGCTCTTTCTGCTTATCTCAAACCAGCGGCAGGACAACAGGCGATGGGATCCCATCCACTGGTGGTAAAACTGATGAAGGGCATTTACAATATCAAGCCCTAAGCCCAGGTATACCCATATTTGGGATATCAGTGTGGTCCTGACATATCTCAGGGAATGGCCACCAGCCAGATCCCCCGGCCTCGAGCAAGCTACACTAAAGACGCTTAGGTTGATGGCACTTGTATCCGCTCAGAGGGTCCAGTCACTACACCTATTGCGACTGGACAACATGATCACAGCTCCAGACCAGATCTGTCGTTATCCAGCGACTGGTCAAACAGAGCAGACCAGGAACACCTAATCCAGTCGTGGCTTACCCACCAGAACCACGGTTATGTGCCATGACCTACCTACTATCCTACATAGACACAACCAGAATATTCGAGGGAGATGAAAAGCCTTGTGGGTCAGTCACAAAAACCTTATGGTGGGGTACGAGCCAAACCATTGCGAGATGGCTCAAGCAAGTGCTAGAAACTGCTGGGATAAACACTAACATGTACAAATTTTATTCCACCAGGGCAGCATCCATGTCGACGGCTAAAGAATGGACATGCCTATACACCACATCCTGGCTACAGCAGGATGGTGGGAAGGGAAAAGACCGTTCAGAAATTTTATAATAAGCCGTTGGCAAAACCTGGTTTATTTGCAGTAAAGATTTACGAACTGCAAATATTTAATTTAAGCCCAGGGGAGCAACTTAATTCTTTGTTGTTATTGTTTAAAAAATACCATTGTGTTTTTCTACAAATAGACTCATTGGTTCATTACGATAACACTTCCTCCCTCAAGAACTTCGGCAGTGAGTGAAATGAAACTGTTACACGGTTTGAAATCACAGAGCTTTGAAATCTTCACGTAGTCACTCACGTGACTCCGAAGTAAAATAGTAAGATTAAACGAGAACTTACCAGTTTGAAGTTTGATCTGTATTTTATGAGGAGTTACGATGAGGGATTACGTGCCCTCCGCTCCCACCCTCATTATATGGATCAAACTAATAAATTGATGTCTCCTTATCTTTACTATGTTTACTTCAAAATAACTGTGTCTATCTGTGATTCCACACCGCTGCTTGGAAGTATGCCGCGCCTGCGCACTGAGCGGGTTCTTCACGTAATCCCTCATCGTAACTCCTCATAAAATACAGATCAAACTTCAAACTGGTAAGTTCTCGTTTAATCTTACTATTTCACAACTCTCCGGGTGAAAAGGTTTTTCTTCATCTCAACCCTAAATGGCCTACCCCTTATTCTTAAACTGTGACCCCTGGTTCTGGACTCCATCGGGAACATTTTTTCTGCATCTGCTTTCTTCTTCTTGCGTATGGCGTGCACAGCCTAAAGTTGTTGGACAACTTGTTCTATTTGATCTTATCTGATTGTGCACACCGGGTTGATTGCATTTGTCGAAACAGGGCGGACCACGTGAAGGTTGCAAACTCCCATCCCCTGCATCTGCCCTGTCCAATCCTCTAAGAATTTTATATGTTTCTATAAGGTTTCCTCTCATCCTTCTAAATTCCAGCGAATACAAGATCAGTCGACCCATTCTTTCATCATACGTTAGTCGTGCCATCCCTGGAATTAACGTGGAGTTGGATTCATGGGAGGTAGTATTTGGAGGGGAGGATGCTCCTCAAACTGTGGAGAAATCTTGGACAATACCACTCACCCCCTCCAGGACACACTGGTCAACCTGAGGAGTACCTTCAGCAACAGACTGGTTCCACCAAAATGCAGTACAGAACGCCACAGGAGATCCTTCTACCCTCTCCCTTCTGTCGTGGCTTAGAGTAACTCACCTCCCCCCCCCTCCCCAATCTTTGCACAAAGTCAAAGTCAAAGTCAATTTTATTCGTCACATCCCCAGTCCTTTCCATTCGTCTCTTTAATTTCATGTTTCATGTATTTTGTGTTTTATGACTGTTGGCAAATTAATTTCCCTCCTGGGATAAATAAAGTTCCATAGTATCATATCGTATTGTGGCATAGAACTGTCTTAAAGCCAATTCTGTACTGCAGGAAGCACAAGGAACATAAATCCTTAATTGACATTGTGCAAAAAGATTTATCTTCATCTTCCAGAATTGCAAGTGATCAGTCATAGTTTGATTTGATCTTCAGTAATATGAGCAATTCAACAGTGTAGTCATTGAATCAGATGGTTTATGCCTTATTCTATTAGGGTTTGATATCCTGATGGAACCTCAGTGGCAAGGATAGATCACCTCAAAGTAATACTGTAGATCCTGTAATACTGCTTTGATAGATTTTGGGCCACTGAGTGAAAGTTTTAATTGAAAGAGATATGTAATTTGAGACAGCTAATCCAATTTGGCGTGGTTCAAACTGAGCTTGCTAGACAGAGTCAGATGGAAGTATCCTATCAGATTATAACAACAGCAGGAATAAGAGGAAATAGGCACGAGCAGAAGATCACATCAATTCACATACAGATAACACCTTGAACACTATTTTACAATTTGTGGTTGGATTCCTTTGAGGTTAGAAAATTGAGTGGTGAACTAATCATTTGGGACATCTTTAGAATGATAAATGGATTTGATAGGAGACGCAGAAAAAAAACTATTTCCTCTGGTAGGAGATAGGAAATGGACAAAAGATAATCAATAAAGGGGTAGGCTATTTAGAACTGAGATAAGAAAACTCATACGAAAGAAAGCAGATCTGAAACTCCTCCCCGAATAAAGCAATGGGTACTGCCTGACCCGCTGAGTTACTCCAAATATAGAGAGATATAGAACAAATGAATGAAAGAGATGCGAAAAGTAACGATGTTCAAGGCAAGGTGTGGCGATCTATGTGGATAACAGACTGAAATATAATGTGGTGGAGAACATGACAACAGCTGTTGATGATGTGTTGGAATGTATTAAAGTAGAAATTTGTATGGAAAAGACCAAAAATGTTATTGTGAGCTGTATATACAGAGCTCCCAGGTCTAGTATTGAAATATTTAAAGATTGGATGGAAAACATGTTTACAGAATCATTACAAAAGATTATGTTCATCTGTGGGGATTAAAGCACAAAATGACAGAAGAATTAATCAATACTATGTACAGTATGGGTTTATATCCTAAAAAAAAAAAGAGCTAGTAGAATTACTTCTCATTGTGCCACATTAATAGACAACATATTCACAAACATTATGGAAAACAATACAGTAAGCGGACTATTATATAGTGACATCAGTGACCATTTACCTGTTTTTATTGTTTATCACTGTAGTTATAGGAAACCTAGGAACACCAGTCGTTTCAAATACAAAAGGGTGAGAACCGAAGAAAACATAAATGCATTTAAGAATGAATTACTGAAACAGAATTGGAGGAAAGTATATGAGGGTGAAGATATCGACAAAGCATAATATGGATTTCTAAATATTTTAAAATCATTTAATGACAAAAACTGTCCTATGAAACAATATAGTGATAGATAAAAACAAACAAATAGTCCATGGATCATTAAGGGTTTAAAATATGCCTGCAAAAAGAAAAACACACTTTATAGACAATTCATAAAATATTGAACTTCAGAAGCAGAAAATAAATATAAAAAATATAAGAATAAATAGTATGAGGATATGTAAGAAAGAATGCTACTATAAAATATTAGAGAATAATAAAAACAATATGAAAGGTTTATGGAACGTGCTAAATAGTATTATTAGAAATAGATCAAAAAATACAGGCTACCCTGAGTATTTTATTGAGAAAGACAAGACAATAAATAATATGGATGATGCGGTTAATGGTTTTAATAAATTATTTGTAAATGTGGGACCAGATTTGGCAGAAAAAATTAATGACCCAGAAACAAAAGAAGGGGCAGATAATGATCTTTGGGATAGAAATACTAGTTCTTAGAGCAGTCGAAGGAAAATAAATCATAGACACTGTAAGAAAATGTAAAAGCAAATCCTCTACTGATTGGAATGATATTGATATGATTATAATAAAACACGTTATTGAAGAAATTACAGAACCATTAACTCATATCTGTAATTTGTCGTTTCAATCCGGTAAATTTCCGAACAAAATGAAAACAACAAAAGTAATACCATTATATAAAACTGGGGATAGACACCATTTCACAAATTACAGGCCTGTTTCTTTACTCTCCCAATTCTCCAAGATCCTTGAAAAACTTTTTACAGAAAGACTTGACAATTTCATTGAAAAACATAAGCTTTTGGTCGACAGTCAATATGGATTCCGGACAGACAGATCAACATCTATGGCACCAATGGAACTAATCGAGGAAATCACAAATTGCATAGATAATAAAAAGCTTGCAGTGGGAATATTCATAGCCTTAAAAAAACCATTTGATACTGTAAATCACGACATTTTACTCATGAAACTGGATAGGTATGGCATCAGAGGGGTTGGATTGGATTGGGTGAGAAGCTATTTAAGAAACAGGCAACAATTTGTAGAAATAGGTGAACATAAATCAACTTACATGAACATAACTTGAGAGTATCAAATATACTGAAATTGATTATATTTGCCGATGATACAAATATTATTTGTTCCGGTGACAATTTGAAGCAGCATTTGGAGGTCATCACATCAGAAATGAATAAATTAAAACAGTGGTTTGATGTCAACAAATGGTCTCTAAATTTAAGCAAATCAAAGATTATGCTATTTGGAAAACATAAAACAAACCCTCAAGTACAATTGATAATAGATAACATAAGTATAGAAAGAGTATATGAAAATAAATTTCTTGGTGTGATCTTAGACCACAAAATCTGCTGGAAACCACATATAAACCACGTCAAAGCAAAACAATATTGGGAAACTCAAGACATATTCTGGATCACAAATCATTACATACTCTGTATAATACTCTCATATTGCCATATCTGAGTTACTGTGTGGAGATATGGGGTAACTACCACAAAACCAACCTACAGCTGTTATGCACATTACAAAACAGAGCAATAAGAATCATCAATAACGTTGGATATCTTGAACATACCAATTTATTATTCTTAAAGTCACATACACTGAAGTTCACCGATCTGGTTAAATTTAAGACTGCACAAATCATGTACAAAGCAAGAAATAATTTACTTCTGTGAAATATACAAAAACTGTTTATGGAAAGACAGGGCGGGTATAATTTGAGAGGGGAACTTATATAACCATATAACCATATAACAATTACAGCACGGAAACAGGCCATCTCGGCCCTTCTAGTCCGTGCCGACACATAATCTCCCCTAGTCCCATATACCTGCACTCAGACCATAACCCTCCATCCCTTTCCCGTCCATATAACTATCCAATTTATTTTTAAATGATAAAATCGAACCTGCCTCCACCACCTTCACTGGAAGCTCATTCCACACAGCTACCACTCTCTGAGTAAAGAAGTTCCCCCTCATGTTACCCCTAAACTTCTGTCCCTTAATTCTCAAGTCATGTCCTCTTGTTTGAATCTTCCCTACTCTCAGTGGGAAAAGCTTATCCACGTCAACTCTGTCTATCCCTCTCATCATTTTAACGACCTCTATCAAGTCCCCCCTTAACCTTCTGCGCTCCAAAGAATAAAGACCTAACTTGTTCAACCTTTCTCTGTAACTTAGTTGCTGAAACCCAGGCAACATTCTAGTAAATCTCTGTACTCTCTCTATTTTGTTGACATCCCTCCTATAATTAGGCAACCAAAATTGTACACCTTGCTCCAGAATTGGCCTCACCAATGCCTTGTACAATTTTAACATTACATCCAAACTTCTATACTTAATTTAAAAAAACTCAATGTCAGAACAACTCTTAAAAGTATGTGCATAGCAATCTGCGGGGTGAATTTGTGGAATGGTTTGGAACAGGAGATAAAACTTAGCACAAACATAATTCAGTTTAAAAAAAATTATCGATGTGTTGTGTGCATGTGTGTGTGTGCATGTGTGTGTGTGTGTTCCACTCTGACAGTCTCCATTCCAGTTGCCAGTTTTTCCGGCGATTGCTGGCAACTTGAAAAATCGCCTGTGGGACAGGCCCATAGGCTTGTAGTTCCCATGGACAATGAATTGTACATTTTTCTTCTCACCATCTTTAACAGCGGGTAGGGATGGAGGAACGGGATATTAATATTAATGAGATAGCTCTATGCTAATTGCATTGGGAAACGACAGGAAAATGCATTTAGATTTTTTTCCAGATTTAATTTGATCATGTGAACTTTCTGGGGTAATGAGCTGTTTAAAAATGCAAGGCATTTGAGTGAACAGCGCAAAGGTGATCACGAGAAAGGACTCATTAAACAGTAATGAACAGCACACATGTCAAGTAAAAAAGGCTGAATGAAGGACAGGTGGAAAGGGCATTCAATTATTCTTCCACAATGTCCTTCATGCATCAGTAAAGGGCCTGTCCCACTTTCATGAGTTATTCACAAATTCTCCAGAGTTTTCCCCTTGATTAAAACGCGCAGAATGTTCGTAACGAGTAGGAGTTCATAGATATATCGTAGCGGCTCGTTATGCCAGCCGTAGGCACTCATGGCATCAGGTAAGTCAGGACGTTTTTTTCCAGCCCGATAAAAAATGTCGGAAGGAGGGCATCGAAATAGTCGTGGGCATCGAAATAGTCATGGGAATTCGTAGACATACTCCTAGGAGTTCGTAGGAGTTCGTGAACATAATCGTGGAAGGTCGTAGGAGTTCGTAGATTACCACGATCTTGAATTTTATTTTGGTTCTTTAAACTCGGCAGAGGTTTTGAATTAAGTCGTGAAAGTGGGACAGGCCCTTAACTGTGGAATCTAGCATTCCTGTAGAGAATCCGCCATGAATTTTATGCTTACATGTGTGTAATTTTATTTTGCCCGGCAACTTTAGTTTTTATAATAATTGTCCTTCATTAATTGTTTGTGTCCATCCTGCCAATATTCCACATTCATATGCGCATATATGAATTAGAACTATGGAAATATATAACAATTAGGACAGAAGGTTGGGGAGGCCAAGTGAATGGATATTTTAAAGACAGAGGCAGATAGATTCTTGATTAGTATGGGTGTCAGGGATTATGGGGAGAAGGCAGGAGAATGGGGTTAGGAGGGAAAGATCAATCAGCCATGATTGAATGGCGTGGATTTGATTGGCAAAGTGGCCTAATTCTGCACCTATCACTTATCAACATGAACATATGGACTCATGCTCAACCCCTCAGTAGCTTGAATCTGTTTTGATATTCATTAAGCTGATAGATGATCTGGTTTTGTTACCTTAATCCTGTATTCCTGCAGCCTTTCCTCTTCTTGTTTAGCAAATATCTATCTACCACTGCCTTAAAAATATCTACAGATTTTACATTTTACAACCCTTTGAGGAAGCAAATTCCAATAATTCTAATTTTAAATATCTCAAAGAAAAAAAATGGAATGTCCCTGTTTTAATTGGTTACCCAATGACCCCTAAATCGAAATTCTCACAAAGAAGTTACTTCCTGCCCACATCTACCTTGTCAAAACCTCTCAGGATCTTATGTGTTTCAATCAAAGTTTTCATTGTACCTGTCACAACTTCTTCCTCTGACAGCTCATTTCAAATACCCACCACCCTCTGCATGAAGAATTTGCCCCTTAGGTTACCATTAAATCTTTCTCCTCTCACCTTAAACTTGTACCCTATAATTTATGATCCCCCTTCCTTGGAAAAGGGACTCTGCATTCACCTAATCCGTTACCCTCATGGTTTTTTAAAACCCTGATAAGACCATCCCTCAACCTCCTGCACAGGCTCTTAAGTCCTGGCAACATCCTTGTAATTCTACTGTACACTCTCCAGCTTAATGGCATCTTTCCAATACCAGGGTAACCAAAGCTGAACACAGTACTCCAAGTGCGGCCTCACCAATATCTTGTATAATTGTTACATGATGTCCCATCTTCTGTACTGAATTCCTGACTGATGAAGGCCAGACTGCCAAAAGTCTTTTTCACCACCACCTGTGATGCCACTTTCAGAGAACTGTACACTTGTACTCCTAGATCACCTCTGCTCTGCAACATGCCTGTTCACCGTGATGGTCCTGTCTGGGTTTAACTTCTTACAATGGAACACCTCGTATTTATCCGCATTAAACTCCATTTGCTGTCCCTTGGTCCACTTTCTCAGCTGATCAAGATCCCGCTGTAATTCTTGATAACAATCTTCACTGTCTTCGATACCACCTATTTTAGTGTCATCTACAAACTTACCAATCATGCCATGTCAAGGAAGACTCTCTCTAACTTCTACAGGTGCACAGTCGAGAGCATGCTGACCGGTTGCATCGTGGCTTGGTTCGGCAATTTGAGCGCCCTGGAGAGGAAAAGACTACAAAAAGTAGTAAACACTGCCCAGTCCATCATCGGCTCTGACCTTCCTTCCATTGAGGGGATTTATCGCAGTCGCTGCCTCAAAAAGGCTGGCAGTATCATCAAAGACCCACACCATCCTGGCCACACACTCATCTCCCTGCTACCTTCAGGTAGAAGGTACAGGAGCCTGAAGACTGCAACAACCAGGTTCAGGAATAGTTACTTCCCCTCAGCCATCAGGCTATTAAACCTGGCTCGGACAAAACTCTGATTATTACCAACCACTTTCTGTTATTTGCACTATCAGTTTATTTATTCATGTGTGTATATATTTATATCATGGTATATGGACACATTTATCTGTTTTGTAGTAAATGCCTACTATTTTCTGTGTGCTTAAGCAAAGCAAGAATTTCATTGTCCTATACAGGGACACATGACAATAAACTCACTTGAACTTGAACTTGAACTTTTACATTCTCATCCACATCGTTGATACAGATAACAAACTGCAATGGCTCAGCACCATTCCCCGAGATACAAGACTCGTCACAGGCCTCCAGTTCTCAAGATATTGCCTCACCTATGCTCTGTTAAATTTTGTACTGTTAACTTTTCTATTTTTTTGCTGTATCTGAGTTTCCGTCTTTAGTTAATCAGGCACTAGCATACCTAGATTCTTGAACAGTTCCAAACTCTGAAATCAATCACCATTTAGATAATATTCTTCATTCCTTTTCCTTCCAAATTTAATTTCCCCTCTTTATGTTCCATTAGTCAGTTCTTTACACTCATCTTATCTACAACCTTTTGTACCCTCCCCATTCACCCTCCCCATCACAACATGCTTTTGCTCCTGTCTTTGAGAGAATCATACAGCTTAGAATCATAAAGTCACACAGCGTTGAAACAGGCCCTTTGGCCAACTTGCCCATGCTGACCAACATGCCCTATCTTCACTAGTCCCACCTGCCTGCATTTGGCCCATAACCCTCCAAACCTATCCTATCCATGTACCTGTCCAAATGTTTTTTTATACGTTGTAATAGTATCTGCCTCAACTATCTGCTCTGGGAGCTTGTTGCATATACCTACCACCCTTTGTGTATAAGATTCAGATTCAGATTCAGATTCAGATTCAATTTTAATTGTCATTGTCAGTGTACAGTACAGAGACAACGAAATGCATTTAGCATCTCCCTGGAAGAGCGACATAGCAAATGATTTAAATAAATAATAATAAGTGATAATAAGTGTCCGGGGGGTGGGGGGGTGATTGGCAGTCACCGAGGTACGTTGTTGAGTAGAGTGACAGCCGCCGGGAAGAAGCTGTTCCTGGACCTGCTGGTTCGGCAACGGAGAGACCTGTAGCGCCTCCCGGATGGTAGGAGGGTAAACAGTCCATGGTTGGGGTGAGAGCAGTCCTTGGCGATGCTGAGCGCCCTCCGCAGATAACGCTTGCTTTGGACAGACTCAATGGAGGGGAGCGAGGAACCGGTGATGCGTTGGGCAATTTTCACCACCCTCTGCAATGCCTTCCGGTCGGAGACAGAGCAGTTGCCATACCATACTGTGATGCAGTTGGTAAGGATGCTCTCGATGGTGCAGCGGTAGAAGTTCACCAGGATCTGAGGAGACAGATGGACCTTCTTCAGTCTCCTCAGGAAGAAGAGACGCTGGTGAGCCTTCTTGATCAGAGTTGAGGTATTGTGGGTCCAAGAGAGGTCATCGGAGATGTTGACTCCCAGGAACCTGAAGCTAGAAACACGTTCCACCTCCGTCCCGTTAATGTGGATGGGGGTGTGCGTGCCGCCCCTGGACTTCCTGAAGTCTACAATGAGCTCCTTGGTCTTCTTGGAGTTAAGGGCCAGGTTGTTGTCAGCGCACCATGCTGCTAAGTGCTGGACCTCCTCCCTGTAGGCCGACTCATCGTTGTTGCTGATGAGGCCAATCACCGTTGTATCATCTGCATACTTGATGATGGTGTTAGTACCATGTACAGGTGTGCAGTCATAGGTGAAGAGGGAGTAGAGGAGGGGGCTCAGCACACAGCCCTGTGGAACGCCGGTGTTCAGGGTGAGGGTTGAAGAGGTGTGCTTGTCTAACCTAACAGACTGGGGTCTGTTGGTTAGAAAGTCCAGTATCCAGTTGCAGAGGGAGGGGTCGATGCCCAGGTTACCGAGTTTGGTGATCAGTTTTGATGGTATAATGGTGTTGAATGCTGAGCTGTAATCGATGAACAGCATTCTTACGTAAGTGTCTCTGTTGTCGAGGTGGGAGAGGGCGGAGTGAAGTGCCGTTGAGATGGCATCCTCCGTACTCCTGTTCTTGCGGTAGGCAAACTGATAGGGATCCAGTGTGGGGGGTAGGCAGGTATAAAGATTGTCCCTCAGGTTTCCATTAAATCTTTCCCCCTTCACCTAACCTTAGCGGCTTGCATGTCCTACAATGGAAATGATCGAGGTGTCTGGCGGTGAAAGATTAGTGTTTTTAGGGCTTTTCACCTGAAAGATTTGAGGAAATGCCAGACTCAAATTTAACAGGGGACATCATATGTGGCGAGGTCCAGTGGTGTGTTTTGTTTTGCATGAGATCGAATCCGATAATATTACACATAAATACAATCAAGTTAATCTGAAGTACAACAACAAGAGCAAAGGGAAAGATGCAGGTGGGATGCACGGCCCATTTCTATGTCCTATGATTCGATATCAATTGTAAAAAGATGAGAACCTGTCACCAATTCCTGTGACACATCCCATCTTACATCTTACAAACCAGAAAAAAAGGCCCACTAATGTCTACCCTCTGCTTCCAGTTAGCCAGCCAGCCTTTTCCCCACAACAGAATGCTCAGTGTGAGCTTTTATTTTCTGCAACAACCATTGACACAGCACCTTATTAAATACATTCTGGAACTTTGTTTAGTACATCCATCGGTTTCCCCTTATCACAGCACATGTTACTTCTTCAAAGAACTCCGCTAAATTGGTCAAACATGATTTCCCTTTCATAACACAATGTTAACATTGCCTGATTATCTTAAACTTTTCTCTGGGCCTTGCTAAAATGTCTTTAATAATAGCATCTAACATTTTCCCTCCGACATATGTTAAGCTAACGGGCACTTAGTTTCCTGCTCTCTGTCTCCTTCCCTTTCACAATAAAAGAGTTACATTCACTATTTTCCAATCCAAGCAGAACTTTTTGTGAACTTTGGGAATGTTGGAAAATTAAAACAAATACATCAACTATTGACTGACCATGTCTTTTGTGACCCTTCAATGAAAACTACAAGTAGCCGGGAACTTGTCAGGCCACAGTTCTATATTACTTTCATTAGTTTAGAGATAGCGCACGGAAACAGGCCCTTTGGCCCACCGAGTCCGCACCGACCAGCAATTCTCCTGCACACACTAGAGGCAATTTTCACATACACCAAGCCAATTAACCTACATACCTGTACGTCTTTGGCATGTGGGAGGAAACCGAAGTTCTCGGACAAAACCCACGCAGGTCACGGGGAGAACGTAGAAACTCCGTACAGACAACACCTGTAGTCGGGATCGAACCTGGGTCTCTGGCACTGCAAGCGCTGTAAGGCAACAACTCTACCGCTGCACTACCATGGCCGCCCTGTACCATTTCACTGTGACTCGAGTTTTTTGAGTTCCTCCCTCCGTTCTAATTCTCCATTTATTATATTTCTGGAATGTTGCTAATATTCTCTATATTGAAGTCGGATGCAAAGTATCTTTTTAATTCACATGAATTCACTTTGATTTTCGTTGTTAGTTCACAATTATTACTTTCTGGGGGACAAATGACCAGTTCACTCTTTTTTTAAAAATCCATGGGAATTGTTTGTGTCTGTTTTTTATATTTCCATTAATTTTGTTTTGTACCTTAACTTTTACTTTGTTATAATCTTCTAGTTATTTGCTCGTTTTTTTGTTACAGAAAACTCAGAGTAAAATCTGATTTCTTATGCAAATGACTAAAAAATTCTAAGAATATTAAACCTTCAACTTTGACTCACAAAAGTTCTGTTGAACATGATGAAATGTCATTAGAGTATCCAGAACACAGAGAATAAATTGCACTACTCTTTTGACATTAAAAATTAATTAATTTTTGATTCAAAAACCAGCCCAAGCAAGGTTATGCAAAAATGCCAACGTATAGCTTACTTAAGTTTTCTTTGCTGTTTATGAAAATGAATTTTATTTCAAGTTTTATGCAGAGTAGGCATGAAAAAACTAGTTTATTTACAATAAGTCTTAGCAACAACACTTCTCTGGAACATCGGAGGTTGAGGGGAGACCTGATAGAAGCAGATAAAACTACGAGAGGCAATGGTAATGTAGACAATCAGCACATTCTCTCCAGGGTGAAATTGTCAAGTACCAGAGGGCATAGCCTCAAAAGGAGAGGTGCAGGGCGATTTATTTACACAGAGGGTGGTGGGTGCCTGGTTTTCAAGAGAGAGTTAGATTTACAGTAGCTCTTAGGGCTAAAGGAATCAAGGGATATAGGGACAAAAGCAGGAACAGGGTACTGATTTTAGATGATCAGCCACGATCATATTGAATGGAGATGCTGGCTCGAAGGGCTGAATGGTCGACTCCTGCACCTATGTTTCTATGTTTCTATGTTTCTATGTTTCTACATGCTGCCAGTGGTGGTGGTGGAGGCAGATGTAATAATGGTATTTAAAAGTATTTTGATAGACTCAGGTAATAGCAGGAAATGGTGGAATATCGATCATGTGAAGGCAGACTAAATAGCGGAATGTCTTCTAAAACCGAAACAAAGAACTGCGGATGATGGTTAATACACAAAGGGACACAAAGTGCTGGGTAACCCAGCATCTCTGGAGAACTTGAATAGATGACTTTGGGACCCCTCTTGACACGGATTCACTCTGCTGAGTTACTCCAGTTACTTATATGTCGTTTGGCCTTAAAACCAGCTGCTGGTGCCGCTACTCTGCACCAGCGAGGGTTTCTTCACAAGCTACTGCACAGTCCAGTTGATTTGGCTGTTGTTGCGGCTCACATTGCGGCTCTCTTGCTTCAGGCCGCTGCCACCGACAGGACACCCTTGGACACCGTGGGCTCCTTCCCCTCTTACCAGCTGCCACTTCTTCCCTGTAGGCAGTCACATTGTCTGGCCAATCCAACGCCGCCTCCTCCTTCTTCTCATCTGCAGTTGTCGACATCTTCCAAAGTGGAGCATGTGGCAAAACCAGGGGAAAAAGAGGAGGAGAGGAGCGACGGCAGTGGGTGGGGGGAGAGGTCAAAGTGACGGATCAACAAGAAGAAGCGGCAGCTGGTGACTCAGTGCATCCTGTCCATGGCAGCAGCCTGAAGAAAGTGCTGTCCCCAGGGGCTACAACATGAGCTGCAACAACATCCATGTGAACCAGACCGTGCGGTGAGTGAAGAAGGACTCACTGGCGCACCTTGCAAGCCAGGGGTGGCATCGGCAGCCAGGGCTTAAAGTGACTGTGGAGGCGGTGTGAACCGGGGGTGGCATGGGCAGGTTCGTCAGCCAGTGGAGGACTGGGTCTAAAAATATTGGTTGCCAGGAGACAAAGGGGGCCCACTTCATCAGGGGCCCACTTGCCATCGGGCAAGCTGACACCCTGGCCAGTCCGCCACTGTCGTCAGCTATAACCAAAATCTGTTACAAAACGGATCTGTTAAAATGAGGGTTTATGGAATATCTGTTCTGTGAATGCTGACTGACAGATTCTTTCACCTAATTTGCCTGCTCACCTGAGGTAGCTCTGCTTTCATTCTATCAAAATGGTCCTGGGGTGGGAGATTGCAACCTTCACGTGGTCCGCCCTGTTTCGACGAATGCAATCAACCTGGTGTGCACAATCAAATAAGATCAAATAGAACAAGTTGTCCGACAACTTTAGGCTGTGCACGCCATATGCAAGAAGAAGAAAATGGTCCTTATATAAATTTAAATGTATAATATCACTCTTGGACCCATTATTCTCTGCTAAAAATTGGATGTAAAATGTAATCACGTTATCATTGTTCCTGCCACAGGGCACCTTCACTTTAGGCCATAGATTCAAAGTCAGACTACACTAAAGTCTTGTCCTTGCCGACCATCAAGTACCCATCTGAAAAATGATCAGAAAATACTGAAATTGCTCAGCAGGCCAGACCACATCAGTGGGAAGGGAAACCGAGTTAACATTGAATTCAAAGGTCAAACTCCCAGGATTTTCTATTTTTATTTTAGATTTTCAACATCTGCAGTTTAAAAAATTTTTTAAAGTACCCACCTATACTACTCCCATTTATCAACACAGAAGGTCTGTTGACATCATTCAGTTTCCCACTCAACTTATTCACTAGGTCTCGACCCGAAACAGAATCTGAAGAAGGGTCTCAACCCAAAAGATCGCCCATTTCTTCTCTCCAGAGATGCATAGAAACGGCATTGGGGGTTCAGTAATGAT
This sequence comes from Amblyraja radiata, assembly GCF_010909765.2. Taxonomy (NCBI): domain Eukaryota; kingdom Metazoa; phylum Chordata; class Chondrichthyes; order Rajiformes; family Rajidae; genus Amblyraja; species Amblyraja radiata. Next base: position 132,822,963 of record NC_045957.1, on the reverse strand, counting down.
GTGGATAGAGAACTGGCTGGCAAACAGGAAGCAAAGAGTAGGAGTAAACGGGTCCTTTTCACAATGGCAGGCAGTGACTAGTGGGGTACCGCAAGGCTCAGTGCTGGGACCCCAGCTATTTACAATATATATTAATGATCTGGATGAGGGAATTGAAGGCAATATCTCCAAGTTTGCGGATGACACTAAGCTGGGGGGCAGTGTTAGCTGTGAGGAGGATGCTAGGAGACTGCAAGGTGACTTGGATAGGCTGGGTGAGTGGGCAAATGTTTGGCAGATGCAGTATAATGTGGATAAATGTGAGGTTATCCATTTTGGTGGCAAAAACAGGAAAGCAGACTATTATCTAAATGGTGGCCGATTAGGAAAAGGGGAGATGCAGCGAGACCTGGGTGTCATGGTACACCAGTCATTGAAAGTAGGCATGCAGGTGCAGCAGGCAGTGAAGAAAGCGAATGGTATGTTAGCTTTCATAGCAAAAGGATTTGAGTATAGGAGCAGTGAGGTTCTACTGCAGTTGTACAGGGTCTTGGTGAGACCACACCTGGAGTATTGTGTACAGTTTTGGTCTCCAAATCTGAGGAAGGACATTATTGCCATAGAGGGAGTGCAGAGAAGGTTCACCAGACTGATTCCTGGGATGTCAGGACTGTCTTATGAAGAAAGACTGGATAGACTTGGTTTATACTCTCTAGAATTTAAGAGATTGAGAGGGGATCTTATAGAAACTTACAAAATTCTTAAGGGGTTGGACAGGCTAGATGCAGGAAGAATGTTCCCGATGTTGGGGAAGTCCAGGACAAGGGGTCACAGCTTAAGGATAAGGGGGAAATCCTTTAAAACCGAGATGAGAAAAACTTTTTTCATACAGAGAGTGGTGAATCTCTGGAACTCTCTGCCACAGAGGGAAGTTGAGGCCAGTTCATTGGCTATATTTAAGAGGGAGTTAGATGTGGCCCTTGTGGCTAAGGGGATCAGAGGGTATGGAGAGAAGGCAGGCACGGGATACTGAGTTGGATGATCAGCCATGATCATATTGAATGGCGGTGCAGGGCTCGAAGGGCCGAATGGCCTACTCCTGCACCTAATTTCTATGTTTCTATGTTTCTAAACATAGAAATAGAAAATAGGTGCAGGAGTAGACCATTTGGTCATGGAGTAGGCCTATGATAATGGCGAATCATCCAAAATCAGTACCCCGTTTCTGCCTTTTCCCCATATCCCTTGATTCCTTTAGCTCTGAGTTAAACCTAACTCTCTCTTGAAGACATCCTGTGAATGGCCTCCACTGCCTTCTGCGGCAGAGAATTCTACAGATTCACAACTCTCTGGGTGAAAAAGTTTTCCCTCATCTCAGTCTTAAATGACCTACCCCTTATTCTTAAACTGTGACTCGCTGAGTTACTGCAGCATTTTGTGCCTGTCTCACCTTATTCAATGGTTGCCTCCTGTGCTCTCAGATGTAGTCTCCATGCCACATGCCTACTGCAAGAGGGGCAAGAGGGCACAGTTTTAAAAGGGAGCAAGACCAGAGAAGTTTAGAAGTGTATGTGCAGAGTTTGTTGAAAGTGAAAGGGCAGGTTGAGAAGTTGGGTGCAAAATACAAATGGGATCTCTGATCTTGTAATGTGTCCAACTGACTTGGTTGACATTATTCACGATTGCAGTAGTCTCAGCTTAGTCTTTGCTTGTCGCTTTCTTTTTTTTTCAGTTGAATAATTTCACTGCTCTCAGTTGGGTCGCCTGAAATGAATGAGCATCAGCAGAAGTTTTTTTTTCTGCCTGTCTCACCTTTCGTGCCAAGTTCACCCAAATGGTTTGGGCATCTGTCAGAGCTTAGACTTTCAAAACACTGTATGGACTGACTGAAATCTTTCAGCTTTTCTGATAGCATCTCCATTGATGCGGTGATTGTACATGCTAGCTTCAATATTGAATCTTGGGTATTAATAACAGATTGAATTTACTCATGTGTTAAATTTGCCTTGCAGTGCTGGAGTCAGGAAGGTGCCAGAAATAGTGTCCTGTGAAGAATTCTTTATCTCAGCCATTCAAATAATAATGGTCTTGTCTGACTTTTGATGTTTGGTCTTGAAGTTGTTTCTTTCTATAATGTCTGAAGATACAGGGTTCAAGTGATCCTGAAATTCCACGTTATCCCATTGAATGAAATGTGTTTAATCTTGCCAGAAGTTCAATCAAAATAGTCTCTGTATATATTCAAGATGATCTCCTTTAATATGACTTCTTCATCACACTCTCATATGGCTTCATTTTGAACAGGGATATTTTATCCTCAATCACAATTTCATTGATTGCTTATTCTGAAGGGCAGTCACGGTGGCACAGCGGGAGAGTTGTTGCCTTACAGAGAATGCAGCCCCGGAGACCCAGGTTCGATCCCGATTACGGGTGCTATCTGTACGGAGTATGCACGTTCTCCCCGTGACCTGCGTGGGTTTTCTCTGAGATCTTCGGCTTCCTCCCACATTCCAAAGACGTACAGGTTTGTAGGTTAATTAGCTTGGTAAAATTGTCCCTAGTGGGTGTGGGATGGTGCTAATGTGTGGGGATCGCTGGTCGGCACAGATCCAGTGGGCCGAAGGGCCTGTTTCCGTGCTGTATCTCTAAACTAAATCTCAATTCATTCTGCATAAGAACTGATAGACTGATAAAGATTAATTACTCGATACTGATACAAAACTTTACCACAGATGCTGAGATTTCTAAAATGACTGTATTGGTTGAAATTACATTTTGCTCTGGTGTTCTTTAGGGCTTATTGGTATTGATATTGGCTTGTTATTGCCACGTGTACTGAGATACAATGAAAAACATAGTTTTGCATGCTATCTAGGCAAATCATATATGAGTACATCAGACATTACAAAAGAGAAAGTAACTAAAAATATGTATACAGCTGGAAGTTGCAGTAAAGGTACAGGTTTAAAAAAAAGTTCAGGGGAGCAACAAGGTAGATTGGAAGATGGGGGAATTCATCCTTAATAATGAGGTCTATTTCAGAGTCTGATAACTGGGGAAGAAGCTGTTCTTGAATCAGGTAGTATGGGCTTTCAAGCTTTTGTATCTTCTGCCTGATGGGAGAGGGGAGTGGAGAGAATGATTGAAGGGTGAAGCGTTCTTGATTATTTATGTTGCTTTCCTGAGACAATGTGGAGTGTAGATGGGATTGGTGGAGAGGCGGTGAGTGGGGAAGGATAGTTTACATTATGGACTGGGCTACATTCATAACTCTTCACAATTTCTCGCAGTCTTGGACAGAGCAGTTACCATACGAAGCTGTGACGCACCCAGATGGGATGCTTTCTACGATGCATTTGTAGATATTTGTAAGAATAGTTGGAGACATGCTGAATTTCCTTAGCCTTCAGGGGAAGTAGAGGTATGGGTGTGCTTTCTTAGCTGTAGCCCTTAGCAGTCTGTGTGCACTCACATTAATTGCTCTTGCACTCATGTCTAAACTCGATTCCTGTTGCTTGAAGTCAGCACATGCAGTTACTGCGACTAAATGTAAGATTGAGTCTCACCTTACCACATCAAGTATAGGGCTCTGGTCTCTGTGAGGGTAACATGCTGAGGGTACAGGTTATTTTTTAGGAAACAAGGAGAGCTGAAAATGTGTTTTATTTGAAGCTGTACTTTGACGACCCATGTTTGCACATTTATATCAGCAAGGTCAAACCTAATGCTGGACGTAATCGGTTTTGTTTATGCCTGTTCCTTCTTGGCAGCAAGCTTGCCTTTAAATCAGGGGAGAAAACTGATGGTGGTAATGACCACAGTAAGGGCACATGATGCAGACACAGTGTGAAGATACAGATTGGCGGGCAGGGCAATTATACATTCAGCGATTGGTAGTACTTGGGATCCAGGGGAGAATTGATAAGGAGGTTGGGTTAGTGATGGAGAATGAAGGGGATTGGCATCATCTTGGTTTTGGAGGCATTGGGTGATTGCTGGTCCGTGGCAGAAGAGGCTGTGCTCTGGGGTTTGATCTGATCATTCTCGTTCAGTTAAGATCATGCAAATTGAGAATCGTTTCTGTTGGAAACGCCTCAGTCACAGCCGTGGAAAGACATTACATTTTCCAGTAGGCTTAACAAAGACACTGAGGAAACCTAAATGTGAAAAGCTCCTTTATTCCCAATACATGGTCCAGTGTGGTCCCACCTCTACTCGCATATTGTTTCAAGAAAGCCACTTGGGTACACATAACAAAATCAGCTCCAATCTTAGCCTCTTGCATAAGAAAGTCCTAGTCAACATTGAGAAATTTAAGAGGGAGTTAGATGTGGCCCTTGGGGCTAAAGGGATCAGGGGGTATGGAGAAAAGGCAGGTACAGGATACTGTTATATGATCAGCCATGATCATATTGAATGGCGGTGCAGGCTCGAAGGGCCGATGGCCTACTCCTGCACCTATTTTCTATGTTTCTATGTTTCTATTTGCGTGATCTTTGATGGCCTATTTCAACAATCTACAATGCCCATTCAGTGGCAGAATAATCCATGTTCGTGCAAGACCATGTGTTACAGTGCTTAATTTTGTAAACACTTTCATTTCTCACTGTTACTCTTTGTTCTGGGAATCTGCAAAACACCTGGATCATTGTTGATCATTTACTTCTGGTTGGAAAGTCCACTTGGTTACCAATCAATACGCGCCATAAAATGTTCAAGAGCACAATGTTAAATTTATAAACGTTATATAGTTTAACCTGATGCACTGCCAAGAATTTATGGCATACAGATACTTTGGCTGTATGAGCATGGCTGCGTCCTTGGAAAGACTATATTACGATTGATAATTATCTTAAAACGCCGGAAAAATTGCAAAGACTGGTTGCAGCGATGGTGTAGAAAGTAAAGAGATATATGTAAAGGATACAATATTTATAAGAGGGACTGAAGAAAAAGAAATTATTGACACTGTAAAAAAACTCAAGAGTAAGAAATCCACAGACTGTCATGATATTGACATGTTTACAGTTAAAAACATTATAGAATGCATAGCAAGACCTCTGGCTCACATTTGTAATCAGTCCCTTCAAACCGGTGTATTTCCCAACAAAATGAAAACAGCTAAAGTCATACCAATACCAATATATAAAACTGGAGACAAACATGTACTTTCAAATTACAGACCCATTTCATTGCTTCCACAGTTCTCCAAAATACTGGAAAAAATATTTTACACAAGACTGGACGAATTTATCACCAAACATAACATATTGTACGAACAACAATATGGTTTTAGAGCTAACAGAACAACTTCATTTGCAATTATTGAATTTATAGAGAAAATTACTAAGGCAATAGAAAATAAAGAGTATGCAGTAGGGATTTTTTTGGACTTAAAAAAAGCATTTGACACCGTAGACCATGAGTTATTAATAAAGAAACTACAAAGATATGGCATTAGAGGCATCGCACTATCATGGCTATCCAGCTACCTACAGAACCGGCAACAATATGTCGAAATACTAAACCATAAATCACAATTACTGCAGGTTATGTGTGGGATGCCCCAGGGCTCAGTGTTAGGCCCATTATTATTCATTTTGTATATCAATAATATATGTGAAGTGTCAAAAACTCTTGAAACTATTCTCTTCGCTGATGATACTAACTTACTCTGCTGTGGAGACAACTTGGAACAGCTCCTGGATAGTATGTAAAAGGAATTGAGCAGGATGAAGATCTGGTTTGACGAAAATAAACTCACATTGAATTTAAGTAAAACAAAATTCATAATATTTGGATATCGATCAACCAACACAGAGAAAAAGCTCATGATAAATGGCACAGAAATAGAAAGAGTATCTGAAATAAAATTTCTTGGAGTATTAATTGACAACAAATTAACTTGGAAACCTCACATAAATTATATTAAAGCCAAAATATCCAAATCAATTGCAATACTGAATAAAGCCAGAGACCTACTAAATCAAGCCTCCCTGTATATGTTGTACTGCTCCCTCATACTCCCATACATGATCTACTGTGTGGAGGTATGGGGGAACACATACAAAACAAATACACATCCAATCTTCATCCTCCAAAAAAGAGCAATACGAATTATACATAAAACCACCTACAGACAATCAACAAAACCATTATTTATCAGACTAAAAACATTAAAATTTCAAGATCTGACAGATTATAAAACTATCCAAATTATGTTCAAAGCAGCTAATCAGCAATTGCCTTGTAATATCCAGGGGTTGTTCCAACGGAGAGAAAGCAAACACAACCTGAGAGGAACCTATATATTCGAAAAACCGGCAATAAGAACTAATGCAAAAGTCCATTGTGTTACAGCAAAGGGTGTTAGTCTCTGGAATAACTGCCATGATGAGCTGAAAAAATGTAAGACTCTATTCAAACTAAAAACACTCTTCAGAAACAAAAGATTGAATGGTTATGAGCTGGACCAGTGATTTGCTTTTCTGTTTAGTTATTTCTTGTTTGTGGATTCTTCAACAGATTTTGGGTCCATTTGTTCCCATTATTCTGTTTTTCCATGAAAATGTATAGAAAATAAGAAGGGGTAGGACCAGAAATGTTTTCGAACTTCTTCTTACCCCTTTTGAACATGAACACTATTATTTGTATTATTTGAGTTACTTATTTGTTTGTTTTCCTTTGTGTTTTATTTTCTTTTTTATTGCTTACAAGTTTATTTGTGTTTGTATTTTTTAACATGTTCAATAAATTAATTTAAAAAAATTAAAAAAAAAACAAAAAAAACGCGAGGAGTTGTGATTACTGTTCCCAAAATGCCCTTCAACTGAACAGCTGTCACCTGGCCATGTTCGTTTCCCAATACCTAGTCCAGTGTGGTCCCTCCTCTACTCGCATACTGTTTCAAGAAAGCCACTTGGGAACACATAACAAAATCAGCTCCAATCTTAGCCTCTTGCATAAGAAAGTCCTAGTCAACATTGAGAAAGTTAAAATCGACAAACCTATTGCTTTTCCTTCTTTCCATAATCTGGCTACCTGTCCGTTCCTCTATCTCCTGCTGGCTGTTGGGAGGTCGACATCATATTCCCATCAGAGTGATTGCACTATCCTTATTTTTTAGCACTACCCATATTGCCTAAGTGGATGATCCCTCCTGCACGTCCCCTCTGATAGCAGATGTGACATTCTTCCTGAGCCAGTCCCTGAGGATGGCATGGTGCCGCAGCGGTAGAGTTACAGCGCCAGGGACCCGGGTTCGATCCTGACTATGGGTGCTCTCCGTTCAGAGTTTGTGTCTTCTCCCCATGACTTGTGTGAGTTTTCTCTGGAATCTCCGGTTTTGTCCCACACTCCAAAGACATACAGGATTGTAGGTTAATTGGTTTGGTATCATTGTAAATGTCCCTTGTGTGTGTAGGATAGTATTAGTGTGCAGGGATCACTGGTTGGTGCTGACTCGGTAGGCCGATGGGCCTGTTTCCACGCTGTACCTCTAAACTGAACTAAACTGGTAATGCAACAATTCCACCTCTTTTACCAGATTTACACCTCTCAGTACCTCTGGCCCTAGAGAGTTCTATCACTTTCGTTTGCCAAGTCTTAGCCAACCCTGTTCTACAGTGTAGGACGTGATGCTGCTCTTCTTGCTGGTATTACTATTTGCCTCTGACAGGCCTTCCTATCCCCAACTAGATCCAAAATGTTATATTTGTTTGAGAGGGAGATAGCCACAGGGGATTCCCTCTCATGGCAGTCATGCATCTATTTACCTGATCCTTTGATGTGGTCATCTCACTGGAATCTCTGTCTATAACCCTCTCTACCGTCTGTTTAGTTTAGTTTATAGACAATAGACAATAGGAGTAGGCCATTCGGCCCTTCGAGCCAGCACCGCCATTCAACGTGATCATGGCTGATCATTTTAGTTTAAGTTTATTGTCATGTGTACCAAGTTACAATGAAAAGCTTTATTGTTGCATGCAAACCAGTCAGCGGGAAGACTATACATGATTACAATCGAGCCGTCCACAGTGTACAGATACAGGATAAAGGCGAGTTGTTGATCCGACCATGCTGTCTGAGAGGAACAGTGGCTGCATACACTTGCTGCAGACAATGTTGTCAGGGCCACATGACTGCTCCCTGATATCCCACATCTGGCATTATGGCACTGACTGCCATAACTGCCCCCTAAATATACTTTGAAAAATAAATCTGCGGACTTAGGGAGAAATAAACCTTAACCAGGGCTGTCAACATTGGGTGAGAGTTGGGAGTGAGAAATTGCGAGGGAGCGTAGCGACCGAGGGGGGGGAGGGTGTGGGAGGGGGCTCCGGGGGCAGTACCAACGCCCCCACTCACCCGGTCCGCTCCTGGCTCTGGGCCAGGGTTAAAACCCCATGGGGTGTGGACAGAGCGGTCGACGGACATAGAGCCGCCGGAGGTGAGGGTGGGAGGTGTGTGCCGTGCCTCAGAGGGGAAGGCGGAGGGGGGTTGGTGCTGGGACCACCGCCGCCGTGTCTCACCTATCACACCATCTGCATGGGAGAAACAAAACTACTTTTTTTTCACACAAAATCATCCCGCAGGTCGGTAGTTTGATAGCCCTGCTTTAAACCAATCCCCTCTAGTGCTTGAATCACATATCCCAGGAAAAAGACTATGCATTCACCTGATATTCCCCTCATGGTTTTTACTCACCTCTAAAACAATTTTTGCTTTATTTTGAACTTTCAGCACCCGCAGATTTTTGAGCGTGAGAAATTTTGTGATTAGCGTAAGAGCATGCGAATTTTGTGAAATGCGTGAGTCTCACGCACAATGCGTGAGAATTGGCAGTCCTGCTAATAATGCAAACATTTTATGCAAGTTCCAATTGTTTGGACAAAAATCACTTATTACTGCTTTATAACAGTTAAGTTACTTTAAGGCCATTTCAGAAATGATGGCAGTCAACAAACAATCAACTAACAAATTAAAGCAAACTAAAAAGAAATAACATGTTCCCTTTCCTGACTCGACCTCATATGTACTTTAACGCTGTTAACAGAGCAAAGGGATATTAATCTCAAGAATCAAAATGGGGAAAGTGGGGGCAATTTTGCTTAAATGGTAATTCTAAGCCCATTCAGATCTGCATAGAGTCAGAGTTATACAACATGTACATGGCTGGCCCAATTTGTCCATAATGATCAAGTTGGCATTCTGCGTGCCCAGGGACTGGCTGCTGTTCCCAGATCAGCTCGCGTCCCAGGGACTGGCTGCAGTTCTCAGGTCGGCTCGCCTGCCCCGACCCTGCGAAAACTAATTGAAAAAAAACGCGGTTTTTCGGGTTACGGGCCAGATTCAGCCCGTGTGCCGTAGGTTGCCGAACCCTGTCCTAGATGTTTGGCCTCATTGTGGTCCCCCCTATGTTTTACAACCGATTCACATGGTTAGTTTTATCTCCAGCAGCTTCATGTTGTCGGCGGCTGCACACGCAACCAAGAAAGAAGAGAAGAGAAGAGATGCGATGTCACTCACAGCCGCCAACTGACGCGCTTCCCCAGACTGCACAGATCGTTGTGATATGGTGCAAAAAGACAAACTGTGCAGGGACTGATGACAGCTTGAGAATTCTGTCATCAGCGTGAGAATTCTGTCATCAGCGTGAGAATTGGCTGAAATGTGTGATTCTCACGCTCAAAGCGTGACAGTTGGCAGCCCTGCCTAAGGCCAGGACGTGACAACAGACGCACAGGGAGACACACACACACACACACACACACACACACACACACACACACACACACACACACACACACACACACACACACACACACACACACACACACACACGGGGAGACAGACACACACACACACAGGGAGACACACACACACACACACACACAGGGAGACAGACACACACACACACGGAGACACACACACACACACGCACGGGGAGACAGACACACACACACACACAGGGAGACAGACAGACAGACACACACACACACACACACACACACACACACACACGCACGGGGAGACAGACACACACACACACACAGGGAGACAGACACACACACACAGGGAGACAGACACACACACACAGGGAGACACACACACGCACAGGGAGACACACACACAGGGAGACACACACACACACACACACACACACACAGGGAGACGCACACACACACAGGGAGGCACACACACACACACACACACACACACACACACACACACACACACACACACACACACACACACACACACACACACACACACACAGGGAGACACACACAGAGACACACGCACACACAGGGAGACAGATACACACACACCTTTCCTTCCCCCCCCATCCTCCCCCTCCCTCCCTCTCTTTCCTCCCCCTCCCTCCCTCTTTCCTCACCCTCCCTCCCTCTTTCCTCACCCTCCCTCTTTCTTCCCTTTCTCCTTCCCTTCCTTCAACCTCTTTCTACATTCCCTCCCCCTGTCTCTCTTTGCCTCCATCCCTCCCTTTTTTTCTTTCCCTCATTCTCTCTCTTTCTCCCCTCACTCTCTCTCCGCGGCCACCCTGGCGGGCACGGTGTAGCGTGGATTGGCGGCGCTGGCGCTGCCGTGTGAGTTGAAGGGCAGGAGGGAGGGCGGGAGGGAGCGAGGTTGCCGCGGCAGCCGGCAGCGCAGCGCTCGCAGATAGCGCACAAATGCGCTGACACCCGCTGCCCGGGACCGACGCGCTTCCCCAATCCGTGCAGATCGCTGTCATGTGGCGCAAAGAGACAAACTGTGCAGCAAAGATCCTTTACCTCCGCGATAGGATCTTTGCTGTGCAGGGACTGAAGACAGCGTGAGAATTCAGTTATCAGCGTGAGGGCGTGGGAATTGGCTGAAATGCGTGACTGTCACGCTCAAAGCGTGAGAGTTGGCAGCCCTGTCTTAACCAACTTACCTTATTCTTACCTTCAATGAAGCCTGCACTTTGACCCAGCACTTCCACCTCAAAGATGCCTCTTTTAAAATGGCTGTTACAATATACTGCTCTGCATTGCAACCTGACTCCCATTCCCTTGCTGCTAAGGTTATTGGCCTTGAAAAACAACAAGTCCTTACCATCACAGTGACTGTTAAACAGCTCCAGCTCTTCCTCTCTGCTACTAAATAGCACTATGCAACTTCAATTATTGATTTAAAATTATAGATTGCGCTGAGGAATGCTGAGGCTAAAATCTTTCATTTGATTTTGCATTTCTTATTGCAGTTTTTGTTCTCATTTTTCAATGTATAAATAAATTTGAGAAAACCAGGTGCAAATGACCAGAAATGGTCTCAGAAGGAAATACCATTTTTGACGTGCAGTTACAGCACCATCTATAGCCGTGGTCGCTCATGGCAACCTCAGTTTTGGAGAAATAAATATTTATCGAAGAATATCATTATCGAAACATTATTTGCTGCTTCTTGCAGTGTGAAGCAAGCAAAGACGTTTCCCTCTGCCCAGGAGAGGGATTGAAAGCACTGAGAGAATCTGACAAAGGTTCAATGTAAGGTATCTGTTGTTAATTTTCATGTCTGCTCATTGCCAGTAAGGTGAGTTCAGATGGCCATACATTCAACCTCCACTGAAGTTAACGCTGAGTAAAGGAACAAAGCACATTGTTCTCACATTGAGTAGAAGGGCCTAATGCACTTCTTATTTTCCATTTTAGCTTTATGCCAGCCATCTCTGCTTTACCCAGCACACCTCCTGTACATGCTTGCAAGCCCTTTACCCATGCATCTCTGTGTGCAGAGAGAAAGGTGCGGGGTTTGGTTTCTTTATGTGATTAATGTTAATGATTTCATTAATTTATCTGTTATATGTGTTTTTGAATAATTCAATTGTTTTTACATCTTGTTTTCAATTTTTTAACAATATAAATCCATTTCAAATTTAGGAATGCCTCTCTGATGGTCAGAAACAGTCGAAAATACCGTTGACGGGTGGAACTATCAGCAAGTCACCAGGGCAGTCCGAATGCACCAGGGTCACATCCCCTGAGACTCAGTTGCAACCAGCACATTATCCTGCTTTGTGGGGTGGTTTTCTCCAGGAGGGAGTGGTGACTGTGAGAGGCTGGTGTGGCAGCAGGGGTGAAGAGGATCAGGCCGATTCAAGTACAACCTGGTCCAATATTGTTCTCTCCCCCTTCTTCAGCGAGCACATTGCTTATAGAGGATATTAAATTAAACCTTCTTATAGCTACAGATCTAGTTAGGTAGTCACATAGGGGCTGCAACATGAAATTTGCTTTGATTTGCAATTTTTGATTTGTAGTTTGCAAAATGACAGATGGAGAGTTGAGAGTGGAAAATGGTTCAATTTTTCAATCTTGTTTTTCCATTTTGGAATGGCACAGTGGCGCAGCGGTAGAGTTGCTGCCTTACTGTGCCAGAGCCCTGGGTTCGATCCTGACTACGGGTGCTGTCTGTATGGAGTTTGTACATCCTCACTGTGACCACATGGGTTTTCTCCGGGTGCTCCGGTCACCTTACACACTCCAAGGACATACAGGTTTGTAGGTTAATTGGCTTCTGTAAATTGTAAACTGTCCCTGGTGTGTAGGATAGTGCTAGTGGATGGGGTGATTGCTAGTTAGCGTGGACTCGGTGGGCTAGAGGGACTGTTTCTACGCTGTATGTCTAAAGTATAAAGTTTAATCACTGACAGATTCAAAGTGTCTTTAGATTAGGTAAAGGCAATTATTTGGGTACTGACAGAGTTACTGATACAAAATCAGGATGGCACAGTGACACAAGTAGTACCACTGCCTCACAACTCCAGCAACCCCGCTTCAATCCTAACCTCTGGCGCTGTCTATTTGGTGTTTGCATGTTCTCCCTGTAACCGCACATGGTTCCTCTGAGGGTTTGCTCCTGTAACTTGTGAGCTAGTAGGTCCCTAGTGTGTAGTTAAAAAGTAGAATCTAGTTAGTTGGGGAGTTGATGGTAGATGGACACACAGATCTGTTTTGTAGTAAATGCCTACTATGTTCTGTGTGCTGAAGCAAAGCAAGAATTTCATTGTCCTATCAGGGACACATGACAATAAACTCACTTGAACTTGAACAAAACTGGGATTTCTATTAATGGGCGCATGGTGGCCGGTGTGGCCTTGGTGGGCTGAAAATTCTGTTTCCAAGTTGACGATGATTCTAAAACTGCACTGTTTTGGCACAGAGAATCAGCCATGATTCCATTGATCCAAAGATGCCTAAATGACAATTCCCTCCAGTGATTAGTTCCTGTGCTCTGTCCTTTTCCATGTTCACTGTCAACCAGGGCTTCTGCCAAGCATTCATTTACTTCTCTTGACCTTCGCAAGCAACATTGCTGTATACCTCACACCACCTCAGCCTACACCTCACCCAAGTACATGATGGGCTGGCTGAGATTGCGCAGTCAGTTGCAACAGAGAAACATAGAAACATAGAAAATAGGTGCAGGAGTAGGCCATTCAGCCTTTCGAGCCTGCATCGCCATTCAATATGATCATGGCTGATCATCCAACTCAGTATTCCGTACCTGCCTTCTCTCCATACCCCCTGATCCCTTTAGCCACAAGGGCCACATCTAACTCCCTATTAAATATAGCTAATGAACTGGCCTCAACTCCCTTCTGTGGCAGAGAATTCTAGAGATTCACCACTCTCTGTGTGAAAAATGTTTTTCTCATCTCGGTCCTAAAAGATTTCCCCCTTATCCTTAAACTGTGACTCCTTGTTCTGGACTTCCCCAACATCAGGAACAATCTTCCTGCATCTAGCCTGTCCAACCCCTTAAGAATTTTGTAAGTTTCTATAAGATCCCCCCTCAATCTTCTAAATTCTAACGAGTACAAGCCGAGTCTATCCAGTCTTTCTTCATATGAAAGTCCTGACATCCCAGGAATCAGTCTGGTGAACCTTCTCTGTACTCCCTCTATGGCAAGAATGTCTTTCCTCAGATTAGGAGACCAAAACTGTACGCAATACTCCAGGTGTGGTCTCACCAAGACCCTGTACAACTGCAGTAGAACCTCCCTGCTCCTATACTCAAATCCTTGATGGTCCAAGTACTTGATGGTCAGCGTGGACTCGGTGGGCTGAAAATTCTGTTTCCATGCTGTGTGGTCGCGATTCACAGAGAATCAGCTATGATGCAATTTCCCTGCACTTTAGTTTAGTTTAGTTTAGTTCAGAGACACTTAACGGAAACAGGCCTTTCGGCCCACCGGGTCCGCGCCCGCCAGCGATCCCCGCACATTAACACTATCCTACACACACCAGGCACAATTTTTACATTTACCAAGAAAATTAACCTGCAAACCTGTACGTCTTTGGAGTGTGGGAGGAAACCGAAGATCTCGGAGAAAACCCATGTAGGTCACAGGGAGAACGTACAAACTCCATAGAGACATCGCTCGTATTCGGTATCGAACCCGGGTCTCCGGTGCTGCATTCACTGCAAGGCAGCAACTCTACCGTGACCGCCAGTGTATCTAAACACTGCAAATGGCTCTAAAGTAATCATGTATTGTCTTTCTGCTGACTGGATAGCACGCAACAAAAGCTTTTCACTATACCTCGGTACACGTGACAATAAACTAAACTGAATTGATTGGTGGAGCAGGTTCAATATGGCTGCATTCTCATTGAAGGCAGCAATACTGGCAGTCTGAAGAAGGGTTTTGGTCCGAAACGTTGCCTATTTCCTTCGCTCCATAGATGCTGCTGCACCCAGAATGCGGGAACTCATCACGACCATGAAGGCGACTCCCCGGCTACCACCCGCGAACATGTGGTGACTATGTGGCGACTGCATATTCTCCTGCAGTCGCCCAAAAAGTCACCTAAGTGGGACAGGCCCATTAGGAGCAATGATGTGCTGAGAAATCTTGGTTTCTCAACGTTCATAGTTCATCCAAAGTTTATAGGTCCCTGACATTGGCACAACAACTAGATAGCGTAATAAAGGTGGTGTACGGTATGCTTGCTTTCATTGGTCAGGGCATTGTGTATGAAAGCCAGGAAGTCATGTTGCAGTTTTATATTCGACCACATTTGGAGTATAGTGTATAGTTCTGCTTGCTGCATTACAGGAACGAAGTGGAGACTTTGTAGATGGTGAAGAAGAAATTCACCAGGATATTGTCCGGATTAAACCCCTGTCGCACGGTACGAGTTCATTCCAAGAGCTCTCCCGAGTTTGCCCTGATTCGAACTCCGGGATTTACGGCAATGGCCACTCGTAAGCATACTCCGTGCTTACCACGAGTTTGATTTTTTTTTTTACTCGGGAGAGCTCTTGGAATGAACTCATACCGTGGGACAGGGCTTTAGACTGTATTAGCTATAAGGTTGGTAAACTTGGGTTGTTTTCTCTAGAGTGTCGGAGGTTGAAGGGTGAACTGATATATGTTAATAAAATTATGGGAGACATAGATAAGGTAGATGGGAAAATGACTGGGTGAAAATGTCAACTACTAGAAGACAGAGCTTTAATGTGAGAGGGGGGAAGTTTAAAGAGGATTTGCAAGCAAGCTTTTTTCACACAGAGTGGTAGGTAGCTAGAGGTGGTAGAAGCAGATATAGAAATGTTTAAGGCAGGGAATAGAGGGTTACACACCATATGCAGGCAGTTGGAATTAATTAGCTTGGCAACATGGTCAACGCAGACATCATAGATCAAAGAGCCTGTTCCTGTGTTGCACCGTTACTCTGTTCCACGTATCTTGAGGCCTGGTGAAACTGCATGTGGAATGTTGTGTCCAATGGTCTCCTTACCTTATGAAGAATATATTTGCGAAATGCATAATGCATTGAGAGTTCACCAGATTGATTCCTGGGATGACTTGCTTGTCATAAGAAAATGTTATGAAGAGTGGGCCTATTTTCTCAAGCTGAGAAGAGAGATTTCTTGGTAATTTCACCAAATAAAAATGAACTTGGTAGGTTAGCTGTAGGATGATAATTTCCCCTGGCTGGGGTGTCCAGTAGCAATTTCAAATTAAGTAGTTAGCCATTCAGGACAAAGATGAGCACATTTTATTTTAGCCCACAGCGTGTGAATCTATGGAGTTCCTCACTCGATAGAGCAAGGGAGGCTGAGGCACTGAGTATTTTCAATTATGGTATAGATATTTTTGATGCTAAGGAAATGGTGAGTTTAGTTTAGTTTAGTTTAGTTTAGAGGTCCAGCATGGAAACAGGCCCTTCAGCCCACCGAGCCTGCGCCGACCAGCAATCCCCGCACACTAACACTATCCTACACACGTGGGACAATTTACATTTGTACCAATCCAATTAATCTACTAATTAATCTAGCTCTCCCACAAACCTACTGTCTCTCCGCCTCTTGCTTTCTTGTTCCCGCCCCCCTGACATCACTCTGAAGAAGAGTCTCGACTCAAAACGTCACCTATCCCTTCTCTCCATAGATGCTGCCTCACTCACTGAGTTTCTCCAGCATTTTTGTCTACCTGCTATGTTCCTTATGTTCAGTCAGTCAGTAACCATCCAATAGGTTCTGTGATGAAACCACTGTTCTCTGGCTCTAGTCTAGACCCTGATCTAATTGGACCTTTCTTCAGCATCCACCACCTACCGGCCGGCACCAGCTGCACTACCTCCACCTTCTGCTTTCCGCCAACCTGCTAGGCTCAGAATCAAGCGCCACATAATCGATCAAGAAAAAGTTTGAAGCAGCAAGCTTATGAGCAGAACAATTTGCTGTAATTTCTAGTTGATGATGTCTTCTTCTTTGGTCAAAACATTACAATGTTGTTTGAATCTTTGTGTTCAAATTGAGTCTGATATACTAATGTCAAGTCCCATACAGACTCTGTGTTATAATAGTTCATCAAGAATGTGCAAGCACTTTAATGGGCAATATCCATTTTCCAATCTCTGCATGTACCTCCAGATACAAATACCCACAGACCAAAACATCCGACACTCAAGTTCTTTATTACAGGTAACACTGTACCTGTAGCTGGCTGGAATTACAACAGGCATCTTAACAGCAGAGACACGGGACAGTGTTTACTATTCAGATTCCAATACACAGTTCCATAGTGAAGAGAACACTGCAAAATATGCATCGTATACAAGAAAGTCACTGCACAATAATATATTTGTACCTCACTTCTTTTTTTAGAGACTGTAAATCCTGTTAAATACAAGTAACACACATCATAGCCAATTAAATGGACATGACTAAGACAGTTTATTGTCAAGGTCTTCTCCAACCCAGCAAATACCAATTCACATTAAGTCTTAATAAACTCAAGCTGGAAGCTTAAATGGGATCAACAAGTGGTAGTGCTTCATCACAGTGCAACATCTGAGGTCAGTGTGACCCATCTAGAATTTCAGTTATGAGTGCATCAGTGGTAAAACCAGATTATTCAACACACGTGTACCTTCCAGTGAATGATTGCGTTAGCTTTGAAGTAATTTAGGCAGCAGCATGTTGAAGTTGCATCTTCCTCCACCATATTTCTCGTGCAATTTTACAACATGCATCTCAATTCAAGCCATTTGCTGCAGGGATCTGTGTGTCGGCAAAAATGCAGAAATATATTGGACACAAAATATTTTATTTTTACTATTTTATGTCACCAAATAGTAGAAAAGAGGAAAGGCCATCCAGCTCACTCTAGTTTATCTATTTAGAAAGATCCATGGAGTTTCCTAAATGATTCCAAAGAATTTCATTTCATTTAGAAATGTATTAAGTAATATAAAATTATTGGAGGCATAGATAGGGTAGCTAGTCTGAATCTTTCCCATGGTAGGGTGAAAAACAGGATGGCATGGTTTTAAGTTAAGAGGAAAAAGTTATAAAGCGGATTGAGGGCAACTTTTTTTATATGAACATTTCTGGAATGCACTACCAGAGGAGGTAGTGGAATTAGATACAATCTCTACATTTGGGAGATGTCTGTACAGGTATTTAAATGGGCAAGGATACGGACCTACATTGAGCAAATGGGATTACTGTAGACTGACAAAAAAAATCAGCATGGACATGATGGGCTGAAAGGCCCATTTCAGTGCCATACAGGTCTATGATTGTGAATCCATGACATGCTGGTGGTTCTTTGGGTGAAGATATATTTTCTGATCTCAGTCTTCAAAATAACAAACCCCTATTTGACATATGGCCTTGTCTTCTATTCCTGCGGCTAAATTCAACGTAATATTCTATACCAAGATACAGTTGATTTGCCTTTACAGGTTGTAGAGTTTAACCAGGCAGGATCTTCCCCTTCAGAATTCACACTCACTGTTTACTTATCTGGCTGTTCTACAGATTATATTGAAGTCTGCCCCCATAATTGATTCTATTATTTTATGTAATGGGAGATGAATAAGATACGTCTTGCTTTTGATTTGTTTTCCTTTTTGAATAAGACCACAACTTTTGCCTTTATTCAAAGTAGCAGTCCATACCCACTCTCTAATAGTGATTATAAATGACTCATATTTCCTCCAAGTTTCGCTCTCTCTATGCTTGCGGGTAAATACAGAGTAAATATTGCTGGGGATTTATATATTATAAACTTCTTCCCTTTAACTTTTAAGCCTTTAAAAAAAAATAATTGCATGAATATAACTTAAATAGTCGAGTGGTCTCTCATCCCCTCTCTCCCATTCATATGGTCATGTAATGAAGTCATAGACTCACACAGTAAGGAAACAGGCCCTTAGCCCTAACAGGTCCATGCCGACCAATCTATTCTAGCAATAAAAGTGATCTTCCATCTCAGAATGTCACTCTGTACTAACCCTATTTCCATTGTTTCCCTTAATATCCATTCTTGTCCACCCTATCAATTTCTGAGTTGAATAAACTCAGTGACCAAGCATCCATATTCTTGTTAGCTGGAGATTTTCAAAGATTCACAACTTTAACTGTTATGTTCAGCTCAACGTGCTAATGTTCTTTTCCTGGATCTCCCTTTTAGCACAAATATGACCACCTATGTTAAAAAAACACCTGGAAGCAGTAGATTTAGTCCCTCTAAAATTGTTTTGTGTAGTCAATGATTATCTAAATTGTACAGTCTACATCGGTTAACATGTAATACATATGTCTTAACTGGGTCTTAAATTTCTCAACAATGCAACAGTGCTGCAAACACATGTATTTGCTGGTGAGGAGGAGACTGTTTTCATTTAATTTGTGCTTTCAAGAAATTACTATAATAATAGCATATCTCTATGATACAAATGATGTACACTATACAAATGACAAGGAGCTTGGATCATTATATTCATTTTTACATGATTGGCACTGTACACATCCAACGTAGCTGCAGACACCACAAGCCAATCAAAGTAACCCTTTGAGACTATTTTACAAGACCAGAACAGAGGATTTTATTTTTAATTCCAATCTTGCAAACCTCACATATTTAATTGAAAGTATGACTGCAGTGTTTATCCAGTTTAAATAACAGCATGACTCTGACACTCAAATATTCTGACCAGAAGATATGGCCAGCTACAATGTTGGATAAAATAATGCAGCAGGAAGTTTCTTGCATGGAATCCAACCTGGAAATAGCAGATTAAGTGGGAAAATGGACCTGATTCTTGGGTCGTTTTATTGATTAGCACGTACTCAGCGGATTATTAAAATCCAGGTCTTGAACTCAGTCTTGGTGCTGGAAATAGCAAAATCAGATTACATTTCTGGTCTTGTTCGTTGAAATAAATTAACAAAGCAGACCTGATGCAAAGACTATTTGGTCCATTTGCCCATCTAGAGTAACTTTCCCACATAATGAAGATCCAATTAGCTCTTGACTTTCTGATTCCTTCCTTTATCCAGGGGTCAATTCTGCTGTTGAGAATTCTTGATATTAGAGTTAAATTTGTTCCTTGCTATTTTGAAGCTGCTTTACTGATCACCAAATTGATTTTAACACTGGGAGAGGGCCTGTTAGATTACCTACTCTCAGCTAACGCCAAAGGAATTTAAAAAAAATCAATGGATACATTTTACAATGGAGACTAGTCTGTGAAATATTTAACGGTGCTTTTGTACTGGTTGCATGAATGAAACTTGTGCTTTAAGACCACACCGTGGCAGTGATTTCATATGCTTTTGCTCCACTGTGGTGTGGCTTATATTTTACATGACATGTTTTATGTTTAACTCTGACTCTAACTGACCTAAATTTTACAATATAATTGGCTTATAAGAATTAATGCAAATTTTGCCACATTGGGTGTGGAGGACCAAGTCAGAGTTTTAATCAAAGCTTCCTGTTACCAAACCCAAAGGTTCTGAGTTTGATAACAATATACTACTACATTAAAACATTCTCATTCAACACCATACGTTTGATTCTAAAGTGCACAGCCTCAATCTGAGGTAAACTAGACATTACTCAAAAGGTCTACAAAGGAAGTACTTTCACAGACACTGACCACTATCCAGTTGGCAAGAGTTGTCATTTGTACATCATGAAGAGCAACATTACAGGTATACAATACATAAACTCCTGGTGGGAAATTTTCAAACACTGAACTCACTAATTTCAAGTATGGCAGTAAATGTATTAAAGCATTTTTCTTCTGTCAAAATAAATAGAATATTTGAAATTTGACACTTCAACGCAGAGCTTAAATTATAGAAAAAAGGTTTCACAGAGCTGAAGCACAGATCTTTTAAATAATTGTTTCACGCCAGCTAAAGAGAACAAGCCTCAATTATTGATTCGTGAAAATTGAAGACACCTGGACCTTCACTATATTAAAAGCTTTGTAAATGGAGACCTTCATAAATGACAACCAAAATGGTGGGGGGCATTGGTGTTTAATGGGTGGGTGGAAAAGTGCTGCTGAAACATCATAACAAAATATCTAAATAGCTTTCAAGGTGCTCTATTTACTGTTAGTAGATTGTTACAGTACTTGATGCTTTAGAACAATTTGGCTGAAGTGTGACATATTGTTGATGACTCGTACCTTTTATCAACATCAGCGAATGTATAATGGCATTAAATAACTTGTAACATCCATAATTCCACTTTGGAGGTCTTCAGCTCAAGTCCCTGCAGTAAGGGCTAATATCAAAGACGACTAGTTTGGGGGAGGTAAACAATGAAATACATTCACACAATAGCAACATCTCCATTGAAGTAGGCCAGATGTCTTCCAGTTACAGGTCTTGCCCAAGTCGCTCTATTTCCTCAACGAGGAAGTCAATGTCGTCTTGTGTGGCCGCTGGATTCGAGATGACCATGCGGAAGAAGTTAACTTTGTTCCCTTGGGGCTGGTAACTTACCATTGTGGTCCCAAATTTCATCATTCTAGTTTTAATCTGTGGAGCCACCTAAAACATCAAACAAAAAGTTAGAATTTTCTTTTGGTGAGGAGTTTGAATGCATTTAAGAATATAAGGTCATTTAAGACTGAAGTGAGAAGGTCATTTAAGACTGAGGTGAGAAAAAACTTTTTCACCCAGAGAGTTGTGAATTTATGGAATTCCCTGCCACAGGGGGCAGTGGAGGACAAGTCACTGGATGGATTTAAGAGAGAGTTAGATAGAACTCTAGGGGCTAGTGGAGTCAAGGGATATGGGGAGAAGGCAGGCACGGGTTATTGATAGGGGATGATCAGCCATGATCACAATGAATGGCGGTGCTGGCTCAAAGGGCCGAATGGCCTCCTCCTGCACCTATTTTATATGTTTCTATGTTTCTATAGGGAAAATAAAAAAGAGTCATTCAACTTGTTCCACCATTCAATAAGGTCGTGGCTGATCTAGTTTCGGCTTCAACTCCATTTTCCTGCTTGGTTTCCATAAACCTCAATTCCCCTAAAGCCAATCCATCTATATTTCAAATCTATTTAATGACAACTTCCTCAGCGCCAAGGTGGAGAATTTCAAAGTTGCAGAACCCACTCGTGAAAAAAAAGTCCTCAAATAAGTTCCTAACTAGATCATCAAATATAATATTGATGATAGAATTATGGAATGGAGCACCATTCAGACGAGAGCTCAAAGTTAAACTGACATGAAGATCTGCCCTCATAAAGATAGTAACATATGTATAGTAACATTTATGTGTGAATTAATGCATATGGGAGCTCAAATACACAAGGGAATATGCAAGAAATTGTAGGAAACTTTGTGTATAGGAGCAGAATATATTCACGTCAAATATATTCACAGATCCCTTCAGGTAGCTGGATAGGAGAATAAGGTGTTAAAAAGCCATATAAGATACTTTCCCACCAATTTTGGTGTCATCTGTAACTCTACTAATAATCTACACTACATTTTCATGCAAATCATTAATGTAGGTCAACAACATTAGACCAGCGGCACTCCACAAACTTCCAATCAAAAAAATAACTTTCCCTAATGTTCCTTCCTCTAGGTGAATTTTGAATCCAATTGACTAGCTCACCTTGGATTCCATGCACTCTAATCTTCCAGACCAGCCTCCCATACAGAACTTTGTCAAAGACCCTTACTAAAGTCCTTTTGGACAAAGTCAACGTCTTACTCTTGTCAATCATCTTGGTGATCTTCTCAAAAACCACTATCAGATTTTGTGGGACATGATTTCCCATGCACAAAGGCATGCTAACTATCCCCAATCAGGCCATGCCTGTCCAAATGCTGGTAGATCCCCTGCCTAAGAATCCTTCATCAACTTTCCCACCACTGACGCAAGGTTCACCAGCATCTATGGAGAACTGCAGCTGCCGGAAAATCGAAGTTAGACAAAAATGCTGGAGAAACTCAGCGGGTGAGGCAGCATCTATGGAGATCTGCAGATGCTGGATAGTTCACCAGCATGTAGTTCCCTAGTTGTCCCTTGCTGCCCTTCTTAAATAATGATACAACATGAGCCATTCTCCAATCTCCAAGAAATTCGCATCTCAAACAGCGTGGACTGGTAATAACATATTTTCCTCACCGACCATCAACTCAGGTCCAACTCAAAGCTACATGCTTAGTCGCCTGCTCTGGTCTCTTTGCACCCATGACTGTGTGGCTAAGCACAGCTCCAATGCAATTCCTAAATTTGCTGATGGCACCACTATTGTTGGTTGAGTCACGGGTGGTGGTGAGTCAGCGTACAGGAGAGAAGACACTTGGTTGAATAGTGCAAAAACAGCAACTTCTCGATCGATGTTAACAAAAGCAAACAACATTTTCCCAAAAACACATGGATATCACCCCATCCACTGGAACAATCTCAACCTTCAAATGGATGGTTAACATTCTTGCAGTAAACTGTGATCTCCCCGCTTATTTACTCCTCTAATTACCACGGGCTGTTGGGGGTGCCTATATTACAATCCGAAAATGATCTCTCTCTTATTGCTCATTTTAGTCATATAGGCCACACTAGACAATCCCCAAGCAATATCCTTGCTCCTCCGCTTTACAGCTCCATTGTACTTGAATAAAATTGTATGCTACTTCTAAACCTTAAAACATGTGTGCATGTTGAGTATGGCTTTAATACCTAACTAGACTATGTGGGACCCGTTGGGTCCCTGTCACACGGGAGGGCTGGTCCCCCAACACAACCCGTTCCCCAACACAATATTCCATCACTCACCCATTTCCCCAATGCAACCCGTTCCCCCAACGCAATATTCCACCACTCACGCCTATCCCCCTCCCATCAAATCCACCCCTCCCTGTCCCCCTCTCCCTCTATTCCCCCCCCTCTATCCCACCTTGCCCATCACCCCGGACCCCTTCTACCCACTCTCCCTACCCCCTGCACTCCACCACCCCTCTACCCCCTTCCCTCCCTCTCCTTACCCCCTCCCTCCCTCATCCATCTCACCCCCTCCCTCCCCCTCCCTCCCTCCCTCCCTCCCTCCCTCCCTCATCCCTCTCTCCCCCTCCCTCCCTCATCCTTCTCCCCCCTCCCTCCCTCATCCCCCTCTCCCCCCTCCCTCATCCCTCTCTCCCCCTCCCTCCCTCATCCTTCTCCCCCCTCCCTCCCTCATCCCCCTCTCCCCCCTCCCTTCCTCACCCCTCTCTCCTCCCTCCCTCCCTCATCCCTCTCTCCCCCCTCCCACCTCACCCCTCTATCCCCCCTCCCTCCCTCATCCCTCTCTCCCCCCTCCCCCCCTCCCTCTCACTTCTCCCTCCCTCCGTCTTCTCTCTGCTCCCCATGCTGTGGGCCGGGCTGCGGTGCTCCCTCTCTCTGTGTACCGGTGCGGTGCGTTAGGGCCGCTCCCAGTGTCCGCGCCCGCTGGCAGGAGCAGCTGGAGCACGGCCCGTCCCGGCACCTGCAGTGTCCCTTGCCAGCAGATAGACAGCGGGCCTCGGCGCTGCCCCCCCCCCCCCCCCCCATCTCCCTCTACCAGCCCACCTCCATCCCCACCATTTCCCTCATCCTCCTCCCCTCACTCCCATTCCCTACCCCAGCACCTACCCAGGTCGAAGAGCAGCGCCAGGGCCTGGAACTCAGCCTGGTTCTCGTACTTGGCCCGGCCCTGGCTGTTGGCGGCTGAAGCACTTGCGGACCTGGGCCTCGACGAGGCCGGGCTCACTGTGCTGGGGGTGGGGTGATGGTAGCAGGCTGCCGAGCCAGAGCTGCCCACAGAGCAGGAAGCGGAGGCTCTGCTGAAGGATGGCAGCGGCTGGGCAGGCCCGAGGCGTTAGTACACCTTGACCCAGGTCCCGGGCTTGGGCACGACTCCAGCCCTCAGCTCGGCCGCCGCCTGGGCTCCAGTCCAGGCCGCGACTTCATCTCCGGGATCGTCCCTGACCCCGGACCCAGGCTCGTCCTTGCTTCCAGTAGAGGCCCAGTCCCCGGGCTCATCCTAGGCTCCAGTCCAGGCCCTGTCCCCGGGTTCTGCCCGTGGCTCCAGCCCAGGCCCAGGCCTAGGCCCAGTCCCCGGGCTCGGCCCGCGGCACCACCCTCCCCACCAGGTCCTTCACCATGGTGACCTCCAGCTGATTGACAGCGGACGCAGCCAAACTGTGCGACGTTGGTGCCAGAAAGGGGCGTCGCCGTCCCAGCGATGCCCCTTCCTGACTGACAGGTGAGGAGACCAATCTGCGTGGCTGCGACTGACAGCAATGTGCGCATGCGTGGTTTTTATGATTTTTAAACCTTAATAACTTTTACAATATACCATCGATCTAAACAAAACTTGTTGCACATGCAGCACAGGAGAACGGTGAGTAAGCTGGCAAAATATTTTAGCGCTATTGCGTACTGTTTTTGCGCAAATAGAAAAACCACGCAAACCGGAAAAGCACAAGGTCAGAGTTTTAGTAAGCTCAACAATAGTTAGATCAGAGACATTTCAATAGGATGAAATGCTGTAATGGTGATCCCCCACCTTATATGCTTGGTAATTTATGTGTAATCAGCTTATTGAATAGGCACTTCCCTCACATTTACACAAAAGGAATTTGGCTTAGACTTTATTTTATTCTGAAGTTCAGAAATTCTAATTTTTTTTTTCAACACAAGATAAATGAAAAGTGGCTTACTTTCATGAGTAAACTCCTTCTCTCTTCATTGTCTGGTAGGTGTCGAATACTATGAGGCAAATACCAAAAGCAGACATTGGTGTGCTGTGGCTAAACAACAAAGAGAGGGCAATAATGAGTATTTCCTGAAAACACGATTAGTAAATGTTAATAGCAAAGATAGACACAAAATGCTGGAGTAACTCAGCGGGTCAGGCAGCATCTCTGGAGGAAAGGTGCCGATCAAGCCACCCTTAAATCTTTCCACTCTCATCTTAAAATTCTGCCCTCTAGTTTTAGACTCCCTATCTTGAGACCATCTACCTTATCCATGCACCTCATGATGTTATATAACTCTCTGGGATGACAGGCCTAGATGCACGGTCTCCACCCAAAACATTCCTTTGCTTCCACACATGTTGCTAACCTGCTCAGTGTGTTTGTTGCTACCATCATGTGGTACAGGGAGAAGGGCTTTGTTATTTTATTGCCTGATGATCAGCCTTAATTTTTGGCCTGGTCTGCCTCCCTGGAGGCCTGTGGACTGAAGGCCTCCTGTACACAGATGAGTGAATATTAATGTGATGTTTCAATAGGGCCTCAAATTCTGCCCATTACATGCAGTAACCAAGGATTTCAATCCCTGTCTTTTTATACTGGTATTCTGTTTAACTTAAGCGTTGGAGGTGTAAACACTTGAGTTCTATATTAGAGTTATAATTGCTTTTGCCTAAAGAATAAAACAATGGGGTTTGATTTGTAAACCACCATTGAATGCTTAGGGCTAACTAACTGTCATGTAAAGTGATTTTACTTCACTTGGCATTGTCTTGTGTCCAATTTAAATGATTGATACACTAATCTCATCCTCCCACCTCTTAGTGTATTCATAGAAGACTATGAAACAGCTCTGTGGTTTGCATTTAACAGATACATTTTCTAGTTCAGAGAACCCAGTGAGATCAACATCAACTTGGAAGCTTGACTCCACTAAGATCATCCGACCACTAAGGTCCCGACCACAAGGGAAAATGGAGGAGGGCTGGCCACTTTTTGTGCCTTC
Organism: Amblyraja radiata; assembly: GCF_010909765.2. Classification (NCBI taxonomy): domain Eukaryota; kingdom Metazoa; phylum Chordata; class Chondrichthyes; order Rajiformes; family Rajidae; genus Amblyraja; species Amblyraja radiata. Next base: position 132,796,436 of record NC_045957.1, on the reverse strand, counting down.
CACCACAGTGATGAATGCTGTGGTGGATGTTTGTGTTAAATTTTTATTGTGTTCTTTCTCATTGTACCGCTGCTGGCAAATTCATTTCACTTGCATTTTATGTGCAATGTGATGAATAAAACCGTATTGTATTGTATTGTATTGTATCATCTACTGCAGTCGGTGTTCCCGATGTGGTATAATGGCAAGGCCAAGCATTCTCTTGGTAACTGTTTTGCCGAGAACATGCACTCGGTCTGACAAGGCCAACTTTTAGGTAACTGCAAACCTCTTCCCTTCCCATTCTCACACCCGCCTGAACTCATCGATTTCTCCCCTCCCCCACCCATTCCATATTCCTTCTTCTAGCTTCACAATTTGCAAATCTTCAGTCCTTTTGCCTCACACTTCCTGTCTTTTCATCTCTGGCCTTTGTCCAACCATCTGCCTATCACCCCCCCCCCCCCCCCCCCCCCCCCCGTCCCATCACCTGTATCCACCTACTGCTGAGCCATGGGGGGAAATCCCGGTGGGACACGTCCCCTCCATGTTTTTAGAGGTGGGGGACAATCCCCCCTCCATGTTTTGTAATCCGGATTTTGAAATTCAGTGAAAATAAATCGATTAATAATCTCCACTTTCTGCGAGACAGTGGGGGTGGGACTGATGATCGAGGGTGTCGATTTGACGAGAGAGATGTCAGTCAGCAGCCAATGGGGGCAGGAAATGATGATTCAGTGCGATAATTGGAGGAGGGAGGTGTCGGTCAGAGGCGGAAGTAGGGGAGTGGGACTGAGGATAGAGCGCGGTGATTGAAGAAGGGAGATGTCCTGGTGGAGCAAAGATTATAGAACGGAGTTTGAATCGCCCGGCGGGGATTAAAATCGCTGCGGTCAAATTGCTGCGTTGAGGCGATCGAGGCTCCCAATGTTAAAGCCCCTGCCTGGCCGATTTTAAGCCGTGCCGGGCCATGAAAGGCCTCGCGAACGGGCCGATTCAAGCCCCACGATTCGGGGCGGACGAAGCTGCTGTTGCTAGAGTTCGGTGTCAGTCACCAACCAGGCCAGCTCCTGATGTTACCGTCCACAGGTCCCACGGCTAAAGCCTCTGAAGCTTCGCGCGTGTATGTGTGCGCATGCGCGGCCGCCAAGAAATTGCGTCCCCCCGTTTTGAAAGTGATTTCCGCCCCTGCACTTACCAGACTATGTCCTGCCACTCCTCTCATCCAGCTTTCTTCCCCATCATCCCCCCCCGCCCCCCCCGCATCACAATCAGTCTAAAGAAGGGTCCTGACCCAAAATGGCACCTATCCAAGTTCTCCAGAGATGCTGCCTGACCCACTAAGTTACTCCAGCACTTGTGTTTGTTTATCAGAAAGTAAAAGTTGGCTAGCAGCAGTAGTATACAGTTTAGCATTACCAGAAAAAAACTTCTTGTTTGCTATGTTAAAGTACAGCAATATCTTGCTTGGGCTCCTTGTGCAAACAATTCTTTGCACATGGCAATTATCGAAAAATATATTAATCTTTTACGTTCTCCATTAATTGGTTTGTTATTGAAATTTGCAAAACATTTTTTTACCACCTTAGCAATTCAAATCAAACGTACTTTCCCGTCAAGCACCAGTTCAAATCCATCTCTGTTTCGAATTTTGTCGTACAAGTAGTCAGAGAGGTCCAAACACTTGTCAATCTGTGCCTCAAAACCCAAGGTGCCCTGTAAAAAAGAAAGTAGATAATTTTGCCTTCAGTCAGCTATGATGTGAACATATTTTCAACCTGGAACTTATCTATTTCCATGATTTTCATAGTTGGTCTTCTTATAGAAGTATCCATTCCAAGTCAAGTGTAGGTGATGGATAACAGTACAGAAAACTAAATGCGTTTTATCCAGAACAGGACCAATCTAACTCTGAGAAGATAACACAGGAGGCTGGTAGAAATGCTTTCAGGCCTCTTACCTACTGTGACAAATTGATTCCTTATTCAGCCCTTTCCCACAGTAATGCCAGGTAGAATTCCATAATATGTGATGGATGTTTTACACAATTCCACAGAAAAACATCAACCTAAAGAAATCATCACTGCCCTGTCACTGGTGGAGCTTCTGCCTCACAGCACCAGAGACCCAGTTTCCATCCTGATCTGGGTGCTGTCTGTGTGGAATTTGCACATTCTCCCCTGTGACCGTGTGGGTTTCCTTCAGGTCTTCCGGTTTCCTCCCACATCCCAAAGACGTGCGGGTTTGTGGGTTAACTGGCCTGCTGTAAAATTGCCCCAACTGTGTTGGGAGTCGGTAAGAATGTGGGATAACAAAGAGCTGGTGTGAACAGGTGATCGATGGTCAGCATGAAGTTAGTGCGCCAAAGGGTCTGTTTCCATGCTGTATTTCTAAACTAAACCAAAAAAATAACTTTTCCTTCTGCATAAGTCTATTAGAGCACCTTGGTGAATCATAAACCCCCCAGCCCTAACTTGCCTTGATCTGAAAGTACAAGAAGCCATTTGAAACTGTGTGTTCAAGTGCAGTCATTATGTCTTTGAAACAGTGGATACCCAACCAGCAGACAAATGTAGTTATTAACTCTGGAGTACAGAATCCAACAATAATTCTGAACAGCATCATTATTCATTTAAAAAAACAAATAACGAGCATATTGTTTTCACCCCAGTTTATCTTTTTCCTTATTTTTCAGATCAATAAGAGTAAATTAGTAAAGCTACCTTCTCTTTCAATAATCAATTACTGGTTTGGAGGAATGGAACGATATGGGGAGAATGGGGTTAGGAGGGATAGATCGATCAGCCATGATTGAATGGCATAGACTTGATGGGCCAAATGGCTTCATTCTACCCCTATCACTTGTGACCTTATGATAACCTGCATTGTTTTCAAATGTCCTGTCATATGACCAAAGGTCTGCTTTCACAAAATGTGCCGTGCAAATTAAAGCTTGGAGCTCAGGATATACTGCAGATCCCACAGTGCAAAGGGTTGAATTATTCCACAGTCAATCCATGGCACAGTGGCACAGCGGTAGAGTTGCTGCCTTACAGCTCCAGAGACTCAGGTTCAACCCTGACTACAGGGTTGTACAGGTTTGTACAGTTTGTATGTACTCTCTGTGACTGCATGGGTTTGCTCTGGATGCTCCGATTTCCTCCCACATTCCAAAGAAGTGCAGTTTTGTAGGTTAATTGGCTTCTGTAAATTGTCCCTAGTGTGCAGGATAAGACTAGTGTATGGGTGATCGCTGTTCAGCGTGGACTCAGTGGACCACAGGGCCTGTTTCCACACTGTATCTGTAAACTAAAAACTAAATCAAAATTGGTCCAAAGTGCTTTATGTGACTGAGATTGAACTGAAGCAGTAAAGGACACAAAATGCTGGAGTAACAGCCGGTCAGGCAGTGTCTCTGGAAAAATGGATAGGTAACATTTCAGGCCAGGTCCCTTTTTCAGATTGAGTTACTCCAGCATTTGTGTCGATCTTTGGTATAAACCAGTATCTGCAGTTCCTTTTTATTACATTTTGAACTGAAGCACATAATCTGTGTGTAACTATCCTCCGCTTCCTATTGCCAGTGAAAATTGAGAGAAGTTGCTGTGATTTCTTTCATATGTTCTTCAAATAGTGTGCTCTGAGTAAATTGAAACTGTTAACTGTAGAATACACTGTTATAAGTGTAAATCACTACAGAAAGCTTGCAGAGGGATGAAAAGTGAAACTAGATGAGTTCATGTGGCCTATATATTGTGTGGATAACAACAGGGTTGTGGGACAAGCGCAGCAGGTACGACATTATTAATAGAATTAGAAAAGCTGAACAGATGTATGTTTGCCAGAAATCGCCAGTTCTTTTGGAATATGAATAAATGACGTGACTCTGGATTATACACTGATACTTCACACATGATTTTAGAGGTCAACCATTGTTACCTTTGCCCATTGCAATTTATTTGCAAAGAAACTAATAATTAAGGTAAAACGCAAATAGAAATACCGACCTTAGCTCTCCACATCAGCCACAGTTTAAAAATATCCACGTGCCGCCCACACTGCAGTGCCTTATCTCCAGTGTCGTAGGACAGGTCGTACTGTTTGTCAGTTTGGAAGAGGTAGCAAGCATTCATCTGATTACAATTCTGCAACAGTCCCTGCAGAAAAAGTCGAGTTTGAAAAACAGGTATTACCTACTAGAGCTTGCAAAGTAAAATAAAATCCACTGGATGTTGATAACTAATGGTCTATAGGACTCAATCCAATAATTCTTTATTTTCTAAAGGAAGGATTTTTATGTACAAGGTACTGGTTATCATCCTATCATTTAGAGTGCGCTAACCCATTCTAAGGTCAGAAATGGGGACATTCACTGATGGCTGTACAATATTCAGCTCCATTTGAAACACCGAGCAAATGAAGCAGTCTGTGAGTGCATTTATCAAGTCTAAGAAAGCATTTGGACATGTAACACCTGTGCCAGAAAGGTGCCAGGTAATGATCATTTCCCCAAGCATCACTAGGTGTAAATCTATGAACTCTCTACCCAACAGCATAGAGGGGACCAACTACATTAATACTGTGGATGAAAAAGACCAGAGGCAAATGGCTCATATTCAAAGCCTTCCCACAGCACGTTAGAAGTCTGATGGAATAGTTTCCATTTACCTGGATGAGTTTTTCCAACTTGGATGGGGTTAATATCAAGAGGGCTGCATTGCACTGGATGGTGTTGAGCTTCTTCAGAATATCATCCAGGGCAAAGCAGCCCTCTTGATTTTAACCCCATCCCCATCCACCACCGAGAAAAGGAGAAGCCGGTGTGCTTTGTAACTTTGTCAGCACCGTATGTGGTCGCTATTTGTATACATTTTTTTTTTGGTCTAATTGTAGTCATGTAGGTCTGTGTCCAAGATGGCTGCCGTGAAGAGAGAGTGGACGCTGGCGCGCTTTGGCTGCCGCTGCTCTCTCTTCACACTGTGTTTATGATTTTCTGTTTTTGGATTGAATTCTGTTTTTAATTTGTGTCTCTGTGATGTCTTTTTTACCTGTTCTATTCCGATTATATGTTTTTATTCCGATTACTATGTACGGTGTCCTTGAGATGTCTGAAAGGCGCCCATTAAATAAAATTTATTATTATTATTATTATTATACATTGTTTATGCAAGCAAAGAATCTCACTGTGCCTAGTCACATGTGACAATAAAGTCTTCCTATTCCTATAAGAGTTGGGAGAGGGAGTGCCATCTCATTGTAAAGTTTTGTGTACGGAATAGTTGCCAAACTCACTTCCCATCTGTATTACATCTGAGAATAGGTATGCTGGAGCTAGGTTTGGTTTCTGTCCAAATATCCTTCATTGGTGGGAAGCAAGTGAGTCCAAAAATTCCACAGACTCACAACTCTGTGTGTGAAAAAGTTTTTCCTCATCTCCATTCTAAATGCCTTGCCCCTTATTCTTATAACTGTGGCCCCTGGTTCTGGACTCCCCCAACATCGGGAACATGTTTCCTGCCTCTAGCGTGTCCAAACCATTAATAATCTTATATGTTTCAACAAGATCCGCTCTCATCCTTCTAAATTACAGAGTATACAAGCCCAGCCGCTCAATTCTCTCAGCATATGATAGTCCTGCCATCCTCCCGCCTTCTCCCCATAATCTCTGACACCCATACTAATCAAGAATCTATCAATCTCTGCCTTAAAAATCTCCATTGACGGCCTCCACAGCCTTCTGTCACAATGAATTCCACAGATTCACCACCCTCCGACTACAGAAATTCCTCCTCATCTCATTTCTAAAGGTGCGTCCTTTTATACTGAGGCTACGGCCTCTAGTCCTAGACTCTCCCATTAGTGAACATCCTCTCCACATCCACTTTATCCAGCCTCTAGAAGCTCCAACCTTTCATCTACTGTGATTTGTTTACACTCCCACGCAGACCCCGCATTTGTTGCTTCAGGTTACTTTCCCATTTATATCCCATCTTTCAGTTATCCTGGTTTTTGAATACTCACATCCACCTGGATAGGGAGACAAGGCTCTCTTTTGTACAATGTACCTAAATGGCAGCACCTCAAACAACCCAGTATCATAGATCCTAATCGGGGAGAATAGATTGGCTTTCTGAATCCACCATCATGTCAAGGAAGTATGCTTATGATTATTCCTCGACCTCTTCCAGCTGTTTGTCCCTAATGCCCCTGTCCCACTTAGGAAACCTGAACGGAAACCTCTGGAGACTTTGCCCCCCACCCAAGGTTTCCGTGCGGTTCCCGGAGGTTGCAGGTGGTTGCCGGAGTTTGCAGGTAGTGGAAGCAGGTAGGGAGACTGACAAAAACCTCCGGGAACCACATGGAAACCTTGGGTGGGGCGCAAAGTCTCCAGGGGTTTCCGTTCAGGTTTCCTAAGTGGGACAGGGGCATAAGCTGAAGCCTGGTTGTATTCTGTAGACATTCTTATAAAGATGGTAAGATGACACAGAACTGAAAGTAATGGATTCAAGAAGTGGTTTAATGTGTTCAAAAAGCAGTCCATTTGCCAGAAAGCAGTAGTGACTACTAGGACATTGACATGACCTAGCGTCTGGCTGTGAGAAGTACATAAAATCAGAGATTCAGAGAATTATGCAACAAGAAAACGGGCATTTCAGCTCAACATCCATATTCGCCAAGATGCACTAATCCAATTTGACCCTGTTTGGCCAATATCCCTCCAAGTCTTTCCTATCTATGCAGCTGTCCAAATGTTTTATAAATGTTGAAATTGTACCTGCCTCAAGCACATTCAAGTTGGGCCAAAGGGCCTGTTTCCATGCTGTATGACTCTATTAACAACTCACTGCCAATTACCTTACAAATAAAGTCCATCCATACCTCTTCTCTGACTAGCAGTGCCGAACACTGTAAGGGGACACTCATCATCTTGTGTGGATTCCACGTAACAGAATTCCCTCTAGAAATAAAGATATCAACTGTATCAATAAATAGAATAGAGTTAATAAATACAATTCAATCAATAGTGAAGAGATGGCTTAGAGCTCCCATTCTGTATCTGAAAAGTAGACGATTAGCAGTAGGAAATTAAAGCAGGAAGGGTCGATTGATGGAACGTTCCCGTTGAACCTTTGTTTCCCAAAGACCCTCTGCTACTACGTTAGGCCGTCCTGTGTTGGGGCCTGCCACCAGAACCTCACCTGGTTGTAGGACTACTTATGACATGGAGTTACAGGCAACTCTTTAGAGGCACAATCAATGACCTGGTGAAAACTTCTCAAGAAACAGCCAAAATATACCCCACCTAGCACCTGTCCAACCCCTGACCTGTGACATCCCTTTTCAGAACTAAATACTGTCTGTGGCCCCGGGTAAATACAGACCAGTGCACAGATTCATTGCTCTGAAGACGTTTGGGTGCAAGTCCAGTTCCTCAATGTGTAACGTCTTCAAAATCAATAGCACTTCATGAGTGGAATTGATAGGGTGAATGCACATCTTTTACCCAGGGTCGGAGAATTGAGAATCAGTTGACATAGGTTTAAGGTGAGAGGGGAAAGAGTTAATAGGAACCTGAGGAGCAATGTTTTCACTCCGAGGGTGGTGGGAATATGGAATGAGCTGTCAATGGAGATTGTTGAGGTAGGAACTATAACAACATTTAAAAGACACTTAGACAGGTACAAGGATACAAAATGTTTAGAAGGATATGGCCCCATTAGGAACTTAGATGTGGCATCCTGACCAGCATGGATGAGTTGGGCCAAATGGCCTGTTTCTGTGCAGTACTACTCAATATGACTTCATATCTTATTATCTGGAACTGACCATGAAAATGATTTTACTTGCATCTGTTGGTGTGAACAAAGTGATGGATGTTACTCTGTTAGGGTGTAGGATTGGTGGATAATAAATACCAACTGCGATGATAAAGTCATAGAGACACAGAGTGATACAGTGTGGAAACAGGCCCTTCGGCCCAGCTTGGCCACACCAGCCAACATGTCCCAGCTGCACTAGTCGCACCTTGGTCCATATCCCTCCAAACCTGTCCAATCCATGTACCTGTCTAACTGTTTTTTACATGTTGGGATAGTCCCTGCCTCAATGACCTCATCTGCTAGTTTGTTCCATACACACACCACCCTTTATGTGAAATAAGTTATCCTTCAGATCCATATTAAATCGTTTCCCCTTCACCTTAAACCTATACCCTCTGGTTCTCGATTCACATACTCTGGGCAAGATGATGAGGTTAAGTGCATATGTAACACTGATGGAGGCTGGGAAAGACCGGGGGGGCTTCCACTGACTCAATCACATCAATCTCCCACACCACAACTAGAATCAGCGTATTTTTCCCCATCGCACCCAAGATTTGACAGCCTAGGTAAGTCAGAGTCCTTTTGTGTAAACCAGCATCTGCAGTTCCTTGTTTTTCATATTATTTTGGACCTCGTTACATTATCCATTCTTCCATCCACAGATCTGAAGGTTATAAGGCCAGCAATGTGGAGGAAGGTTGATGGAGCCATCAAGGGACCAAATAAAACTCACCAAGCAATCACATTTTCAGCCTATGACGACGGCGATTAGAAACATGTCTGAAAATCAACTAAAAATACAAGTCGATTCAACTCCTGTTGCCTATTAGAAATCAGGGAATTAAATTAATTGCCCCCTTGCTTTGGGTGACACCCACCCCAGAGACAGTCATGAAGTCATACAATAGGTCTTAATAGGTCTTTCGGCCCAACTTACCCACGTCGACCTACATGCTGCATCTACACTAGTCCCATCTGCCTGCGTTTGGCCCATATCCCTCTAAACCTGTCCTATCCATGTACCTGTCCAACTGTTTCATAAATGTTATGATAGTACCTCATGCTCAATCAAGCTCAATCTTAGAGCAAGGCTCAGAGAGGAGCTTATGATCTCATGGGGGCTTGAGGAAACCTCAGATTTTTTTTTCTACCTTTGTGTGAGTGCTTATCTGGCCTCCACAAGGACATTTGGACCAGAGGACGTGCCTTATACCAGCTATGGTTTCCCGTTGCCTGGTTTTGAAAGTGGTCATCTCCCTCCTATTAACATCCTTCCCATTTTGAGTCAGAAGGTGCAATATTGGGCTCCTTCCCTTAAAGTTGAGGAGCCCCTCTGAGGTTTCCTATCTGGGAAGTCTAAATAAAGCCCCAAAGGCTTTGAATTTCTGCAGATCTAACCTAATGTGTTCTTATAATCAACTGTTTCCCATGTGGTTTCCTTTAAACACCCACTGAAGCTGCAGTGGAAGGTCATATGGTCATAAGGAATAGGAGTAGAAAAAGGCTATTCAGCCCATCAAGTCTACTCTGCTATTCAATCATGGCTGATCTATCTCTCCCTCCTAACCCCGTCCTCCAGCCTTCTCCCCATAACTTCTGACACCTGTACTAATCAAGAATCTATCTATCTCTGCCTTAAAAATATCCACTGACTTGGCCTCCACAGCCTCCTGTGGCAAAGAAATCCACAGATTCACCACCCTCTGACTAAAGGAATTTCTCCTCATCTCCTTCCTAAAAGAACGTCCTCTAATTCTGAGGCTATGACCTCTATTTCTAGTCTCTCCCACTAATAGAAACATCCTCTACACTTTCACCCTATCCAAGCCTTTCACTATTCTAACTTTTCACACTTAAGCATAACCATGCGCAAATTCAGAAGCAGACTATCTACCAAGCTGCATATCGAAGCTTCTCACCAGGTCAGGTAATGTAGTGATATGTTTCATTACCTCTCAGCTCCACTCAGTTTCCAGCGATGTTTTCTTGACATCAGCAAACCACCACCCCATGCTGCCTGAATTAGGATAAAACACACAGTGAATTAAGGTAAACCCAATATTTCACAACAGTTAATGCAAACAAAATAATTTGCCGAAGTGCCAAAATAGTTATTGGGAGTAATGAGAGCATTATTTAGTTAAAAGTGCAGAGACGATTACGAGGATGTTGCAGGGACTTGAGGGCCTGAGCTACAAGGAGGGCTTGGGCAAGCTAGGCCTATATTCTTTGGCATGCAGGAGGCTATGGGATGATATTAAGAGCATCATTATGAAGATGTAACAAATCATTAAGGGAATAGATAGAATGAATCCATAAGAGTCTCTTGCTTTGAGTGGGAGAATCAATGGCACATCGATTTAAGGTGAGAGAGGAAAGATTTATTAGGAATCTGAGAGACAACTTTTTCCAGTGGAGGTATATGGATGAGATGAGAGGAAGTAATTGAGGCATTTACTATGACAGCATTTAAAATACACTTGGACAGGTGCATGGATAATAAAGGTTTGGAGTGATATGAGGCAAACGCAAGCAAATAGGACTTGCTTAGATGGGTTATCTTGGTCAGTATGCATGGGTTGAGCCGCAGAGTATATGGTACTGTTTCCGTACCATATCACTTTGTATCTAATTAAAAAAGGCAAAGGAATGCAGATGCAGGAAGTAGAAAATAAAGCAGAAAACACTTTGCATTTCCAGTGGATCAGATGGCAGATAGCAAAAGAAACCATTAACATTTTTGGACTCAATTACCTATCAACCTCTGCTTCTCTACTGGATCTACAGAATATTTCCAGCTCGTACAATTTTTCCTCACCATTTAGTTTACGTTTATCACTGACCTATTAATGGAAGATATTTAATTAATTTATATAATTTGAAATGTTATATTTTGACCTTTTAAAGAATTGCTTTGAGGTAGTTGAGGGTTTGGTAGGACCTTCTCCCAACCTTCACTCCTGCTATGTGAAGGCATGATGGCTGCAGCTTACAACACAAAGATTACTGAAGACTTGGTGAAAAGACCTGATCCCAGACTGGATTAGAATTTGAGAGGAAGGTGGTTTGTGCGATCGGAGTGTCTTACATCCACATGCATCCAGATCTTGTACTTCTGACATATGTCAGCTATGGCCGCAAGGGGGTCGAAGGCTCCGTACACTGTGGTGCCAGCTGTAGCATTCACAAAGAATGGCTCAAAGCCCTAGACAAAACAGAAGGGGGCTGATTAGAGCATTGCATGAGAAGGAACTAAAATCCGTCAACAAAGCATGTGGGAAATACAAATATAGTATTTAAATTACCAAACTCATCATCTTGAACAGCCATTCTCAGTGGGGACCATATTGAAGGGGGCAACAGATTGAAAACTGTGGGAAGAGGAGCCCCAAGAGTTTATGGGGGGCCCTAGTAACTGAAACAAATAAATACCAAGCAGCAACCTTAATTGGAGTCAATAGTTTCCCTTCTATTTATAATATTGTTCCAACACACCGTTTGAATTTGGCGAGCCCATTGAAGTCATTGCTTAAGCTCCTCCTACAGCCTTGCACAGCCTCACTTCAGAGTCAGCCGCGAATCAGACTGCACCGGTTCAACGTATTCAATCAAGCGTTCTCGCATCCATTATCCCTGGGGGGCCCTGGAAACTGAGGAGAGCTCCTAAAGGGCCTGTCCCACCAGCATGCGACCTGCATGCGGCAAGCGCGACCTATAGGGCCGGTCCCATCAGCATGTGCCTGCATGCGGCAAGCGCGACCTAACGTGGTCGCTTGAGCCATACGGCTTGCGGCAAGCGCGACCAAACCAGAAGCGGGAGCTGCGCGGAGGTCGAGTGAGTGACACGGCGTCGAGGCGGCTGCGGGCCGGCAGTCCGTTGCTGCGCGGAATTTTTAAACACGGTCAGTTTTTCGGAGCCCGGCGCAATTTCGAGACCAACTCCGCACAACTCCATACGGCTCCGGCGATCGAAGTGGGACTGGCCCCGCGAGGCCGTACGGCTCAAGCGACCACGTTAGGTCGCGCTTGTCGCATGCAGGTCGCATGCTGGTGGGACCGGCCCTTTAGATCGCGCTTGCCGCATGCAGGTCGCATGCTCGTGGGACAGGCCCTTAAGTGGGCTGTGCCCAAAAAACGGTTGAGAATGACTTCTAGAAGCATGGACTAACAATCCAGTGTTTTGAGTTCAACCTCTCTGTGTCATTTCTCAAATTTAAAATAGTTTAGTTAATCTGGATTTAAAAAAAGTAAACCCATCATTAGTAATGATGGCTGCAAAACTACAGACCTGGTACAATATTGTTCTTCAACAGCAGATATCTGCCACCTACTTAGTCTGACCTCTATGTGACTCCAGCCTGCCATATCTCCAACCGCCCCTCCTCACCTTTAAAACATCTTAGCTGGCCACTCAGATATACAGTGACCACTAAGTTGAAACAGAGAAAAAAATATAACTGGATGGACCTCTTGGCAATGACCTCAGCACTGAACGTGGATAGGGAGAAAATCTCTTCACAAACATCTCTGAATTGGTGCCTAAAATAATCTGACAATGACATAATCACAGAGAGATGACGTGCCAGACGTCTCCATCATAATTAATAGTAGTAGCCCTGGTGGCCCTCGATATTGACTCCCGACCTAAAGAAGTCTCATGATATCAGGTGGTACATAGGCAGGGTATCCGCTTCCATATCAATTTTTCCTCCACTGATGAACTCGAGTTCCTTCATGTTGAACAACACTTGGAATAAACACAAAAGACATTCTGGGTAGGAGACTAACATGCCATCACTAAGAGTGGCTTAGTAACATCACTGAGCCCTGGAGATTGGGTCTGCAACAGGTGGTGAGTGAACCGGCATTAGGTCCACATCTCCTGAACCTTGTCCTCACTAATCTATCTGGGGCAGATGCATCTAATTGTGACGCAATCCTCATTAAGACAAGGTCCGAGCCACACGCTGAGAACATCCTCTCCTCTGTCGTGTAGCACAACATCTGTGCCAAATGGAACTGACTCAGAATGGATTGGCAGATCCAAACTGGGCATTCATTAGCAGCAGCACAAATGTGTTCTACCACAATCGGTTATTTTATGGTACACAAAGATGCTGGAGAAACTCAGCGGGTGCAGCAGCATCTATGGAGCGAAGGAGATAGGCAACGTTTCGGGCCGAAACCCTTTATGGTCTGTGATATTCCATACTCTACAAACGCTATCAGGCCAGAGGATCAAGCCTTCCCGGCGGGTGGCGGTGTGGACTGGGAATGCGTATGGAGGCCTCCTACGAGGCGCTGCGGTCTCGATGCTTCCCGGATCGCAGCGTGGAAGCCCGTGGTCGGAGGCTGGGTCGGCACCACTGCGGCGTGAAATGGGGCAGCGGCAGCGGTGAGGCTTCGGCGGTGGTGAAGCCTCGCGATGATGAGACCTCGGTGGTGGCGATGCCTCGCGGGTCGACCCGCGGTCGACGGTTGATGAGAGTGTGGATGACCACCGTGAGGAGGGAGGAGAAGAACAATGGAGGACCTGGGCTAGGGTGGGGGGGACAAAGGACAAAGGGGACTTGGCGTGAGAGAACCGCTGGGGGGGACAAAAGGGGGAGTCGGCGTGCTTTGTATCTTTGTCACCGCCGTAGTTGGCTGCTATTTGTATACATTGTGTATGCAAGCAAAGAATCTCACTGTGCCTAGTCACATGTGAGAATAAAGTATTCCTATTCCTAACCATGGATCGATGGGAGAAGTAACACAGGATGATGTATGTCAGAACTAAGGGATCCTGAATGCAAAGGATCCAGTTGTAGCTTTGCTCATCCAGGTGCTGCCTTACACAGCCGTATAAATGAGTCCCAATAAGTGAATGCCAAAATCCGCTTATTAAATCCAGCTGGTATGTTGAACTTTCATCACAATCTCAAAATGAACTCGCTGATCCTTGACTATATGTTCGGCCCTCTGCAAATATAAATCCATCTGACAGCTGACAGCTGAGTACCCACTACTGGCACAACATCGACAGGAAGTTCATGCCTCATTTATAACTGAGCAGAGGAAATATGCAATAGTTTTAATTGGGATTGTATTTAATTGAAAACGTGAACTGACCTTTTGCTTGGCTTCAAGTATTCTTCTCTCGAGATCTGCTGGGATTATTTTCCCTCTGCAATTTTAGAAAAGCACAACCACATCTTGAAATGAGCTACACTTGGGTAAATAGAGTTTAACATTTTTGCATCTATTGTTAAAGCAAGTGACAGAAGCACGAGGCAGAGAAGGTGGCCACTTGACCCAACACAAAATCAAAATCAATTTGCTCAATTGAATGGTGACCTTATAGAAATGTATCAAATCATGAGGAACATAGATTAACCATATAACCATATAACAATTACAGCACGGAAACAGGCCATCTCGGCCCTACAAGTCCGTGCCTGCACCTGCACTCAGAACATAACCCTCCATTCCTTTCCCATCCATATACCTATCCAATTTATTTTTAAATGATAAAATCGAACCTGCCTCCACCACTTCCACTGGAAGCTCATTCCACACAGCTGCCACTCTCTGAGTAAAGAAATTCCCCCTCATGTTACCCCTAAACTTCTGTCCCTTAATTCTGAAGTCATGTCCTCTTGTTTGAAACTTCCCTACTCTCAATGGGAAAAGCTTATCCACGTCAACTCTGTCTATCCCTCTCATCATTCGGATTAGGTGAATAATCACAGTATTTTCCCCAGAATTTAATGTGGGGGGGGGGAGGGGGGGAAGATTTTTTTAAAGGATCTGTGGGGCAACCTTTTCACACAGAGGGTGATACTGTACGTATGTGGAATGAGCTGCCAGAGGAAGTGATAAGAGTAAATAATAATAATAATAATAATAAATACTTTATTGATCCCCTCAGGGAAATTCAGATGTCCAGAAGCCCCCAACCAACAAACCCACAGATTCAAAACGAACGCAGACAGAAAATACATAGAATACAATGTGGACACTACCTGAGAGCAATAAATACTTAAAAAGACCAATAATTAACAATTAAAAATTAAAAATTGCAAAATGCATCCCCCTACAGCCTAGTGGTCCGAATTATAAAATCTAATGGCTGCAGGGGTGAAGGATCTCCTGAACCGCTCCGTTCTACAGGGCAGGGAGAGGAGCCGGTTGTTGTTCCGAGTGCTCTTTTGACTCTCCAGAATTACATGGAGTGGATGCCCGGGGTTTTTCAGGATGACCTGCACCTTGTGCCTCATACGCCTCTCAAGCACATCCATCCCAGAGTCTACTCTCCCCTCCAGCACTGAGCTAGCTCGTTTAACCAGTTTGACCAGCTTCTTGTTGTTTTTTGCACTAATGCTGTTGCCCCAGCAGACAACAGCGTAGAAAATAACACTTGCAACCACAGTGTTGTAAAACATGTGCAGCATATCATTACACACATTGAAGGATTTGAGCCTTCTGAGGAAAAAGAGTCTGCTCTGGCCTTTTTTGTAGAGGGAGTCAGAGTTGACAGACCAGTCCAGTTTGTTGTCAAAGTGCACTCCAAGGTATTTATATGTCTGCACCACCTCAATGTCAGCCCCTGCAGCGTTGACCGGCTGAAGGGGGAGCTTGGACCTGCCAAAGTTAACCACCATCTCTTTAGTCTTAGTTGTGTTCAGGATGAGACAGTTCTCTTCACTCCAGGCACAAAAGGAACTGGTCAAGTTCCTGTATTCCTCCTCCTGCCCGTTCCTTACACATGCCACAATCGCTGTATCATATGAATATTTCTGTACGTGGCATGTGTCAGACTTATAGTTAAAGTCTGCTGTATACAGGGTGAAGAGGAACGGGGCCAGAACCGTTCCCTGTGGGGCTCCAACATTGCACACCACTGTGCCAGAGACACTGTCCCCCAGCTTGACAAACTGTGGTCGACCCGTCAGGTAGTCGTATATCCAGGAGATAAATGTGGAATCCACCCCCATCTTCTTAAGCTTGTCATTCAGAATCAGGGGTTGGATGGTGTTGAACGCACTTGAAAAGTCGAAGAACATAATCCTCACATAGCCACCGGGTTTGTCCAAAAGGAGTAGATCCGGTGCAGCATGTAGAGGACTGCCTCATCCATCCAAGAGTGGGTACTATTACAACATTTCAAAGACACTTGAACAGCCACGTGTATAGAAAATGATTGGAAAGATAGGGGTCAGGCATAGGCAGGCGGGACTGTCTTGTTTAGCAATCATAATCATCATAATCATAATCATACTTTATTAGTGAAGTATGTTTTGCAACATATGAGGAATTTGATTTGCCATACCAATAAAAAGCACCAAAACACACAAAAAAACATTTTAACATAAGCATCCACCACAGTGACTCCTCCACATTCCTCACTGTGATGGGAGGCGAAAAAAAAAGTTTGACCTCTTCCCTTCTTTGTCCTCCTGCGGTCGGAGGGTTCGAGTCTTCCGTTGACGGGATGATCTTGACTCCCGTAGCCGGCGGTCGGACCCTCCGCACCATAGGTCAGCGTGGATGAGTTAGGCTGAAAACTAACTATGTGGTGCCGTTCCATGACTCTAGGAATCTAATTCTCAGTTTTTTCAACTAATTTATGCAAAATCAGGTTTGCTGCTGATCTGAGGTTTTTATTCATCTTAAAGCTGCATTTTTCAGTTTGCCTTGTAAAAGGAAGCAGAACAAATCTGGTGCCGTAGATAATATTTTAGTTCACAGCGTAAGCATTCTGTGTTATTACACAAGAATCATGCTGCCTTTTAGCTAGTTGTACAGCACTGAAGATCATAGGGATCAACAAGTCTATTCAAGGGGGTCTATTGCCAGAGGAGGTAGTTGAGGCAGACGCTATAACAACATTTAAAAGATATTTTGGACAGGTACATGGATCGGAAAGGTTTAGAGGGGTATGGGCCAAATGCAGGGCAGGTGGCACATATTAGTCTGCATGGGCATGTTGCGCAGAAGGGCCTATTTCCATGCTGTATGACTCCATGACAATGGATGACAGATAGTAGGTTATTAGACTGCTTTATACAGGAGCACAGACATTAGGAGCTGGAGAAGACCACCAGGTCCTCATGCCTTCCCCACCATTCACTACGTCTACAATTGATCTATGTTGGCCTCAACAGCTCTTCTGTGTCAGTTCACCATAACTTTCTATCCTTTCAAATATTTATTAGATATATAAATATATCTAATAATGTGGCCTCCACCATCCACAGTGCAGGACATTTTAATGGTTCACCACCAACTGAGAGAAGATTTCTCAGCAGCTCAGTTTTAAATGGCCAGCCCCTTATTTTGCAACGTTGTCTCTTTGTCTTTGACTGCTCCACTTGTGAAAACATTGTCAAGCCCTCTTGGTAACTTCCATATTTGCATAAAGCCATCACTCATTCTAAATACCAGGGAATACAGAACCCAAGATTACCCCTTCACACAGGCAAGTCAAGTCAAGTCAAGTCAAGTTTATTTGTCACATACACATACGAGATGTGCAGTGAAATGAAAGTGGCAATGCTCGCGGACTTTTGTGCAAAAAGACAAACAACCTATAACCACAATCATAACACACATATACCTTTACATAATAAATAATGGAAGGAAAAACGTTCAGTAGAGTTAGTCCCTGGTGAGATAGGCATTTACAGTCCGAATGGCCTCTGGGAAGAAACTCCTTCTCAACCTCTCTGTTCTCACCGCATGGCAACGGAGGCGTTTGCCTGACCCTAGCAGCTGGAACAGTCTGTTGCAGGGGTGGATATTGGATGCAGAACTAGGGGTAACTTTTCTGCGTTACTTCAAAAGAGTACAAAATAATCTGCTGTGTCTAAATGGCAAAATAATTCAAAGAGAGGAGCTGATGGGCAAGTGTGAGAGAGAGTACATTTGGAGGGGTATAGGGGAATCAAGGGAAGGGAAAGGAACTCATGAGATTTTTTTTCCTGGGTGCTAACATTGGGCTAATGGGCCAAATGGCAATCTCTGACATTCTTACATAAGGTAAGGTGTTGCTGATATAAAAAGGACATTCAGAACAAATTTGTGACTACTAATTAAAATTCAGACCAACCACAATATAATATTTTGTAACTTTAAAAGATAAGTTAGAATAATCTGTGTTGACCCGAATAACTGTTTTTGTAATGCTTTAATGATGCTTACTATGTGATAAATGCTAATATTTATCTCATAATAAACTGGGTTGAATTCTGCTATTCTGCAAAAACAGTGTCCAGGAATATTTCACATCCACCAGAGAGGGCAGACTGGAATAGAATTTAGCATATCTGAGGCTTGCTCGGTCTGATTCATACAGGCACCTTCTGTCTGCTTTACTGTTGTGCTGCCTGCAAGCATGCTTCAGTCAGAGCTCTGAGCAAATGCACACACAGATTGTATATCAGCAGAGATCTTTAATTTGGTTGAATGCAGAAGCAGAGTATCGCTGCTTGAGGAGTGGAAAGCTCTGCAGGCAGTATATAAAATAACCTACCTTACATCACACTTGATCAGAACCACTCCATCGGTTCCAATCCCCAGAGCTGCTGCCGCCTTCTTTATTGAAAAATGACTCTGTAAGTGTCAACACACAAAGAGAATAGCATCAATAGGATTCCAGTAACTCAATGTGAGCCATCTTCGCCCTGATATTATTTCTGTTTTATTTCCTTTGAAGAGGTTGATTTGAAACTGGAACTATGAACTTGGTGGACCATTTGATGCTTTCTCAAGTGGCCCTTCTCCGTTTGACTCAAGTTATTGAGTCAGAATGTTACAAAGAGAGAAGATGAAGGAAAAACTTGAATTTAGTTAGTGCCTTCCACGACTGCAGAATATCCAAAGCTTTGAAATCCAATGGAATCTTTTTGAAGGACTCATTGTTAATGAACAGGCCTTGCAATAACCAAATTATGCACAGCAAATTCCCAAAATAGCAATGTGAAAAGGTCAGATACATTATTTCTTTGGGGACTACTTGTTAAATATTGGATGCAGAACTAGGGGCAACTTTTCTGCGTTACTTCAAAAGAGTACAAAAGAATCTGCTGTGTCTAATTGATAGAAGAGATGGGACAATTTACATATAATCTGTGCAGACACAATATTTGACACAATCGATTGCATGTTCATGTTTTGAATGAGCAAATCTCGTTTGCATGCTGGGAATTCATGGAGTAAGATAACTTTTATCAGTTTTAAGCCCAAATTTTATCATTAAACTAAATTTAATTTCCTCCAATGTGATTTAAACTCGTGGAATAGAAAATAGAACATTCTAAAAAATGCTCAGCAGGTCAGGAAGCACCCAGGAAAAGAGAAAATTAGTTAAAATTTAAGATCTAAGACCTTTCATTAGAACATAGGATATAGAAGTGTACAGCATAGGAATGGGCCCTTCGGCCCACAATGTGCCAAACATGATGCCGTTAAACTGATCTCGTCTGCCTGCGTTCGATCCATATCCCTCTATTCCCTGAACTTCCATGTGTCTATCTAAAAGCCTCTTAAACACCACAATGGTTGTGCGGGGGACCCGGCATGGGGGGACCACCATGTAGAACAATGGGGACCCGACATGGGGGGACTGCCGTGAGGGACGGTGGGAGAACATGGGGGGATCCAGTGTGGGGGGGGGGGGGGGGGGGGGGGGGACTCTAGTTTAGAATCCTCTGCCCAGGGGATGTCTGCATTTACTTGTTTGTTTGTTCATTTGTTCAGGTGAAGACGCTGTGCCCACGGCAGCCAGCCAACAGTCACTTGTCTTTTTATTTTTATTTTCACTATTAATTTCAAGTTTTAGTGCACCTTGTGTGTTGTGACTGTTAGCAGACCAATTTCCCTCTGGGGATGAATAACGTTTTATCAATCAATCAATCAATCAATCAATCAATCAATCAATCACCACTATCTATGGAAATGCATTCTAGGCCCTCACTATTCTCTGTGTAAAAAACATGTCCCGAACATCTCTGTTAAACTTTCCCCATCTCACCTTATAGTTATGCCCTCCAGTGTTGGACATTTCCATCCTGCAAAAAAAGGTTCTGAATGTCTACTCTATGTCACCAAACTCAGTAAAAGTGAGAAAACCAGTGTGTATAATTTGAGGAGAGAGGGAAGAGTGAGTGAATTTCTGTGACCGGATGGAACTTGTCCATGTTGCCCATGTTAGATTAATTGGCTGCTGTAAAGTGCCCCTGGATAAATGGGGTAGCATTAGTGTAAATGGATGATGGATGATTGGCACAGATCTGGTTGACCTTTGGAACCGTGACGTTTTGTGTTGGGGCCCTTCTCCAGACTGATTGTATTAGGAGGGAGAAAGCAGGAAAAGAGATGGGAGTGGGACAAAGCCTGGCAAGTGGCATGTGGAGGGAGGCTTCGATAGTCAGATAGATGGAAAAACACTGGAGATCAGAAGTCAAAAGAGTGCAAGATAAGGAAAGAAGAGGAGTGAAATATGAAGCCAGAGTAAAAGATATCGATAATAGAATTCCAACTACAGTTTAAGAATTAGGGTAGTCCATTTAGAACGGAGATGAGGAAAACCTTTTTCACCCAGAGAGTTGTGAATCTGTGGAATTCTCTGCCTCAGAAGGCAATGGAGGCCTATTCTCTGGATGCTTTCAAGAGAGAGTTAAATAGCGGAGTCAGGGGATATGGCGAGAAGGCAGGGACAGGGTGCTGATTGTGGACATTCATCCATGATCATAGTAAATGGCGGTGCTGGCTTGAAGGGCCGAATAGCCTACTCCTGCACCTATTGTCTATTGTCAATTGCCTATAAAAGCGAGGTGTTGGGGGAGGGGGATGAGATAGTGGGAGAATGCTTGTGTACCTTGGTCTAAGCTGCCGAAGAAGAATATGAGGTGGGTGCTGTTCCTCCAGTTAGCGTGGAAATTGGAAGGGGAGTTAAAATAGTCAGCACCGAGGATATCCAGTGTGTGCAGACAAGTGTTCGGCAAAACAGTCTCCTAGTCAACACATGGTCTCGCCAATGTAAAAGAGGTCAGATTGGGAACATCAAATGCCGTAGACAAGGTATGGACATGTGAGTATGGACATGTGAACATCTGCCCCACTGGAAGGGATGCAGGGAGACCCTGGATGGATGTGATGGTGGACGTGTTGGGACAGGGAGATGGACGAGAGTAATAGACAGAAAAGTTAGAACTGTGTGGTGCAGAACAAAGCAACTGTTTTAAATCTCAAATTAAAGGTGAATGTTGGGAATTATTTAGCAGATCAGTCAATGTCCTTGGATCTAGAAAAAACAGATTTTTTTTCTAGATCCAAAGACATTGGCTGATCTGCTAAATAATTCCCAACATTCACCTTTAATTTGAGATTTAAAACAGTTGCTTTGTTCTACACCACACAGTTCTAACGGATGTTTTTTCTAGATCAATGTTACAGGTGGAACTGGTTCATTCTGACACGAACAAGAAAGTCTGGTGATCTGAAATTGTTGAATTTAACATCGAGTCCATTGTGCAGCAGAATGTCTAACAGAATGTGAAATGCTTACTTTGGGTTTTGTTGGAGGCTAACAACAGAAAGGTCAGGGCAGGAGTGGGATGGACAATTAAAATGTGGGCTTAATTCCTTCTTTGAGCATTGAAGGGAAACCAGCCTTAGCTGCTTGTGTCAGAGCTGGTTCAGATTTCATTCTACTGCCCCCATTTGTTTCCTTTGATTTATACTACTCCAAATAAACCAGCCATGGTTAACAAGCATTTATCACTCTCTGTGAGATAGTATCAGCAGCATTTTTATCACTTCCGGAGTCTTGGCCTCCATCCTGCCAAAGACTTCATTCCCTTTATTCTTCCCTTTTTCTGCCCAGATTTTTATCAAGGATTACTTACACAGGAAACATTACATAAACGGATACAATGGGATAATATCGCTTCTTTAAAGAGACCTTAATTGTGCATAATTATAATCTTTTCAGACAACATTTTGCAAATAATAAGAAATAGTAAAAACATACGTGTTCTGATGTGAAGGCAATCAGTTTGGGAAGGGCAGCCATTCCTTTTTCTTTAACCTCAGGAAACAGCTTGTAGCGTGCAATTAGCAATGCATACATGTTTGATATGGCTCCGCCTATATTAGAAAATGGGACATAATCAACATTCATTATAAGGATGAGGAAGAGAGCTAATTCTTACCTGACACAATGATCCAACAAATAACTGCCTTTTAACGGAAAATATCAGCTGCAGTTTGATTGAACTTTAACTGAATTCTACTAATTGTTGCATTCTGATCACATATCTTAAATAGCCAAAGCTGCCTTGATATAAAGGCATAGTTTTTCTGAATATATCAACATCGGGTGACATTGCCATGTCTAGTGTAGCTGGGACATTGTTGGCCGTTGTGGGCATGTTGGGCCGAAGGGCTTGTTTCCACACTGTATCACCACTCTATAATTGAGTATAGAAGTTGGGATGTAATGTTAAAATTGTACAAGGCATTGGTGAGGCCAATTCTGGAGTATGGTGTACAATTTTGGTCGCCTAATTATAGGAAGGATGTCAACAAAATAGAGAGAGTACAGAGGAGATTTACTAGAATGTTACCTGGGTTTCAGCAACTAAGTTACAGAGAAAGGTTGAACAAGTTAGGGCTTTATTCTTTGGAGCGCAGAAGGTTAAGGGGGGACTTGATAGAGGTTTTTAAAATGATGAGAGGGATAGGCAGAGTTGACATGGAAAAGCTTTTCCCACTGAGAGTAGGGAAGATTCAAACAAGGGGACGTGACTTGAGAATTAAGGGACTGAAGTTTAGGGGTAACATGAGGGGGAACTTCTTTACTCAGAGAGTGGTAGCTGTGTGGAATGAGCTTCCAGTGAAGGTGGTGGAAGCAGGTTCGTTTTTATCATTTAAAAATAAATTGGATAGTTATATGGATGGGAAAGGAATGGAGGGTTATTGTCTGAGCGCAGGTATATGGGACTAGGGGAGATGATGTGTTCGGCACGGACTAGAAGGGTCGAGATGGCCTGTTTCCGTGCTGTAATTGTTATATGGTTATATGGTTAGTGGGTAGTGGGTGGTAATGCTCTCAGCTGTGTTATAACCTTTCCAACCTCACTGATGCAGTTCTAACATGTGGTTACCAATGTAAGGATTCTACCAGTATACTTTCCCTTTCTAGAGTCCCCAAGCACACTGTGAGCTGGCAAAGGTTCGGCTTCTGGATTTTCACCCAAACATGTGACAATGAATTGGATCAGCTGTCAACGTTATAAATTTAGTCATTCAATCCTCCAACAGAATGGAGAAAAAAGATAATGCAGATCTGAATAAAAGCCTGAGAGAATCTGTGGTCAAATAAGTCCAACGGCTAATAATCTATTGCAATTCATAAAGATGTATCCCGTTTCATCAAGAAGTGATTACACTGCATAAAGCAAACGCTTGAATCGTACCAGTTTTTCCCTGCAACTATCCCGAGATAACTGCAAACCACATGAAATATTCTTGAGGAGAAGGTATATCCCAGGTTCAAAATATACATACGCTATTGCGATATAAATGTTTAAGGTCAGTAACACAACACTATAAATTTACTGTTAAATGACACTAACAAAAACAATAATACTGGAAGAACTCAGCCAGTCAAACGACAACTGCAGAAAGAGAAACCAATTAATGTTTCGAGTCAGCGAGTCAGCGAGTCAGTGTTACTCTGAAATACTAAACAGTTAAATTGCACTTGTTTTCCAAAGTGAAGAATATGCATTTTTTTCTTGCAAGTTAAATTCAAACAGCCAACCTTAATTCTTGAAAGGCAGCTGAAACAAAATAATCCAGGAGAACAAATATGCCAGGAGAAGAACAAATATGCCAGGAGAAGAACAAATATGCCAGGAGATTGCAGGCAGCTGCAAGACCAATAGGGTTATCATAGTAGGGGATTTTAACTTTGGCAACAAGGAATGGGTCTGTCATAGTGCCAAGGGCTAAAAACAGGGTGGCATTTGTGAGGTGTGTTCAGGGAAATTTCCTCAGGCAATATATACTGGGCCTTACAAGAGAGAGGGCAAAGATTGATCTACTCTTAAGAAATTGAGAATGACAAATGACAGAACTATCAATGGACGTGCCGTTTGGGACCAGACACCATAGTTAAATTAGTTTCAAAATAGTTATGGAAAAAGACAGGGAGGGCCAAAAGTTAACATTCTGAATTGAGGCAAAGGCCATCTTTGATGATATTAGACATAGATTGTTTGTTGTTTGTAGGCAAAGAGATGTCTGGAAAGTGTGATGGATTGAAAAGTGTTATGACAAGAGTTCCAGGCATGCATGTTCCTGTTAGAGTGAATGACAAGGAAGGTCAAAGTAAGGAAGCTTGGACACAAGAGAAATTGAGGCTCTGGTCAAGAATAATAATGAGGCATGTGGTGGGAATAGGCAGCTGGCATCAAGTGTATCTCTGGAGGAATTTCAGGCACTGAGAAACATAATTAAGATGGAAATCAGGAGGGCAAAAAGGGGCAGGAGATAGCTCAGGCAGGAAATATTAAGGAGAATCTGAAAAGATTTTGTAAGTAATTTAAGAGAAAGTGGGGAACTAGGGATCAAAAGGTCCCCTCAGATACCAAAGCTGTCACCCCAGGCCTCATCAGATACATCTGAGGATGCTGTGAGAAGTGAGAGAAGAAATTGCAGGAGCTCGGGATGAAATCTTCAGTAGACAGTGGTGAGGGGCCGGAAGACTGGAAGACGAATAATATTGTACCTCTTTTTAAGAAGGGGTGTAAGGAAAAACATGAGAACATTCGACCAATCTGTGGTAGGCAAGTTACTGGAGAGGATCTTGAGGGATAAGATATATATGCATTTTCTATGGATGGGGGCTAATCAGGGAGAGTCAGCATAGTTTTGTACATGGGAGTTCATGTCTTGTGAACCCGAGTGAGTTCTTTGAAGTAACCGAGAAGGTTGATGAGGGCAAAGCTGTAGACGTTATCTATATGGAATTTGATACTTCTTGCATATATGGTAGATCTGGAAGTAGCTCTGGAAGGTTAGATTGCTTGGGATCCAGGGTGAGCTAGTCGACTGGACAGATAATTGGCTTCATGGAAGGAAGCAGAGTTGATTGTGGAAGGTTGTTTTATTCGGGCTGGAGGCCTATGAGGAGTGGTGTTCTTCAGGGATCTGCACTGGGCTCATTGCTGTTGCGGGTTACATTAACGATTTGAATAAAAACATACTCGGCATGATTGGCAAGTTGGCAAATGGCACTAAACTGGATTGTGCCATAGATGGTGAAGATGGTTATCAACAATTACAACAGGTCCTTGGTCAGTGGGGCAAGTGAGCTGAGTAGTGGTTAATGCAGTTTAATGCAGATACAGTGTAAGTGCGAGGCGTTGCCTTTTGGGAAGGACCTTCACAATGAATGGATGGCCCTGGGGAGTGTTGTAGAGCAGAGGGTTTGAGGAATGCAGGTACACAGTTCCCTGAAAGTGGCAACACAGTTAGATTGGGCAGTCAATAAAGTCACTGACCATCATTAGACAGGGTACTGAATCGATGTTGGGATGTTATGTTACAATTGTACTACATGTTGATGAGGCCGCATTTGGATTATTGTGTTGTTTTTTCTTCCTGCTATAGGAAGGAGGTTATTAAGCTGGAAAGAGTGCAGGGAAGATTTACGAGGATGTTTCTAGGGCTTGAGGGCCTGTGTTATAGGAAGAGCCTGGGCAGACTAGGACTTTATTTATTGGCTTGCAGGAGGATGATGTATGATCATATGGAGGCCACTTAGATCATGAGCGGAATAGACAGGGTGAATCCACAGTTTCTTAACCAGTTGAAAAATTAAGAGGACATAGGTTGAAGTGAGAGAGGAATGATGTAATACGAACCTGAGGGGCAACATTTTCACACAGAGGGTGGTGGATATATGGAACAAGCTGCCCGAGCAGGTAGTTAAGGCAGGTATTACAACACCATTTAAATGACAAGGAACGAGCTGCCTGAAGAGGTAGTTAAGGCAGGTACTATAACATCATTTACAAGTCACGGACAAGTTCATGGATCGGAAAGGTTTAGAGAGTTGTGGACCAAACTCAGGCAAACGGGACAAGTGTAGGTAGGGTATCTTGGCCGGCATGAATGAGTTGGGACAAAGGGCTTGTTTTCATGGTGTATGGGTCTATGACTCTACCCAGCACCTTATTCAGAAAGCCCATCTATCTTTGCTCGTTTTATACAACACATTGAATTTTACTCCCGTTTTGCTGACAGCAGTACATCATTGACATCATTACACGCCTTTTCACTTTCCTTGACCTGATTTTGACATAGATCGTCTAAAAAAAAACCCACACTGTGATATTTATAGGTGTCAATAACAATGCCATACCTTTAGGGTACACTTGGCAATTAAGTAAAATAAATCTCTCCGTTGAACAGTAGGACAGCCGCAGGGAGACTGAGAAATGTATTTTTGACTGCCTTTGAAAAATTAATTAATCACTCCTACTGCCATTTGGTTGTTCCTTCTACCATGTACTTTTATGCTGGACCATCATCAACAACAGGAAGCTAATGGCTGGCTAATCCATAGACAGCACCACTACACACTGTCAAATGGGGGATACTTTCATAATAATGATATTGATTATGCACAGCTTCTCTTTCTTCTCTCTCAATAATGTTGCGGATTGCTTTGATTAAGTGTTGAATCTGACGGCCAGATGGAAATCCAGAAAAATACACGCTCAGAATGAGTTCTTGTGGTTTGGCTTCAAATTACTCTCAATAAAATGAAATAGAACATTGAAAGTAATTGGGTCATTTGTGTAAGTTTCTATATAAACTGATAAGCATCATCAAATCTGAAGAATATTGGTAATTTTATTTAATAATTCATTACCACATAATTGTTATGTTCGGACCAGTGACCATAATTCTACTGGATTAAAAATAGACTTTAGATATATATGGTGGAAACAGGCCCTTCGGGCCACCAAATCTGCGTTGACTAGCGATTACCCTGTACACTGGCACTATCCTACACACTAGGGACAGTAGGATCAAACCCATATTATGGATAATTAATAATGTATTTGGAGACATAGAAGCATAGAAACATAGAACATATGTGCAGTAGGAGGCCATTTGGCCCTTCGAGCCAGCACCGTCATTCATAGTAATCATGGCTGACCGTCCCCTATCAATAACCTGTGCCTGCCTTCTCCCCATATCCCTTGATTCCACTAATCCCTAGAGCTCTATCTAACTCTCCCTTAAATCCATCCAGTGATTTGGCCTCCACTGCCCTCTGTGGCAGGGAATTCCTCAAATTCACAACTCTCTGGGTGAAAACGTTTTTTCTCACCTCAGTCTTAAATGGCCTCCCCATTATTAAAAATCCCTGATTTTGAACTCGCCCAACATTGGGAACATTTTTCCTGCATCTAGCTTGTCCAGTCCTTTTATAATGTTATATGTTTCTATAAGATATCCCCTCATCCTTCTAAACACTGTCTCAATCACAAGGATAATAATAATAATAATAATACATTTTATTTATGGGCGCCTTTCAAGAGTCTCAAGGACACCTTACAAAAATTTAGCAGGTAGAGGAAAAACATGTAAGGGGAATGAAATAAATAGTAGAGACATGACTAGTACACAAAGTAAAGACAGAATTCATTTCAAAACACAATATGAGGCAATTAATGCACAGATGAAAAGGGACGGGGACGTGGGGCTAAGGATAGGCAGAGGTGAAGAGATGGGTCTTGAGGCGGGACTGGAAGATGGTGAGGGACACGGAATTGCGGATCAGTTGGGGGAGGGAGTTCCAGAGCCTGGGAGCTGCCCTGGAGAAGGCTCTGTCCCCAAAACTGCGGAGGTTGGATTTGTGGATCTGAGGGACAGTGAGGGTTGGTAGGGGGAGAGGAGGTCAGTGAGATATGGGGGGGGCCAGATGGTGGAGGGCTTTGTAGGTGAGGACCAGGATTTTGTAGGTGATCCGGTGGTAGATGGGAAGCCAGTGAAGTTGTTTGAGGACTGGAGTGATGTGATGCCAGGATTTGGTGTGGGTGATGAGTCGGGCGGCTGCGTTCTGGACCAGTTGGAGTCGGTTGATGTAGGTGGAGCTGATGCCAAGGAGAAGTGAGTTGCAGTAGTCCAGTCGGGAGGAGATGAAGGCATGGATGAGTCTTTCAGCAGCGGGAGGATGTCCTTCCTCAAATTAGGAGACCAAAGGTGTACACAATACGCCAGATGTGGTCTTACCAGAACCCTATACAACTGCAGAAGAACCTCTTTACTCTTGTACTGAAATCCTCTTGACCTTGACCACATTAGACCTTGACTGGTGAGGGATGCTATAAGATCATAAGGGTCGTAAGGGATAGGAGTAGAATTAGGCCATTCACCTATTAGGCCCAATTAGTCCCAAGCTATAACATTTCCTTTCAGATGCTGAGGCTCTGGTTCAGAAGAAAGAAGGAGGCATATGTCAGGTATAGGCAGCTGAGATCAAACAAATCCCTCAAAAACGTATAAGCAATCTAGGGGCACATAGAAGAAGGAAACCTGGAAGGCATAAAAGAGGACATGAGATATCTTTGTCAGAGAAGGGAAACAAGAATCCTATGAGATTCTAAAATATATTATGAACAAAAGAGTAACTAGGGAGAGAATAAGCACTCTTAAGGATCAGTGTATTCATCTATATGTGAAGCCACAGGAGATAGGCACGATTTTAAATGAATACATCTCATCTGTATTTACCGTGAAGAATTTTCAAGGAAACTAAGAAAGTCTTAAGGTCATGAGTAATAGGAGTTGAATTAGGCCATTTGGCCCTTCAAGTCCACTTCGCCATTCAATCATGGCTGATCTATCTCTCCCTCCTAATCCCATTCTCCAGCCTTCTCCCCATAACCTCTGACACCTAGCAGATGAAGTTTAATGCGAGGTTATCCACTTTGGTAGCAAAAACAGGAAGGCAGATTACTATCTAAATGGCGTCAAGTTGTGAAAAGGGGAAGTACATCAGTCTATGAAAGTAAGTATGCAGGTACAGCAGGCAGTGAAGAAAGCGAATGGCATGTTGGCCTTTATAACAAGAGGAATCGAATATAGGAGCAAAGAGGTCCTTCTGCAGTTGTACAGAGCCCTAGTGAGACCACACCTGGAGTATTGTGTGCAGTTTTGGTCCCCTAATTTGAGGAAGGTCATTCTTCCTATTGAGGGAGTACAGCGTAGGTTTACAAGGTTAATTCCTGGGATGGCGGAACTGTCATATGCTGAGAGAATGGAGCAGCTGGGCTTGTACACTCTGGAGTTTAGAAGGATGAGAGGGCATCTCATTGAAACATATAAGATTGTTAAGGGCTTGGACACGCTAGAGGCAGGAAACATGTTCCCGATATTGGGGGAGTCCAGAACCAGGGGCCATAGTTTAAGAATAAGGAGTAAGCCATTTAGAACGGAGCCGAGGAAACACTTTTTCTCACAGAGAGTGGTGAGTCTGTGGAAATCTCTGCCTCAAAAGGCGGTGGAGGCAGGTTCACTGGATGCTTTCAAGAGAGAGCTAGATAGGGCTCTTAAAAATAGTGGAGTCAGGGGATATGGGGAGAAGGCAGGAACGTGGTACTGATTGGGGATGATCAGCCATGATCACATTGAATGGTGATGCTGGCTCGAAGGGCCAAATGGCCTACTCCTGCACCTATTGTCTATTGTCTATTGTCTGACCTGACCTGTGATGAAAGTGATGTCTTGAAACATACCAATATCACAAAAGAAGAGTTATCGCGATCAGCAAGTGCTTAAAATTAAACAAGACCATTGGGCTTAACCAAGAATACTGTGAGAAGCAATGAAATAAATTGCTGAGAACCTGGCAAAGATTTAGCATCTTTGTTAGCCATTGGTGAGGTAATAAATGATTGGAGCGTGGCTGATGTTGTGTCTATTTAAGAAGGGCTGCAAGGAAAAGCCAGCGAACTACAGGCCAATGAGCTTGACATCAGGGGTGGGAAGATAAGCTGTGATTCTGAGGATCCTAGGATTTTAAAACTAATTTGTTTTTACACTTCCAGAAGATAGCTAAAAAGGCAATACGGGGATAAAAGATGAGGTGCGAAGGTAAGCTAGCCAAGAATATAAAGGAGGCTAGTAAAACCTTCTTTAGGTATGTGAAGAGGAAAACATTTGTTAAGACCAAAGTTAGACCCTTGAAGACTGAAAAAGGTGAATTTATTATGGGGAACAAGGAAATGGCAGATGAGCTGAACAGGTACTTTGGATCTGTCTTCACTAAGGATCTTCCTGATATAGTAGAGGCCTGAAGAACTGGGGTGACGGAGGAACAGAAGGAAATCCACATTAGGCAGGAAATGGTGTTGGGTAGACTGATGGGACTGAAGGCTGATAAATCCCCAGGGCCTGATGGTCTGCATCCCAGGAAGTGGCTCTAGAAATCGTGGACGCATTGTCCAATGTTCTATAGATTCAGGATCAGTTCCTGTGGATTGGAGGGTAGTTAATGTTATCCCACTTTTTAAGAAAGGTGGGAGAGAGAAAACAGGGAATTATAGACCAGTTAGCCTGACATTGGTGGTGGGGAAGTTGCTGGTAACAGGATCGGTCGGAGTCAGCATGGATTTACGATGGGGAAATCATGCTTGACTAATCTTCTGGAATTTTTGTGTCTGTGCCGAATATGATGCCAAGGTAAACTAACCCCATCTGCATGCACATGATTCATATCATAGAAACATAGAAAATAGGTGCAGGAGTAGGCCATTCGGCCCCCAGCACCAGCATTCAACATGATCACGGCTGATCATCCAAAATCAGTACCCCGTTCCTGCTTTTTCCCCATATCCCTTGATTGCTTTAGCCCGAAGAGTTAAATCTAACTCTCTCTTGAAAACATCCAGTGAATTGGCCTCCACTGCATTCTGTGACAGATAATTCCACAAATTCACAACTCTCTGGATGAAAATGTTTTTCCGCATCTAAGTCCTAAATGGCCTTCCCCTTATTCTTAAACTGTGATCCCAGGTTCTGGACTCCCCCAACATGGGGAACACTTTCCCTGCATCTAGCCTGTCCAATCCTTTAAGAATTGTATATGTTTCAATAAGATTGCCTCTCATCCTTCTAAATTCCAGTGAATGAAAGCCCAGTCGTCCCATTCTATATACAATACAATTACAATTACAATACAATACAATTCAATTTCTTTCATCGTATGTCAATCTCGCCATCCAAGGAATTAACCTGGTGAACCTACGCTGTACTCCCTCAATAGCAATAATGTCCTTCCTCAAATTAGGAGACCAAAATTGCACACAACGCTCCAGGTACGGTCTCACCAGGGCCCTGCACAACTCCATTAGGACCTTGCTCTTAAACTCAAATCCTCTCTATGGAAACTACGGCAAAAAGCCAAATAACCGAATGGACGTGACGCCGAAAAGCCAAATAACTGAATGGACACGACGCCGAAAAGCCAAATAACCTAACGGACGTGACGTCAAAAAGCCAAATAGCCTAACGGACGTGACGCAGAGAAGCCGAATGACCAAACCGGCGTGACGCCGAAAAGCCAAATAACCGAACTGACTCAACACCAAAAAGCCAAATATGCGACACCGAAAAGTCAAATAACAGACAGGGCGTCTCCGGGGATGGGATTTGTCTGAGACCTTGTCAGCGATCGGTCCAGACCCCACGTCCATCACATCACTGGCCAGGGGAGACGGGAAGGTGGGGGGGATTTTTAATTTTCCTTCGCCGCCTTTGGACTGCCAAAGATCATAGAGCGGATTATTTTTGTAAGCGTTGATCTATCACGGTGCTTGGGGTTCAGAGGCTGGAATCTCTCTCTCTCACTCTCTCTCACTCTATTGTTCTTTCTTGCTCTCTCTCTCCCCTCTCCTCTCCCTCTCTCTCCATCCATCCATCCATCCATCCATCCATCCATCCATCCATCCATCCATCCATCCATCCATCCATCCATCCATCCATCCATCCATCCATCCATCCATCCATCCATCTCGCTCTCTCGCCCTCTCTTGGCATTCCCAGAATCATTTGACGTTTTGCATAGACAACTGCATCTGCAGTTCCTTCCTATTGAAGAAGAACCCTGGCCTGAAACAACTCATAATCCATTCCATCCACAGATGCCGCCTAGCCCGCTGAGTTCCTCCAGCACTCTGTGTTTTTATTTAAGATTTTTTATTTAAATTGAAGATAGACACAAAAAGCTGGACTAACTCAGCGGGACAGGCAGCATAGATAGAAGGAATATCTGGCTAGAAGGAATGGGTGACGTTTTGGGTAGAGACCCATCTTCAGTACTCTCTACCCGAAACGTCACCCATTCCAATTTCAGAGTTAAATAAAAAACAGAGAGTGCTGGAGGAACTCAGTGGGCTAGGCGGCATCTGTGGAGGGGATGGATTAGGTGTTGTTTCGGGCCAGGGTTCTTCTTCAGTAGGAAGGAACTGCAGATGCAGTTGTCTTTGCTAAATACCAAATAATTCTGGGGAAAAAAGAGAGAGAGAGAGAAAGAGAGAGTGAGAGAGGGAGAGAGTGAGAGGGGGAGAGGGAGAGAGGGGGAGAGGGAGAGAGAGAGAGAGAGAGAGAGGGAGAGATTCCAGCCTCTAAACCCCAAGCCCCATGGTAGATCAATACTTACAAAAATAATCTGCTCTATGATCTTTGGCAATCCAAATGTGGCGAAGGAAAAGTAAAAATCCCCCCCACCCTCCCGTTTCCCCCGGCCAGTGATGTGATGGACACAGGGTCTGGACCAATCGGTATCTTAGCTTCCACATCTCGTCCTTCGATGCTCCATCCGCACACGCATTCAGATAGTCATCTGCCTTTCTGTTCTTGCCACCAAAGTGGATAACCTCTCATTTATCCACATCATACTGCATCTGCCCACTCACCCAGCCTATCCAAGTCACCCTGCAGCCTCATAGCATCCTCCTCGCAGCTCACACTGCCACCCAGCTTTGTGTCATCCGCAAACTTGGAGATGTCACATTTAATTCCCTCGTCTAAACCGTTAATATACATTGTAAATAACTGGGGTCCCAGCACCGAGCTTTGCGGCACCCCACTAGTCACTGCCTGCCATTCTGAAAAGGACACGTTAATTCCTATCCTTCCATTCTCTGCATATTCATGTGCTTATCTAAACATTTCTTTAATGCCACTATCATATCTGTCTCCATCACCGTCCGTGGGTGTGTGTTCCAGGCATCCATCACCCTCTGTGTAAAATAAATTTTTTACCTGACATTTCCCTTAAACCTTGCTCATATCACCATAAATCTATGCTTTGAAATTTCAAGCCTGGAAGAAAGGTTCTGACTGATTACCCTATCTTTCCTAGATGCTGCCTCACTCGCTGAGTATCTCCAGCATTTTTGTCTACTCTCTACGTCTTTCATCGTTTTATATACTTCTATCAGATCTCCCCTCAACCTTGGACGTCCCCGAGAAAACATTTCAATTTTGTCCAATCCCTAATACCCGCTAATAGCTAATACCCTCTAATCCAGACAGCATTCTGATAAATCTCTTCTCCACTCTCTCCAATGCCTCACATTCCTTCTTGTAATGGGGTGATGAGAACTGCATGCAATACTCCAAATGTGGCATAACCAAACTCTTGCCTTGTGTTATGTCTTGGAAGAGATCGTATCATTATCTAGCACACGTATTTTCATTTTAACCTGGTGAATAATGACACGCTCTTCCATTGCTGCTATTCTTCTTAATTTAACTGTACCAGCATATTGAGTCATACAGAAAGACAAAACAAATCACGTACCAGGTGAGAATATTCCATCTCCACATCCTCCCGGCCAGCCAATCATTTCCCTCATTTTCTTCAGGGTGATGTACTCCAACAGGACAAACACTGGTGCAATCTCATATGTAAACCTGAAGATAATTCACAATAAATACATTGCATTAGTATGGAGCATGTTACTTTCTAGTGGGCAGGTTTTCCGAATGATCCCAGGAATGAGTAGGTTAACCTATGATGAGCGTTTGTCAGCACTGGGCCTTTATTCGCTGGAGTTTAGAAGAATGAGGGAGGGACCTCATTGAAACATACAGAATAGTGAAAGCCTTGGATAGAGTGGATGTGGAGAAGATGTTTCCACTAGTGAGAGAGTCTAGGACTAGAGGTCACAGCCTCAAAATTAAAGGACGTTCTTTTAGGAAGGAGATGAGGAGAAATGTATTTAGTCAGAGAGTGGTGAATCTGTGGAATTCTTTGCCACAGAAGGCTTTAGAGGCCATCAGTGGATATTTTTAATGCAGAGATAGATAGATTTTTGATTAGTACAGGTGTCAGTGGTTATGGGGAGAAGGCAGGAGACTGGGGTTCGGAGGGAGAGATAGATCAGCCATGATTGAATAGCAGAGTAGACTTGATGGGCCGAATGACCTAATTTTATGATGTTGGGAGGAGTGGAGGTGAATCAGCATTCTGTGATCTGCCTCCTCAGGTAACCTGTACCAGCTGGGTAGGGACTGGGGTTATGGAAGCAGAGATCAGGGCTCATTCTCCCACTTTGCTCCCCTCAGTCCAGAAGGGATCCACATTTAGCTTAGAAATACAACATGGACAAAGGCCCTTCTGCCCACCGAGCACATGCTGACTAACGATTAAACCTGTTCAGACTAGTTCAATGTTATACCCTTTTCACATCCACTCCTTGCACACTGCGGACAATATACAGAGGCCAATCAGCCAAGGAACACGCATGTCTTTGAAATGTGGGGGGAAACCAGAGCACCCGGAGGAAACCCACGCGGTCCCAGAAAGAATGTGGAAACTTTATACAGACAGCATCCAAGGTCAGGATCAAATCTAGGTCTCCGGCACTGTGAGGCAGTAGCTCTACCACCTCTACTATGCTGCCCACATATTAAAGGCGTGGGAGGAAAAATAAAGAGAACCACGATATAAACATTGAAATCACATTTACAATTTATATGTTGAAATAATTGGAAATCAGATCTCCAGAGTGACTTAAATCCCTCTGTAATCTTCCATTAGTCACTTAAATGTATCAAACAGCAACAAAATGCAATATCAATGCTCTCTAATTCTCCACACATTTGTGTAAACTACAGGGTAGATAGTCGACGATAGACTCAAAAAGCTGGAGTAACTCAGCAGGTAGGACAGCATCACTCAGACTGAAGAAGGGGCTCGAAACGAAACATCACCTATTCCTTTGCTCCAGAGATGCTGACTGACCCGCTGAGTTACTCCAGCTTTTTGTGTCTATCTTTGCTTTAAACCTGCATCTGCAGTTCCTTCCTGCACAGGATAGATATTCATATGTCCAAGTGTAGTGTTGATTAGCAGTGGTGGCACAGTAGTGCTGTTAGTAGAACCACTGCCTGTAACCAGGGTTTAATCTTGACCTCGGGTGCTGTCCTCATGGAATTTTCCCACAGGGGTTCCCCCGTGCGCCCCTCTTTCCTCCCACATCCCAAAGATGTGCAGATTGGTAGGTTAATTCATTGCTGAGTTAATGAGATGTGGGTAGAATTTTTTTTAATGGAATAGTGTAGGACTACTGTAAATAGGTGCTTGTTGGTCAGTGCAGACCTGATGTGCCAAGGGGCCAATTTCAGTCATGTAACTCTCCATGACTCTATGACACAAGAATGTGGTTTGGCCTTGAAGTGTTTGAAAGATGTACCTGCAATATGAATGAGAAAATGGGCCCTCATCTGACAACAGCAAAGTTCCTGCCTTTTTTGCTCTCAAACTTAAAGATTAAGTGACACTCAAAAGCTCAAAAACTAAACATTAGATAGAGTGATGTAGTACTGAAGAAAGCTCATCGATGCCTCTATTTCTATGAAGATGGAGGAGATTGAGGAGATTCAAATTGTTGATGATTATTCTATCGAACTTCTACAGGTGTGTACTGGTTGCATGATGGTTTGGTTCGGTATCTCGAACGCCCAGGAATAAAGGAGGAGGCTGCAGAGAGTGCTGGACATTGCCTGGTTCATGAGGGGTAATGAGCTCCCCACCATTGAAGGGATCTACAGGGGGCCCTGCCCCAAAAAGGCAGCTGATATCATCAAAGACCCACCCCACCCTGGCCATGCTCCTATCATGCTGTTATCATTTGGAAGAAGGTACAGGAACTTGCGAACCATGGTCTTCAGGTTCAAGAACAGCTTCTTCCCAGGAAGTGCATACGCACGTGTGCGCGTGTTTGCATATATGCGTTTGTGTAAATTGCCATCACACGAATCACCACTTGTAACCAATGACACAAGCAACATTTGGATATATGCAGCTCAAAATTAGGAAATAATCTTTGTGTTTCATTATTGTAAATACATTGGCAAGTATTATCTGGTTTAAAGTGTTACTTCAATTGCAAGGGGATCAAGGTCATTGCAAAGAAATTGGAACTGAATTCTATTAGGAGACAACTTGGTACATTGACATTCATTTTGTATAAAAACAGAAAAAGTAGGCAAAGAACACGTTGTTCTTTGGTGTGAGACCCACTCCAGTACTCGGGAATACTAAAAATAAACAAGCTAAGGGTGGATAATCTACAGCATAACCTGGTAATAATAAATGCATTTATTATTGTGATTAGCCACATTGGTTAACTAAAGACTCTTATCGCAACAAAATTGTCTCCAAACAAAATCCACACAGTGAGTTTTATTTGCCTGACCTAGAGAAAGCATCTCAGATGGATCAAATTCAATTACACTGTCTAGCCATGTCTGAAGACCTTGGGTAGAGTCAAGCAGATGTCTCCAATGTGGTTCTCCCTTAAAGGTACAACATAAATGTATGTTGCCTTTGCAGTTTAGTGGCATTGGTACTGAGGTCATGTTGTACTCAGAGTAACCAACGTTGATACAGGAGGTTTGTAACAATTATGCAGTACACCAATTAATTACTTCTGCTTGTCTTGACAAGCAATTACTTTCAGGGTGTCTGACATAAATCAGAGACATTTAATTCAAAAAATATATTTTCTCCAAAAGTAACAATGAGCCAAGATGGATGACGATGACACTGATGCTGAATTATTTTATTGGTGTATTTAAATATTAAAGCAATCACAGATGATTGATTGACTCTGAGACACCGCAGACCAGAGACTGATACTTTGACACTCCATAGTATAATCCTGTGATGGTCATTAAACATGGAGAACTGCTTGTTTCAGCCTTCACTGGCTAGACATTTGTGCCAGAAATCTCTATGGGCTGTGAAAATGAAGGGCACCATTCAATAAATTGTGTGAACTAAATACCCCTGCTCGTAGCCAGAGCATATATTTTCTTTGAATGTAAGTAGATGTGTGGCAGGTTAATCTGCTTCTGTAAGCTGTCCCTTGGTTAAGTAGTAAAAAGCACAGGTTGATGAGAATAAGCTGCGGAGCTGAAGGGGAATAGTTGAGGGGATGCTCAGCTGGCAAACGGCACAGTTGCTCTTCATCCATATCATAATAGAAGGGTCTGAAGAAGGGTTTCGGCCCAAAACGTTGCCTATCTCCTTCGCTCCATAGATGCTGCTGCACCCGCTGAGTTTCTCCCGCATTTTTGTGTACCTTCGATTTTCCAGCATCTGCAGTTCCTTCTTAAACACTGTACTATCCATGTACTTGTCTAATTATTTCATAAATGATGGGATAGTCCCAGCCTCAACTAGCTCCTCTGGCAGCTTGTTTCATACATTCACCACCCTTTGCCTGAAAATGTTACCCCTCGGATTCCTATTAAATCTTTTCCCCTTCACCTTGAACCTATGTCCTCTGGTCCTCGATTCCCCTACTCTGGGCAAAAGACTGTGCATTTACCCGATCTATTCCTCTCATGATTTTGTATACCTCTATAAGATCTCCCCTCATCCTCCTGTGCTTCATGGAATAGAGATCCAGCCTATACCGTTCCCATGCATCCTTCTTGTTTTTGATTAATGTCTCAATTTCCCTCGTTAGCCAAGCTTCCTTACGTTTGCCTGCTTTGCCTTTCAATAACCGGGACGTACACATCCTGAGCTTTCTTCTGTACACTTTTAAAAACATCCCTCTTGGCCGATGATCCTTTCTCCTCAAATAACCTGCTCCAGTCAACTTGAGCAAGACCTTCTCTCATACCCTCAAAGTTGGTCTCACCCCAGTTGATCATTTTAACACGTGGACCTCTCCGTCCCAATCCATAACTATCTTAAACCTAATCAAACTGTGGTCATTGGTCCCAAAAGGCTCCTCCACACACACTTCATTAACTTGCTCTTTCCAATTTCCCAATACTAGATCCAGCGTTGCCCTCTCTCATGTCCTTTCATTTCCAAGCCATAATCTCCTTCAATAACTTGCCTATCACTGATGTTGGGCTCACTGGTCTGTAGTTCCAGGCTTTTACTTGTGGCCTTTCTTGAATGGAGACTCAACATTAGTCATCCTTCAGTCTTCCAGCATCTAACCCAAAGTTATTGACGATACAAACATTTCTGCCAGGTGCTCTGCAATTTCTTCCCTAGCTTCTCATAACATCCTTCACAGTAAATACGGATGATATATGTACATTTTACATCACATCAATTTCCAGCTCCCCACATCGACAACCTCATTGATCTTTGCGGGATTATCAAAGACAAGAGGGCAGAGGTTTAAGGAAACAGGTGGGAGGTTTAGAGGGGATCTGAGGAGGACTAATCCCATACACAGTGTGGTTGGAGCCTGCGATGCACAGCCTGAAGAGGTAGTCGAGGCATACATACTAATGACATTTAAAGAGCATCTAAACATGTACTTGAATCACCAAGACATAGAAGACTATGGAACTCATTGCAGGTAAATGATGTAGGGAGGTACAATGAGTAGCATGGAAACATAGAAACATAGAAAATAGGTGCAGGAGTAGGCCATTCGGCCCCGAGCCTGCACCCCCATTCAATATGATCATGGCTGATCATCCAACTCAGTATCCTGTACCTGCCTTCTCTCCATACCCCCTGATCCCTTTAGCCACAAGGGTCACATCTAACTCCATCTTAAATATAGCCAATGAACTGGCCTCAACTACTTTCTGTGGCAGAGAATTCCACAGATTCACCACTCTCTGTGGGAAAAATGTCTTTCTCATCTCGGTCCTAAAAGATTTCCCTTTATCCTTAAACTGTGACCCCTTGTTCTGGACTTCTCCAACATCTGGAACAATCTTCCTGCATCTAGCCTGTCCAACACATTAAGAATTTTGTAAGTTTCTATAAGATCCCCCCTCAATCTTCTAAATTCTAGCGAGTACAAGCCGAGTCTATCCATGGACATGGTCAATGCCCTCATTTCCGTGATGTATGACTTTAAGAAAATATGAATCTATAACGAAAAGAATTGCTGATGCACAGATTGACGAGGCTTGAAAATTATTTGTGAAGTGTAGTACAAAAGAAAGGCATTTTACGCACTCCAGAATGCAACAACAAAGTCATGCTTACATGTTAGTGTTAGCTGTGGAGGTGAGCCAATCAGCAGCGAGGCCGACCATATCTAATCCTGTTGAGAGCTGGTTGAAATACCTCGGATGACCTATGAGCAAACAACAACTGCACGTTAATTTGGATTTCTGGATGTATTTCTAAAATGTGCTGAATTAAAATAAAACTGTTACAGACAGCTGTGTTAAAAGCCCTGTCCCACGGTACGAGTTCATTCCAAGAGCTCTCCCAAGTTTAAAAAAAATTGTGGTAAGCACGGAGAATGAACGTAGCGGGTACATCGGAGCTCGGGGACGTCTCTTAGCGCTAACGGCAGGTACTCGGGAAGTTCAAGTGAGTTTATTGTCATGTGTCCCTGTATAGGACAATGAAATTCTTGCTTTGCTTAAGCACACAGAAAATAGTAGGCATTTACTACAAAACAGATAAATGTGTCCATATACCATGATATAAATATATACACACATGAATAAATAAACTGATAGTGCAAATAACAGAAAGTGGTTGGTAATAATCAGAGTTTTGTCCGAGCCAGGTTTAATAGCCTGATGGCTGAGGGGAAGTAACTATTCCTGAACCTGGTTGTTGCAGTCTTCAGGCTCCTGTACCTTCTACCTGAAAGTAGCAGGGAGATGAGTGTGTGGCCAGGATGGTGTGGGTCTTTGATGATACTGCCAGCCTTTTTGAGGCAGCGACTGGCTAACGGAAAGGTAAGCACGGGAAGATGCGTGAAGATTTGTCAACATGATGAAAAATGTCCATGAGAGCCCCGAGTACCGACGAATGGCCATTACCGTAAATCTCCGAGTTCAAATCAGGGCAAACTCTTGGAATGAACTCGTACCGTGGGACAGGGGTTTAACATTATCAAACCATTTAAAAATCCATTCTATAATGTCTTAGCTTTTTAATTTGCACCGTTTATATTGAACTGCAAAGTCCATGGCACTTCATTAACAAGCAATGTTGCCCCTGTGTATTGTTATTTGAAGGTCATGATTCATGATTGCTTTATTTATGTTGTGCAATGCTGGAAAGTCCATGTGGTTTAAGGGTTAATGCTGACCCACAATAGCCTTTGGAGACGTTTGTGTCATCAGGCTGTCATTTCAGAGTAATGCTGGAACATACTTCAAATTACTCACGTTTAGCATTTTTTAAATTTATCAGCTTCAAATAAATGTAATAAAATGTATACATGATTATTTTTATTAAATAGATGTCCAGAGACGATTCTGACATAAATGCATGTGTCTCGTTTGAATTATGTTCAAATCAAATATTGTATTCAAGAATGCCAACAAGTAACGTGGTGCTTGGATTCCTGATAACATTGAGTCTTTCATCAGCATGGTGTGGAAATTCTTCAAGCATATCTCACATACATTTGTTCTCATGTAATATCAACTAACAGGTTATTTATGATTATTAGACTGGGAGCTTTATATGAAAGTTGGAGTTGGGCCAATGTGCATGTTATAAACTCACTGTGTACCAACCCGATAAGATTGTTCAATTCTATTTGAAAAAAAGCAAAGAAAAGGAAAATATCATAGATAAAAAATACTGTTTTCATTTTGCAATGAAATGAAGAGCTCTGTGCAGAGGGCAGCTGAATGCTTCATCAATAGAAGTATATAGAAACATAGACATAGAAAATAGGTGCAGGAGTAGGCCATTCGGCCCTTCGAGCCTGCACCGCCATTCGATATGATCATGGTTGATCATCCAACTCAGTATCCCATCCCTGCCTTCTCTCCATTAAAATTTATTACAGATTGTCGGCTTTGAAGGCCTCCCGACTACACGCAGACCACAGATCACCTGTTTATATTAGTTCTGTATTATCGTGCTTTCTCATCCACTCCCTACACACTATGTGTCAATTTTACAGAGGTCAGTTAACCTGCAATATTTTGATATGTAGGAGGAGTAGCCAGAGAAAACTCCCGTGTTCACGAGGAGAACTCCACACAGACAGCACCCGGGGTCAGGATCGAACCCGCGTCTCCGGCACTGCGAGACAGCAGCTCTACCAGCTGCGCCACAGTGTCACCCTGTAATAAAATTATGAAAAGCATATATACGGTGAGAATTATTTGCCAGGGTGGAAATCTCAAAGGGTAGCCGGAAGAGCTTTAAGGCGAGAGGGGCAAGATTTAAAGCGGTTGTGAGGGGCAAGTATTTTTGCACAGAGAGGTGGGTGCCAGGGGTGCTGTTGGAATACTAACAAATCAATCTCAAGTATATAGAACAAATGGATAGAAACATATTGGAGTGCATTAGTTCCGTAAACAAAGTCCAAAGTCCACAATGGGGTAGAGGTGAATCGGACAGTACCCTAAGTTATGGAAGACCGATTCAAAAGCCTAATTACAGAGGGGAAGAAGCTGTTCCTGAGTCTGGTGGTGTGTGCTTTCAAACCTCTGTACATTCTGCCAAATAGGTGCAGAGAGAAGAAGGAATGACCGGGGTGGGACATCTTATATTATGTTGGCTGCCTTTGGCCTGAGGCAACATGAAGTCTAGATATAGTAAATGGTGGGGAGTTTGGTCTGTGTGATGGACTGGGCTACATCTACATCTCCCTATAATTTACTGTAGTCTGCGAATACCTTGCTAGCTGGTCTGCACAGATCCTGAGGACCAGAGCCAGGGAGGGACTCCATCTGGACCTGTTGCTTTCTGCGGGTTCACACTCAGGAAGGCCGAACTTACGTCTGCCACAGTAACAGTAGGTACAGGTGTACCAGAGATTGGTGGGGTGTGTGGCATTTCTCTACAGGCCTTCTGTTCAAATCCAGCATAAAATGCATTGAGTTAATTGGTGAGGGACCCATTGTTGCCAACAATACTGCCTGCCTTCACTTTGCAGCCTGTTTTGGTGTGTAAGTATTGCCACAATCTACAGGTATCTGTGCCATTGTCTTGTGACTCCAGCTTGGTCCAAAATTCCCTCTTGTTAATTGCCTGGCATCGGTCATAGACAGTTTTCTTGTACTGCTTGGGGTCATTGACTTGAATATTGCAGACCTGAATTTCACGTGGTTGGTTTCATTATTTTCCCCATAGAAAGTTTAGGGCCTGGAAAGGATAAATTGAAGACAAGTTCTTAATTGGATTTGTTTCATTGTCGTAGGTCTAGCAAGGATTAGACCCATCTATTCCGCCTTTAGAACCACACAATTTAACGGCAATTACTGCGGACTACACTTCACTACTATCCTCATTCTTCTCTTCTTTCTCTTTTCTCTTTTTCTATTACAGCTTAAAGTTTAAAAAAAAGAGAAGTTGTACACGAAATGTATTATGTTGCATATTATGATTAAGATGTATGTACAATGTTTATAATAAAAAACTAAATAAATGAAAAGAAAAAAAAAGAAGAAGAAAAAGCACCACAGAATATATGTTGAGAAAGAATATACTCTTGTTTGATGCTGATATTAAGTAGAATAACTGTCTTTGGACTTTCTGGACTTTGCAGACCAGAGTCCAGGGTGCCATAGGAGATATCTGTGGAAGAGAAATGTTGCCATCTTTTCCAAGAACACGTAGCACTTATTTCAAATTTCAGATTTCTTTATTTATGGTTTGCTCTTTTTATGCACAATGAATAATTCTATGATCGGTGTGGCACCACCAGTGGAACAATCTTCAGTCAGAGGATCATGCAAAATATGACCAATAATGTTTTAAACATAGGTGTGACAATGGATTAGAAAGTTGAAATAAATTCTCAATAGACAATAGACAATAGACAATAGGTGCAGGAGTAGGCCATTCAGCCCTTCGAGCCAGCACTGACATTCAATGTGATCATGGCTGATCACTGCCTTCTCCCCATATCCCCTGACTCCGCTATTTTTAAGAGCCCTATCTAGCTCTCTCTTGAAAGTATCCAGAGAACCGGCCACTGTGGCAGAGAATTCCACAGACTCACAACTCTCTGTGAGAAAAAGTGTTTCCTCGTCTCCGTTCTAAATGGCTTCCAACTTATTCTTAAACTGTGGCCCTGGTTCTGGACTCCCCCAACATCGGGAACATGTTTCCTGCCTCTAGCGTGTCCAAACCCTTAATAATCTTATATGTTTCAATGTGATCTCCTCTCATCCTTCTAAACTCCAGAGTGTACAAGCATATGACAGTCCCGCCATCCCAGGAATTAACCTTGTAAACCTAAGCTGCACTCCCTCAATAGCAAGAATGTCCTTCCTCAAACTGGGGGACCAAAACTGCATACAATACTCCAGGTGTGGTCGCACTAGGTCCCTGTACAACTGCAGAAGGACCTCTTTGCTCCTATACTCGACTCCTCTTGTTATGAAGGCCAACATGCCATTCGCTTTCTTTACTGCCTGCTGTACCTGCATGCTTACTTTTATAGACTGATGACCAAGGACCCCCAGATCCCGTTGTACTTCCCCTTTTCCCAACTTGTCGCCATATAGATAGTAATCTGCCTTCCTGTTTTTGATACCAAAGTGGATAACCTCACATTTATCCACATTAAACTTCATCTGCCATGCATCTGCCCACTACCCCAATCTGTCCAAGTCACCCTGCATTCTCATAGCATCCTCCTCACAGTTCACACTGCCACCCAGCTTTGTGTCATCTGCAAATTTGCCAATGTTACTTTGA
Source organism: Amblyraja radiata (assembly GCF_010909765.2). NCBI lineage: Eukaryota > Metazoa > Chordata > Chondrichthyes > Rajiformes > Rajidae > Amblyraja > Amblyraja radiata. Next base: position 132,752,435 of record NC_045957.1, on the reverse strand, counting down.
ATCCCTTCACCCAAATCACTGATGTATATTGTAAATAGCTGCGGTCCCTGCACCGAGCCTTGCGGTACCCCACTAGTCACTGCCTGCCATTCTGAAAGGGACCCGTTAATCCCTACTCTTTGTTTCCTGTCTGCTAACCACTTCTCTATCCATGTCAGCACTCTACAACTTATTGGAATATAATGTAAGAAAATATCATATAATTCAGCATTTGAGAATTGTGAAGAAGCCCATTGTATTGTAGAGCTATTGCAAGTAAGTTGATGCTTATAATTTATCAGCATTTGGTAACCTTGGAGATGAAATTAATTAACATTCATCGTGTACATTTAGACTTTTAGTTCCTTTTAATGTGAATGCGTGATAAGTAATTGCTATGGTAAAACGTCTTAGAAAGCTGAACTTAGACCATCCAATGTATAAAAGCACAGCAGTATAATTGCTGTGTTATTGTTCTGAGTATAGTAAAAGAGGAATAGATTGTACTCAGATTCTAGTTTTAAAAAATCTATTCACTGTCTGTTGTGCCAACTGAGAAACTGTTAAGTTAGCCCGACCTAGAAGTTTAAGGAAGGATTATCAGGAGAGAATGTAAACAGTTATTGGAAACATGGTTCTGCCAGATTTATGGATGTAAACCCAAGCCCCTGTGCTACAGTATTTCTTCAATTCTACTATTAAAAAACTTATGCAACACTTAATCTGAAATCAATATCCACGTACTAAAGTTTATTTCCCAGTTTATTACTCTCTTTACTAATCAAATGATTTTGTCTCATTGATGAATGCAGAACTAAGGGTTCAAGTGAGAGGACTTTTCTAAAGCAGAGGAATAAACAAGAAAAACACAAATGCATTCATTGCGGGGCAGGCCATTCCTCAACGCCATGCCATCAATCCTCACATGAATCCACTTATCACTCGACAGGCTTTGTTCCACCCCTACCTCCCAGCTTTCTTCCCCGGCTACAATCAGTCTGAAAAAGGGTCCTGACACGAAACGCTGCCTATCCATATTCTCCTTAGATACTGACACAAGGAACTGTCGATGCAGGTTTACAAAAAAAGACAAATCATGCTGGAGTAACTCAGCAGTTCTAGCAGCATCTTTGGAGAACATGGTCAGGGAACATTTCGGGTCTGGACCTTTCTTCAGACTATCAACCTGCCTATGCCCTTCATTATTCTGTATATCTCTATCATCTCATCTCAGACTCCCAAATCGCAGGAAAAGATACCCAGTCTTCCCAGTTTCTCCTAACTCAGGTGACATCTTGGTGAATCTCCCCCGCTCCGTCTCCAGTGATCCATGTCCTTCCAATAGTTCGACGCCAGGAACTAGCAAAGTTATTATGACCCTTGAGGTAAAAGATGGAGGTGCAGGCAAATCCCGAGAAAACAAATGCCTTTACCTCCCTCCTCGACTCCATCCAAAGACCCAAACAGTCTTTCCAGGTGAGGCAGAGGTTCACTTGCACCTCCTTCAACCTCATCTACTGCATCCACTGTTTCAGGTGTCAACTTCTCTACATTGGCGAGACCAAGCGCAGGCTCGGAGATCGTTCACTGAACATCTCCGCTCAGTCCGTCATAACCAACCTGATCTCTCGGTGGCTCAGCACTTCAACTACCTGCTCCCATTCCCATTCCCAATCCAAACTTTCTGTCCTGGGCCTCCTCCATTGTCAGAGTGAGGCCCAGCGCAAAGTGGAGGAACAGCACCTCATATTTCATTTGGGTAGTTTACACCCAAGGGGTATGAACATTGACTTCTCTAATTTCAGGTAGCCCTTGCTTTCTCCCTCCTTCCCCTCCCCAGTTCTCCTACAAGTCGTACTGTCTCCGCCCACTTTCTATCTTATTCCCGCCCCCGCTCCCCCAACATCAGTCTGAAGAAGGGTCTCGACCCGAAACATCACCCTTTCCTTCTCTTCATAGATGCTGCCTCACCCGCTGAGTTTCTCCAGCATTTTGTGTCTACCAAAGCTTTGATGACGATATCCGATCAACCCATCCCTTCCTGGCCCTTCGGAAATCTAAAGTCAGAAGAAGGATTCCAACCCAAAATGTCACCTATCCATGTTTTCCAGAGATATACTGCCTGACCCACTGAGTTACTCCAGCAGTTTGTGTCTTTATTGCAAATGTAATGCTTTTTCCCCAATCCATTATAGGCTGTGGGCCGAGGAGCTTTATTCCAGTGTTTTGTGACCCAAGTCACAGAACTACATGAAATGTTTACATATTGCATAAAAAAATTATATAAATCACCCCTGAAACTCGTCATGAACAAGACTTGCACATTTTTTTTATTAAATTAGAGAAAAAACGGGTATTTTTCGGGTATTTTTAGCCCAATCAAAGCACGTTTAACATTGAGTTGTCTGCCAGTTGGCCAATCACGCGCTTTGTTTCAGGCTAGCACCCAACATGGCTGAGAGTGCCTCTACTGATGCCTGTTTTACTGGAGATTCCAATGAAGGGTCTTTGTCGTGGAAACTTGCAGCAGGGTAATTGAATTTAGTGAGAAAAGCATTAAGAAGCCTGAAAAATGTGCAGCTAAGTGGATAGAAGTGGAAGAAAGTCTTGAAAGCAAAGTCCCTGCTGAGTACAAAGTTGTGAAACTTTGTGAAACAACTCAGACTGAAAGGTAAGATCTAAAGTCTGAATTTATGAAAATTAATCTGTATGGACTTTAATTAATTTAATTGCACCCTTTATAATGTGAAAACATGAGATTTGGAGGCTGTACATTCCTTCATTCATTCATTCACTCACTCACTCACTCACTCACTCACTCATTCACTCACTCACTCACTCACTCACTCACTCACTCACTCACTCACTCACTCACTCACTCACTCATTTATTCACTCATTCATTCACTCACTCATTCATTCATTCACTCATTCACTTATTCATTTATTCATGAAGTTGAGGGCCTAAACTATATGTATCAATAACAAGGTAAATTAAACATTTTCACTAATGCCAGCGTGTTGTAGAATAATAAGTCTTAACCATCTAATCTCGGAGCAGCCTGCGATAATTTACCGGGAAAAGGTGCTCCGATCGCGGGGCCTATGTATTTAACATAGTGAAACCGCGGTCTCAATTAAAAAGTGGCCGATTCGCGATCCCCGGGGGGGGGGGGGGGGGGGGGGTGTACATAGTGCCATCCGTAGCGGCCGTTTCCAGGAAAACGGAGGAATATATCTATCTGGAATATATATAGGTATAATAATATATTATATTATATTATATAATATATTATATTATATTATTATATATATAATATATTATATTATTATATTATTATACCTATATTACTATCTGGAATATATAGGTACAATGATATATAGTTTAAATGGACTGCAACACGGAAATAGGCTGCCCATCGTGTAATATGGGCATTGGCCACATTGCCGAAACTTTCCTGATCTCATTTTCTAATTAGTTTAATTAATTAATGTGCAACTTTCGGCAATGACGAGTTATGACTTCTCAATTATATTTCATCTAAATCTGTGGAAAATTTCATGTAGTTTGGTGACTTGGGTCACGAAAACTGATTTCTAGACACATTTGTGATGCTCGGCCCACAGCCTATTATAACAATGGAATGAAGGAGCGACTTCTATACACCTATCTTTTATTAATGAGGCACAAGGGGAAAAAGCATTGATGCAGAAAAGCTATCTTTTTGAAAGGAAATGTAGAAACTAGAACCACAATCTTACAATCTGGAAAACAATGGCCAGATCACCACATTTGCACTTGTAACTGACCAGCTGCAGAGCATAATAGGCAGAGGTATGTGTAGCTTGATTAGAAATAGGTAGTTCGACATCCACTTTGTTAAGAAATAAAATGGAATAATATCTTTACCCTATCCGATGAAAAGAATGAACAAAAGGCAACATCATTTAAAAATGGTCATAGCTATAATCTCATTGTGTATCCTTTCCCACGAGGAATTTCAGTTGGCTAGCTTCCATCCTGAGAATAATTGGTAGTCAATATTCAGTGATTAGTTAAAAGGAGTCATGCATCTTTGAAACAGAAATCTGGTTGTTTCTAAAGAGGAAAATAAATTACCTAGTGGGCAATCGTCTGAAAGGATGTCCTACTTTCTCTTTCTCCATTCTGTCTGCTGTTTCCCTCCTCTGTAAAACTTTGACCATTTCCATAGCCCAGTCAATGAATACCCAAATACCCTGCATCCTGGGGGCATGAATATTGAATTCTCCCAATTTTGTTAGTCCTTGCTGTCTCCTCCCCTTCCTCAGCCCTCCTGCTGTCTCCTCCCATCCCCCAGCCTTCTGGCTCCTCCTCCATTTTCCTTTCTTCTCCCCGCTCCCCCCCCACCCCACATCAGTCTGAAAAAGGGTTTCGGTCCGAAACGTTGCCTATTTCCTTCGCTCCATAGATGCTGCTGCACCCGCTGAGTTTCTCCAGCTTTTTTGTGTACCTTCGATTTTCCAGCATCTGCAGTTCCTTCTTAAATACCCAAATTGTGTCCACTACTGAGATTCAACAGATTAGAGTAGCATACGGTATCTTCTAAATTGCCTTGCCTTGCTGGCAGAGTGAATACTCTTGATAAATAATCTGTCACTGGAGTAGATAATATAATTTTCACACTACTGTGAATTCAGATCATGAGTTCAGACAATGAGTGATTCCCCAATCTAAACCCCTGTGTGATGATCTGGAACATTCCTTAACTGGATTGCCAGTCAAACTGTTCTTATCTGCTGTTGCATGCTTCCTCCAACTCAAAAGTAGCTGTTTGTGGTCAGTTTTATTTATTTTTTATTAATATTTTTATTAGAAGCACACATATTATAAACATTTCATGTATATCAGTCGTACATTATTAATATTATCAATTGTGGATTGATTCTGCTTCTAGTTTTTTTTTTAAAGATAGGAAGTAAGAGAGAAAGAGGAAAAAACCCCACAAATGTCAAGATAAAAAAAAGAATGGAATGATTTACTAATAATACATAATTGGAGATAGGTTCGTGGATTATAAAGTATAACTTTTCATCTAATCCTGAGTTCAAGCTTCAGTCAGGTTCCCGTGCTGAACCGATCTACCCCTTCAAATAGTCAATGAATGGAGACCATATTCTAACAAAAAGTTCTTGTTTGTCCATTAAGACAAGTCTGATTCTTTCCAGGTGTAGGGTCTCCGACATTTCCACAATCCACATTTTAATTGTGGGGGTTATAGGGCCTTTCCAAAATTTTAGTATTAAAAACCCCACAAATGTCAAGATAAAAAAAAGAATGGAATGATTTACTAATAATACATCATTGGAGATAGGTTCGTGGATTATAAAGTATAACTTTTCATCTAATCCTGAGTTCAAGCTTCAGTCAGGTTCCCGTGCTGAACCGATCTACCCCTTCAAATAGTCAATGAATGGAGACCATATTCTAACAAAAAGTTCTTGTTTGTCCATTAAGACAAGTCTGATTCTTTCCAGGTGTAGGGTCTCCGACATTTCCACAATCCACATTTTAATTGGGGGTTATAGGGCCTTTCCAAAATTTTAGTATTAATTTTTTCCCAGTTATTATACTGTAGTCAAGAAAGTTTCTTTGGCTTGTTGTGAGTGTTAAACTTTGTTTTGTGGTCAGTTTTAAAGTAAAGTATCGTGAAATATTTGTGATGATTATTTCAAGCGTTTTATCAGCTGATTAAATTGTACACACAATCTCTAGGTTAAAAATCTACTTTATACTTTACATTGTACTCTGGCTCACGACACCCAAAGGAGAGTTCATGAATCTTCCTACCTGTCTTTACAGCATATTTTAGTGTTGTCCTGCAGGTCAACAAAATGTCTTCTAAAGTATTCGGCTTTTCATCCAGCATCCAGTTAAATCCCTCCAGGAGATCTTCGGGATAGTGGAAATCTATTACTTTTGTAGATCTGTCAAATGTTTTCAAAATGTACTCAAGTAGAATGTCCAAAACTTGTTCCAAGAAAGTGAAAGTGACTGCTTCCCCATTGCATGCTGGCAGAAGGTCTGTAGAGATAGAAGCGGGAGGGAAAAAAGCAATTAGTTGGTTTTCGTTTCATTCAATTTTCAATGTCACTTGAACAAGATGCGTGCAGGTCAGCTCCTCACGCTAGGAACGTAGATTCCAGTCACCTCGAGAACCAATATCAATGTCTGCCCATTATCTGCCAGCAGGGATGATAGCCACATGGGGTGAAGTTAATTATGTCGATCGGTTTCCTCAACTGGGAAGGAATGCTTCTGGCTGGGATTTGACAATGATTTATGAATGAGCCACAGCTCTCATATTTCACCTCACAATTATCCCATCAAGAATCAAATGTCCATTTAGCTGAAGAACCATATTAGCCAATCATTTATTCAACATCAACAGAATAAAACTTCTGCTTCCAACATACCCATTTATCCAGTATTATACATTATCTCAATGTAAAGATAAATCATTTAGTAAAATGGCTTTTGGTGATATTACAGGTAAGTGCATAGTAATTGACTACTGTAAATCACCCATTTTTAAAATTTGTTTTAACTTCCCAGTAAGGATAGTGTGAGCATATATTATTTTACTAAGGTTATCATAAGCTAATAGCCAGAAGTGTAATGGTTACAGTTAAGTTGTTCACACACTAAGCAGGTAAAGAACCTCAAGTGGGGAACATCCTTTTGTAATTTTGATTGTGATTTTTATTTTCATTTGAAATTAAATTAAGTTCAGTTGTTTGGATGGGGTGCTGGGAAGCTCTAAAATGTGAATTAAGTTAAACAGGTTCAATCTTTATCCATGCTTTCCTACGATTAATGCCAGTGTGTTGTGTTGCGATTAAGACCAGGTGGTGCATTGTTAAAGAATTCTTACAATTAGTCAATCAACCTTTATTGTCATCTTCCAAGGCACAGTTGTACAGTGCAAATTGAGAAGACGTTTCCCAGGGAATACCGGAGCATCGCACATAAAACTTAAACATTTCACACATAATAAAAACAATAAAAACAATCCAGTCCCTGATAAAACAGTACGAATAGTTAAAAAGTGCAGGTAAAAACAGCAACATTAAAATACAGTAAAAACAGTCATAAAATGTCCAGGGCAGCTGATTTAAGTGGCCAGTGCCAGAGTTATTAAATTGTCAGTGCAAAGCAGCAGAATCAGGTGGAGTGACTGTTTAGTGTGAACATGTATTGAAAGTATAGATTAAAAATGATCATTACTGATTGCAGTTGTGCATTGTGCATTCAGAAACAATCTTCTATCTAGTACTTTAACTGAGAATAAACTCTTTAAAGTCTCATTATCTGATACACACAATTACCCAGAAAATATATAATCCTACTATTTTTGATATGATACATATTTTCACTTTTAATCGTTCAATAAAACATCAAATGCAGTAAAATAATTAAAATGTTATTCAGTTGCTAAGTTCAGAGAGATTCCTTGGTGTACTACATGTATCCCATTGGTAAACCAATAAGTCACTGCATTACCAGTGGGATATATGTAATGTCTGGGGGTGTTTCCAGTTTGCTTCTGGCTATTACAAATGATGAATTTTAACAAGCTCAAGTCCGTTACAGAGTCTGACAAGATACTTCTGAGTCTGACAAGATACTTTATTGATGGGACATGATGGTGTTATTTAACAGGTTTTGCAGCATTCATGGATGGAGGTTAATGTTCAAGGTCTACGATCTCTCATTAGATGAGAAGTGCGGGTGATGGTAATTTGAAATATCTAGATCTGTGGTGTTACCCTGGACTTTTTCGTTTACTTTCAAATTTTCAGCATCTGCAGCTTTTTATTTTGGCTCTTCAAGATCTTTCATTGGTTGATTCATTAAACCAATCTCTAAACCATTAAACCATTCGTTAACCCCTCTCTACATATTAGAAGGTTGAAGATTGAGCCATACCCTAGGTTCAGTCTTTGAGCATAAATTGATAATCTTGATGGTACACAAAAATGCTGGAGAAACCCAGTGGGTGCAGCAGCATCTATGGAGCGAAGGAGATAGGCAACGTTTCGGGCCGAAACCCTTCTTTAGACTCCATGTCTGACTGGCCCGGCTCAGATTTGAAGAAGGGTTTCGGCCCGAAACGTTGCCTATCTCCTTTGCTCCATAGGTGCTGCTGCACCCGCTGAGTTTCTCCAGCATTTTTTTGTGTACCTTCGATTTTCCAGCATCTGCAGTTCCTTCTTAAACACATTGATAATCTTGATGTCTTTCAAATTAAAACCCAGAACAAAGTTCTAGGTTTTAATTTGAAAGACATCAGGAAAGACATCAGCAGTAACCCTGCATCTGCAGTTCCATGTGTCTAGTCTGTTAACTAGGACAACATTTTAGTTAACAGACAAGACACATAGAACTGCAGATGCTGGGTTACAAATAAAGGCATAAAGTGCTGGGGTACCTCAGCAGGTCAGGCAGCATCTCTGGACAATGTGGATAAGGATCTGAAGAAGGTTGACCTGATACTTTGACTTTCCATGTTCTCTAGCAAAATGTCTGCCACTTATCTGACTTGGGATTCTAGTTGCCAGCTAAATATTTCTAATTCTGGATCCTAGCGACCACCTTGTACTGCTTGTTCATAGCAGGTCCAAGAAATTTCCAACTAGCATTTGAGAAAACTTGCAGAAAATAAATGAATTCTGAGCAAGTTAGCCATGCAGCAAATGATGATATTTAATAACAGCACTGTAACTTAACCGCAGGATTTATATTTTACTCCTGACTTCTTTTTTAATGTTCTCTGTGGTGAAAGAAACGTTGAAATCTCCAACCATTGTTATCATATTGCAACGTTTTTAAGAATGATTCATCAGGGAAGTGCGGTAATGTTCTTATTTCCTTACAAGCCAATACTTCATCATGACCAGGTCAGCTTTTATGGAGTACATATTTGTCCCTTAATCTTCACGACAAATTTTACATATTTCAGAAATATAATGGAGTCAGACTGTCATCGAGTCATACGCTGCAAGAACAGCCCCTTCAGCCCAACTCGTCCACGCCAACCAAGATGCCCCATCTAAGTTAGTCCCATTTGCCTACATTTTGCCTATATCCCTCTAAACCTTTCTTATCCATGTACCTGTGTAAGTGTCTTTTAAACATTGTTGTAGTAGACACAACAGATGGTGGGTGTATGGAACAAGCTGCCAGAGGAGGTCTTTGAGCTGGGCCTATCCCAACATTTTAGAAACAGTTAGACAGGTACATGGACAGGACAAGTTTGGAGGGATATGGACCAAGCGCAGGTGGGACTAGTGTAGCTGGAACATGTTGGCCGGTGTGGGCAAGTTGGGCCGAAGGGCCTGTTTCCACACTGTATCACTCTATGACTCTATGACTACCTGCGTTGTTGTAGTACCTGCATTGTTGTACTACCCCGTCTAGCAGCTCGTTCCACATGCCCACCACACTCTTATTGAAAAGGTTGACCCTCAGGTTAGTATTAAATATTTCCCCTCTAACTGTAAATGTAAGTTCTCTTTGTTTTTTTTACTTCCCTTACCCTGCATAAAAGATTACCCCATTTATTTAGATTCATGATTTTATACCCCTGTATAAGATCACCCCTCAGCCCCCTAAGCTCCAAAGAATAAAGTCCTAGCCTGTCCTACGTCTCCCTATAGCTCAGCCACTAAAGTCCTGGGAAAATCATCATAAATCTTCTCTGGATGCTTTACTGCTTAATGACATCCTTCCTATAGCAGGCTGACCAAAACTGAACACAGTGTGGCCTCACCAACATCTTGTATAACTGTAACATAACGTTCCAACTTTTATACTCATTACCCTTTACCATCTAAATGGCATCAAGTTGGGAAAAGGGGAAGTACAACGAGATCTGGGGGTCCTTGTACATCAGTCTATGAAAGTAAGCATGCAGGTACAGCAGGCATTGAAGAAAACGAGTGACATGTTGGCCTTTATACCAAGAGGAATCGAATATAGGAGCAAAGAGGTCCTTCTGCAGTTATACAGAGCCCTAGTGAGGCCACACCTGGAGTATTGTGTGCAGTTTTGGTCCCCTAATTTGAGGAAGGACATTCTTGCTATTGAGGGAGTGCAGCGTAGGTTTACAAGATTAATTCCCGAGATGGCGGGACTGTCATATGCTGAGAGAATGGAGCAGCTAGGCTTGTACACTCTGGAGTTTAGAAGGATGAGAGGGAATCTCATTGAAACATATATGATTGTTAAGGGCTTGGACAGGCTAGAGGCAGGAAACATGTTCCCGATGTTGGGGGAGTCCAGAACCAGGGGCCACAGTTTAAGAATAAGGAGTAAGCCATTTAGAACGGAGATGAGGAAACACCTTTTCTCACAGAGAGTGGTGAGTCTGTGGAATTCTCTGCCTCAGAGGGTGGTGGAGGCAGGTTCTCTGGATGCTTTCAAGAGAGAGCTAGATAGGGCTCAGGGGATATGGGGAGAAGGCAGGAACGGGATACTGATTGGGGATGATCAGCCATAATAATAATAATACATTTTATTTATGGGCGCCTTTCAAGAGTCTCAAGGACACCTTACAAAAATTGAGCATGTATAGGAAAAACATGTAAGGGGAATGAAATAAATAGTAGAGACATGACTAGTACACAAAGTAAAGACAGAATTCAATACAAAACACAGCATGAGGCAATTAATGCACAGATGAAAAGGGACGGGGACGTGGGGCTAAGGATAGGCAGAGGTGAAGAGATGGGTCTTGAGGCGGGACTGGAAGATGGGGAGGGACACGGAATTACGGATCAGTTGGGGGAGGGAGTTCCAGAGCCTGGGAGCTGCCCTGGAGAAGGCTCTGTCCCCAAAACTGCGGAGGTTGGACTTGTGGATGGAGAGGAGACCGGCTGATGTGGATCTGAGGGACCGTGAGGGTTGGTAGGGGGAGAGGAGGTCAATGAGATATGTGGGGGCCAGATGGTGAAGGGCTTTGTAGGTGAGGACCAGGATTTTGTAGGTGATCCGGTGGGAGATGGGAAGCCAGTGAAGTTTTTTGAGGACTGGAGTGATGTGATGCCAGGATTTGGTGTGGGTGATGAGTCGGGCGGCTGCGTTCTGGACCAGTTGGAGTCGGTTGATGTAGGTGGAGCTGATGCCAAGGAGAAGTGAGTTGCAATAGTCCAGTCGGGAGGAGATGAAGGCATGGATGAGTCTTTCAGCAGCAGGCGGAGTGAGAGAGGGTCTGAGTTTGGCGATGTTGCGGAGATGAAAGAAGGAGGTTTTAATGACATGGCGGATGTGAGGCTCAAGGGAGAGGGTGGAATCAAAGATTACGCCAAGGTTGCGGGCCTGGGGAGATGGGGAGACAGTGGTGCCGTCGATGGTGAGAGTGGGGTTATTGATTTTGCTGAGTGTGGCTTTGGAGCCTATGAGGAGGAATTCTGTCTTATCGCTGTTGAGTTTGAGGAAATTATGTTGCATCCAGGTTTTTATAGCTGACAAACAGGAGTTGATATGGGAGAGGGGGGGGTTGTGGGGGGATTTGGTGCCAAGGTAAATCTGGGTGTCATCAGCGTAACAGTGGAAGTCCAGATTGAAGTGGCGGAGTATCTGACCAAGGGGGAGGATGTAGATGATGAAGAGGAGGGGGCCGAGTACGGAGCCTTGGGGAACGCCTTGAGTGACTGCGGCTGTAGCAGAGGTGTGGTTGTGGAGAGAGATGAAGTGGGATCTGTTGGAAAGGTAGGAACGGAGCCAGCTGAGTGCAGAGCCTTCAATGCCGAGGTCCTTGAGTCTGGTGAGCATGATCGCATTGAATGGCGGTGCTGGCTCGAAGGGCCGAATGGCCTACTCCTGCACCTATTATCTATTGTTTAGTGTCTGCTGAAGAAGAATATACCAATATCCTTCTTGACCCCCTATCTACTTGTGACACCACGTTCAGTGAATTATATATCTGCACACCTAAATCCTTCTGTTCTACAACATTCCCCAGGGCCCTACCATTCACTGTGAAGGTCTTGCCCAAAATGCAGCACCTCACACATATCTAAATTAAACTGCATTCGCCATTCCTCAGCCTACTTGCCCAGCTGATCAAGATATTAAACAGTAGTTCATATAAAATTCATTTACGTAATATCAATGTTCCTATGGCTCCACAGACACAGAACTCAGCAGAAAATGTGCATGAAAAACGTTTTCTGACTGGTTCCAGATGGCATATTTGAACGTGGATGAAGCAATATTAGTCAATGTTCTTTCCATTAAAGTATGAAGAGGAATCCTTAGAAAAATAGATGCTTAAGCACTTTGTCATATTGCTTAATGTACATTTTAGTAAAAAACAATGACTGGTTTACACTCAGCACTGTTTTTTTGTGAAGATACCCACTGGTACTCTAAAAATTTAAACATCATTTTCTGGCAATGTGACACCCGTGTTCATCAATCACAGACATCCTTCTTTTCTATTTGTGGAAAACGCACTGTTTACACTGTATCAAATGACCTTTCAGATAGAACTGCCTTCATCAGAATCGCCTCAACTAATAACTTCATGCTCAGAGTTTTGTTTAAAGCAAACTCCTGGAGATGCGTACAATGAAGGCTGCCACTTGCATTCTAATATAGAATAATTCGAAGCCGATAGAGTTCCACAGCTAATTTGTTTAACCCTGCTTTTTACCATGCCTCCTGCAAGGATTTCTTTCCATTTCCCATTTTCCATAAGTCTGTCATAGAAACATAGAAACATAGAAAATAGGTGCAGGAGTAGGCCATTCGGCCCTTCGAGCCTCCACCGCCATTCAATTTGATCATGGCTGATCGTCCAACTCAGTATCCTCTACCTCCCTTCTCTCCATATCCCCTGATCCCTTTAGCCACAAGGGCCACATCTAACTCCCTCTTAAATATAGCCAATGAACTGGCCTCAACTACCTTCTGTGGCAGAGAATTCCACAGATTCACCACTCTCTGTGTGAAAAATGTTTTTCTCATCTCGGTCCTAAAGACTTCCCCCTTATCCTTAAACTGTGGCCGCTTGTTCTGGACGTCCCCAACATCGGGAACAATCTTCCTGCATCTAGCCTTAAGAATTTTGTAAGTTTCTATAAATTGTCATATCAGTTCCAATTACAAAACCTACCACACTAGTTCCTTCAAGATGCCTTTCCTTTATCTTAACTGTGGCTTCCTCGTGAGCACAGTGGGTAGAGTTATTAAATCACAAATTCTCTGTTTCTCACGTCTGTTGTTATCCCCACTCTTCCCAGCCAAAGCAAGGATAGAATTCCTTTATCTACACCTTCCACTCCACCAGCCTTTACATGATTTTAGTTTAGTTTAATTTAGAGCTACAGTGCGGAAACAAGCTCTTCAGCCCATCGAGTCCGCACCGACCAGTTATCCCCACACAATAACACTATTCTACACACAAGGGACAATTAACATTTATACCAAGCCAATTAACCTGCAAACCTGTTTTCAAACATCTTTGGAATGTGGGAGAAAACCGTAGATCGCAGAAAAATCCCACACAGGTCCTGGGGAGAACGTACAAACTCTGTACAGACAACGTCCATAGTCAGGATCGAACCCGGGTCTCTGGTGCTGTAAGGCAGCAACTATACCGCTGCACCACCATGCCGCCCATGTTTGATGTTGTGGTCAAGCAGTGAAAATTTTCTCCAAATAAATATGAGAATATGGGAAAGGGTTAAAAAATCACCTTCAGTCCTAGTCACAAAATTTACTCTGTCCATTCCCACCATCGTTCCCTTCCTCCCTCTTTGTTGCTTGTATGCTCATTTTTCCAGTCCTAATGAGAGTTCATTGACCTACATTCTTAACTCTGTCTTTCTCTCTCCACAGAAGATACTTGACCAGCTGAGTATTTTTCTTTCGATTTTCGGCTTCTGCAGATTTTTACTTTACAACTTATGAACATGGCATGTCATCCTTCAGTTGAGATATTAAACCAGGTCCCCTTATGTCTGTAATATTATCAGTTATGCATTCTGGCAAAGAAACTGTTTCAGATTTCATAGAAGTGGATTTCTTCCCGATAATATCATCAGTTTTAGTTACAGTTAGAGTTTAAATACTAATTTAAGTGCTACTTGGTAAAGTAAATTTGTGCAGGGATATTGGAAAGAATCCAATTGAGCCAATATTTTAACATGCATTGTCGAGACACAAGGAGCTGCAGATGCTGAGGTCTGTAACCAATAAAGTAGAACAACTTAGCTGGCCAGACAGAATCTGTGGAATGAAACGGACTTCGATATTTCATGCTGAGACCATTCATCTAGATCGAACCTAGATAATTGTGTCGATCTAAAATGTCAACAGTCCATTTCTCTCCACAGTTTCTCCCTGACCCATTGCGTTCCTACAGCTGCTCTGCAGAAAAGTTACGACACTCCAACCACCTTTATATTTTTTGCCTCTAAATTGCTAAAACTGATTTCCTCATCGACTTGCAGCCATTAACTTCATTCTGCCTCAGGAAAGCAACCAACATAATCAAATACCTTTCTCACCCTGGTCATTCCATGTTCTCCCTACTTCTATTGATTAGAAGGTACAGAAGCTTGAAAGTGTTCATCACCAGACTCAGTAATAACTTCTTCTGCTCTGTTATCAGGCTTGTGAATGTTCAACCCATACGTTAGGACACAGTCCGATGCTCCACTACCTTATGGCAGACATTGGACTTGGTCTCTGGAACTATTGAGCTACAATGCTGAGAACTATATTCTGCACTCTGTATCTTTTCCGTTGTTCCACCTATTGCACTTGAGTTTTACGTGCTTTTATTTGTTTGCATTATTATCTGATCTAATTGGATAGCATACAAAACAAACCTCGGTACATGTGACAATAATAAATGAACCAAAATTTAAGTCTATCATCCATAAAACAGCTTCAGTTTCTATTTGTATGCTGACAATGCCCGGATGTAATTTATCTTTACCTCTCAACACATTCAATATCTTCATTTGGTCATACAATTCATTTGACATTGTATTTGATCAGTGAAATGTTTCACCATTTCAACAGGAGAAAGAGTAAAGTTTTCACCTTCAGTCCCCCTCAAAAAATCCTTTCCCTAGTCAGCGACACTGCCCAACTCCCTTGCAATTATCTGAAATTGACCAGATTGGTCACAAGTGTTGTGGTATATTTGTCCTCAAGTTACGTTTTGGACAATGTATAGATATTATCACTAAACCCACATATTTTCACCTCTGTACCATCACTCAAATCTGTCCATATTTCAGCTTATCTACACAAAAAAACATCATCCATCTTGATGTTATCTCCAATTCAAACTATTCCAAAGCATTCCTAGCTGGTTTCTCTACTTTTATTGCTTAAAAATAAATGAGGGGATCTGAGACTTGGCATCCCGCACCCTATTTATGTTCACCCATTAAACTTGCTATTATTAACCATCACTTTGAAATTCTCAATCTCTATTTCTGCAGTTCCTCAAGGCCTATAACCTTCCAAAATGTCTGAACGTTGCTCTAATTTTGATCAGCCATGAATTTAATAACTCCGTCACTTCTCGCTTGATGCCTAGCCCCTAGGCTTCTGGGCTGCCTTCTATTTCCTTCTGTGAATCACACTGTAGGTCCACTTCTTTGACTAGGTTTTGGTCATCTGCACTAATTTCTTGTGTAAATTGGCTTTTGATATATTGCCAAGAAGAGCCTTAAGACATTTTACTCTGCCAAATGCACAGATAAATGGAACCAATAAATCAACCAATAAGAAAGCCATCAATGATTTTTCCTCATTAAAAGTGCTATATAAATATGATTCATGCTCACCTAAAATTCAGTTTATTGTAACATAGCAGCATGGCGTAGGATTAATTAGTCATCTAGAATCTTCTTTCCCATTTTCAAATGTTTCAGCAAGGAAAGCACTGAGATTATGCCCATGTCTCCTTAGATACGATAGATATAAGACATGATAGATTGTAGTGATTTCTTTACAACTGATGTTAAGACAGGACTGTTCTTATCCCAGTGTCTGGCTTCATTTATAAAGAATGGAATGGCAGTTCCAATTTTCTGAACCAGAAATACAATTCCAGAACCTAGAAAGCTTTGCAAAGTATTGATTAATGTGCTTTTACTTTTGTCGTTCTACCCTCTGCACCTACATACTGGTGAAAGAATGCAAGAGGATATCTGATTTGAGTAATTACATGGTAACAAATACAAGAACATCAATGCCCAGCACTTTTAGCAAAATATCTTAAGTTGCTTCACATGAAGGAGCATCAATCAAGATTTAATATTGAACCACATTAGATGATATTAGGGATATTAGGGATTCTGATCAGATTGTTAAGTAAATTTGTAAATGGCACCAAAACTAATGCGACCTGTACAGAAAGGACGGGTTGCACTTGAACTCGAGGGGGACCAATATCCTGGCGGGGAGATTTGCAAAGGCTACTGGGGAGACTTTAAACTGGTAGGGTTGGGGGGAGGGACTCAAATTGGGAAAGCTAGCGGTCAGTGTGTGAGGCAGGAGGCAGAGAATGGTAGCACTCTGACCCAAAATGTAGGGGAGAGAGAAGAAAAAGACAATAAACAGAGAATAAGAGAGGGCGGGTTTCTTAAATGTGTATATTTTAATGCTAGGAGCATTGTAAGAAAGGTGGATGAACTTAGAGCCTGGATTGACACCTGGAAGTATGATGTTGTGGCGATCAGTGAAACATGGTAGCAGGAGGGCTGTGATTGGAAACTAAATATTCCAGGATTTCGTTGCTTCAGGTGTGATAGAATTGGAGGGGCAAGAGGTGGAGGTGTTGCATTGCTTATCAGGGAAGATATTACATCAGTGCTTTGGCAGGATAGATTAGAGGGCTCGTCTAGGGAGGCTATTTGGGTGGAACTGAGAAATGGGAAAGGGGTAGCAACACTTATAGGGGTGTATTATAGACTGCCAAATGGGGAGCGAGAATTGGAAGAGCAAATATGTAAGGAGATTGCAGATATTAGTAGTAAGCACAAGGTAGTGATTGTGGGAGATTTCAACTTTCCACACATAGACTGGGAAACACATTCTGTAAATGGGCTGGATGGGTTGGAGTTTGTCAAATGTGTGCAGGATAGTTTTTTGCAGCAATACATAGAAGTACCTACTGGAGAAGGGGCGGTGCTGGACCTCCTGTTAGGAAATGAGACGGGTTAGGTGGCAGAGGTATGCGTTGGGGAACAGTTCAGGATCAGTGATCACAATACCATTAGTTTCAATATAATTATGGAGAGGGTCAGAACCGGACCTAGGGTTGAGATTTTTGATTGGAGAAAGGCTAACTTTGAGGAGATGCGAAAGGATTTAAAAGTAGTAAATTGGGACAGTTTGTTTTATGGGAAAGATGTGGAAGAGAAATGGAGAACATTTAAAGGTGAAATTTTAAGAGTACAGAATCTTTATGTCCCTGTTCGGTTGAAAGGAAATAGTAAAAATTGGAAAGAGCCATGGTTTTCAAGGGAAATTGGACACTTGGTTTGGAAAAAGAGAGAGATCTACAATAATTGTAGGCAGCATGGAGTAAATGAGGTGCTTGAGGAGTATAAAGAATGTAAAAATAATCTTAAGAAAGAAATTAGAAAAGCTAAAAGAAGATATGAGGTTGCTTTGGCAAGTAAGGTGAAAGTAAATCCAAAGGGTTTCTACAGCTATATTAATTGCAAAAGGATAACGAGGGATAAAATTGGTCCATTAGAGAGTCAGAGTGGACAGCTATCTGCAGAGCCAAAAGAGATGGGGGAGATATTGAACAATTTATTTTCTTCGGTATTCACCAAGGAGAAGGATATTGAATTATGTGAGGTAAGGGAAACAAGTAGAGTAGCTATGGAAACTATGAGATTCAAAGAAGAGGAAGTACTGACACTTTTGAGAAATATAAAAGTGGATAAGTCTCCAGGTCCGGACAGGATATTCCCTAGGACATTGAGGGAAGTTAGTGTAGAAATAGCAGGGGCTATGACAGAAATATTTCAAATGTCATTAGAAACGGGAATAGTACCGGAGGATTGGTGTACTGCGCATGTTGTTCCATTGTTTAAAATGGGGTCTAAGAGTAAACCTAGCAATTATAGACCTGTTAGTTTGACGTCAGTGGTGGACAAATTAATGGAAAGGATACTTAGAGATAATATATATAAGCATCTGGATAAACAGGGTCTGATTAGGAACAGTCAACATGGATTTGTGCCTGGAAGGTCATGTTTGACTAATCTTCTTGAATTTTTTGAAGAGGTTACTCGGGAAATTGATGAGGGTAAAGCAGTGGATGTTGTCTATATGGACTTTAGTAAGGCCTTTGACAAGGTTTCTCATGGAAGGTTGGTTAAGAAGGTTCAATGGTTGGGTATTAATGGTGGAGTAGCAAGATGGATTCAACAGTGGCTGAATGGGAGATGCCAGAGAGTAATGGTGGATGGTTGTTTGTCAGGTTGGAGGCCAGTGACTAGTGGGGTGCCACAGGGATCTGTGTTGGGTCCACTGTTGTTTGTCGTGTACATCAATGATCTGGATGATGGTGTGGTAAATTGGATTAGTAAGTATGCGGTTGATACTAAGATAGGTGGGGTTGTGGATAATGAAGTAGATTTTCAAAGTCTACAGAGAGATTTATGCCAGTTGGAAGAGTGGGCTGAAAGATGGCAGATGGAGTTTAATGCTGATAAGTGTGAGGTGCTACATCTTGGCAGGACAAATCAAAATAGGACGTACATGGTAAATGGTAGGGAATTGAAGAATGCAGGTGAACAGAGGGATCTGGGAATAACTGTGCACAGTTCCCTGAAAGTGGAATCTCATGTAGATAGGGTGGTAAAGAAAGCTTTTGGTGTGCTGGCCTTTATAAATCAGAGCATTGAGTATAGAAGTTGGGATGTAATGTTAAAATTGTACAAGGCATTGGTGAGGCCAATTCTGGAGTATGGTGTACAATTTTGGTCGCCTGATTATAGGAAGGATGTCAACAAAATAGAGAGAGTACAGAGGAGATTTACTAGAATGTTGCCTGGGTTTCAGCAACTAAGTTACAGAGAAAGGTTGAACAAGTTAGGGCTTTATTCTTTGGAGCGCAGAAGGTTAAGGGGGGACTTGATAGAGGTCTTTAAAATTATGAGAGGGATAGACAGAGTTGACGTGGATAAGCTTTTCACACTGAGAGTAGGGAAGATTCAAACAAGGGGACATGACTTGAGAATGAAGGGACAGAAGTTTAGGGGTAACATGAGGGGGAATTTCTTTACTCAGAGAGTGGTAGCTGTGTGGAATGAGCTTCCAGTGAAGGTGGTGCAGGCAGGTTCATTTTTATCATTTAAAAATAAATTGGATAGTTATATGGACGGGAAAGGAATGGAGGGTTATGGTCTGTGCGCAGGTATATGGGACTAGGGGAGAATAAGTGTTCGGCACGGACTAGAAGGGTCGAGATGGCCTGTTTCCGTGTTGTTATTGTTATATGGTTATATGGTTATATGGTTATAGTCATAGGGTCAGAAGGGATCGGAGTAGAATTAGGCCATTCGGCCCATTAAGCCTACTCCGCCATTCAATCGTGGCTGATCTATCTCTCCCTCCTAATCCCATTCTCCTGCCTTCTCCCCATGACCCATAGCCTAGTGGACAGTGAAGATGGTTATCTAAGTGTACAAAGGGTTTGGATCAAATAAGGAATGGCAGATGAATGGCAGACGAATTTAACTTGCACAACTGTGAGGTAATGAATTTTGTTGCCAGACCAGGGCAGGACCTACACAGTAAATGGTAGAGCCCTGGAGAGTATTATAGAGCTAAGGGACCACAGGTATAGGTACACAATTCCCTGAAAGTAACAACACTACTAGACAGGGTGGTGAATAAGTTATTTAGCATGCTTGTCTTCATTGGTAAAGGTATACGGGGTATAAGAGTTGGGATGTCATGTTGGAGCTGAATGAGGAACTAAGGCAAAAAACAGGACAAGTTGAATTCCTAAACTGGGAGAAACTATGTTTGATGACACTAGACAGGAACTCACAGAAGTTAATTAGAAGAGGCTTTGTGCAGGTGAAGGGACATCCGGCAAGTGAGAGGCTTGTAAAAGGGGGGCTTGTAAAGGCTAGTTAATAAGATGTGGCCAGGGCCAGCATGTTCCTGTCAGAGTATGAGGTATTACATTTTAGGAAGTTTAACCAGGGCAAGTCCTTCACAGTGAATGGCAGGGTCCTGGGGAGTGCTGTGGAGCAGTAGGATCCAGAATTGCAGGTACATAGTTTCTTGAACGTGGCATCATTGGGTAGAAAGGGTGGTCAAGAAGACTGTCGATATATTGGTCTTCATCAGTTTGAGTATTGAGTTGGAATGTTATTTTACAGTTGTACACAACATTGGTGGGGCCACACTGTGTTCAGTTTTAGTCACTGTGTTGTTGGAAGGATGTTATTAAGCTGGAGAGACAGCAGAGAAGATTTATGAGGATGCTGCCAGGACTTGAGGGCCTGAACTATAATGGGAGGTTGAGCAGGACTTTATTCCTTAGAATGCAGGAGGATGAGGGGTGATTTTATAGAGGTGGATAAGATCATGAGGGGAATAGATAGGGTGAATGCACAAAGTTGGTGCTCTGGTTTCCTCCCATATTCCAAAGATGAGCAGGGGAAACAAGAACCTGAGGACGTAGGTTTACGGTGAGTTGGGAAAGATTTAATAGGAACTCAAGGGACAACTTTTTCACACAGAGGGTGGTAGGTATATGAAAGAGCTGCCAGAGGTGGTAATTAAGGTAGGCACCATAACAACATTTAAAAGGCATTTGGACAGTTACATTAATAGGAAAGGAGGGATATGGGCGAAACGCAGGCATGTGGGACAGTGTAGATGGGGCAAATTGGCTGCTGTGCCTGTTTCCATTCTGTATAACTAAGTCTATGGCTCTATGAGTGAAGGACAAGACTGTCAAGGTAAGGGCACGTTAGTTGCCAAGGGATACTGAGGATCTGGTCAGGAAAAAAAGACCCACATGTCAGGAAGTGTCAGTTGGTATCAAACACCTTCCCTGGGGAGTAGAAGGGGTGTAAGAGACACAGTAGACTGCAAATATGTATCCATGCTAGTATCTTCCCTCTGATACCATGGGTTCACATCAGCCTCATGTGCTGCACCTAATACAAGCAAACTAAACTAAAGATCACCATCATACGCTAGTTCCATCCTACACACTAGCGACAATTTAGAAAAGCCAATTATCTTACAAACCTGCACATCTTTGAAATGTGGAAGGAAATCAGCGCACCTA
This sequence comes from Amblyraja radiata, assembly GCF_010909765.2. Lineage (NCBI taxonomy): Eukaryota > Metazoa > Chordata > Chondrichthyes > Rajiformes > Rajidae > Amblyraja > Amblyraja radiata. The sequence continues at coordinate 132,731,116 of NC_045957.1, read as the reverse complement.
CGCGGTCCACCCTTAGCCAGGGTTAAATTTTGGTTTCTGCCGTTGTGATGCAGCAACTCCACTGCTGTGCCATTGTGCTGCCGTATTTGAATGAGCAAGGTAATTGATTGAGCAATGTAATTGAATGTGCAAGGCATGGAGTGATATGCAATTAATGCAAGCAAGTGCAATTAGTGTAGATCAGCATGATGGTCGATATTTAGGTGGAGAGCGAAAGGCCTGTTTGTATACTGTACAACATGTAGTACACACACACACACACACACACACACACACACACACACACACACACACACACACACACACACACACACACACACACACACACACACACACACACACACACACACACACACACACACACATGGGTCAACCATGATACTATAACTTGTAAGATTATGGTAACATTATGGCCTGGGTTAATGATGAGAAAGAAAGTGTGATATTGAATCTCACCATTGCAGTGAGAGAGTTTAAATTCAATTAATCATTTATCTTGACTGAAGACTGGGAGTTAATTTCAATAATGGGAACCTTTGTGAGAAGCGGCTGAATATATGTAGAAACCCACCTAGTTCACTAACTTTGTAGAACATCTATCTTCCTGTTTGTAACTGTGAATACATAGCATTGGTTTATTCTTAAAATGGTAAAGGCCACACAGTTCAAGGGATGGGCAATAAAATAATATGTTTCAGTGACACTTGCCCCACACAAATGAAGAAGTAAAAATAATAAACATGAATGTTCCCCATGCGGCAGTCTAGGTTTGATTACTCTATCCAGTTTTTACAAATGATCTGAACTCTAGTCAACAGCATTATAAAGCATTCCCAATGATTTTCCGTTACTCCACGAATGGACAGACTTGCAAGTTTTTTTCAGAATGAGGTGAAATATGTTAGAAATGTCAAACAGAATCGATGAAGAAAGTGGATGATGTTGTAGGAGTGAAATGAATCAAATGAACAAAGGGATAAAATGTACCTTTGATGGGGAAGATTGCTTTACCCTATCCATGCCTGCACCGATTGTACTAATTTTGTCCTTACTGTCCTCTCATCTACCGCCTTTATAAAGCACAGCACAGTCAAACCTTTGCAACTCCTATCACATCCCAAGCTAAATTCCTCTCAGAAGTCACACCAGTTCCAATCCAAAACACTCTGGGAGGGCTGTAATGCGGGTGCTGTTCCACAGACTTTGGTGCTGGCTAAACTGTTGTTCATTATTTATATTAACGATTTGGATGAGAATGTAAGGGACATGGTTAGTAAGTTTGAGGATGACACTAAAACTGGTGGTACAGTATTACAGATTATCTAAGGTTACAACAGGATCTTGATCAATTGAGCCAATGGGCCGAGGAATGGCAGATAGAGTTTAATTCAAATAAATGTAGGGTGTTGCAGAGCTTACACGGTAAATGGTGGGGGGCTCTGGAGAATGTTGTATAACATAGGTGGATGCAGATTCACTGTAACTGTAATGTTGTAATGCTGTAACACTCCACTATTTGTACTACCTGTTATACTTGTGTATGACTTTATTGTACTCATGTATAGTATGACTTGACTGGATGGCATGTAAACAATGTTTTTCACTGAACACTTGGCAATGATAAGCTAATATAAATACCAATACATAGATGAGTGGGTATAAGGAACGAGCTGCTGGAGGCGGTAGTTGAGGCAGGTACTATAACAACATTTAAATGATATTTGGACAGGCACATGGATAGGAAAGGTTTAAAGGGTTATGGGCCAAATGCAGGCAGATCATACTAATGTAAGCTTCTACATGATGGCATGTCAGTCACAGTGCTCAGCAACTGCGGTTCTGAGTTCGAGCCCTTCACTGTGGAAACGGGGGTCAAACAGGGATGCATCATCGCACCCATCCTGTTTGTCGTCTTCATTGCTGACATACTTCACCTCATTGGTGAAGAGCTGCCACAGGGAATCCCAATCCTCTACAGACTGACGGTGGGCTCTTCAACCTTAATAGTTGAAGGCCAAGAGCAAAGTCAGTAACACCGCCATCATGGAGCTTCAGTACGTGAAAGACTGCGCCATTGCAGCACACTCTGAAGAAGACTTCCACGGCATCCTGAATGCCTTTGCCAACGCATAGAGCCATGGGCCTAGCCTTAAATATTAAGAAGACCCAGGTCCTACATCAACCTCCACCCAAGCAGCCGTCGACCCAGCCCACTATAAAAGTGGACGTCACCACTCTTGAAAACGTTGACCACTTCCCCTACCTTGGCAGTATTCTTTCCTCAAAAGCTGACATCAACTCTGAGGTCAACCATCGCCTGAGTTGTGCCATCGGAGCCTACGCCAGACTCAGGAAAAAAGTATTTGAAGACCGAGACCTAAAGGCGCAAACAGAACTGCTGGTCTACAGAGCCGTTGTCCTCTCCACCCTGTTGTATGGAGCCGAGTCATGGACCACCTACAGCAGGCACCTGAGAGCCCTGGAACAATACCATCAAAGATCATTACGAAAGATTCTGAGGATCAGCTTGGAGGACAAACGCACCAACATCAGCGTTTTGGAGGAAGCCAACATGACCAGCATCACCACCACAATGATGCAGCACCAACTTCGATGGACTGGCCTTGTCATCCGCATGTCCAACACATGTCTCCCTTAAACAAATCCTGTACTCTCAATTGAAGGAAGGTCGGCGATCCCCCGGCGGGCCAAAGAAATGCTTCAAGGACAACATCAAGAACAGTCTGAAGAAATTCCACATCACATCAAGCAACTGGGAGCACATTGCACTCGACAGGCGCTCCTGGAGGAAATCCATGCAGGAAGGAGCTGCACGTCACAAAATGGAACTACGCCGTGATGCAGAGACAAAGCGACAGCACCGTAAGGAGAGATAGAAGGGGGCTCGACGACTACCAACCACTGCCAGTCTCCACTTCCCACGTTGCACCAAGGTGTGTGGATCGCAGATCGGCCTCTACAGACATCTGCAGACCCACAAGTAGATGACCCTATGGAGAGGAGAGGACAGTCATACCAGTTTCGAGTGACTGCAGATGATGAGATGGGGCACCTTGGTCAGCATGGGCAACTTGGGCTGAAGGGTCTGTATCCTGTGCTATGATTCTATGACCCTATGACTTTTGTTTCATGAAAGTGATTATGTAGATAGACAGAGTGATGAAGAAGCCATTCAGCACCCTATCATTAATCGGAAGGTGGTATGTCATATTATAGCTGTACAAGACAGTGGTAAGGACACTTTCTGCATACATTGCACAGTTCTAGTCACCCGGAAGGATGTCATTAAACAGGAAAGCGTTCAAATAAATTCAGAAGATATAACCAGGGCTGGAGGATTTGAGATATAAAAAGAGGCTCAATAGGCTACAAGTTTTTTTTTTCTGAGAAATTGCACAATGAGTTTAATTCAGATAATTGCACGGTGCTGCATTTTGAGGATAACCAGACAGAAGTTTATAAAGTCATGAAGGGCATGGCCATCTAATACTAGAGGATGCATGTTTAAGGTGAGAGGGGAAATATTTAAAAGGGATCTGAGGGGCAATTTTTTAACACAGAGGGTGATGCACACAGGGTGCGAGCTGCCAGAGGAAGTGGTTGAGAATGGTATAATTACGACATTTAAAAGACACATGAATAGCTATGCAGATTGGAAATGTTTTGAGGAATACAGGCCAGGCGCAGGCAAGTGGGCACTTGTTTTTTATGCTGCATAGACTATGATTTTCTGACTACCGCTTCACTACCACATTGTCTTCATTGACTTAGAAACATAGAAACATAGAAAAATAGGTGCAGGAGTAGGCCATTCGGCCCTTCGAGCCTGCACCGCCATTCAATATGATCATGGCTGATCATCCAACTCAGTATCCTGTACCTGCTTTCTCTCCATACCCCCCTGATCCCTTTAGCCACAAGGGCCACATCTAACTCCCTCTTAAATATAGCCAATGAACTGGCCTCAACTACCTTCTGTGGCAGAGAATTGCAGAGATTCACCACTCTCTGTGTAAAAAATGTTTTTCTCATCTCAGTCCTAAAAGATTTCCCCTTTATCATTAAACTGTGACCCCTTGTTCTCGACTTCCCCAACATCGGGAACAATCTTCCTGCATCTAGCCTGTCCATCCGCTTAAGAATTTTGAAAGTTTCTATAAGATCCCCCCTCAATCTTCTTAGCACTTATATTGCTAATAATCCTCATTGTTACAGATTTAACATTTTAATCCTAAAGGCACTTTAGGTCTTATTTCTCCCTGTGTAAAATTCCCGTCTGCTATTCTATACTCTCCATTCTATTGACTGCAATCTTTCTTTGTCGATCCTCTACCATCCTATGGGCAGTTGAGCATCAACCAAAACACCAAAACAGGCGGCGTGGTGGCGCAGCAGTAGAGACCCGGCTTTGATCCTGACTACGGGTGCTTGCTGTATGGGGTATGTTCTCCACATGACGTACAGGTTTGTAGGCTATTTGGCATGGTAAAAATGTAAATTGTTCCTGCTGTGTGTAGGATAGTGTTAGTGTATGGGGATCGCAGGTCGGCGCAAACTCAGTGGGGCAAAGGGCCTGTTTTTTGTGTTGCATCTCTAAACTAATCTAAACTAAAAAACTATGCTTCACCCTCTGGAATTCCCTCCCTAAATCACCATAGTTCTTCCATCCCACTCCTCCTATAGGAATTTTTTTTTAAGTTATGTCTTTGGCTATGCTTTGATCACCCCTCCTAATCTTTTCTCATGTAGCTTGTGAAATGTTTGAGAATTTTACTTGAAAGATGTTACATAAATGTTCCTTTGGATTTATTGTAATTTTGACCAATGGGTTCTTATGTGCAATACAAAGACAGCCCTTCACTATATTCTCACAATGTCATACCATTTTGAATGAATCAATTTTAATTTTGTGCCTATATTTCGACTGGCATCATCGGCCATGAAATTGACAAAAGCAGCAGACCAACTATTGACGAACCACTTGCCCTTGGGCTAAATTTAATTCTGCCAAAAAGGTTCATCCTTCATTGTTGCACTTGGTTGGATATTTTAAATTATATACATGGAAGCAGGAGAGCAATGAAATACTGACAACATCTTAGGAAGTATATTTATCTGCCTGCTGTACTCAATAGTTGCTTACTGGACCTGATATCCTGATATAACAATGCAATATTTTTTTTTATCTTCATAAAATGTTTCACTGCGCACCAAATTACATGGAAACATAAGGAGAATTTTGCTTCTGTATCTAGGTTCTTAAGAGACCCATTTTATTATCTTCCGATGAATATATCAGCTCAAAAGATTAGATGGGAGATGATTGGTAATTACATTCAGTAATTTCTATCAAGGCCCATGCTCATTTGAAACTGAGGTCTTTTTGAATACTTTTCAAAATAGTGAATTTGTATTCATTGTACAACTTTTCACTAAATATAAATGAGTTCCTAAGCTAATGCATGCCTATTTTGCTCTGCATTGTGCCCTAGAATGTCATAGAGCCATACAGCATAGAAACATGTCCCTTCGGCCCAACTTGCCTATGCAGACCAAGATGCCCCATCTACACTAGTCCCCCTGTCATTCACTGTGAAGGGGCTCCCCTGGCTTGAATTCCCAAAATGCAACACCTGGCACTTATCTACATTAACTCCATTAACCATTCCTCAGCCCACTTTCCCAACTGATCAAGATCTTGCTGTATAACCATCTTCACTATCAACAATATCACCCACTTTAGTGTCATCTGCAAACTTACCAATCATTCTTTATATATTCCCATCCAAATTGTTGATATAAACCACAACCAGCTATGTGCCCATCACTGATCCCTGAGGCACACGACTAGTCACAGGCCTCCAGTTTGAAAAACAACCTTCTATCACCACAGCCTGCTTGCTTCCATGAAGCCCATTCTCTATCCAGTCGACTAGTTCTTCCTGGATCCCATGTGACCTAACCTTCCAGAGCAACCTACCATGCAGAACGTTATCAAATACCTTGCTGAAGTCCATATAAACCACATCTACGGCTTGGCCCTTATCAAACCTTTTGGTTAATTCTTCAAAAAAACTATCGGATTCATAAGACACAATCTCCCACATACAAAAGCATTCCTGATTATCCATAAACAGCCCCTGTCTATCCTGTCTATCCAAATGTATATATATCTTACCCCTCAGAATAACCTCTAGTAACATGCCTACCACAGATTATTGGCTCACTGGTCTATAGTTCCCAGGCTTTTCTTCCAGTCCTACTTGAATAGCAGCAGGACAATAGCCTTCCAGCACCTAGCCCGTATCCTACAATGATTCATAAACCAAGGCATCTGCAATTTCTTGTCTTCCTCACAGTGTCCTCCGATATATCTGATTAGGCCCGGAAGATTTATCTACATTCATTTGCCTTAGGATATTCAGCTCCTCCTTGACTGTAACACAGACTCTCCTCAAGACATCTCCATTATCTGTCCCTAGTTCCCCAGTCATCACATTTTTCTCCATGGTAAGTCAAGTCAAGTCACTTTTATTTCTATAGCACATTTAAAAACAACTCTCGTTGGCCAAAGTGCTTTAGATTCAGATTCAGATTCAACTTTAATTGTCATTGTCAGTGTACAATACAGAGACAACGAAATGCAGTTAGCATCTCCCTGGAAGAGCGACATAGAATATGATTTCAATAAATAAATCTATTTACATGCATACAGTCATAGTGTTTTTCCTGTGGGAGGAGTGTCCGGGGGTGGGGGTGGGGGGGGTGATTGGCAGTCACCGAGGTACAGTGTTGAGTAGTGTGACAGCTGCAGGGATGAAGCTGTTCCTGGACCTGCTGGTCCGGCCACGGAGAGACCTGTAGCGCCTCCTGGATGGTAGGAGGGTAAACAGTCCATGGTTGGGGTGAGAGCAGTCCTTGGCGATGCTGAGCGCCCTTCGCAGACAACGCTTGCTTTGGACAGACTCAATGGAGGGGAGCGAGGAACCGGTGATGCGTTGGGCAATTTTCACCACCCTCTGCAGTGCTTTCCGGTCGGAGACAGAGCAGTTGCCATACCATACTGTGATACAGTTGGTAAGGATGCTCTCCATGGCGCAGCGGTAGAAGTTCACCAGAATCTGAGGAGACAGGTGGACCTTCTTCAGTCTCCTCAGGAAGAAGAGATGCTGATGAGCCTTCTTGACCAGAGTTGAGGTATTGTGGGCCCAAGAGAGGTCATCGGAGATGTTGACCCCCAGGAACCTGAAGCTGGAAACACGTTCCACCTCCGTCCCGTTGATGTGGATGGGGGTGTGCGTGCCGCCCCTAGACTTCCTGAAGTCTACAATGAGCTCCTTGGTCTTCTTGGAGTTAAGGGCCAGGTTGTTGTCAGCGCACCTTGCTGCTAGGAGCTGGACCTCCTCCCTATAGGCCGACTCATCGTTGTTGCTGATGAGACCAATCACCGTTGTATCATCTGCATACTTGATGATGGTGTTAGTACCATGTACAGGTGTGCAGTCGTAAGTGAAGAGGGAGTAGAGGAAGGGGCTCAGCACACAGCCCTGTGGAACGCCGGTGTTCAGGGTGAGGGTTGAAGAGGTGTGCTTGTCTAATCTAACAGACTGGGGTCTGTTGGTTAGAATGTCCAGTATCCAGTTGCAGAGGGAGGGGTCGATGCCCAGGTTACCGAGTTTGGTGATCCGTTTAGAGGGTATAATGGTGTTGAATGCTGAGCTGTAATCGATGAACAGCATTCTTACGTAAGTGTCTCTGTTGTCGAGGTGGGAGAGGGCGGAGTGAAGTGCCATTGAGATGGCATCCTCCATACTCCTGTTCTTGCGGTAGACAAACTGATAGGGATCCAATGTGGGGGGTAGGCAGCCTTTGAGGTGTGCCAGGACCAGCCTCTCAAAGCACTTGGTGATGATGGGAGTAAGTGCAACTGGGCGGAAGTCGTTGAGGCTTGCCGCAGTGGAGTGTTTTGGCACCGGCACGATGGAGGTGGTTTTAAGGCACGTGGGGACAACTGCTTGGCCAAGTGACAGGTTGAAGATGTCAGTCCAGACGTCTGTCAGCTGCGCAGCACAGGCCCTGAGTACGCGCCCGGGGATGCCGTCAGGGCCAGCAGCTTTACGTGCATCAGTCCTACTCAGTGCCACGTACACGTCGTAGGGGGTGAGTGTGAGGGGTTGGTGATCAGCAGGGAGCACAGCCTTGATGGCTGTCTCTAGATTGTCCCTGTCGAAGCGGCCATAGAAGTGGTTAAGCTCAAGGAAGGAGGCGTCGCTGGATGTGGGGGTGGTGTTGGTGGGTCTATAGTCCGTGATGGCCTGGATGCCTTGCCACATGCGTCGAGGGTCGGAGTTGTTGTTGAAGTGCTCCTCAATCCTGAGCTTATGGCAGTGCTTGGCCTTCTTGATGCCCCTCTTCAGGTTAGCCCTGGCTGAACTGTAGGCTCGAGCATCGCCTGACCTGAAAGCAGTGTCCCGTGCTTTCAGCAGTAGCCTGACCTCGCTGTTCATCCATGGCTTCTGATTCGGGAATATGGTCACCCGTTTGAGGGAGGTGACACTATTGATGGTGGAGTTTATAAAGTTCAGAACAGAGGATGTCCGTGTGGGAGTCAAGGGTGGCCTGGGCTGCAAACGCCTTCCAGTCAGTGTTTCCAAAACACTGCTGAAGTGTGGAGTCCGCTTCCTCTGACCAGACTTTAACTGTCCTCACAGTGGGTTTAACCCGTCTGATGAGTGGGGAGTACTTAGGGAGCAGGAACAATGAGGTGTGATCAGACTGACCAAGGTGGGGGAGGGGAACGGCTTTGTAAGCTTCAGCCATGTTAGTGTAGACTTTGTCCAGTGTCTTGTCTACTCTAGTGGCGAAGGAGACATGTTGGTGGAATTTGGGGAGTACAGTCTTCAGGTTAGAGTGATTGAAGTCACCCGCAACAATAAAGGCAGCCTCGGGGTTGTGAGTCTGTTGTTTGCTAATGGCAGTATGCAGCTCTTTCATTGCAAGCTTGGCATTAGCATCAGGAGGGATATAGGCTGCAGTCACAACAGTGGAGGTGAACTCTCTGGGCAGATGGAACGGTCTGCATCTAACCAAGAGGAACTCAAGGTTAGCTGAGCAGTGACTCTCGATGATGGTGGAGTCCGTGCACCATGCTTTATTTACATAAATGCACAGACCCCCACCTCTGGTCTTACCGGAGTCTGATGTCCTGTCCGCTCGGAGTAAATGACGCCCCGTTAGCTGGATGGCGCTGTCAGGAACGTCAGTGTTGAGCCAAGTTTCCGTGAAGATCAGGATGTTGCAGTCTTTGATCCAGTTGTGGGAGGTGATCCTTAGCCGGAGTTCGTCCATTTTGTTTGCCAGTGAGCGAACGTTGGCGAGGAAAAGGCTAGGAATCGCTAGCCTGTGTGGGGCTAGCTCTAACCTGGCCTTTAACCCACCTCTGCGTCCCCGGCGGTGCTTTCGTACGTGTCACCGTCTGTTGGTGCTTCCGGTCGGCCGAGCTGGCTTGGTGCGCGCTGGTGTTCTGCCGCTCCGTTGCTCTGCGCCTCCGTGGCTCCGCTGGCGTTCTCCAGCCCCGCGGCTCCGCTGGCATTCTCCAGCCCCGCTGCTCCGGTGGCATTCTCCAGCCCCGCTGCTCCGCTGGCGTTCTCCAGCCCCGCTGCTCCGGTGGCGGTCTGCCGCCCCGCGGCTTCGCTGGCTTTCTCCAGCCCCGCGGCTCCGGTGCTCCGTTGCTCTGACGAGCTCAGGAGCGAGACGGAGATCGCCCAGAAAGTTGTTGCAGTCCAGAAGTTCCTGTCGGCTGTACGAAAGGGATACAAGACTGCTCCGTGTGAGCAGCCTTGAAACAGGTAGGGGAATTGTCGCTATTTCTCCATGTTTTGGGAGACACGGGGCGTCGCGATGTGCCCGCGCCGCCGCCATTTTGTAATTAGTAACTGTAATTGTAATTTACATTGGTGGAGGTACTAACATTATACATAATTGGTTCATAGAATAAGTACATACATAAATACATACACATAGCCCTCTCTCAGATGACGTCAAGAAAGGCTTGAGAGAAAAGATGAGTTTTAAGTCTCGACTTAAAGGAGTCAATGGAGAAGGCAGTTCTGATGGGAAGAGGGAAGCTGTTGCACGGTCTTGGAGCTGAGCTTATGCCTAGACTGCGGGATGTTCAGTAACCCCAAGTCGGCCGATCTGAGGGACATGGAGGTGGTGTGGTGGGTAAGCAGACTTGTGATGTAGGTGGGGGCAAGCCCGTTAAGGGCTTTGTATACATAAAGGACGATCTTGAAATTTATTCGGAACCGCACAGGGAGCCAGTGGAGAGAGGCCAGGATCGGGGTGATGTGGTTCCTTTTTTGGGTGCCCGTCAGGAGTCTCGCTGCGATGTTTTGGACCAGTTGCAGGCGGGACAGGGAAGATTGGCTGATGCCAGTGTAAAGAGAGTTGCAGTAATCTAGGCGGGAGGAGATAAATGTGTGGATGATCTTTTCGAGGTCGTCAAACTGGAGGAATAGTTTTATTTTAGCTATCGTCCGAAGCTGGAAAAAGCTAGCTTTTACCACGGCATTGACTTGTTTGTCAAATTTAAATGCTGAGTCAAATATCACGCCAAGGTTTTTGACGTGAGGTTTGAGTAGTGGGATAAGGCTTCCAAGGCTACCTGCTATCATTTTGATTGAGTCCGAGGGGCCGAGAAGGATGACCTCAGACTTACTCTCGTTTAGTTGGAGGAGGTTCTGGGCCATCCAACACTTTATATCCTTGAAGCAGTAAAAACAGAGAATAAATATGGCCATCTCCTGTGGCTCCACACAGAGATGACCACTTTGGTTTATGAGAGGCCTTATTCTTTCTCTAGTTTCCTTCTTCCCCTTGATGTACATAATACCCCTTTAGATTTTCCTTCATATTATCTGCCAGAGCCATCTCCTGCACCCTTTTTGTCCTAATTTCCTTCTTAAGTATGCTCCTCAGTTTCCAAAACTCCTCCAGGGACACACGATCCCAGCTACCTATACCTGTCCCATGCTGCCGCCTTTTTCCTGACCAGAGCCTCAATTTATTTTATCACAAAAGCTTCCCAACTCTGAGCTGCCTTGCCCTTCACTCTGACAGGAACATGCATGCCCTGAACTCTTGTCATCACACTTTTAACAGTATCCTGCTCTCCGGGTGCTCCTTTGCCCACAAACAACAGACTCTAATCAACTTTGGCAAGGTCCTGTCTAATGCCATCAAAGTTGACCTTGGCACCAATTCAGAATTTTAAGCTGTGGGCCTGACCTGTCTTTATCCATAACTATTTTATAGCTAATAGTACTGTGGTCGATGGTCCTAAAAGCTTGCCCATGGACACATCAGTTACTTGCCCTTCCCAATTTCCTAACAGTAGACCTAGTCATTGGAAGGTCCTCTATATATTGTCTGAGAAAATGTTCTTGAACACATATGACAAATCTCACCCTGTCTAAGCTCTTGGCCTATGACAGTCCCAGTCTATATTGGGAAAGTAAAAATCTTCTACCATGCCAAATTTATTAGTCCTGCAGCTGCCTGTAATGTCTTGGCATATTTGTTTTTCTAATTTCTGTTGACTTCTTCTTCTTGCGTATGGCGTGCACAGCCTAAAGTTGTGGGACAACTTGTTCTATTTGATCTTATTTGATTGAGCATACCAGGTTGATTGCATTCGTCGAAACAGGGTGGACCACATGAAGGTTGCAATCTCCCACCCCTTCTGTTGACTATGTGGAGGTCAACAGTACACTCCCAACAGGGTGATCGTTCTCCTTTTATTTCTCAGCCTCACCCACATAGCCTCACTGGACGAATCTTGGACTACTGCCATGACATTCTCCTTAATCAAAAAAGCAACACCACCACCTCTGTCTGTCCTGTAGCACCTATACCCTGGAACATTAAGCTGTCAGTCCTGTCCCTCTCTTAGCAAGGTTTCCGTGATGGCAACTACATCCTAAGTTCATCCACCTTACCCATCTGGCCGCTCCCATTAAAACAAATGAAATTCAATCAAGCAGTTATAGAAACATAGAAACATAGAAAATAGGTGCAGGAGGAGGCCATTCGGCCCTTCGAGCCAGCACCGCCATTCATTATGATCATGGCTGATCGTCCCCTATCAATAACCCGTGCCTGCCTTCTCCCCATATCATAGAAACATAGAAACATAGAAACATAGAAATTAGGTGCAGGAGTAGGCCATTCGGCCCTTCGAGCCTGCACCGCCATTCAATATGATCATGGCTGATCATCCAACTCAGTATCCCGTACCTGCCTTCTCTCCATACCCTCTGATCCCCTTAGCCACAAGGGCCACATCTAACTCCCTCTTAAATATAGCCAATGAACTGGCCTCGACTACCCTCTGTGGCAGGGAGTTCCAGAGATTCACCACTCTCTGTGTGAAAAAAGTTCTTCTCATCTCGGTTTTAAAAGATTTCCCCCTTATCCTTAAGCTGTGACCCCTTGTCCTGGACTTCCCCAACATCGGGAGCAATCTTCCTGCATCTAGCCTGTCCAACCCCTTAAGAATTTTGTAAGTTTCTATAAGATCCCCTCTCAATCTCCTAAATTCTAGAGAGTATAAACCAAGTCTATCCAGTCTTTCTTCATAAGACAGTCCTGACATCCCAGGAATCAGTCTGGTGAACCTTCTCTGCACTCCCTCTATGGCAATAATGTCCTTCCTCAGATTTGGACACCAAAACTGTACGCAATACTCCAGGTGTGGTCTCACCAAGACCCTGTACAACTGCAGTAGAACCTCCCTGCTCCTATACTCAAATCCTTTTGCTATGAAAGCTAACATACCATTCGCTTTCTTCACTGCCTGCTGCACCTGCATGCCCACTTTCAATGACTGGTGTACCATGACACCCAGGTCTCGCTGCATCTCCCCTTTTCCTAGTCGGCCACCATTTAGATAATAGTCTGCTTTCCTGTTTTTGCCACCAAAATGGATAACCTCAAATTTATCCACTAGCTCCTAGAGCTCTATCTAACTCTCTCTTAAATCCATCCAGTGACTTGGCCTCCACTGCCCTCTGTAGCAGGGAATTCCATAAATTCACAACTCTCTGGGTGAAAAAGTTTTTGAATTTATGGAATTCCCTGCCACAGAGGGCAGTCCTTCCTTGCTCCCTGCTATATCCTGCCTATTCTGTCCACTGAACATTCTTTCATCACCTTCCATACTGACTTCTAGCCTCTCACCTTTCTCAGTCCTGCATTGGATCTCATCCTCTTCCAATCTAATTTAAATCTTCCTGTAGATCACTAGCAAACCTGCCTGCAGAATATTGGTTCCCCTCCAGTTCAGTGCAATCCATCCCTTTTGTGTAGGTCGCCGCGGCCCCAGAAGAGATCACAATGGTCCGGAAATCTAAATCCATGCCCCCTTCACTAACTATCTGTTCCACCTTCCTGTTCCCATCCTCACTAGCACATGGCACCAGGAATAATCCGCAGATCAGTCCCCTGGAAGTTCTGTTTTTTAGCCTGTTGCCTATCTCGCTATATTCTGAAGAGAGGTCTCAATCCAAAACATCACCCATTCCTCTCCAGAGATGCTGCCTGTGCCGCTAAGATACTCCAGCATTTTGTGTCTACCTTCGCTATATCCATGTTGCAGGTGCTCATCCCTTTTCCTACCTAAGGTATTTGTGCCTACATGGACAATGACTTCTGTCTGCTTACCCTCCCCCCTGGAGAATGTCACACAGCCCCATCTGGAGCCTGGACTGGCACCATCCTAGATCCTGGCATCGGGGAATCAACACACCATCCTGGTGTCTTATTTCTGCCACATAATCTCCTGTCTGCCCACTTGCTTTCCTGATGTCGTTTGCCCTGTATCTACCTTGAAATCTCTCTGTGTCTCTCCATGGCCAAAAGCATCTGCCCATTCATGCTGCAGCTGCCTTTTTTGGCTTTCCAATCAGGGATATCGCAAAATAATCCAATTTCACTCAAGGGTGTAAAGGGAATAGAGTGAGTATGTTGAGATTTAGGATTAAGGCACATTTTCAAGTAATGTTTCCTGCTTACTGTGACAGCAGAAGTAGAAAACGCCTAAGGTACTAATGGAAAGGGATGCTGGAAAATAAACTGGCCAGACAGATTTCAGTACACCGGGAAGGGGCAATATTGAAGAGAGAGACAAAGAGAAGAATGGGATATAGGTAATCTGCACAATCGGGCAGAGAAATGGCAGATGGAATTTAACCCGAGCAAATATGATGTTTTGGAAGTTTGAATGTAAGGAGAGAGTATTCAGTTAATGACAAGACCCTTAACAGCATTGATATGCAGAGGGATCTTGGAGGCCAAGTTCATCGCTCACTGAAGGGCGCAGTACAAGCACGCAGAATGGTAAAGAAGGTGTATGGTAGGAAGAGAGAGAGAGAGAGAGAGAGAGAGAAAGAGAGAAAGAGGGTGAGAGAGAGAGGGTGTGTGTGTGTGAGAGAGAGAGAGAGAGGGAGTGAGAGACTGAGAGAGTGAGAGAGAAAGAGAGTCACAAAGACATAGAGGGTGATCACAAAGACCCTAGATCTACTTTATGCCCGGCTTGCATTGTTTCAAAAGCCCCAATGGCCTTTCCTCCTTGCTGGAGCCCAGATAAATTTCAGATCCTTTCTGTAGTCCAGTTAATTTGGGGCAAAGTGCAAAAATAGCAATTCAATTCCCATGAATTGGACTGGTCATGTGACCCCATTTTCTTTAAACATTTGTGCTCTATCTGTAGGAGTTCCCATCAGTAATGAAACCTGTTTCTTTTCACCAAACTATTCAGATCTAAGTACTCTTTGAATTACTTGACTATGCAGTAAAGTGATTTGTGCTTTTAGACAATTGCTAGAGATAAACAAAAATAAATTGCAGCCAAATATCTTAAAGTGCTTCATATCCTACACAGTGCCTCCAGAATGTAGTCATTTTAATATGGAATCATCATTGGGTGCTGTCTGTGTAGAGTTTGCATGTTCTCCCTGTGAGGTTTCCCCTGGGTGCTTTGGTTTCCTCCCACATCCCAAAGACACGTGGGGTTGTCGTTTAACTGGCTTCGATAAATTGCCTGGAATATGTAGGGATTAAATGCTAAAGTGGGATAACATAGAAATACTGTGAACAGGTGATTGAGTTCCCTATGGACTCAGAGGGCTAAAGGTCCTGTTTCGATGCTGTATCTTTCAATCAATCAATCAGTCATTACAGATGTGAATGCAGCAAGGACTCATAAACAACAACTTTGCAGTACATATAGTTTGAGATATACCGATTGATCGATAAATATTCAACAGGTCCTTGGGGATAAATACTTGTTCTTTGGAACAGAGAGGGCACTAGATCAATGTCTCATACAAAACACATTACCTGTGACAATGCAACAATTCCTCAGGCATCCACTGAAGTATTAACCTGGGTTTTTGAGCTCATATCTCTGGAGTGCAACTTGAACCTGCAATCTTATGACTCAGAGGTTCAGGTTGTATGGTCAGGGTTTATTTTTACACTCACTGGACATTGCAATGATACATTAATTGTCCATTCATAATTGCCCCTGAATTGACGAACTGAGACAAACACAAAGTCATTGCCAGAAGAGGACAAACCAGGTAACAGCACATTTTATTCTGTTAAGAAAACTCATTAGTGAAACAGAATTTTATGACAAACCATTAGTTTCATTCTTATTACCACCAATACTGCATTTAAAAAAATATAATTCAATAGTCATTTATTTAATTGACTTTAAATTCATCTGCTGCAGTGGTGGGACTTGAATTTATTTAGAGTTTTAGAGAGATATAGCTTGGAAACAGGCCCTTCGGCCCAACGAGTCCACACTGACCAAAGATCACCCACACACTACTATACGACACATTAGGGACAATTTACAGAAGCCAATTAACCTACAAACCTGCAAGTCTTTGGAATGTGGGAGGAAACCAGAACACCCAAAGAAAACCCATGAAGTCACAGGGAGAGCATAGGAACACTGTAGAGACGGCACCTGAGGTCAGGATTGAACATGGGACTCTGGCGCTGTAAAGCAGCGCACCACTACTGCTGCACCACTGTGCTGCCAAATTTCTTGGGATCCTTGGTCCAGACTGCTAGAAGTAGTCTGCAACAAGTAGTAGACTTGCAACAAGGATACATGGATCAAAACTACCCTTTGTTCTTTTCCTGCTCCCTTTTAATAACCCATCTTAACAAGTTATGTTTCTCTTATCAGTTCCAATTCAAGTTCCAATGAAATTGGAAATTAAAAGTACCAATGAAAGGCTGTACACATTAAAAAAAATTAGCCTGTGTGCTTGCTGCGTATTTTCAGTATTGTCTTATTTGTTTTTTTTAGTTTAGTTTAGTTTAGAGACACAACGAGGAAACAGGCCCTTCGGCCCACCGGATCCATGCCGACAAGCGATCCCTGCACAGTAATGCCCCTGTCCCAACCTGAACGGAAACCTCTGGAGACTTTGCGCCCCACCCAAGGTTTCCGTGCGGTTCCCGGAGGTTGCAGGTGGTTGCCGGAGGTTGCAGGTAGTGGAAGCAGGTAGGGAGACTGACAAAAACCTTCGGGAACCGCATGGAAACCTTGGGTGGGGCGCAAAGTCTCCAGAGGTTTCCGTTCAGGTTTCCTAAGTGGGACAGGGGCATAACACTATCCTACACCCACTAGGGACAATTTATACATTTACCAGCCAATTAACCTGCCATCCTGTACGTCTTTGGAGTGTGGGAGGAAACCGAAGATCTCGGAGAAAACCCACGCAGGTCACGGGGAAAACGTACAAAATCCGTACAGACAGCACCCGTAGTCGGGATGGAACCCAGACCTATGGTGCTGTATTCACTGTAAGGAAGCAACTCTACTGCTGCACCACCTTTTTAACTTTACTCTTTTTCTCCAAACATTGAAAATACTCACATTGTTTAAACCGTAATTTCTATGATAAATTGACTCGGCACTTTCATGCATTATATCCATTAAATGGATAATTATACTTCATTTATCATTCACATACTGAAGTGACCCATTAAAGCAATGTATAATTATAAAGTCCTTTGGGTGTTCAAATGTAGAAAAGATGTTTCTGCTTAGGCAGATGATGGAGGTGTTAGGTTGAGGTTGAGGTAGAGGTTAATAACCAAAACTAATAGTAACAATGGCTAACTAAGGGCGGCAAGGTGGTGCAACAGGAGAGTTGCTGCCTTACAGCACCAGAGACCAGGTTTGATCCTGACTACGGGAGCTTCTTTGTATGGAGTTTGTACGTTCTCCCCGTGACCTGAGTCCGATTTCCTCCTACACTCCAAAGACGTACAAATTTGTAGGCTAATTGGCTTGGTATAATTGTAAGTTGCTTTTAGTGTGTGTAGGATAGTGTTAGTGTGCGGGGATCGCTGGTCGGCGCGGACATGGTGGGCCGAAAGGCTTTTTTCTACACTGTATCTCTAAATCTAAAACTAAACTAAATCTTAAATAGTCGTTAGTAAGTCCAAGAATGCAGGATATATCATGACTTAAATATGGAACGCTGCAATATACAGCAGTTGAGGCAATAGGTTATATGCAGTGTGGAGGAAGCTAGAAACGTGATTGGAAGAAGGATTAACAGGATAAGTGTCAAGGATTAAATAAAACGTGGTGAAAAAGACTCATGTGGAAGCTTGTCTTGTCCCAGCATGGAGAAGAAAATTAGCTGTTTCTGTGCCATTCCAAGTGATGGATGTAATCTATTAGAGAGGGCTTGTACATCGGGCCATCCTTAGCGGTGACTACGGAGTTTTATGACCCCGACCTCTGGAGGTGAACAATGGAGGAGGACTGACTGACTGTACACCATTCCTCACTGTGGTGGATGTTTGTGTTTAATTGTATTGTGTATTGTGTGTTCTATTTTGATTGTACCGCTGCTGGGAAATTCATTTCACTGCACTTATATGTGTATATGATGAATAAAACTGATTGATTGATTGATTGATTGATTGATTGATTGATTGATTGATTGCTTGATTGATTGATTGATTGATTGATTGATTACTGGGTCTGTTTACAGGTTTTTCACACTTGGTGCATCCTTTATCCAATGACATTATTGCTATATCGCTTTTGACCTTTCTCAATAACATCGTTTATTAATGGAGATGTGAAATCAGCAAACATTGGACGTTAGTATATCTATCAATATGATTTTCAGAATGTACAATAGTGTTCTATGATTGGCGACTGGGAAGTATATGGTTCGCATCTTAAAAAGATGAATCAGACTCTGACAGGACTCTCCATGTATATTTTCTGTAAACGTATTTGAAAAATAAACAAAATATTGATAAAAGTGCAAATCGTTTGCAACATAATGTATAGCTCTTCATCAATCTATTGACTTAGCTAGAAATTCTTGTTATACTCCAGATGATACAAATGGTAGTAATTGAATATTCTATCATTATTAAAGAGATATTCTTTGAAATCCCTTTCAACAGAAACGGATAAAATTGTAGAAGGAAAAAAACATAATTTTAAATGTTTTTCACTTTCTGTCACGAACTAAATGCAGCTTTCTTTACAATGGAACTCGAGACATTTCAGCTCCTTTGTAGAAAGTGTCCCTGATATCACCAACATATAAGAGTATTTCCATGCCTAACATTATGATTATTAACTTGGGAATGACTGACATTACCTTTCCAATGCCTTTATTTTGAGGAAATCCAGCAGCTAACTAATTGTAACTAATTGTAATTAGAAGATTGAGGGGGGATCTTATAGAAACTTACAAAATTCCTAAGGGATTGGACAGGCTAGATGCAGGAAGATTATTCCCGATGTTGGGGAAGTCCAGAACAAGGGGTCACAGTTTAAGGATAAGAGGGAAGTCTTTTAGGACCGAGATGAGAAAATCATTTTTTACACAGAGAGTGGTGAATCTGTGGAATTCTCTGCCACAGAAGGTAGTTGAGGCCAGTTCATTGGCTATGTTTAAGAGGGAGTTAGATGTGGCCCTTGTGGCTAAAGGTATCAGGGGGTATGGAGAGAAGGCAGGTACAGGATACTGAGTTGGCTGATCAGCCATGATCATATTGAATGGCGGTGCAGGCTCGAAGGGCCGAATGGCCTACTCCTGCACCTATTTTTCTATGTTTCTATGTAACCACATGCCTTCTTGAGTTGGAAACTCAACCGTGTCTTAAGGGAACATCTAAATGCAGAGGTCCAGCAGAAATCCCGTGACCTAAAAAACAGATGGTGGATGGAAAATGTGCAGGAGGTGCAGCAGGTGACTAAATAACCATGACAAGTCCAGATTCTTCCAAATGTCCACTGTCCCACCCTGCCTTAAGTTAAACTGCTTATCAAGGACTGGGAGCAAGTTAGCAGCTGCTGGAAGGAGAATTTCAAAGAACTCCTCAGTAATGACTCTGATCTCTATCCCACAACAAAATATCTGGTCCAGCATCACTGTCACCTGAGACCCACTAAAAGTCACTGAGATCACAGAGCAAAAGACAAACTACAAGGTTATGGGAGCGGGGGGGGGGGGGTATATTTGCTGAAGCTCTAAAACTTGGCAGCAACTTCAGTCACAAATTCCCAACTTTATCTTCCACTTCGGGGAACAGGATAACATGCCTAGGGACCTTGGAAACAGTAATTATGAAGGATGGAGACAAATCTGATTGTGGCAATTACACTCTACTATCTGCCACAGGGACAGTCATTACAGGTGCCCTTCTCAGATACTTTCCCTCAGTGGCCACAATGTTACCTCCAAAACTACATTATGGATTATGTTTGTCTGATGGCACAATGGACATGATTTTCACTGGATAACATATCCAAAAAAGCACCATCAAAGTTTACACATTTCAACCTCTTTGACTCCATCAATTTAGAAGGATTATGGAATATCTTTCTGAGAATTGGCTGGCCTCAGAAATTATTCTGCATCCTATGACTGCTACATGATGCTATGCAAGCCATGACTTTAACAGGTGTGTCCACAGCAGACCAAATCTTAGTGCAGACTGGTGTCAGGCAAGTCTGCGCCATCGTTCAAACATTTTTTTTCCACACCACAACAGTGCACCCCTCATCCACAAGATCTCCAATGGAGTGGAGACAATTTACAGGACAAATTGGAAACAAATCGTCCTATGTTACCTCCAAGTCAAGAATCAAAGTCACACTGGAAGGAACTGCAGATGCTGGTTTAAACCAAAGATAGACACAACATACTGTAGTAACTCAGCGGGACAGGCAGCATCTCTGGATAGGAGGAATGGGTGATGTTTCAGGTCGAGACCCTTCTTCAGACTCAGTCACCCATCAAAGTCACACTAATCTCAACTGCAGTGCACACATTTAGAAGCTAAGGTCCAAGTCCTTGTTGGTTTGTCTAATGCAGCTTCTGGGAGATTGGACCGTACAATTAACATTCACAAAGAAAATATCCACTACCAATCTGTCAACCTGTATTTGGTCTGTGAATCACCAGTTTCATCTCTAACCAGATATTTATCTAGCTCCTTCGGAATCACATTAACTGATGATGCACATTCCCTTAATTACATTAGCTTTCATCCATCATCACTGGTTCACTTCCTCAGCCACTGTTGGTCGATGCATTGCAAACTATCTCTTGTCTATTCATCGTGGGATTAAATAGCTTGGTAACCCCTTCTCTTTATAACACTTTTAAATGTAACATAAATAACATTGCCCTCCAGAATATTTTCTGAAACAGTGTTAATTGCAGGGGACACAGATCATCTGCCTTCAGAATTCTGCAGCCTTCGTCTCAGCATGGGTGTTAAATGAATCACTATTTCCTAAGAATCATCAAATGTGCCATTAATTTCTTGTGCCTCTGTCAAATGTGAAATCTTCCCATGTATAACTTTATGAAATACCTTTTGAATATCGTCAGTACACTACATCCATTTGGGTATTTTTTTTTCTTTCATTTTACTTACCCGCTGAAAATGTGATGATGCTTTTTTAATGGCATGTCAGGTTCAAAGTGAGAACTGATCATGATAATCTCTCATTTCCCTATCCCTAACCAGTCTGAAGAAGGGTCTAGACCCGAAACGTCACCCATTCCTTCTCTCCAGAGATGCTGCCTGTCCCACTGAGTTTATCAGGCTTTTTGTGTCTATCTTCGGTTTAAACCAGCATCTGCAGTTCCTTCCTGCACATTATGATTCTCAAATTCCTTTCTCAATTTTCTTCTGAAATTCATGAAATATTAGTTTAGTTTAGTTTAGATATATAGTGTGGAAACAGGCCCTTCAGCCCACCGAGTCCACATCAATCACCCGTACATTATTAGTTCTATCCCACACATTGGGGACAATTTACAGAAGCAAATTAACCTACAAACCTGAGATAGACACCAAAATAAGGGTCTCGACCCGAAATATCACCCATTCCTTCAGTTCAGAGATGCTGCCTGTCCCGCTGAGTTACTCTAGCATTTCGTGTCTATCTTCGATTTAAGCCAGCATCTGCAGTTCTTTCCTACACATTATAACTTACAAATCTGCATGTCTTTAGAGTGTGGTAGGAAACCGGAGCACCCAGTGAAAACCCACACGGTCATGGAGAACATACAAACTCCCTACAGTCAGCAGCCATAGACAGGATCGAACCTGAGTCTCTGGCAATGTGAGGCAACAAGTCTACTGCTGCGCCACTATGCCATCATTAGAAGTATAACTTACAATCTTTGGAATTTAGCTAATGCCCCTGTCCCACTTAGGAAACCTGAATGGAAACCTCTGGAGACTTTGAGCCCCACCCAAGGTTTCCGTGCAGTCCCCGGAGGTTTTTGTCAGTCTCCCTAATGGTCGAAGGTGGTTTCCGCTTCTTCTATGTTCTGGCGTTTATTTCAAAAAATTCAAAACCGACCGGGACTAAAAATAGGTTGCCGTTTTAAAAATCTGCAATTTTTTAGTCGAAGCCGGTTGCGATGCTAGTCAAAGGTGGTTGCCGGAGGTTGCAGGTAACCTTCCATAAGGGGTAGGTCATTTAGAACGAAGATGAGGAAAAACATTTCCACCCAGAGTGTTGTGAATCTGTGGAATTCTCTGCCTCAGAAGGCAGTGGAGACCGATTCTCTGGATGCTTTCAAGAGAGAGTTAGAGTTCTTAAAGATAGCAGAGTCAAGGGATATGGGGAGAAGGCAGGAATGGGGTACTGACTGTGGATTATCAGCCATGATCACAGTGAATGGCAGTGCTGGCACAAAGGGCTGAATGGCCTACTCCTGCACATATAGTCTATTGAAATAAGTCATCAGGTTCAGAAATATTTTTTTCCTTTTTACTCTCTCCAGATTCCTCTTAATTTTATGCACATTAAGTCTGGCCTCAACCTCCTCTATTCCTTAGAAAACAACCCCAGTTTATGAAATCTTTCTTCTAGCTAGGAATGTTCCAGTCTTTGCCAATCTGCTTAACAGCCTCTCCAGTGCAAGCACATTTCCCCTGAAATGTGGTGATCATCATTGTACACAGTGCTCAAGCTATGGTCCCTGTTCCACCATTTCTTTGTCACATAGAAACATAGAAAATAGGTGCAGGAGTAGGGTTCGGCCCTTCGAGCCTGCGCCGCCATTCAATATGATCATGGCTGATCATCCAACTCAGTATCCTGTGCCTGCCTTCTCTCCATACCCACTGATCCCTTTAGCCACAAGGGCCACATCTAACTCCCTCTTAAATATAGCCAATGACCTGGCCTCAACTACCTTCTGTGGCAGAGAGTTCCACAGATTCACCACTCTCTGTGTGAAAAATGTTTTTCTCATCTCGGTCCTAAAAGATTTCCCCCTTATCCTTAAACTGTGACCCCTTGTTCTGAACTTTCCCAACATCAGAACAATCTTCCTGCATCTAGCCTGTCCAACCCCTTAAGAATTTTATAAGTTTCTATAAGATCCCCCCTCAATCTTCTAAATTCTAGCGAGTACAAGCCGAGTCTATCCAGTCTTTCTTCATATGAAAGTCCTGACATCCTAGGAATCAGTCTGGTGAACCTTCTCTGTACTCCCTCTATGGCAAGAATGTCCTTCCTCAGATTAGGCATGTTCTATGTGTTGTCTGAATATTCTGTCCTGCAAACCCCAACAGAAATGCCTATGACTGTACCTATTAAGGAGAAAACTGGTTAGTGCAGAAGGCTTGAAGTGAGATAAGTCCTCAGATCCAGGAACATCACTCCCTGTTGCCTTCATCGTTTAGAAAATGTCCAAAGACTTGTGGAATAGGAGACACAACCAGCAGAGATCATTTACCAACCAATCTGTAGGAAGTTGATGAATCTTTTATGTAGCACTGATTGGGATTCTACTGCTGAAGTGATGTTCAGTTGCACAAGTTTAACAATATAGTAAAATGAAGCATTGATCTTTAATTTGTCAGTTTTGATGTTAAAGCAGCTGACTATATAGTTCTGGTTGACAATTATGTACTATGTCATAGAAACATGGAAACATAGAAAATAGGTGCAGGAGGAGGCCATTCGGCCCATCGATTCATTGTGATCATGGCTGATCATCCCGTATCAATAACCCGTGCATGCCTTCTCCCCATATCCTTTGACTCCACTAGCCTCTAGAGCTCTATCTAACTCTCTCTTAAATCCATCCAGTGGCAGGGAATTCCATAAATTCCATAAATTCACAACTGTCCTTTTCCCTTCTTGGTCTAGTGACAGGTGTGACTCATGCTATCAATGAATATGGCAGGAACGGGGTACTGATTGTGCATGATCAGCCATGATCACATTGAATGGCGGTGCTGGCTTGAAGGGCCGAATGGCCTACTCCTGCACCCATTGCCCATTGTGTATAATATATCCATTGATGTATTGGAACCAAGTGAGGATTCTCGGCAGCCAAAATACAGTTACAATGTAATTAAATTCTGTAGGCATAAACTGTTCACCATCGTCATGACTATATCCTTTCTCAGTTCTCTGGGGTTTATAAATTGCAACCAACTAGCTGGGTGTGAATTGTACTTTGTATTTTTTGAATGTCTCCACATTGCATACTTTGCTGATGCCTGCATATAGTATCAAAATAATTAGATTTTATACTTCCTTCACGAAGGCAGAAATGAAGATTTCATTATTTAAATCCCCTGCTCTTTCCTAATCCTGCAATATTTTCTCTACTCTGCACCTTAGATATTAAGTTGTACCTTGGCTTCTCTCTGCCATAGATCCAGTGAAAAGATTCCTATTTCGACTTGCTAATTGCTTTCTTAACTCATCAGTAAAGGTGAGATCACTTGGTTGGTATCTCTTGGTTATAAAAAAAAAGGAAAGACAGTTAGATTTATAGTGTTTAGTTTTCTGACACAAATCAATAAATGAATTGTAACAAGGATCTGTTTTGAATGTTTACAAATAAGAAGCCTCAAGTCTATTTGCCGGCATCACAAGTCCATCAATTCTCATTTGAGCTATTATAAATAAGGCTTTAAATTAATGAACAGTTCAGTAATTCTCAAGGTACGCCACTTTCTCTTACTGATTCCTATGCAGTGTATTCCTTTAAGTACAAGCATTTCAGTTGATCACTCTCATTTCCTCACAATCTTATACTTCAACATTCTCTTTTCATATAGTCTTACTTTCTGACCTGTATTTTATGGCATTCCTGGAGTTTCATCTAATATTACCCAGCATTTAACAAAAGTGGGCCTGCAAAATCCACATTATTAATAATAATGACATTCATAGAAACAAAGAAACATAGAAAATAGGTGCAGGAGGAAGTCATTTGGACCTTCAAGCCTGCACCGCCATTCATTGTGATCATGGCTGATCATCCACAATCAGTAACCCGTACCTGCCTTCTCCCCATATTCCTTGATTCTGCTAGCACCTCAAGCTCTATCTAACTCTCTTTTAAATTCATCCAGTGAATTGGCCTCTACTGCCTTCTGTGGCAGAGAATTAAACAAATTCACAACTCTGTGGGTGAAAAAGTTTTTTCTCATCTCAGTTTCAAATGGCCTCCCCTTTATTCTTAGACTGTGCCCCTGGTTATGAACTCCCCCAACATTGGGAACATTTTTCCTCCATCTAGCTTGTCCAGTCCTTTTATAATTTTATATGTTTCTATAAGATATCCTCTCATCCTTCTAAATTCCAGTGAATACAAGCCTAGTCTTTCCAATCTATCCTCATATGACAGTCCCGCCATCCGGGGATTAACCTTGTGAACCTACGCTGCACTGCCTCAATACAAGGATGTCCTTTCTCAAATTAGGAGACCAAAACTGCACACAATACTCCAGATGTGGTCCCAGCAGGGCCCTGTACAACTGCAGAAAGACTTCTTTACTCCTATACTCAAATCTTCTCGTTATGAAAGCTTTCTTCACTACCTGCTGTACCTGCATGTTTATTTTCAGTGACTGGTGTACAAGGACACCCAGGTCTCGTTGCACTTCCCTGTTTCCTAATCTGACACCATTGAGATAATAGTCTGCCTCCTTGTTCTTGCTGAATTACAAATTGGTTTATTTCTAATGTTGTGGTACAAATGGTCGATAGATATTAACTTTGGAACATAGAACAGTGAACACAAAACAGGCCTTCGACCCCCAATGTTGCCGAACATGCCAAGATAACCTGACCTCGTCTGCTGGCACATGATCCATTTCCCCTCATTCCCTGTTTATACATGTGCATCTTAAGCACCACTATTGTATCTGCCTCCTCAACCACCTCTGACAATGTGTTCCAGGCACCCACCACCTTCTGTGAAAAGCTCTTGCTCCTCATCTCCTTTAAACGTTGCCCTTCTCACCAAATCGCTCTGCCTTCTCATCTTTGACATTTCCTACAATTATGGGTAGCATGCTGAATGGAAAGTAAGTTGCTGTGAACACAACTCTTTTTACAGAATATTTTCACATATCTTGCAACATCTGTCAAATGGCAGAAGAGAAAATTGAAACCATGACTACATTACATTCCCCATTAAAACCTTATTGAATTCCATGACCTGGGGCTTAATTTTATGAATATCTCTCAATTATTTTCCTGGAATCTTAGTTTCAATCCAACAAACACAGGTAAGATAAATGTATTGATAAAACAGTGACAACAAACATCAAGTGAACTTACTTGAGAGCCTGAAAACTAATGGTTTTCCAAAATGTCTTCACACTTGTCTCTTTGAAAATACTAGTCTGCCCAAAAAATCTGAACAAATCTATCACAATAGTGACATGCATATCTTCATATATCTTGCAATTTAATCAAATACAAATAATTAAGTCGAAGGATTATAGTTTAGAAGTCATTTTACCTGTTGAATGCAAGGCGGAAAAGTTGAATTGAACGTTCTGACAAGTGCATGGAGTTTTGGTGCAGGTACAGGCCAGCTTGCTTTCCACAGATGCTGCTTCCTCCTTAACAGTTGTGTCCTTGGGTACTTGACCATCTCCATACAGTAATGCTGTCATTGAAAGCACAACGGAAAAATTACAGTGTGATTCATGTTCTTTGTCATTGCTGGCCCCATCCCCTCAACTGAGGGCAACAAATTAGAATATTCTATTTCAGAATTTAGTACCATTGATAACCATAGTTACATTGCATCCCCCAGAAATGTCATCATAAAAGATGGCCTTGATTTTCATATGTCAAGTCAAGTCAAGTCAAGTCAAGTTTATTCGTCACATGCACATACGAGATGTGCAGTGAAATGAAAAGTGGCAATGCTCGCAGACTTTGTGCAAAAAGACAAACAAACAAACAACCAAACAAATTATAAACACAATCACATATTCTTTTACATATTAAATATTGTGGGCGGAAGGAAAAACGTTCAGTAAAGTTAGTCCCTGGTGAGATAGGAGTTTACAGTCCAAATAGCCTCTGGGAAGAAACTCCTTCTCATCCTCTCCGTTCTCACAGCATGGCAACGGAGGCGTTTGCCTGACCGTAGCAGCTGGAACAGTCCGTTGCAGGGGTGGAAGGGGTCTCCCATGATTTTATTGGCTCTGGAGTTGCACCTCCTGATGTATAGTTCCTGCAGGGGGGCGAGTGAAGTTCCCATAGTGCGTTCAGCCGAACGCACTACTCTCTGCAGAGCCTTCTTGTCCTGGGCAGAGCAATTCCCAAACCAGATGGTAATATTTCCGGACAAGATGCTTTCCACAGCCGCTGAGTAGAAGCACTGGAGGATCCTCGGAGACACTCTGAATTTCCTCAATTGCCTGAGGTGGTAAAGGCGCTGCCTTGCCTTACTCACGAGTGCTGCGGCGTGTGATGTCCATGTCATATCCTCAGAGATGTGGACTCCCAGATATTTAAAACAGCTCACCCTATCCACAGTATCCCCATTTATCCTCAATGGTGTGTACGTCCTCGGATGATGTGCCCTCCTAAAGTCCATGATCAGCTCCTTAGTTTTTTTGATGTTCAAGAGGAGGCTGTTGTCCTGGCACCAGAGTGCTAGATCAGCCACCTCCTCCCGGTAGGCCTTCTCATCGTTGTCTGAGATCAGGCCCACCACCACAGTGTCATCAGCAAACTTAAGTTGAGTTGGAGCTGAACCTAGCCACACAGTCATGTGTGTACAGGGAGTACAATAGGGGGCTGAGGACTCAACCCTGGGGCGATCCTGTGCTCAGGGTGAGGGACTTTGATGTATTCTCTCCCATCTTGACTACATGGGGCCTGGTGGTGAGAAAGTCCAGGGCCCAGGCACACAGGGAGGTGTTGAGCCCTAATTCCAGTAGCTTCCCGGCCAGTCTGGTGGGGACTATCGTGTTGAAGGCTGAACTGAAGTCTATGAACAGCATCCTCACGTAGCCCCCCTTCTGGCTGTCAAGATGAGAGAGAGCGGTGTGCAAAAATATGTAAGATGTTGAGTCCTAGTTTTATCTCATTAACTTTTCTCATTACTTCTTCATTGTTTCTAAATTGTCTGATATCCAGTACGGAATGAGCAAAAATTTCTTCCAACATATCATTGTTAAGATAGAAACATTACCATAGAAAATAGATGCAGGAGTAGGCCATTCGGCCCTTCGAGCCTGACCCGCCATTCAATATGATCATGGCTGATCATCCAACTCAGTATCCTGTACCTGCCTTCTCTCCATACCCCCTGATCCCTTTAGCCACAAGGGCCACATCAAACTCCCTCTTAAATATAGCCAATGAACTGGCCTCAACTACCTTCTGTCACAGAGAATTCCAGAGATTCACCACTCTCTGTGTGAAAAATGTTTTTCTCATCTCGGTCCTAAAAGATTTCCCCCTTATCCTTAAACTGTGACCCCTTGTTCTGGACTTCCCCAACATCGGGAACAATCTTCCTGCATCTAGCCTGTCCAACCCCTTAAGAATTTTGTAAGTTTCTATAAGATCCCCCCTCAATCTTCTAAATTCTAGCGAGTACATGCCAAGTCTATCCAGTCTTTCTTCATATGAAAGTCCTGACATCCCAGAAATCAGTCTGGTGAACCTTCTCTGTACTATGGCAAGAATGTCTTTCCTCAGATTAGGAGACCAAAACTGTACGCAATACTCCAGGTGTGGTCTTACCAAGACTCTGTACAACTGCAGTAGAACCTCCCTGCTCCTATACTCAAATCCTTTTGCTATGAATGCTAACATACCATTCTCTTTCTTCACTGCCTGCTGCACCTGCATGCTTACTTTCAATGACTGGTGTACCATGACACCCAGGTCTCATTGCATCTCCCCTTTTCCTACCCGGCCACCATTCAGATAATAGTCTACTTTCCTGTTTTTGCCACCAAAGTGGATAACCTCACATTTATCCACATTATACTGCATCTGCCATGCATTTGCCCACTCACCCAACCTATCCAAGTCACCTTGCAGTCTCCTAGCATCCTCCTCACAGCTAACACTGCCCCCCAGCTTCGTGTCATCCGCAAACTTGGAGATGTTGCATTCAATTCCCTCGTGCAAATCATTAATATATATTGTAAATAGCTGGGGTCCCAGCACTGAGCCTTGCGGTACCCCATTAGTCACTGCCTGCCATTCTGAAAAGGACCCGTTTACTCTTACTCTTTGCTTCCTGTCTGCCAGCCAGTTCTCTATCCACATCAATACTGAACCTCCAATACCGTGTGCTTTAAGTTTGTATTCTAATCTCTTATGTGAGACCTTGTCGAAAGCCTTCTGAAAGTCCAGATATAACACATCCATCCACTGGTTCTCCCTTATCCACTCTACTAGTCACATCCTCGAAAAATTCTATAAGATTCGTCAGATATGATTTACCTTTCATAAATCCATGCTGACTTTGTCCAATGATTTCACCACTTTCCAAATGTGCTGCTATCCCATCTTTAATAACTGACTCTAACAGTTTCCCCACTACCGATGTTAGACTAACTGGCCTGTAATTCCCCGTTTTCTCTCTCCCTCCCTTTTTACTTCTTCACTGTCTCTAAATTGTCTGATATCCAGTATGGAATGAGCAAAAATATCTTCCAACATATCATTGTTAAGATAAAGCCATTGCCTCTGGCATTCATTCCATATAACCATATAACCATATAACAATTACAGCACGGAAACAGGCCATCTCGACCCTTCTAGTCCGTGCCGAACACATAATCTCCCCTAGTCCCATATACCTGCGCTCAGACCATAACCCTCCATTCCTTTCCCGTCCATATAACTATCCAATTTATTTTTAAATGATAAAAACGAACCTGCCTCCACCACCTTCACTGGAAGCTCATTCCACACAGCTACCACTCTCTGAGTAAAGAAGTTCCCCCTCATGTTACCCCTAAACTTCAGTCCCTTAATTCTCAAGTCATGTCCCCTTGTTTGAATCTTCCCTACTCTCAGTGGGAAAAGCTTTTCCACGTCAACTCTGTCTATCCCTCTCATCATTTTAAAAACCTCTATCAAGTCCCCCCTTAACCTTCTGCGCTCCAAAGAATAAAGCCCTAATTTGTTCAACCTTTCTCTGTAACTTAGTTGCTGAAACCCAGGCAACATTCTAGTAAATCTCCTCTGTACTCTCTCTATTTTGTTGACATCCTTCCTATAATTAGGCGACCAAAATTGTACACCATACTCCAGAATTGGCCTCACCAATGCCTTGTACAATTTTAACATTACATCCCAACTTCTATACTCAATGCTCTGATTTATAAAGGCCAGCACACCAAAAGCTTGCTTTACCACCCTATCTACATGAGATTCCACTTTCAGGGAACTGTGCACAGTTATTCCTAGATCCCTCTGTTCACCTACATTCTTCAATTCCCTACCATTTACCATGTACGACCTATTTTGATTTGTCCTGCCAAGATGTAGCACCTCACACTTATCAGCATTAAACTCCATCTGCCATCTTTCAGCCCACTCTTCCAACTGGCATAAATCTCTCTGTAGACTTTGAAACTCTACTTCATTACCCGCAACCCCACCTATCTTAGTATCATCTGCATACTTACTAATCCAATTTACCACACCATCGTCCAGATCATTGATGTACATGACAAACAACAGTGGACCCAACACAGATCCCTTTGGCACCCCACTCGTCACTGGCCTCCAACCTGACAAACAACCATCCACCATTACTCTCTGGCATCTCCCATTCAGCCACTGTTGAATCCATCTTGCTACTCCACCATTAATACCCAACCATTGAACCTTCTTAACCAACCTTCCATGAGGAACCTTGTCAAAGGCCTTACTGAAGTCCATATACACAACATCCACTGCTTTACCCTCATTAATTTCCCGAGTAACATCTTCAAAAAATTCAAGAAGATTAGTTAAACATGACCTTCCAGGCACAAATCCATGTTGAATCCATAGCCACTGGTCCCATCACTCTGCCTGTCACAATCTTAAACTGAACCATACAGATCACGATTTTAGTGTCATGGTTCTGACATCCAAAGAATAAATATTGGACCTCATATCCATAACAACATTATGAACTTTATTTGCCACCAGCTATACTCATTTTCCATTATTTTACTCCTGAAAATCACATCCATGGCACTATCATCCCATACTTGATTGTTAACAAGCTGCTTGCCAGCTTACCTTCTTCCATTTTCTATTAAATATTATCCAGAACCCTGCAAGCCATCACCTGCAGACTCTTTCTGATCCATCATTTCATTGCTCACAAGTCTACAGTGAGTTTAGTGTGGTTTATTGTCATGTGTACCAAGGTACAATGAAAAGCTTTTGCTGCCTACTAACCAGTTAGCGGAAAGACATAACATGATTACAATCAAGCCATCCACAGTGTACAGATACATAATAAGGGGAATAACATGAAGAATGTTTAGTGTAGGATGATGTCCAGTAAAGTCTGATCAAAGATAGTCTGAGGTTCTCCAATGAGGTAAATAATAGCTCAGGTTCCTGGTTGAGTAACAGCACCATTTTAAAACTCCCAATCTTGCTTTCAATTTCCTCCATGTCTAATCATACATATCCTGTGAAACTCCAACAGACTCCTGCTTTGTCAATTCTTGCCTCTTGATCATGTCCAAGGTGAACTGTTCCATCAAGCTTGTACAAACCAAGCTGTTGGCCCCAATCTCTGGAATTATTTCCCTAATCCTTTCAACGTCTCTATTTCTTTTCCTCCCTCGATTCCCCTTAAAAGCTATGTCTCTGAGCAAATAGTTAATGGGGTCATACTGCATAACATGGGTCCTTTTGCCCACTATGTTCATATCAACTATCAAATACCCATCTATATTAATCCCATTCGTCAGCACTTTGTCCATAGTCTTCTGTACTCTGCCGATTCAAGTGTTAGTTAGATACTTTTTAAAAGTTGTAGGACAACTTGTTCTATTTGATCTTATTTGCTTATGCACGCCAGGTTGATTGCATTCGTCGATACAGGGTGAACCACGTGAAGGTTGCAATCTCCCACCCCTTGACAGAATACCTGGCTCCACTACCCTCTAATGCCCCTGTCCCGCTTAGGAAACCTGAACGGGAACCTCTGGAGACTTTGCGCCCCACCCAAGGTTTCCGTGAGGTTCCCGGAGGTTGCCGGAGGTTGCAGGTTGTGGAAGCAGGTAGGGAGACTGACAAAAACCTCCGGGGACCTCCCAGAACCGCATGGAAACCTTGGGTGGGGCGCAAAGTCTCCAGAGGTTTCCGTTCAGGTTTCCTAAGTGGGACAGGGGCATAAGGCAGTGTATTCTAGATTCCAGTCACCCTTTGGGTGAATAGATTCTTCATTGGATTTCATCGCCAGGTGGCTTATAGATAGGCACATGAATATGCAAGGAATGGATAGATATGGATCACATGCAGACAGATGAGATTAGTTTAACTTGGCATCATGTTCGGGTCAAACATTGTGGACCAAAGGGCCTGTGCTGTACTATTCTATGAAAATGATCTGTTGTCTTTTGTAGCAATTTTGCATCGTTGAGTCATTCTAGGAGAATGTACAGGTTGAGTAGAATATGAGTAGAATAGTGGTAATTTAAAAATATAACTTGAATGGTAGTGCCTGTATTAGGATGGTCGGTGTTAGTGCTGGTGTAAATTGCACCATGCTAGGCAATGATACAGTGAAGTGGCATTCTAATACTTGCATGTCTGCTCCATCAGCCAAGTCATTATGCATTTGACGTCAGTAAATGGAAAAGATTCTCTTGCTGCACTGACTTCAAAGCTTCTTACGGAAATGGATAACTAGTTTGACAAATTGACTCAAATTACCTATCTCTTGC